>NC_084802.1:107434320-108080447 GCF_963169125.1 Humulus lupulus | reverse complement strand
CGCTGAGTTGTATGTGAGGGAGATTGTATGTCTCCATGGGGTTCTGGAATCCATAGTGTCTGATTGGGATCCCATATTTACCTCCAAGTTTTGGTGAAGTCTGCAGAAGGCTATGGGTACTCAGTTGAAGTTTAGCACAGCTTATCATCCTTATACAGATGGAAAATCTTAGTGGATGATTCAGATACTGGAGAACAAGCTTAGGGCATGAGTATTGGAATTCGAGGGGTCCTGGAGTAAGTATCTCCCCTTGATTGAGTTTTCCTACAACAATAGTTATCAGTCAACAATTGGAATGGCCCCATACAAGATGTTGTATGGTAGGAAGTGTAGAACACCCATTCATTAGGATGAAATTGGTGAGAGCAAATATTTGGGTCCTGAAGCGGTTTAGAGGACCATGGAGGCCATTGAGAAGATTAGAGCTGGAATGCTCACCTTACAGAGTAGACAGAAAAGCGTAGGAACATGGAGTTCCAAGCTAGGCACCACATTTTCCTCTGAGTTTCATCGTTGAGAGGAGTGAAATGATTTGGGAAGAAGGGAAAATTGAGCCCTCGGTTTTTTGGACCTTTTGAGATCGTAGAAAGGATTGGGCAGGTAGCCTATAGATTGGTTATGCCTCCAGCTTTTCCAAGAGTACATAACGAGTTTAATTTATCGATGCTTCGGAGATATGTATCGGATACAAATCATGTGTTGAGAAATGAGGATCTGGAGCTACAGACATGTTTATCCTATGATGAGCAGCCGGTTTAGGTTTTGGATAGGAATGACATGGTTTTGAAAAACAACATTATTCCTCTATTTAAAGTACTATGAAGGAAGAACAAGGTCAAGAAAGTGCCTTGGGAGACAGTGTTTGATATGCTGGATCAATATCCCGAGCTGTTCAGGTAAATTTTAAGGACGAAATTTCTATTAGGAGGGGATAGTTGTAGCGTCCCAAAACTCCTAATAAGGATTAGTATATTGATTACTGTGCCTAGAGGGCATAATTGGAAATTTTGTGATTTTAATTGAACATATATATATATTATGAGTTATATTATGATATGACTATTTACGCATGTTTATGTGTATTAGATATGCTTAAAGACCCGCTTTTGTTAAAAAAAAAGGGCATTTTCGTAATTTTGACCCGTTCAGGGTAAAATTAAAATTTTACATGTTATGTGCTTGAGAACACATTATTATGTGGATATATTCATGATATTCGTCAGGAGTCGATCATTTCGAGCAATTTAGCAGAAAAGTCACAACGCGAATTAATACCCGGCTCAAGGTGAGCCAAAGGGTATTTTGGTTATTTTACACATTTCGGGAGTTGTTATTAAATGTGAGTATTTAAGGGGAAATAAATTGTATTTGATGAATTGGTTGATTAATTTGGAGATTAGCGATGTAAATTGAGGTTTAGTGATGAATTAGGCTAAAATGACCAAAATGCCCTTAAGGATGCTTTGGAGAATTAGTAAAGGCAAGGGGTAGGGTGGTCTTTTGGACCATGTGAGTAGTGGATTAGGGGCTAACTGTCAAGGGAACAACCACTCACATTTAAAACACTCTTTCTCCCTTCAGTAGTTTCTCTCAAACTTCCTAGTACCCAAGAGCTTCAAGTGACCCATTTTTGAAGATTTCTGAGGTTTCAAGTGGGTAATTGGGACTAATTTGAAGGTGGAGCTACTAAGGAAATAATCCATAAGCTGGGATTTCAGATTTCAAAGCTGAGGTAAGAGTTTCTCAAGATTTTGTTGAGTGTTCTTCATTAGTTCTTGATGTTATTATGGTGTTAGCTAATTTTTTGATTTGAGGTTAATAAGTTCTATTAAGGGATAGAATTTGGCTGGGTGTACATTTAGAAGTTGTTGTATAGTGGTAATCATCCTTAACTACAATGAATTGAAGTATGATTCTCAGTTTGGGGAAAAAGTTTAGTGTTGAACTCTAATTTGAAAAATTGGGATTTTTATGTGTTTTTGGTTGTTCAATGATGTATTGGTGTTGTTTAATACTTTGTCAGGCTAGTTGAGGCCGAGAATCTATGTTTGAACTACTGCAGGTCAATTATTGAGTCTAGGTTTGGATTTGAAATGTAGAGGAAAATGCAATTCTGGTTTGTTGCAGTAGTGTCGTAGTTCCTGGGATGAGTGTCACGGTGCGTATTGGTTGCCTTGAGGGTGGGTTTGCCCTCGGATTTTTGTGGAGCCGAGGCCCTTTAAAAGGGGTGCCATAGCTCTAAATGGAGAAAAATTATAAGGAAAGCTCTCTATTTGTTGGAGAGTCGCGGCTCAAAATGCACGAATTTTAGAAAAAGGTTCTCGGGTCGTTTTAGAGCTGCGACGCTGCATGGGGGTGTCGTGGCGCTAATGCAATTTTTAGATGCATTTGTTTAGGGTTTTGGGGAGGTAGCTTGGGGGGCTCGGGGAACAATTTCGCTATCTCGTTTGTGGAAACCGAGGTTCCTAGGTCTAAGACTTAGTCTTGATGCCCATTATCGGAATTAGTTCGTGATAATCATATCATTTATGTTATGACTAGGGTTTTTCTATAAGGCTCGAGAAATGGATCGCACTCGGGATCATATTACCAATTGCACGAGACTCTAGGTAAGAAAATCGACACTTGCACCAAGTGTAGGGCATGTGCCCTAATTATTGAACATGGTTATGATCGTGCCTTGAACTTGTTCAAAGGTAAATGTTTGCTCTATGTATGCATATGTTGATATAATTGTTGTGATTGATCGGATTGGGGCCGTTTTCTACAATATACATGCGAAATGTAGGTCGTTATGGCATGGCCATTGCAGGGATGTGGTACGCATCTATTCGCATGAGCTATTATACTGGTTAAAGAATAACTGTTAATCTGATTGTGGTTGTAAGGCAAGCATTGGAATATACTGTCTATGTGTTTTACCTGTTTGGGTTTTCTTACTGAGCCTTGGCTCACAGGTGCTTTGTGGTGTAGGTAAGGGTAAAGGAAAGTTGGACCAGCCATTAGATGGAGAGCTGTAGGGGCGACGTGTACATACTCAACCTGCTCGCCCGCCACTGTCGAGATACTTTTGAGGAATATGGGTTATTGGCTCAATTTTGCAGCTTAGGTTGACTAGTTTTGTAATTCTGTTGTAACTGTATTTTGATTTAAAACCTTTGGGATCCCTTATATATAGTCAAACCTTTTTAATGAAAAGTTTAACTTCATTGACCAATTTTTTTATTAACGAAAATGTTGTTTAACCTTAATTACAGCTTTAAGTCTAAATGACTTGCTTAACAAGTTAAGCACTACTTTTAACATACGGTGTAATGGTTCTAGATTAGTAGGATGTTACATGAACCTAGAGTAATAATCTATGAAAGTAATAAAATATATACTTCCTCCTCTAATCAACATGCCATTTAGTTCACATAAATCTCTATGTATCAAATCTAACAAGTTAGAATTTCTATCAACACTAGGAAAATTTTCTAAACCATATTAGATTTTAAACATAGTTCACACTTATAATTCTCAACATTATCAAAATTAATCAATCCACATTTAATTATTCTTTTAATTGTGCTAAATCCTAGTTGCTGCCAGTTTTAGGCTAGTTCGATTCAACCCATGACAGCTTGTGTGTCAACATCTGATTGATCCAAACCTGAATGTGACCCTCCTTTATTGTGTGGATCACTTGGCTGTAAGTTACGACCATAGCTACCCCTGGTGCACTGTAGTGGTAGATAACACCCTTCACTTTTGATCCACCATTTTTGAGGAGTACATCGCAAACCTTTTTTTCGTGGCCTTCCCTCAGTCAGGGTGTTTTTTCCCCAGGTCCTAAACCCCATACGTCCCAAAATACAATAATATTATAGTCCCCCCCCCCTTCTTCTGGTAGTCCAGGAGTTAGAGCTTTTACCCATCCCGATTCGTAATCCAGAACCAATCATAGCAGTTTCCTCCTCTAGCTCAGAGGGTAAGGTTCTTGCTCTATTCTTTTCCTTGTATTACCTTTACTAATGATTTCTTAGATCTGAATTTTTTGCTCGTCCATTTGTAGGTGAAGATATGGACTTGAAGGGCGCCTTCAAATCTGGTGGGGCTGGGACTAGACCCGTAGTCAAGAAGGCGAGAATATCAAAGAAAAGCGCCTCCAGATCCAGAGTTGCAACCGGATCTCCTGTAAAGGATAAAGGTGCCAAATCCACTAAAAAACAGCAGCAGCAAACACAACTGCCAGCTCCAGTAACTGTAATTATTATTCATGACGCTCCTCATCCTCGTCCTCATCCTCGTGAACCTGCTCCAATTCCCCAAGTTGTTCTTGGTGAAGCCCCATCTGTGCAGCTCCTAGTCAAACCACTCGAGGTTGCAAGGGTCCTAGGAGCGCTTCGAGGGCCCCTCCACGACATGGAGAACCTCATGGTGGGTCATGCCAACCAAGCAAACGTCAAGGACTTGATGGCCATAGAGGAACATTCCCCAGGAGACGTCCTGGAGTCATCCTTGAGGATGAACCTGACTGTGAGTTATCCTTTTTCCTCCTATAGTATTTCCCTTTTATTTTTACTTTCGCGAGCTAATCATGTCATGTGTCTTTCTTTTACAAACTTGTTTAGCTCAAATCAATGGCATCGGCCGGTTCTGAGTCAAAGAGATGAGCTCAAGGACGCCCTGACTGCATCCCAAGACAACAAGCGAATAGCCATGGACCAGGTTATTGAGGTGAGCCAGCGACGAGACCAGCGGTAGGTCTAGGTCGACAACCTCAAGAAGAAACTTGAGGAAGTCAATGTGTTGAAAAATAGGCTATCCGAGGTAGAATTCAAAGCCAAGTAGGATGCTAAAAAGGCGAAGCAAGATGCTGAGCAGGCGAAGCTAGATGTTGCTGAATCAACGAATGCCCTGGAGGAGATGACTTACCGGTGTTGGGCATACAACCAAGAAGGGGATTTCTCCTTTCTTGATGCGTATCTTCGGGGACATTATCTTGCTAAGTTCCAAAGCCGACTCTCACAAGAGCCCTCCAAGACTGCGGAGGCTTCTGGAGCTGCTGACGGGGGTGACGATGAGGTGACATCACAAGGGCAAGTTATCAAACCTTAGCGATGTTTAGGGCACCCTCATCTTTTTTTTTCGGGTTTTTTATATCCCTTGTAACTATGTTTTCACAACTGAAACAATTGCCTTCATGCTTAGTTCAAGGTTATTTCTCCTCGTGATATTCATATACTTGTTTAGTACATTTTCATGAATTTATGATCTATTTTTGTTCCCCTTAATCTGTTATCTTTTTATTCTTATGAATTTTAAGTCCTTACACACCCACATTCATAGGGGTTATCTTTAGATCGAGATAGATTTCTGATGGCTTGACAAATTAACTCTGGTCGATATCCTAGTTATACCTTGGAATTTTCCATCCTAATAGTGTTATACCTGTTAGGAATCAGACCTCGGACCTGGTTATGTCCAGGAGTTTGTCCGCCTTAATAGCATTATACATGTTAGGAGTCAGGCCTTGGTCCTGGTTCTATCAAGTAGTTTGTCCGCCTAATAGCATTATTCCTGTTAGGAGTTAGGCCTTGGACCTGGTAATATCCAGGAGTTTGTCTACCTAATAGCATTATACCTGTTAGGAATCAGGCCTCGGACCTGGTTATATCCAGGAATTTGTAGTTGAATTCTAGGTTTTGTTTCTTTGAATTTTCCTAACTTAGTTCGTATTTGGAATTTCATTGAAAATTCGAGCTAGCTATAAAAAGTCGTTGAATAATCAATTTTCTAAATTCTAAGTTTCAAATTTTATCCAATCACACTAAATATTTTTAAAGACTCATCGAGGGTTATATGCCCCCCAAACGATCAAAATTTATGGATATTCTAGGTCGCTTTTACAAAATGAGTACGTTATACATCGCGAGAATAAGATAAACACGTAGCGATTCTGTGTCATTTAAATAGAATGGCTTTTATAATAAGCCTTACACAGAAAAATACTTAAAACATAAAAAATTAACAAAATTATCCTATTACTGATAATATTTTGTAAGATGAAGACCATTCCAGGTCCGTGGTACCAACTCTCCACTTAACCGAGCTAGTTTGAATATTCCTTCATGTAAAATTTCCATGATCCGGTATGGTCCTTCCCAGTTTGGTCCTAATACTTTTGGATCCTTACTAGCCAAAAACACCATTTGAAGCACCAAATCATCCAGTTCGAGTCTGTGTCCTTTTACCGTCGAGTTAAAGAAACCTGTAATACTCTACTGATAATGGGTGAGCTATAATTTTGACTTTTCCCACTTTTCCTTGATTAGATCTAGGGATGCATTGAGCAATTCGTGGTTTCAATCTTGAGCGAAGGTTTTCTATCTATGTGTCGTCTCTAGGGCTTCAACTAGGAGCATAGCCTCACTTCCAAAAGTTAAAGAGAGGGGGCATGCCCTGTAAAGGTGCGATGTGAGGTCCTATAGGCCCAAGGTACTTGTGGGAGCTACTCGAGCCATATTCCCTTGGCTTCATCTAATCACTTCATTAAGCTCGCCTTTAGGGTTTTATTTACAACCTCGACCTACCCATTAGCTTGCGGATACGCCACTGAAGAAATACTCTTGGTTATGTTGTACTTCTCACAAAAGTTTGTGAAAATATCCCTATCGAACTGAGTTCCATTATAAGGCACGATCTTCTTCGGGAGCCCGAAATGGCATATTATGTTCGTCATGATGAAATCTAGGACTCTCTTTGAGGTGATGGTCGCCTCGACCCACTTCGTAAAGTAATCGATGGCGACATCTGCATAGAGAACTCTTTCTTTTCCTATTGATAATGAACCAATCAGATCGATCCCCCAAACTGCAAATGGCTAGGGGGATGAAATCATGGTTAACTACATGGGCGATGCTTGAGTAATCGTGGCAAAGCGTCGGCACTTGTCGCACTTATGTACGTACAGGGTTGAATCATTTTTTAGCGTAGGCCAAAAATAGCCCTGTCTTAATATCTTTAGAGCTTGGTTTTGCCCCCTAGCGTGGTCTCTGAAGAATCCCTCATGTATCTATTGAAGGATGGTATGTGCTTCTTTGGGCAAAACACACCGCATGAGGGGTAGCAAATGCCCTCTTCGGTGTATAATTCTCTCAACTATAACATACTGTGGGACTTGATATAACAATTTTCTTGCGTCTTTCTGGTCATTTGGTAGTTTACCAGTTGTGAGGTATTCCACTATGGGAGTGATCCAGGTAGGTTTTGTGTCAATGTCTCTGACCTCAACCGGTTCTTCTTTATGCTTGGTTGCTCTAAGAAATCTATTGGGACCACGTTTAGTGGATCCGCTTCTTTGGTAGTGGTGAGTCGGGCTAAGGCATCAACATTGGAGTTCTGCTTGCGGGGTACCAGCTCAATGGAGCAGAACTTGAACTCAAACAACTCATCTTTAACCTTAGCTAGTTAAGCTGCCAATCTGATACCTCGAGCTTGATACACCCCTAATATTTGATTAACCTCGAGCTGAGAATCACTATAACACTGGATTGCCTTTGCTTTCAGTTCTTGTGCCACCTGTAATTCTGCCAATAGAGCTTCGTCTTCTACTTCATTGTTGGACGCTTCGAATCTAAACCTCAGGACTGTATAGAATCAATGCCCCTCATGTGAAATTAGAATTGTCCCAGCTCTGAATTCGTCAAAAAAGAGTTTCCACAACTCTTGCACTCGTTCTCTCATTAGCTCATCTTGAAAACCTGTGCATTCTGCCACAAAGTCAGTGAGCGCTTGAATCTTGATTGTTGTGTGTGGCATGTACAATACCTCAAACTGACTGAGTTCGATGGCCGACTTAAGAAAATGTCCTGATGTTTCAGGTTTTTGTAAGACCTGCCTTAAAGGTTCATCGGTTAAGACATGGATGGTGTGAGACTAGAAATACGACTAGACTTTTCTAGAGACCAAGATCAAGTAGAATGCGAGTTTTCCTATTAAAGGATATCTGTACTTAGCTCCCAGAAGCCTCTTACTCACGTAGTACATCAATTTTTGCACCCGATTTTCCTCACAAACTAATACGATGTTGATCACATTTTTTGTCACAGGTAAGTATAAGAGAAAACATTCTCCAATTGTCAATTTTGATAGTATGGGTGATTCAGCCAGGTGAGTTTTCAAATTCTGAAATGCATGCTCGCATTCTTCGGTCCACTCAAACTTTTTGTTTTCTCTGAGCAAGTTGTAAAATGGGAGACACTTGTTAGTTGATTTTGAAATAGAGCAATTTAGGGCTACTACTTTTCTGGTTAGGCTCTGTACTTCTTTACGCGACCTGGGCGAGGGAATTTCTAATAACGATCTGATCTTCTCTTAGTTCGCCTCTATCCCCCTTGTGTTGACTAAACCACAAAGGTGCACTTCTGGGGGTTTTGCTTCATGTCATATTTCCTTATCATGCAAAAACATTCTTCCTGGTCGAATACATGGTTACTGGCAGTCTTTGATTTATTGAGCATATCATCGACATACACATCCATGTTTTTCCCGATCTGGTCAACGAACGTTTTTTTTACTAGTCATTGTTATGTTGCACCAACATTCTTCAGCCCGAGTGACATAACCTTGTAGCAGTACACGTTATGATCGGTCATGAAGCTAGTTTTCTCTTAGTCTGCAGGATTCATTGCGATTTGGTTGTATCCAGAATATGCGTCCATGAAAGACATGAGCTCATGACCGGTTGTTGCATCTACCAACTGATCAATTCGAGGTAGTGGAAAACAATCCTTAAGACACGCCTTATTGAGGTCAAAGAAGTCAATGCAAGTTCTCCACTTTCCATTGGGTTTTGGGCCAAAAACAATGTTATCAACCCAGGTCGGATATTTTGATTCCCTGATGAATCCACACTTAAGTAGGTGAGCTACTTCTTCTTCTAAAGCTTCTGATCGCTCCTTCCCCAAAAGCCTTCGTTTCAATACCTTTGCAGGCACATTTCTGTCCAGATTCAAAGTATGTATTATGGCATTCAGACTGATTCCCACCATATCTTCATGTGACCAGGCAAAGACGTCCAAGTTATTTCTCAAAAACTCGAACATCTTTTTCTTCCTTTCAGTTCAAATATTTGTTCCAACTTTTACTACCCTTGAAGGTACTTCTTGGTCGATACTGATTTCCTTGAGCTCTTCCAACGCTTGGAGCTCAAACCTATCTTCTCCTAATCTTGGATCAATGTCGTCTTCCTGGGCAACCTCGTTACCTCTTTCCTGAGGTTCTTCCGCCCCATCGGCAATTTCCATTATCTGAGGCTCCTCTCCTTTCTCAATAACGACCATTGCTTGCTGCCCGGGTTGTGATTTTCCCTTCATGGCAATGCTATAGCATTCTCTGGCAGCGAGCTGATTTTTTCTTACAGTACATATACCTAAGGTCGAGGGGAACTTCATCGCTAGATGTTGAATCGAGGTGATAGCCTCAAAAGTCATCATCCCAGGTCATCCCAAAATGGCGTTGTCTGCGGTTGGGGAATTGATTACGATGAACTTAAGTATTTTAGAAATAGTTTGTGTATCATCCCCCAGTGTAACTACAAGTCCAATCGTCCCTATGGCTATTATTCCTTCTCCTGAGAATTCGTATAGGGTCATCGAGGTCGCCTTAAGATTGAATAAGGACAACCTTGTCTTTTCTAGGGTGGACTTGAATAGCACATTTACTGAGCTCCCATTATCAACCAATATCTTCCGTACTCTTCGATTGGCGAGCTGAACGGTTATCATCAGTGGATTATTATGCTGGAACTGGACGTGGGTAGTGTCCTCTTCCGTGAAAATGAGTGGTTGTTTCTCCAACCATTGTTCTTTTGATAAACTTTGCTCCGGAATAAATTCAGTACCATTGTGGGTTTTTAGCTCCTGTATGTACCTTTTTTGGGCCCCATTACTCTTGCCCGCCAAATGGGGTTTACAATAGTGGTTATATCCCCTCCTATTATTGGCGGGGGGACGATTTGGTTCCCATGATTTGTATAAGCCCAAGGTTAACCGACTGGATTTTTTGGAACTAAGTGAGTATTTTTCCCGGTTGGATGATTGGGAACTACTCTGTTTTGGGCATACTAGGCTAATGGTCCAGCCCGAATGAGAGTCTCGATATTGTCCTTTAGATAGCAGTAATTATCAGTATTATGGCCAATGTCGTTGTGATATCAACATAGCTTAGTGGGGTCTCTCTTTGCCCTCTGATGCCTCAAAGTCTCCGGGTTCTTCCATGGAAGGCAATTAGAGTTTGCTAGGAAAATATGCTCTCATGTATTGGTCATGTTTGTGTAGGTGGTGTCGATGGGCTTGAACTTTTCTATGGGCTTGTTATTTTTGGTTCCATTCTGGTTGCTCTCACCACTCCCCTTCCGCTTATTGTTCCTCGCCTGCTTATTCTGGGTAAAGGGTTTTGAGTCATACCTGCAACATTTGCCACCACTCTAGCGGGCTGAATAGGGGCATGGCTGGTTCTTGCGATAATAGATCGCACCTCCTTCAGATTTATCCATTCCAGAGGCCGAGTCAGGAATTCATCTACAGTCTTTACTCCTTTTCTTTGGAGTTCTTTCCATAAATCACCTCCTACCGTGATCCCTGTCCTCATTGTCATGACCTTGGAGCTATCATCACATCCCTAGCTCGTGCTGCTTCATTGGTGAACCAGTTCAAATATGCCTTCAGGGACTCACCAGGTTGTTGTTTTGTGTTAGCCAGCGAATCGACCTCAACGCGATCTTCCTACGAAGCTCAAAACTTTCTCTTACAATCGGAAGAAAATTTCTTCCACAAGATGATTCAATTTTTTTTTGTACTTATTGAATCACAATCTAGCCAGTTAGGTCAGAGTTGCGGGGAATAAGATGCATCTTAAGTCGAACCCAACATTGTCGACCATCATTAATGTGTTGAACATTCCGAGGTGGTTGAACGGGTCAGTGTTTCCGTCTTATGCAGGCATGGTTGGCATACTAAATCCAACAGGATACGGAGCTACCGCAATGTTTGGACCAGAAGGCTTGAGCCCCTCATTGGAATCACAATTATCGACTCCTTTTCCATATGGGAGTCTCTTAATCTATTCTTAAGGCCAGTCGCTCGAGGGTAGTATCCTTAGATGGGTTGTTTTCCCTCAAACCATGAGCTCAGTTAGGTAGGACATTCCCATTTTCGCGTACGATAAACAAATATCCATGTGCTGAGTATAGCTCAAATCATTATGGTGAACTAGATATCTTCTTTGTGAATTCAGATGATCACGCAGTTCAGGATGTTGGTCGGAACGAAGACTTTGTACGAAGCTCAAGTGATCCCTCAGGCCGCTTTCATGCCTGCCTCCACGCTGGCTCTCTGTCGAGTAACTTTAATTAGCAAACTTATAGCTCATGGCTCGAATCGAGGACCTGGATTATTAGTGCGAGACCATGGGATATAGATGTCCTCAGAGGGAGGAGGATTTCTCATGCTATCCCTTCAAGCTAGAGCATTCCTTTGTGGGCAAGGTCGCATTGGATGTCGAACCGATGATGTCAGATTTCTTATTGGTTAAGCTATCCTTGTTCCATCTGGGCGCACTAGGTTAGTTCATCCTTGATATACCCTAACTTCCTGGGTTGGAGGTAGGACCAGTCCATTTCTCTTTGTCGAAGGCTCTGACTGCGACACTGATGGATTTTCTAGAGTGTTTCGTATCCTCAAATTGGTCCCAGGTCGCCCTGTTTGGTCTAAGTGTTCCATGGGATCTGTTCAGAAGGCACAAAGCTCGGGTTTGAAGTTCGAACAGATCGACTGACATGAGATCGATGATTCCTATGAGTATTGGCAAGTTGAGTATTTCACTGATTCCACTCTGAAGGTATGGAGCTTTGAGTTACAGTTCTGACAGAGCGACTAAGATTGGGTCGATTATTCCTGTGGGACCTACTACAACAATTTTTAGTATATATTACATTAAAAAATAACGCATATTTAGAAGTGTTATTAATGGGTGATTAAAATAAAACACATGGAACTATTTTAGCGCCATATGAAATACACCTGAGGTGCCAAAATGAATTTTTTTTTGCATCTAATCTCTCTCAGCCAAATTTTAATCCCTAAATCTAAGTTACCCAAACCATTTCTCTCAGCATCCATCTCTCACTCTCATCTCAGCTCATCTCTCACTCTCGTCTCAACTCATCTCTCTCTGCCTCACGAAGTCACACCTTCCAGAGTTCTTTCTCTGCCTCACGAAGTCACGCCTCATGAAGTCACGCCTTCCAGAGTTCTATCTCTGCCTCACGAAGTCACGCCTTCCAGAGTTCTATCTCTGCCTCACGACTTCATGCCGACTATCACAAGATTTCAGAGTTCTATCTCTGCCTCACGCCCACTATCTCAGGTTCTATTCTCTCCTCTGCTTACATCTTTTTTAAGGAATGATACCATATGAAATATATCTGATAATACAAATTGTTGGCTGAATAGCTTACTGTTGCTCCCACGACTTGATAATACAGAATGTTGTAGTTGATTTGCTTACTTTTTCTCCTCTCCTTTTCTTTTTCATAGCTGCAGTTGATTTGATAATAAAGAATGTTGGCTGATGTGAAAAATGGAAGAACAAATGGAATTCTGTAACTTGTTTTCCCTTTTGTCTTCGTGCAATTTGATCTTTTAAGTGTCTCAGGTTTTAGTTATGTATTTTATGACCAGTTCGTTGTTTCATTACTGTACCTTTTATAGATTATGTTCCCTCTTGGTTTTCCCCCCTTGAAAATGGTTAGATTATCTGTAAATGTTTATTTGAACATAGAAGGGCACTGTTTACTTTTGGTTAAAGTTGTGCATTTGGTATTTTCTGTATTTAGTTTATAAATAATCTATCAGGACATATTTTGTGCGTACTCATTGCATAGGTGGTTCGTACTACTGTTGATGTGATGGAAAACTTGGCGAAGCAGCTCAAAGAAAAGAAACTATACATTGTGCTAATAAGGTATGAATTACATACACTCTCTCTAACCATACTTCTACGAGGCTCATCTACTTATTTATTTTGTTTAGGATCAGATAAGGAAGCTATTCATAACTCATAATTTGATTTGCTTTTGTAATAGAGTGCTTATGTTGATCTCTAACTCGCCTGCATGATAGTGTGTCTTAGTTCTTTTTATCAAGCAATCTATGTGAAGTCTTCATGGCTTGATACATGGTGAGAACATGGAGCTTGGTCGTGATTCTGGTATAGGAGGCCAGGTAACTTTAGGCTGTAAGATCTTTTCCTAAAATTGCTTTTATTTCGTTATGCTTTTTTCACACATTATTATGACTTCCCCAATATTTATTTGAGTTCAAAATTTCTTTCGCTATCAGGTTAAGTATGTAGTAGAACTTTCCAGGGCTTTAGGTTCAATGCCAGGGGTTTATAGAGTTGATTTACTTACAAGACAAATAGCAGCTCCAAATGTGGACTGGACTTATGGTGAACCAACAGAAATGCTAAATCCAAAAACATCCGAGAATACAACGCATGAGCTTGGAGAGAGTGGTGGGGCTTACATAGTTCGGGTACCATTTGGCCCAAAGGATAAATATGTAGCAAAATAACTTCTTTGGCCTCACATTCCTGAATTTGTGACCGTGCACTCATCCACGTTTCTCATATGCCCAGAGTTCTGGGTGAGCAAGTTGGTGGTGGGCAACCAGTTTGGCCTATAACAATTCATGGACATTATGCAGATGCAGGTGATGCTGCTACTCTTCTGTCTGGAGCATTGAATGTGTCAATACTCTTTACTGGTCACTCATTCGGAAGAGATAAGCTTGAACAATTATTAAAGCAAGGACGTCAGTCAATAGAAGAAATAAATGCAACATACAAAATAATGTGGCGGATTGAAGCTGAGGAGCTATCCCTTGATGCCTCTGAAATTGTTATCACTAGCACTAGACAGGAGATAGAAGAACAATGGCGATTGTATGATGGCTTTGATCCAGTAATAGAACACAAATTGAGAGCAAGAATAAAAAGGGGTGTTCATTGTCATGGCAGATTCATGCCTCGCATAATTGTGAGTATTATTGAGATACATTCTCCGGGTTCTTTTTTTCTTTAATTCTATTTCATGTTTTAAGAAACAAGAAAGGGAAAGGCACAAAAGGCAAAATTTTATGGTGGTGAGTGTAACGTGGCCTAGTTTTACTGACGTTGTACTTTCTCCAATTCTATTTTTCTATTTGTCTTTCATTTAGATAATTCCTCCTGGAATGGAATTTCATCATATAGCTCCTCAAGAGGGGGATGTAGATGGTGAACTGGAAAGAAATGAAGATAATGCTGCTTCCCCTGATCCACCAATTTGGTCAGAGGTGATTTACTAAGTGTCCATTCTCTTGTATACATATAAAAATCCCCTTTGTTTTAAGAATAATTATGAACGGTAGTACTACTATGTGATGTGTACTCTTTTACATCAGTTGTAAAATAATAAAATAATAAATTTTGATTGGCAGATCATGCGTTTCTTTTCCAATCCACGCAAGCCTATGATACTTGCACTTGCAAGACCAGATCCTAAAAAGAATATCACGACTCTAGTCAAAGCATTTGGAGAGTGTCGCCCACTGAGAGAGCTCGCTAATCTTGTATGTTTTTGTTTTTTTCTTTCTATATCGTATGTAATTTTTAGAATTTTTTTTTCCTGTTACATAACTTCTTCTTTAAATACAATATTTTTACATGACTTCCTAGCAATCTCACTTTTTGTTTTCCTATTGATACAAACGCTAATAATGGGAAACCGTGACAATATTGACGAAATGCCTAGCACAAATAGCTTTGTGCTTCTTTTAATTCTTAAGTTGATTGACAAATATGATCTATATGGTCAAGTTGCATATCCTAAACGTCATAAGCAATCTGATGTCCTTGAAATCTATCGTCTAGCAGCAAAAACAAAGGTACATATCATATGTGTGCGTGTGTCCCTGAAATCTATCACTTCTTTTAGCTAGGAGGTATGTTTTTCAACCTGATTTGAGTATCTTTGTTTTGGTAGGGTGTTTTCATAAATCCAGCCTTCATTGAGCCATTTGGACTTACTTTAATTGAGGTGATTATTTTTAACTTTGGTTTCAGATATTGATTAATGTGAAGTCCAACATGATCTCTTTTATTTATTCTACAAAAGGGAAATAAATTACTAATATAGAAATAAAAAAGTTAAATAATGCAATTTGGTGTACTCAACGACTCAAAGACTTTCTATATATATATATAATTCTACCAATTGATTGTGAAAATAAAAATCTTTGATATGGTGTCACATATAAGTTATCTATGACAATTGTAAATTTTCCATCTATTAAATTTAAGGAGATTATGGCAACTAACATGGTTCGACTTATTTTTGTTTGTGATTAATTCTGTATAAAATTATTCTCAAGATTGTATATAAGTTTGAAAGAGAATCACTTAATTCTTGATACTATGGTCTTATAGTTACTTTTTTATTTTTATTTTTATTATGCATGCTCACTTCTTTCAGCATAACCCCATTAAATTCTTGATGACACGTTTACGTATACATTTGAAAGAGAAACTTAACATAGTTGGTTCTGAATATCTTAATTAACATACCTACTCTCATTTTATCTTGGTGTATCTTCATTGTTTTTTTTTCAGATATTTGATTTTGTACTAGCAAAATGGTTGATATCTCAATAAACTAATCATTCATTTGTTCCTATAGATGCAACTTTATGCATGGTTTCTTTGCCAATACTTCTATAAAAACAATGTAGTAATAATCTCCAAACTATTTTTTTCATTTCTTAACATGTATACCATGCCCTGTTGTTGCCGTTGCCTATTAAAAAATGTTCTGTAGCTACTTGTAAATAAGCAAATTAGGTATAGTTCAGAATCAGATGGAGCACCATGCCCTGTTGCTTTTATTGTACGTAATGCTTTATTTATTTTCTTATATTATTTATATAATAAACTTTTGTTTTACAAATAACATTATTATATATAGTATATGTAATTGATTAGAATACTTGCATAATTGTTTCTTTGTGTTTACAGAGAACACTTTGAGAAAAATGGCTTGGAAAAAGATCCAACAAGGAGCTCTCAAGATATTTCTCTGACCGGCCCTATCATCAACAAGGTATATTATTATATTGTGATCTCATTTTCATTCTATCTATATTTACACTTACCTTGTGTTGTATGCACAAGCAATATGTTGCATGCTTCTTTATTCCCCAGATTGCGTGCAAGAGCATTTGTTTTTGTCTTGCTACTACCCGCTGAGAAATTATTATATATGATGTGTGTTTCAATTTCTTATAAACATCAATGTTCAACTGAATTGATGTTCAATTATGCCTTTGTTACACTTTTTTTCTCTATATATCTTTACTAAGTTTAGCTTTCTATTTTCTATATATATTACTATAATAAATATATGCACCTGGCTAAACCGCTTAAAACAAAAGTAGTAACTTGAGAGAATAGAAAATAGAGATCTCATTTTTTAGTGTCACATATATAGGTGGTGATGGTATAATTTCATTTATTAGATAGAAGGTTCTCACTCACATCCATTCAACAAACACCTTTAAGCTAGTCCTAATGACTTTAGTGCAGACCATTGCGTATTCAAAATCTCAGTGCTCTTATATGATGTATTATTAACTGGTTTTTGCAGGCATTGTTAAAGAAAGGTGCAAAGTATTCAAAATCTCAGTGCTCTTGCTGATCACTTTTCATGCCAGCTACTTTTGAAGTTACCCAAACTGTCGAGTACATCAGAAAGACAGGAACTCAACTTCAAGTGAGAGGAAATTTTGGCTCAAAATGCTCTAGGATTATGAGACTTTAGACACATTAAAGGCAGTGTTTATGGCTGCATGATTTACACCAAATACATGGTTGTGTGTTAATATGCTATGTAGAAAGGTCTTCTAATGCTTTTTAGCTATTACTTCATTTGAGACATATTTATAACAAATGGTTTGTAGAAATTTGCTAAAGTTGATTTACTTCTTTCTATCACCATTCTACTCTAGTGATTGCTTGCTTTCCCCAATTGAGTATATTAGGTCAATTCTATTGGCACTGGGTTCTCTTTTTCATTTAGCATTAAATGCATATACAGTACAAGAACTTTTTCATGTATGAGGTTCAAGAGGTGGAGCTATTGTTTCTCTTTGATGTTTTTGATGTTTCCCTTCAACTCAGTGGCATTTTATCCTTTTGAGCTCTGGTATCTTTCATTTCATATGAGCATGTATTTTTGGTAAAAAAAAACTTTGTGAATGTTTAGACATATACCTGTCCCTCTCATATTAGTGATGCTTTTAATTTGTCTCATTCTTGGTTGATGAATACTTAATTCTTACTTTTGGCACTTTTTATTAATAACTTTGTCAACTATATTTTTTGTTTTTACATTGATGGGCTCCTTGATGATCCTTTGCTGGGACTATATTCTTTGTTTTATAGATGATTCATATTTAATTTTGTTAATCGCTATTAAAAGGTGTACTGTAGGTTTATTGCATTCAGTAAGAAGAACATAATGCAAGAGTGCATTTCTTGAACTACTCTTAGATTCTACCAATGCTATTAGAGCAAAATGGAAGATTTTATTTGTGTAGATATTTCTGCTTGGTCTCTTGTTGGCAGACTGAGTTTAATGTAATTTAATTATTAATGGGCTTATTCTCTCCATACATAATCTTTTTTTTGCTAGATACATCAAAATTGTAAGTAGAGAAGGATTGGAAATATCTGAGCCAGCATTAGATCCAAATTTGACAGAGATACATCATAGAATTACTATTCTTTGCTAGAGCAAAGAAGTTTCACAGGTTGATAGACATGTTTATTATATCTATCTGTTGACGGTGAGAACTCGTTAACTAAGTTGAGTTGGAAAAATTATCAAATCAAGATCACTAATCGAAAAGCTGTAAAAATTTGAACAATAACTCAAGAACAATGATAGAAAAATAATGGAGGATTCAGTCTTTCATTCACACTTAAGCCTCTGCTACAGTAAAATTTCCAACCCCCTTTCAGGTGATCTTAGAGTTCATTTTATAGTAGGCTCTAATGGCCTTAGGTACATAGTGGTCCAGGGGACCAAGTGGTACATATGTACTGTGTCAGGGGAGTGGCTTCAGAGGTTGTGGTCGTACATCCCATATAGGAGCAGGTGTCAGGAGGATGTCTCCACTACTTGTCTGTACCCATGTCTGATGCGTGGTGGCAGGCGTAGTGGTGCAAGTGGTAGTGGTGTCGACTCTGACTCCTGGCCATAGATGTACGGGCCATAACTCCTATCCTTGCATACCCACTCTTGGCGTTCCCACTACTTGTCTGGTAGGGGTACCATATCCGTACTCTGACTTCTTTAGGTTTGTAGGTACATTCCATATTCATGCGTGCACCTTGCCCCTTGTGAGTATTCTCACCTCCAAGGCCATGGGCACGGGACCATGGGGCCTAGGCCATGGGCGAGGCCATGGGGCCGAGTGCATGGGCGAGGCCATGGGACGAGGCCGTGGAGCCGAGTGCATGGGCGAGGCCATGGGGCGGGGCCGAGTGCATGGGCGAGACCATGGGGCGAGGCCGTGGGGCCGAGTACATGGGCGAGGCCATGGGGCGGGGGCGAGTGCATGGGCGAGGCCATGGGGCGAGGCCATGGGGCCGAGTGCCTGGGCGAGGCCATGGGGCGAGGCCATGGGGCCGAGTGCCTGGGCGAGGCCATGGGGCGAGGCCGTGGGGTCGAGTGCATGGGCGAGGCCATGGGGCGAGGCCGTGGGCCGAGGCCATGGGCAAGGCCATGGGGCGAGGCCATGGGGCCGAGTTCATGGGCGAGGCCATGGGGCGAGGCCGTGGGGCCGAGTGCATGGGCGAGGCCATGGGGCGAGGCCATGGGGTGAGGCCAAGGTTTGAGGCCATGGGGCGAGGCCGTGGGGCCGAGTGCATGGGCGAGATGGGCCTCGCGAGGCTACTGAGCCTTGGCACCTATGCCTTGCCAATGTGGGCCACTTGGCATCGACTCCACGAGAAACGAACCCAGACTCGTGTTGTGATGGCGCGATGGCTTCCCGAGACGATGGTGGCCTAAGGGCCTTGCCTAGGCCTCATACTTTCTCTTGATGAGATTATGAGCATCAACACTTGCCCCCCAGTCTAGGAGAGTACCTTTAGGTGCTCTTGTAGACTATTCACCTTGATTCCTATAAATAGGTCTTCATGCATGACCTAATATTTACACCTTATTTCCTTGGCTTAGTGGTGCATAGACCCTTATTCCTTTCAATAGGTAAGGGGTTCAATCCCCCACAACCTCACTTTCACCATAGTTCCTTTCATTTGTTTTATATATTTTTTCACTTCATTTTTTTTTTTTTTTTTTTTTTACATATGAGCTAATTTCTTGGTGTGTATATCTTATGACTAACACACCTTTCTGGTTCATTCTTGCAGACGTGCCTTTTTGACTCTTTGGTGCTTTTCACTCCCTGACCTCCTTTGGACCCCAATTTCGCTCTCTTAATCTCTTGAGGTATATTTTCTTTCCTTCTCCCTTTTATATATATATATATATTATTTTTTATCGGGTCCAAACTAGCAGTACTTGGGATGGGGTACATTAGTCTGAGCTTGTAGTGAGTTTGACCATATGCACGCCCCTCCTCTTTGTTTTTTTTGTTTTTTTTATACCCTGTAGTAGGCCATTTAGGGCGTTTGCATCTAGAGGTATTAAGCTTATTCCTTTGTGTTTTGTAGCCTTCCCCTCGTTTATACGTGAGCCCCTTTTTGCTGTTGGGACGTGGTTTCATGGCCAGTGACGGCCCGTCTGACATAACCCCAAGGGCTGAGTTTATTGACCTGTCCTCAGACTCAGAGTCCCCTGAGGGCAACCCTCACCAGGACTATGACTCCTTAAGGCAAGCCCGCATCCGCCACCTTGAGTGCATGGCCGAACTTAGGCGTAAAATTTGGGTGGTGGAGAGCGAAATTGACTCGGTGTCGAGAGGAGATGGGGGACCTTCACCCCTGGGCCTTAGTGACCATATAGAGTGTCTTAGGACGACCATTTTTGAATTACGGTGGGAGTTAGAATTTATGGAGGGACACATTCCGCCAGAACCTCCCACTCCCTCTTCGCCTGATGACAGTCATGGGGCTGCTAGCTCCTCTCCCCGACCCCTAGTCTCAGTTTATCCTAACTTAGTGCTCCCGCCATCGCTCCCTCGATGGAAAACTCTTGCTAGGAAGAAGAAATGGAGGGTTAAGTGTTCTGCCTCTTCCTCACATCTTTCTTTTGATTTTGCAGATATGTCGAAAGCACGCAGACAGGTGTCCGTCCAGGAAGAGGACGACGCCCCCCTACTGGTGTCCCGTCTAGTGTCACACGTGTCTCCGAACAAATTGAAGGTGATCGTGAAGAACTACCGCGTTGCTCCAGAATACGCCCTGCATGCTCCTCAGGAGACCTGCCGGGCCGACCGCCCTGAGAAGGGTTTTGTGGCTTTGAGTGAGCAGATTTTGAAGGAGGGTGGCACCATTCCTCTGCACCCGTTTTTCGTGGAGGTTCTCAACTACTTCGATTTGGCCCCTCTTCAACTGTCGTCCAACAGTTGGTTGACTTTAAGCTGCCTTTTCATTTGGTTCAAGGGAAACGTCAAACGCGCCCCGACGGCGCAGGAGGTGCATTCCCTATATAACCTTATGGGAGTGCACAAGTCCAAGGGCTTCTACTACCTGCAGAAGGCCAACAATGAGCTCCCCTTAATAGAGGGCTCAGTGTCCAACACAGGGCCTTGGAAACAAGACTTCTTCTTGGTAGAGGGGCCTCTCTCAGTTCGTGAAGGCTTTCGCGCCAGCCCTAGTAAGTATCCTGGTCTTTCTCTTTTTCTTATTAGAACTTACTGTTTTGCACTCTTGCTTGTACTGACATTGGCGTGGATTTTTCAGGGCAATTTGCTGATCCCTCGGTCATTGGGCCGGAGGCGGAGGCCATTAACAACCTTATTACTGCAGACTCCGCCCTGAAGAAGGCGGCGGTCCTATTTACTGTGCGAACCTCAACCGCCACCAGCTGTCCCCGGTCTCTGACCCCAAGTTCCTGTGATCAGTTACTGGGTCTAAGAAGGCTATGGCTATGCCGGCTGGGTCGTCCCTACACGACGGTGAGGCCGAGGAGGAGATGGAGGATGCCCCCCTTGAATGTGGGGGATCTCATCAGCGCCCCCTGTCCCCCGGGGAATGCCCTCCCTATGGATCCCATGACCAGGACATGGCCTTTCAATCTCTGGACCCGCAGGCCACAGCGAGATGTTACACTCCCCCTGGCCTTGATGGCCGTGACACCTTCCCTCAGGTCCCTCATGATATTGGCTTACCGGATGCTGATTTCATCGACCTCACAGAGCCCCCTTCTAATGTACCAGGGTCTCAGTTTTTCTCCTTCCCTGCGCCTCCTCCTGCTTCGGCGAGCGGGTCGTCCGTTCCTGTCCAACAAGATGCTCCTAGCGCGGAGGCGGAGCCTTGGGTGACTAGGATGGCCTCATCTTATGCGCAGCGTTTCATTCAGATTGCCTCGGACCTCCCTATCTCCGACTGGAGAGGTCTAGGGAATGTGACCCAACCAGACCTTGGGGAAACCCCAAGGCGTGCCGCGGCCTGGTTGAGGTCTTGCACCTTGCGTCGATTAGTATTATGTATAGATGTACATGTGTTTTTCTTTTTGTTACTTATTGCTGACACCATTGACTTTCTTGTGCAGATCTACATTGTGTCCCTTCGGCATGCTGACACGTCCGACGTCCTCTCCGCATCTACTGCTGAGAGGGACTGCCTCACGGCCCAGGTCCAGGAGCTCGAAAATGAGCTTAGCGAAACCAAGGTCCAGTTGTTAAAGGCCCGGACTAAGTCTGCCAACTTGTTCTCGAAGAGGGAGAAGACGAAAGCCAAGATCAAGGAACTAAAGGGCAAGGCTAGACATTTGGAGCGTGAGCTCCAGGGGGCCAAGGCCGCCGCGGCTGCGCGCAGGAGAGGGTTACTTAACTGGAGACCGAAGTTGAGGCCCTTAGGGCCGAACTACAGTCGGCTCAGGAGAAGAACGCTTCCTTGGAGGCGGAGAGGATCACCACCGAGCGTAGGTCTATAGATCGTGCTCTTTACAATGTGTGGAGGCAGGATCCCAACTTCGAGTTCTCCTCTTTTGGTGAACAGGCCGTTGCCCGAGCGGCCTAGTGGAGCGCCCACTGTAGGAGGCCTTGAAATAGTCTTGCTCCTTTTTTGTTTTCTTTTTACTTTGTAATATCATTATCCGTGCTACTTTTCTTTTGGTAACTCTTGTAATATTTCAAGAACTCTTCTTTTTTTTAATGTATAAATACATATGTTGCTGTTTATTTCTTGTTCTATTGCATTTGAGGCCCTTTTAAGCCTGTATGATGGGGTTTGGTTGGTTCCCCTTTTTTTATCTATCAGGCTGGAGGTCCTTTGGAGCCCATGCGAGAGGGTTCACTGGGACCTCTTTTGGTGCCTCTTGGTTGCTTCTATAAGGATATTTTGACCCCTTAGGTCTTAGTTATCCTTTTATGTTTTTCTTGCGCGCGCTTATTATTTCTTTGCGAGAAGCGTCCTTCTCGTCGTTATTCATAGTACTATTTTTGCAAGGGTCTCCTTTGGGACCCTTTTTGGCTAGGCGGCTTGGTGGCCGCTCTAGACTTATTATTATTGTCGTCACCATACATTTTTTGTAAGTCCCTATGGCCTCCCTTGGTGTTCATAAGGGTAGCTAATCCTTGCGATCCCAAGGGCTACCTTGTAAGGACTTTGTTTAAGGCCCTAGTATAGGGGGCCCCTTTGGTTTTGGGTCACTTCCTCTTGATAGAGGGCCCTTTTTAAGATACTCTTGGTAGAGGGTCCTCTTTTTTTTTTTTTAGGGGCCTCCTTTTTAGGAGGGCTAGGGGTCCTCTTGGTAGAGGGTCCCTTTTAGGGGCCTCGTTTTTCGGAGGGCAAGGGGTCCCTTTTTAGGATCCTTCGTTATAGGGCCCTTTTTAGGTTCCCTTTGCTAGCCGCCTGCTGTCGCCTCCTATCCTGCCCCCCAAGTGTCTGGTGAAATTTATTTCGGCAGGCACTTTGGCTGATGCCCACGTAGCGAAGGAAAATAATACATGAGGTTGTGAGCAATTTTACCCATAACATGCAGTTCCATTCATCACATTCATAATAAACAGTCTCATACAAATAGTTGCAACGGTACATATGAGGTTTTCATATAAAACAAGAATAAAAAGACTCACACCTACTTAGGAGGCTATCTAAGTAACCTATTTGATTTCTTCCTATCATATCAAGGCAGCGTGCCACACTTGTTCTTTTACCATCGGACATGGGCGCCTTACTGGTAGTACTTCCTCAGGTGCTCTGCGTTCCATGCTCGGGGTATGATGGTGTCGTCCATGCGAGCCAGCTTGTAAGTGTTCGGGGGGATGCACTGAGCAACCTGGTAGGGCCCCTCCCAATTCGCCCCCAGTACTCCTGCGCCTGGGTCTCGTGTGTTTAGGAGTACCTTCCTTAGCACCAGGTCGCCAACTCTGAAAGTTCTCTCTCGCACCATCGAATTGTAGTACCTTGCGGCGCGTTGCTGGTACACCGCCACCCTCATTTGTGCTTTTTCTCTCTTCTCCTCAAGCATGTCTAAGCTTTCGGCCAGGGCTACGCGGTTGGCTTCGTCTCCATATGCTTGTACCCTGTGGGACTTGACTCGCATCTCGACTGGGAGCACGGCCTCGCACCCATAGGGCAAGGCGAATGGGGACTCCCCAGTAGTCGTGCGTGGGGTGGTTCTGTAAGCCCACAGCACATTTGGTAGCTCATTTACCCAGGCTCCCTTCATCTTTTCTAGCTTTGTCTTCAGGTTCTTCTTAAGGACCCTGTTTATGGCCTCCACTTGTCCATTGGCCTGGGGATGCACAACCGCAGAGAAACTCCTCCTTATGCCCCTTTCCCTACAATATTAATCGAAAGCTCCTCCCTCGAACTGGGTACCATTGTCGGAAATAATCTTGTAGGGTACTCCATATCTACAAACAATGAACTTGTTGACGAAAGAGGTGATGTGCTTGGCGGTTATCTTCATAAGGGGTTCTGCTTCTACCCACTTAGTGAAATAATCCACTGCCACCACCGCGTACTTCGCTCCACCCCTGCCTGTGGGAAGAGCGCCGATTAAGTCTATGCCCCAGATAGCGAAGGGCCAGGGGCTGGTCATGCTGGTCAGTTCGCTTGGGGGTTTCCGAGGGTAGTTGGCGTGCCTCTGCCATTTGTCGCATTTCGTGGCAAAGTCATGCGCATCTTTCTCCATGGAAGGCCAGTAGTATCCTTGTCTCATGGCCTTCCTAGCCGTGGAGGGTTCGCTCTCGTGGTTGCCGCACTCTCCCTCATGTATCTCCTGTAACACTTTCAACGCCTCCTCCTCTTCGACACACCACAGGAGTGGCATTGAGAATCCTCTTTTGTAAAGGACTCCATCTACCAGGGTGTATCTTGCGGCCTTGTACACCAACCTCCGGGACTCGTTTTTATCCGCAGGCAAGGTTCCTTCTTCCAGGTACCTCTTGATTGGCTCGGTCCATGATTCCCTTGGGACACTAATCATGTGCACGTCAGCGCCTTCGATGCTGGGCTTTGGTAAGTACTCCACGGGTATTGATTCCAAGACATCACCATCCTTGGTAGATGCCAACTTCGCGAGTGCATCGGCATGGGTGTTCTTTTCTCTGGGGATTTGCTCTATAGTATATGCCACCAACCGTCCCAGATAGCCCTTCACCTTCTCCAAGTAGGCTGCCATCTTGGGTCCCCTCGCCTGGTACTCCCCCTTTACTTGGCATACTACCAATTGAGAGTCGCTGAAGATTTGAAGGCGCGTCACTCTCAGTTCCCGGGCTAAACGTAGGCCAGCTAAGAGCGCCTCGTACTCTGCTTCATTATTGGAGGCCTCAAACCCAAATCGGATTGCGCAATACATTCTATGTCCCTCGGGCCCAGTCATCATGATGCCCGCTCCTGATCCTCCTTCATTTGACGCCCCATCAACGTGCAAACTCCACTCCTCTAAACCTCCTAGCTCCTCCTCCGTAACAGGCTACTCTCCTTCTTCATTCCTTCCTTCATTCGGCTGATGGGTGAGCTCTACTATAAAATCTGCCAGCACCTGTCCATTGATGGAAGCCCTTGGAGTGTATACAATATTAAACTGACTTAGCTCAATCAACCATTTCATTAGTCTCCCTGAAGTCTCAGGCTTATGTAAGACCTGTCTCAAAGGACTATCTGTTAGGACTTCAATTGTATGTGCATGGAAGTAAGGCCTCAACTTCCTCGAAGCCACCACTAGCGCATAGGCCAGTTTTTCGATCTCTGGATACCAGTTTTCCGCGTCCACCAAACGCTTGTTGATATAGAATACGGGTTGTTGCTGCTTCTTCTCTCCCTTAACCAGGGCTGCGCTGATGGCATGCTCAGATACTGCCAAGTACAGGTACAGCTTCTCGCCCTTCTCTGGCTTTGCCAACAGGGGTCGCTTCCCCAGGTGCTCTTTCAGCTTGACAAATGCTTCCTCACATCTTTCATCCCAAGCGAAATTTTTGCTCCCTTTAAGGATGTCAAAGAATGGGAGGCACTTGTCGGTGGACCTTGAGATAAACCTATTAAGGGCCGCCACCCTTCCCGTTAGGCACTGCACCTCCTTCTTATTCTTTGGCGGGCTCATCTCTATGAGTGCTTTTATCTTGTCAGGATTGGCCTCGATGCCTCTGGAATTGACCATGAAGCCCAAGAATTTTCCTGAGGATACCCCGAAGGTGCACTTGACTGGGTTCGACTTCATCCGGTATTTCCTGAGCGTGTCAAACATCTCACCAAGGTCTCTGTTGAGCTCTGCTGTTTCTTTGGTCTTCACTAACATGTCATCCACATACACCTCCATATTCCTTCCTATCTGATTGGCGAACATTTTATTCACCAGCCTTTGATAGGTGGCTCCCGCGTTTTTGAGCCCGAAGGGCATCATCTTGTAACAGTACAGCCCTTTGTCCGTAATGAATGACGTGTGCTCTTCATCTGTCGGGTTCATTGGGATTTGGTTGTATCCTGAGTAGGCGTCCATAAAACTTAGTAACTCATGTCCTGCTGTCGCATCTACTAGCTGATCTATCCTGGGAAGTGGGAAGCTGTCCTTAGGACAAGCTTTATTCAAGTTCGTGAAATCGACGCAAGTTCTCCACTTCCCATTCGGCTTCGGCACGAGTACTGGGTTCGATACCCACACAGGGTAGAAAGACTCACGGATGAACCCGTTGGCCTTCAACTTGTCAACCTCCTCCTTTAATGCTGCGTATCTTGTTGGGTCTAGCGCCCGCCTCTTTTGCCGGACGGGCCTTGCTTCTGGGGAGATGTTCAGGTGGTGGCACATCACACGTCTATGCCCACCATGTCCTCATGAATCCATGTAAACACATCTAGATTATCTTTCAAAAATTTCATCAACTCCTCCTTCACGTCACCTTGCAGGCTTCTCCCTATCTTCAATTTCCTTAGGGGTTCCTCCGTCACCGTAACCTCCTCTACTTCTTCTACTGGTTCTGCTCTTGACTCATCTACAACCCGAGGGTCCAGCTCCTGCGGACCCTCCGTGGGCATACATAGCGCCTCATGTACCACCATGGCCATTGGCTCACGCGGTTTTGCAGGCGTGTGGAGTGAGGTGTTGTAACACTCCCTCGCCTCCTTCTGTTCTCCCTTCATACTTGCGACCCCTCCTAGAGTCGGGAACTTGACAACCAAGTGATATATTGAAGTTATGGCTTTCAATTCTCTTAGGGAGGGTCTCCCCAATACTGCGTTGAAAGCTGATGCACAATCTACTACAACAAAGATAGATATGACTGTAGTCTGCCGGGGTTGCTCCCCCATGGTAAGTGTCAATTCGATCATTCCAAGGGGTTGCACTGAGTCCCCTTTGAATTCGTATAGGGACGACTGGCAGGGCTTCAGGTGACGAATGCCCAGTCCCATCTTTTCCAAAGCAGGGCGTTATAGGATGTCCACCAAGCTCCCGTTGTCCACTAGGACTTGATGCACACGCATATTTGCCAATTGAACTGTCAACACCAACGAATCATTGTGGGGAAAGTGTACCCCCCGTGCGTCCTCCTCAGTGAACGTTATCGAGTCGTTTTCCCCCTTAAAACTCTTCGGGGGTCGTTGTTCTAAACTCATGACGCAGGGAGGTGGACTTCGCCGAGCCTCTCTTTCATATCTATCTCGCCCCTTCCTAGAGTCTCCCCCAAATCCTGGACCTCCAAAAATGGTTCGGACCTCCCCCTGTATTTCTGGGGCTCGCTCTTGTGCCTGGGGTGCTGTGGGCTCGCCCTCTGGCCTTTGCCTTTCTCTCCTGACATAGCAGCCCAAGTGCCCCCGGCGGATAAGCTCCTCAATTTCCTCCTTCAGATGGATACACTCTGTCGTGGTGTGTCCGATGTCCTTGTGGTATTGGTAGTATTTACTGGGGTCCCTTTTGGACCGATCCTTTCTCATTGGTGGGGGCTTTTTGAAGGGCACTCGATCTTCGTTGGTGATGTAAATATGCTCCCTGGTATCCGTTAGGTTCGTATAGTAAGTATAAGCCATTTGCCTATGATCACCCCCTCGTTTGGTCTTCTTCTGCTGGTCATCTCTTGGCCCATCGTACGTTCTTTTCTTCTTCGCTACATTCGATCCGTCGTTAGTTGGGGGCTTCGCATGGGGCTCCTCCTTCCCCGCCTTTAGGTTTGTGTGGCCATCCTCCACATGGATGTACTTCTGCGCTCTCTCATAGAAGTCATCTAAGTCGGTGACTTCCCTCTTCAACATGTTGTCCCACAACTTACTTCCTGGGAGCACTCCAGCGGTAATGGCCATTTTTAACTCTCGGCGCGTTAGGCTTCCCACTTTTGCGGCCTCCATATTGAACCGATGAATGTAGCTCTTCAAGCTTTCATTCTCCCCTTGCTTCACGTTAGCCAGGCTGGTACCAGGCATCGTGTAGTCCCGCACGGCATGGTGCTGCTGGAGGAATTCGTCAGAAAATTGCTGCCAGGACCTGATGGACCCCGGCCTTAGTCTTTTGAACCATTTGTAGGCGGGTCCTTTCAGAGTAACAGCGAAGCAATGGCACCTGGCACCACTTCCGATCCCCCTCAGCTTCATCAGATCATTAAACGCATCCAGGTGGTATTTCGGATCAGTGCTCCCTTCGTAAGGGGTCATATTGGGCTCCTTAAAATTGGCAGGGAGTCAGATTGCCTGAATTTCTCTCACAAAGGGTGACTCATGGTCGAATTCCTCCTCAAAGGCCTGGCCGCCTGACGCGGTGACGATCTTGCTCCGCAAGCTCCTCATCTCCGTGTCTAGGTCTTGCCTCCTCTTGCTGAGAGTGTCCCTCAAAGCGGACGGGCTAAGATCCGCCTTTCCCTTGCCTTCTCGAGGCGCTACAGGGGGCGTGGTCCCTTTGCCCGCCCTCTTCTTATTGAGCTCCTCCCGCTAGTCTGAGGGTGCTCTTTTGGAGGTGACCTCATCCTCATGGCGAGGGGCAGCGTTGGTCCTCGGCGCTGGCTACGGGGCCTGCTTAGGCGGTTCGGGGTGATCACGTTGCTTCGCGCGGGGGGTGTTACTAGTTGAATGTCAGGTTCTCCCATCATCTACCGGTACAGTGGTCTCCACCCCATCCTTGCCCTTCTCCTTCCTCTTAGGCAAGGTTACGCTGGACTTACCCTGCAGCAGGCCGTTAAGGACCTCTTGTATGTTTTCCAAGGTGGTTTCTAATATTTGGTTCTTACAGTGGAGCTCACGTATCTCCTCTTCGTAAAACTGGGATTTCGAACTTGAGCTCACGGAGTGGATCCGGGGGTGCTTGTCATGCCTACGGGCAAAAGGGCCCGGGTCTTGCCGGCCAGAGTTCAGTGCCTGCGGCAGTTTTGGAGAAGGGAACTCATCAGCGTTTACCGGTGGTGCTCTTGGAGGACTTCCTCTAGGTGGAGCGGCTGGCGATGAGGCCACCCTATCACCTCCGTGAACCTCAGGGTCTTTCGAGGGCTCCACGTCTCTGGGTGGAGGAGCGTCCTTCATGGAGGCCTTTAGCTGGACTCCGTTCAGGTGAACCTCTACCTCCCGCGTCTCCCTCAGTCGCTTCGAGCGTCTTGGCATCTTCTTCTTGCCGGAAACAATGGTGGAACAGTAGCTTGAAACTAATGTTCCCACAGACGGCGCCAAACTGTTGACAGTGAGAACTCGTCAACTAAGTTGAGTTGGAAAAATTATCAAACCAAGATCACTAATCGGAAAGCTGTAAAAATTTGAACAATAACTCAAGAACAATGATAGAACAATAATGGAGGATTCAGTCTTTCATTCTGACTTAAGCCTTTGCTACAGTAAAATTTCCAACCCCCTTTCAGGTGGTCTTAGAGTTCATTTTATAGTAGGCTCTAATGGCCTTAGGAACATAGTGGTCCGGGGGACCAAGTGGTACATATGTACTGTGTCAGGGGAGTGGCTTCAGAGGTTGTGGTCGTACATCCTGTACAGGAGAAGGTGTCAGGAGGATGTCTCCACTACTTGTCTGTACCCATGTCTGATGCGTGGTGGCAGGCGTAGTGGTGCAGGTGGTAGTGGTGTCGACTCTGACTCCTGGCCATAGACGTACAGGCCATAACTCCTATCCTTGCATACCCACTCTTGGCGTTCCCACTACTTGTCTGGCAGGGGTACCATATCCGTACTCTGACTTCTTTAGGTTTGTAGGTACATTCCATATTCATGCGTGCACCTTGCCCCTTGTGAGTATTCTCACCTCCAAGGCCATGGGCACGGGACCATGGGGCCTAGGCCATGGGGCCGAGGCCATGGGGCGAGGCCATGGGGCCGAGTGCATGGGGCGAGGCCGTGGGGCCGAGTGCATGGGCGAGGTCATGGGGCGGGGCCGTGGGGCCGAGTGCATGGGCGAGGCCATGGGGCGAGGCCATGGGGCCGAGTGCCTGGGCGAGGCCATGGGATGAGGCCATGGGCGAGGCCATGGGGCCGAGTGCCTGGGCGAGGCCGTTGGGTGAGGCCATGGGGCGAGGCCATGGGGCGAGGCCATGGGGCGAGGCCATGGGGCTGAGGCCATGGGGCGAGGCCATGGGGCTGAGGCCATGGGTGAGGCCATGGGCGAGGCCATGGGGTGAGGCCATGGGGCCGAGTGCATGGGCGAGGCCGTGGGGCCGAGTGCATGGGCGAGGCCGTGGGGCCGAGTGCATGGGCGAGGCCATGGGGCGAGGCCATTGGGCGAGGCCATGGGGCGAGGCCGTGGGGCCGAGTGCATGGGCGAGGCCGGCCTCGCGAGGCTACTGAGCCTTGGCCCCTATGCCTTGCCAACGTGGGCCGCTTGGCATCGACTCCACGAGAAACGAACCCAGACTCGTGTTGTGGTGGCGCGATGGCTTCCCGAGACGACGGTGGCCTAAGGGCCTTGCCTCGGCCTCATAATTTCTCTTGATGAGATTATGAGCATCAACACTATCATTAAAATTTTCTAACTAACATGCGAGCCTTATAGAAACTTTTTATATACTTGTAGTGGTACCCACTTATTTGTAAATTTTTATGTAGTGCATGTGATTCCAAGGAATCATCCATGACTAAATTATTTTTATTTAAATGTTATCATTTATCATACTATATCAATATATATATTTATAAAGTGTTTGCTGGATTTGGCCAAAATCAATGTATTTAATCTAAGTTTCTAATTAAGAATTTGGTATGTTTGGTTTAGTTGATGCGATTTAGTTCCTTTGGACTGTGTTGAGCATTTATGAGATAGGGAAGATTACTTCTAGCTATTTAAACTTTATGGCAACTATATTATAGGTTGTTTGGGGGAGTGTGAGTTTGTTTGTGTTTCATGATTATAAATATCTAGGTAGAGAAGTATTTTTCACATTGTATGGTTTCTATTGCTTAAATGGAGTATTTCCCTACTTTTGGATCAATGGAGTGCTTGTCTTGCTTCCATGTTTCATTTCATTGTTAGCTTTGTGTGTGGTTGAGCGTGTTATTACAAGTTCTATTGTTCGTTTGATCTTTAGCTTGGGAATTTTTCTCAGTTTCCATTAGGGTCTTATAGTGTCCTTTTCATTTCTGATCAAACTTTTCAGCAGGTTCCTCAAATTTTAGTGTTGTTGTGTTTGATTTGTTGTACTTGCATCCTGAAGATAACAATTTGTACTCTCCTTTATTTATTTTTTAGAATAAATTTAAGTTGGGCCAAATTAAAAACAGAACTGTTAGGCCAAATGCATCCACAAGCTATGAATTATGATCCACGTAAGCCTTGACAAATATCACTCACATGCAAATGTAAGCATAAATAAGTGTGAAAACATGATATTATATATAGTAAATAGTAATGCAACTTGTGTTTTTCTTCTTATTTTGAATGTTTATATATGTGTAGAATTTGTAACTTGTTTGGTTTGCAGATTTAGTGCAGTACAATCATTCAAACTTCACTCTACAAACACTCACACTCACACTCCCATTGAGCTGCTGAAGCACACCACAGCCATGCCACCTTCCCCATCCTTCTCCCTCTCTATGTATGTACTCTGTTAGTTTACTATTAACTTCAAGTTGAAGCATTAATTATTTAAATTTTGTTGTAGCTAAGCAAATGGACTCACAACAAAGACAAGTGCACAAAGGATGATGAATTGAAGGATGGAGCAAGTTTTATGCATGGTTTACTTTTGTGTATCTTGTAATGTTTCTGATTTTCATTTTTTGAAGTAAAAAATGTTCAAGATTATAAAACTTTATTATGTTATGCTTTCAAACTTAAAGTTAGAACTAAGATCTCATGAAGTAGACACATTCATGATTTGAATTAGTTATTGTTTAATGTAATACTTACGGTTTATCAATCTATTGAGAATTACATTTTATGATTAATTTTGATTTTTTTTTATCAAAATACAATAATGAAAATATTTTAATTAAAAAAAAAACCTTATAAGTATACTTATCAAAATAAAATTTAGAATATATTATCCATTCTAAATTAACAAAATTTTATTACTAGACTTTTAATATGTTATGATTTAGAAACATATTATAAGCGTAACAAATCGTTGTGATTTATATAATATAACAAACTAAAAATGCTATCAAAATAATCAAATGTAACAGTTGAAAAGTGTTATGCAAAAAGTATAAAATTAAACGTCAAATTTATAATCAAATACTCTAAATAAATGTTATTATTTGAATATTATAGCAACTAAAAATTTGTTATTGAATAGTTTAAGATAACATCGAACATAACATTCAAATACTGTTATAGAAAAGACAGGACTTTTAATAACAGGGGCTATGTTAGCTTTTTTAGAAGCGTTATCAATACTCCCGGTTAGCAGTTTTTAAGTGTTATGAATACTGTTTTTTCTTGTAGTAGGGAGCAACTTTGCCTCCTTCTGATGTTAACATCGGTTGCAGGAGGGGGTAATTGAGCCAAGATCTCCTCAATTTTCTTGTTAGCCTTAGCAAGATGGCTTCTTAACTAAGAATTTTCCATCTCGATGGCCGTCAGATACCCCATATTGGGATTTGGTGGGCAAGATGTTGAGCTCCTAGTATCGTCTTGGTCCAAATTTTGCTTTCCAGGATGGTGTTGAGCAATTAAGCCTTCTCCAATGGGGACGGCCGCATGATGCACCTCCTGATCACCAGGTTGTTCCATCTCGTTGGCATGCATAGACTGGGTGACCACCATGGTGAGTGTTGGGTGAAACTTGCGTGGGGGATTAAGCACTAATAAGCTCTCAATGAAAGCACAAATCTGTTGACGCGGTTTTTCTTCAACAGTGGATTATGAAATCCGACAATAGACATATTAGGCTTTTTTACTAAATCATGATTAAACAAATGAAATATATCACAAACACTCACACTTTTACGTGGTTCAATGGTTAAGACCCACCTAGTCCACAAGACAATCTTATCAATCTCTTTAGGTCTCTTGGTGAAAATGTTCCTGACAATTTCAGCAGAGTTTCAGTATATCAAGAATCGGTCCCTTCTTCTATTCATTCCCCTGGTATTTATAGAGGGTTTTCCTGGACATCATTGGGTAACCATATACATAAATATGATAAATAATAAATACAGATAACGTCCCATTTACATAGGGATATGATTTCCTAAGGAATTTACATCTATTATCTCGGGTAATAAATGTGTAATAAAACTTGGGCATTAATGAGCGTATAAGGGATCTCCGAGTCTTTTGGGATCCTTTACTGTGCGTCATGACTAGGCTTTCGCAAGCTGAACTCTTCTTCGAGCTGGATGTCAAAGAACTAACCTAACTTGACACAAGCCAAGTTCAGAGTTTCTAGAAGCCGATCTGGCCATCACGCATCTCGAACTAAGCTTTTGGCGCAAGAGTCAATCTGGAGACTATCTGGTTGTCGTAAGTTGTCAAGTTTGACTCGAGCTACTCACTCTAGAGTTAGCTAGATGTTTTATCCGTACACTTTCTTCATACGCTTGTCTTCCAGCTGTACACCGTGCTGAGTAATTCAGTCTGTATTAATTTTTTGGTACAACAAGACCTATAAAATTGATGCTTATAACTATGTTTTTTGAAAAATTGCACAAAATTGTTTTTAAGAAAAAATTGGCATAATTTTTTTTGGGGCAGGCTTCTGAGCCATCAATGTGGTTGCGGTGACGAGGGTATGTTTTGCTTATACGTGAGTTGTCACCATGGCAACTAGCGGTCAGATATTTTTAACCAATTTCGAAAAAAAATTGATATTTTTTATTAAACCCTAACCCTAATTCCAAAAATTTCCAATTTTAAATATATTTTGTGAATTTTTTTAAATATCTTAATATGGTTGGTCAGATATGAGTTAAAGATATTTTTAATTCCAAATTGGAAAAAATTAAAACAATTAATTTTTGAAGTGTAATTAGTTATATGGAAGACTTTAAATTCGTAATATCTTTATGATAATTAATTAATAAGTAAATTAATTTAAATAAACAATTAATTGAATTTTAAATAATTGTTTTATTATTTTGCAATTCATTTATTTGGTGATAAATGTTACATAAAATAAGTACTTTGCATTTAATATATCATGCTAGGCCCATTAAATTATCAAGTGATATAAAAGTCATGCATCATTATTAAGTTATTTTTTGTATTTAGACTTTAAATATAAGTAAAATGATGGCCCAATTTTATTTTGAAAATGTGGGAAAATTCAAATAACACTATATATAAGATGTTAGGTTTTATTTGAGCCTAATTGAAAGTATAAAGTTTAAATTCATCTCTTGTGGGTGGTTCCACTTGTGAAGGCCCGTTTGCTTTATATTACTAGACTGGGTCTAATCAGTTGAATAACAATTAAGAAAACGAAGGTTCAAATTCTTGTCTTTTTGGGCTTTGTGTGGAAGTTAGGGAACTTTAGTAGTGGGTATGACATACTAGACCCAGCTCTCCTCCATGCAAGTTTGAATTGTTAAGGCCCATTTACCTAATTTGGAATTAATTGTATTAGATTATTCTTTTTAGTTTGACCTAATAATAGGTTTAAAGAAAATTAATTATATTATTTTGGATTAATTTTCAATGGTAATTTTAGAATTAATAGGAGAATTATAAACTATGGTTTATTGATTATTTTAATAATTTGGCAAACCTAAGTTGGTAATTTTCAAAAGAATAAAATACTAAAAGATTTGATAATGAGTTTTTTAAAATCTAAATTCAATCTCCACCGTTGATTTAACAAGGCTAGAGTTTAGTGGGGCCTAATAGATTTTGTCTCCCTACGTATGGTATTTATTGGACTCTTAACATGGTTGACTTTCTTAGGATAGATGGTTATAGATGTACCTTTTATAGACTCATCCCTATGGTGACTATATGAATTAAGTCTATGATAATCAAAACCATGGGTCAAACTCATAAAGTAAGAAATAATTTTTTTTCATTACTTTGATCGAACGGGTAGGTAATTAATAAAAGGCTATGATGTTTTATTAATTGAAATGTTTCTCTATTTGACTAAGTGAATATTTGTGACTCTCGCCTATCGAGACACATAGGTCCATGGCTAGTTGAAATACCTAAGAAATTGGAAGATAAGTGTTTCTAGTATTTACTTATCTTTGAACATTGTTTGTATGTTGTGTTATTTCTGAAACTTGCATGAATGAATGTTTGTCGAACAATGCATTGATTTCTACTTTAATTGATAATTGTAGCTTTATGGCTTCCGACCCCATTATCTCTCTGTTGTCCAAGGAGTTGCTAACCGGTGAGAACTTCATGAAATGGAAGTCAAATATCAACATAATGTTGATCGGCGAGAACTTCATGAAATGGAAGTCACATATCAAATTCGTGATGACTGAAAACTATACATATAAAATCCATGAGGGAAAAAGTATGAAGATTGGACTATTGCTAACAACAAGGCCAATGCGTACATGTTTGCGAGCATGTACAAAATGCTAAGGACCAAGATGGAGGATGTCGATACTACTTACGACATCATGGAACAACTCAAAGAAATGTTTGGGCACAAGTCGGATCAAGCTCGATTCAAAGCTACCAAGAAGTATGTGAACTGTAGGAGGGCACTTGGCAAACATGTTCATAATCATTTCATTAAGATGACGAACTACTTTCAAGAATTTGAGTTGCATGGAGCAACAATCTTGCACCCAGTTTACTTAAGTTCACCATAAACTATTTCCTTAATAATTTGGACTATGGAATGACTCGGTATTGTAATGAGCTCTAGATGTATGAAGGAATAAATGGTGGACCAAGTAAAGGACCTAAGAAGAAAGCTGACACTGTTGGGGATGCTTAGGGTGAGGCTAACCTAGCATCATCCTCGAAGAGTAAGAAAGGAAAACCAAGGAAGGAGAAAAAGAAGGATATGAAGAAAGTAGTTGGAAAGGCGCCAGCTACTTAAAAGCATGCTGGAGCAAAGCCAACGGGCAAGAAGGATAAAGGATAGTGTTTCCACTGCAAGGAGGAGGGGCATTGGAAGTGTAACTACCCCACCTTCAAGGCAACTCGAACCTAAGTTACTTAGCACCTGGAAAGCAGTGGAGGAGGGAGAGTGTAACGCCCTGGGTAACAAAGACCGTGACACTGTGTGTTTAAAATAGTGGAAGACTTTTTAATCAAGTCATTTGAACATAAACGTGTTCCTAAAGTCAACTGATAGGTTCTGGTTAAAATATTTTGATCATAAAATGGTTGACTTTCACTAAAATAAGATTTTGAAACATGACATCCCAATAATAATGTTTACATGGTGGTTACAACCCTCAAAAGTTGGACCCCACTACAGCCAACCTAAATGGCTAAATAAAAATCTTGGCTCTAGTCCCTATAAATTCCTTGGTCGTGGCGATCGAGCAGCTGCCGATGGCCGAGCCCTCTAGTTATTTAGATGATCCCAGCTCGCTTAGGCCGAGCTACGTTCAGTACGCTCAACATCAGCCCCGACTCCCTTAGGCCGGACTTTCACATCAGGCATAGCAGATATACAAGCTACGGAGCATGCAATTGAAAGTAACACAAGCTAACATGCCTATCCAGATATTTCCAATCAAAAATAAATTTATAATTTCACATATATCCATTTACAGGGGATCTCAGCCCCAATCATAACACGGGTGCAGTTTTTTTACCACGGATCCCGAGCTGAAGATATATAGCAATCCCGAGCACGATCGTCAATTTTGAGCCTTAACGGTAACCCTAGTCACAAGCAAAAATGGATAACTATTAAAATCTAATCCAATTAAATGCTTTGGAATAAAATACTAGCCTCCAAAACCTTGAATTCTACTAAAGCGGGTAGTAGAATTCGTCCTAAGCGCTTAGGTTTAAGTCCCCAAGCCCAAAATCCCATTATGGCTAAGGCTACCTAGGTGGGATGCGACCTAGCCCTAAGGGTCGTGGCGTGCCCCCAAGTCAGAGGCACCAGCCTCACCTCCTAAGGCATGCGGGCCACAACTTGTCCCTTTAGGGTCGTGGCACGCTCATGAAACAGCAAGCCCCGGGGCTTCTTGGGTCACACGGGCCGCGACGCCCATGAACTGGGTGGTGGCGTGCCCTTGTGAACCCAGAAATCCTTGGGTGTTTCCTGAATTTTCCCCCAAATGAAAGCCATATAATTCCACTTAAACATATCCCAAAGCCAATACTAGGTCCAGAAGTCTCAATATCGCCTTACAAACACCACATATAGCCTAAAATACTAGTTCAAACTTCCTTAAATCTCAAATTCAAATACTCCCTCAAGTATCCCTAAGAATTCTCAAAACCCAACAAGAAATTCAAAAAATTAGAATCTAAAATCTTACCTCAGTTAATGGTTTATCCTCAGATATTCCTTTGCTTGCTTCAAACTTAACTTCCCAAATTCCTAGCTCAATTCCAAGCTTTCCCTTCCAAAGCTCCAAAACTTTCAAGGCACAAGAGAGGGAGAGAGAAAACGTGAGAGTGAGAAAGATGGTGTGTTGAGAAATGTTTTTAATGGGTTCTTGTTATTTCCTAAAGCCTACTCTACCATATCTCTTAATCAACAAGACCGAAATGCCCTTCATATTAAGTCAGCCCTTTATTGCCCATAAGGGCAAAACGATCATTTTCCCCGTTTCCCTCTAACTCCTCGAGTCATCCTACAAATTCTGAATTAATCCCGACATGCCCAAATAATCACCAAATTCTTACCCGTTACTCGATAAATTCCAAATATACGTTACACCTCCCAAAATACCCCCTAGGCTCGCCCCAAGCCGAATATTAAACCCCAATGTGACTATTCTGCTAATCCGCTCACTAGAATCGCCTCGAGCCGTATACTGCAAACATATCCACATAATAATATGGTCTCAATCATTTAACATATATAATCAAATTTATGCCTGAAACGGGCCAATATTACAAATATGCCCTTATAAACAAGAACGGGCTCATACACATATTTAATACTTATAAACATGCATATAAATATAATTGTATTATCATATAAGTCATGCATGTCACGTAGTCATACATTTAATCAATTAATCACACATGCATCCAATTATGCCCTCCCGGCACGCTAATCAAGGCACTAAACCTTGTTAGTATTTTCGGGATGTTACAACTATCCCCTCCTACTGAAAATTTCATCCTCGAATTTTACCTGAATAATTTAGGGTATTGATCTCGCATAGCTAACTCTAGCTCCCAAGTTGCTTCCTCGACCTTGCTATTCCTCCATAAGACTTTGACTACAGGAATCGCCTTGTTCTTGAGAACCTTATTCTTTCTATCTTGGATCTGAAATGGTCGCTCCTCATACGACAAATAAGTCTGTAACTCCAGATCCTCATATCCCAATACATGGGTCGTATCTGAGACGTACTTCTGAAGCATTGAGATGTGAAACACGTCATGAACTCCTGATAATGACGGTGGTAGATCCAACCTTTAGGATACCTGCCTGATCCTCTCTAGGATCTCAAAAGGTCCTACGAATCTAGGGCTCAGATTGTCCTTTTTCCCAAATCTCCTTACCCCTCGCAATGGAGAAACTAGTAGAAATATGTGGTCCCCTACCTGGAACTCCACATCCATACACTTAAGATCAGCGTGGGTTTTCTGTCTACTCTACAAAGTGAGTATTCGAGCTCAGATCTTCTCAATAGCTTCATTAGTTTTCTGAACCATCTCCAGCCCTAGATACTCCCTCTCCCCTAACTTATTCCAATGAATGGGCGATCTACACTTCCTTCCATAAAACATCTTGTATGGAGCTACTCCAATCGTTGATTGATAACTATTATTGTACAAGAATTCAATCAACAGAAGGTACTTACTCCAAGACCCCTCGAAGTCTAGCACACATGCTCTAAGCATGTCCTCCAATATCTTAATTGTCCTCTCGGACTGCCCGTCTGTCTAAGGATGAAAGGTTGTACTGAACTTCAACTGAGTTCCCATAGCCTTCTACAAACTACTCCAAAACTTAGAGATAAATATGGGATCTCGGTCTGATACTATAAACCTTGTAATCCCATGGCGACGTACAATCTCACTCACATACAACTCTGCATATTGATCCTACGTCATCCTCACTAGCAGAAAGTTAGCTGATTTAGCGTACCTATCTACCATCACCCACACCAAGTCATGTTGCCCCACCGTCCTAGGCAAACCTCCTACAAAATCCATGGTAATATCTTCCCACTTCCACTAGGGAATACCCAAAGGCTATAACAACCCCGCTAGTCGCTGTTGTTCAGCCCTTACCCGCAGACAGGTTAAACACTTGGCTACGTAATTAACCACGTCCTTCTTCATCCCAGGCCACCAATACAAAGTCCATAGATCCTGATACATCTTTGTGGTGCCTGGATGGAGTGATTATGTTGTAGTATGGGATTCATCAAGAATCTCTCGTCTAATACCCATATCCATCAAAACACAGTTATGATCCTTATACCTCATCAAACCCGTCTCTGAAATGGAATAATCCTAAGCCACTCCTGTTAGGACATCCCTCCTAACCTCCTGCAACTGCGTATCACCCATTTGGTCGTCTCTTATCCTCTCTAAGAGGGTAGAATGTAAAGTAATATTGGCCAGCTAGCCCACTACCAATTCTATCCTCGCTCTAGTCATTTCCTCTGCCAATTCCTTCGATATCTGCTTCGAGCTAAACTATTATCCTGGGCCCCTTTGGCTCAAAGCATCTGCCACTACATTGGCTTTTCCTGGGTGATAAAAGGATGCCACAGTCATAATCCTTCACCAACTCTAGCCAATGTCTCTGTCTCATATTCAGATCCTTTTGAGTGAAGAAATACTTTAAACTCTTATGATCAGTGTATATCTCGCACTTCTCTCCATAAAAATAATGTCGCCATACTTTTAGCGTGAATACCACCGCTGCTAGCTCCAAATCATGGGTAGGGTACCGCTACTCATATTCCTTTAGCTACCACAATGTGTAGGAAATAACTATCCCACTCTTCATCCACACACATCCCAAGCCCAGTCTTGATGCGTCACAATACAATACAAACTTGTCCCCATCTGAAGGAAGACTCAACACCGGATGAGTAATCAATCGTCGCTTCAATTTCTGGAAACTACCCTCGCATTTGTCTAACCATATGAACTTCAGATTATTCTGCGTCAACTCAGTCAACGATGTGGCAATCTTTGAAAACCCTTCCACGAATCGTCTGTTATATCCAGCTAATCCAAGGAAACTCCTAACATTCGAGTCGTTCCTTGGCCTCGGCCAATCCCTAACAGCTTTTACCTTGGCTGAATCCACCTTAATCCTATCTCCACTGATAATATGTCTAAGGAATGTGACCTCCAGTAACCATAACTCACACTTCTTAAATTTAGCATACAATTGATGCTGCTCATGCTCTGCCTCTGAACAAGAGTAAACCAGGATGTCATCGATGAAGACAATCACAAACTGATCTAAGAAATCCTTGAACCCCTTGTTCATCAGATCCATAAATGTTGATGGGGCATTGGTCAATCCAAACGACATGACCAAGAACTCATAATGCCCGTACCTTGTACAAAAGGTCGTCTTCGAAATATCCTCGTCCTTGATCCTCAGTTAGTGATAACCAGATCGAAGATCAACTGATCTAAGGGTTGCGGCGCGCCCCCAAGTCAGAGGTGTCAGTCCCAACTCCTAAGGCATACGGGCTGTGACTTGCCCCTTTAGGACCGTGGCGCGCTCACGAAACAACAAGACCCTGGGGCTTCTTGGGTCACGCAGACCGCAACGCCCAGGAACTGGGTCGCGGCACACCCCTGTGACCCAAGAAATCCTTTGGTTTTTCCTGTATTTTCCCCCAAATCAAAGCCACATAATTTCACTTAAACATATACCTAAGCCAATACTAGGTCCAGAACTCTCAATATCGCCTTACAAACAACACATATAGCCTAAAATACTAGTTCAAACTTCCTTAAATCTCAAATTCAGACACTCCCTCAAGTATCCCTAAGTATGCTCAAAACCCAACAAGAAATTCAACATATTAGAATCTGAAATCTTACCTCACTTAATGGCTTTAATCTTCGGCTATTCATTTGCTTGCTCCTAACTTAACTTCCCAAATTCCCAACTCAACTCCAAGCTTTCCCTTCCAAAGCTCCAAAACTTTCAAGGCACAAGAGAGGGAGAGAGAAAACATGAGAGTAAGAGAGATGGTGTTCTAAGAAATGTTTCTAATGGGTTCTTGTTATTTCCTGAAGCCTACTCTACCATATCCCTTAATCAAAAAGACTGAAATTCCATTCATATTAACTCAGCCTTTTATTTCCCATAAGGGAAAAACGGTCATTTTTCTCATTTCCCGCTAACTCCTCGAGTCATCCTACAAATTCCTAATTAATCTTGACATGCCCAACTAATCATCAAATACTTACCTGTTACTTGATAAATCCCAAATATATGTTAAACCTCCCAAATTACCCCTCTAGGCTCCCCTCGAGCTGGATATTAAACCCCGATGTGACTTTTCCGCTAATCTGCTCACAAGGATCGCCTCAAGCTGTATACTGCAAATATATCGACATAATAATGTGGTCTCAATCATTTAACGCATATAATCACATTTATGCCCATAACGGGCCAATATTACAAATATGCCCTTATGAACAAGAATAGGCCCACATGTATATTTAATACCTACAAACATGTGTAAATATACTCATATTATCATATAAGTCATGCACGCCACGTATTCATGCATTTAATTAATTAATCACACATACATTTAATTATGCCCTCTTGGCACGCTAATCAAGGCACTAAACCTTGTTAACATTTTTGGGACGTTATAGCGAGTTAAAGCTTAGAGTTGGCAATGGTGAATTCGTGGAGGTCAAAGTAGAAGGACAAGCCCATTTAAATTTTTGAAATAAATTTATGCAATTGGATGATGCTTATTTTATTTCAAGTTTTAGTAGGAATTTAGTTTTAGTTTCTTTATTACATCAACAACGATTTGTTATTACTTTCACAAGTTTTAATATATATATATTTCATTTAATGGATGTGAATTGTGTGTTGGATGTATGGAATATTTCTTGTATATTTTGCGACCTAACGATTCCCTCGAGCTTAACAACGAATTGTTTAAGGTAGCTAATCCTAGGACTGCTAAACGACAAAAGATCGATAATGATCACATGACATACATTTGGCATCTTTGCATTGGTCATATTAACTATGATGGGATTATATGACTTAAAAAGTTTGGGCCTTTGAGGGAACTCAAAATGGGTTACTTACATGTCTGCGAATCTTGTCTGTAAGGTAAAATGACTAAGCGTCCATTCTCTACAAAAGGGGAAAGGGACAAAGTAACCCTAGGGCTCATTCATACTGAAGTCTATGGATCAATTAAATTTTAGGCAAGAGGTGGTAAAGAATATTTCGTCACTTTCACTGACATTTATTCTCAATATTCATGTATTTACCTAATGCAAATAAAATCTGAAACTTTTGACAAGTTTAAAGAATTCTTAGCAATGGCTCAAAACTAGTAAGGTAAAACTTTAAAGATCTTGAGATTTGATAGGGGTGGAGAATATTTGGATAATCGGTTCAAAGATCATCTTACTAAGTGTGGGATACTGTCTTAACTCACTGCCCCAGGGACTCCGCAATAAAATGGTGTTGATGAGCATCAGAACCGAACGTTGTTAGAAATGGTTAGGTCAATGATTAGTTATTCAACTCTACCCTCGTCTTTTTGGGGGTATGCCATTCAGACTACTAACAACATTTTAAATATTTTACCATCTAAGGATATCTCCAAAATGCCTCTGGAGCTATGGAATGGATGTGAACCTAGTTTATGCCATTATAGAATTTGGGGTGTCATTCTCATGTCCTGAGGAAAAATGAAGGAAAGCTAGAATCATGAACTGAGGTTTGTTTGTTTGTAGGCTATCCTAAGGGCACTCAGGGTGGTCTATTTTATAGTCCAATTGGCAAGCTCTTCATATGACCAGTCTGGTCGTAGGCACGTAACACGCGGAGGAAATCTTAGGCAGTTATGATGGAATCCGAAATTCTCTCCCGTGATTTCCTGAGTATCCGATTATTTAGGAAATAATATCTGTAAAAATCAATGTAAATCTTCCCTGAGCTTATAAATAGTAGAAGAGGGCTCAGGGAAGGGGATCCGATCTTTTTCTCTTTTTTTTGACTTCTAAATCGCTGGAGTTTAGAGTGATCATATCAATCATATTGTATTGTTCTTGAGAGGTGAGTGAAACTCATTGAACCCTAGTTCTTTGATCACTACTTTGAATCCCATATCAATAACAATCTAAGTGGACGTAGGTTATTACCAGATCTTGGGGCCGAACCACTATAAAATATTGTGTTCTTATTATTTTTGCTATCACGTTCTTTTCAATGCATTCAACCACGTCAAGCGTGTATTTGACTCCGTGTCAGTTGCCCGAAATCGGGGTCAACATTCTGGTGCTTTCATTGAGAGCTTGATATATCACCGTTGAGAAAACCAATGGCGAAAACTGCAAGGAAAACTGGACAGGCGGCCGCCGCTGCACCATCAAACCCGCCTCCTCCTCCTCCTCCTCCTCCTGCAAGCGTAGCTGAGGATGAGTCACATTTGGACTTTGAGGAGGAAGAAATGGATGACGCGATGCTGAAGAGTACTCTGGGGGCGTTGCATGAAGAGCTGGCCAATTTGAAGGCCAGTCAGGAAAGTGTTGCCGAAATCATGGCGCGGCAGCAGCAAGAGATTGAACGGCAGTGCACGGAATTAAGTGAAAGGCAGGCGGAGATGGACCGTCGCCAGAGTGAAGCCATGGCAGCCCTCGAGGCAGCCTTGCAATTGGATAAGAATCAGGCCGCACCTGTCTCGCAGCCTGATCAACCTGCGAATGGGCCACCCCACAGGGGTCCCAATCCTATCCCGCCTATCCAAACCTCGAGCCCGCAAATGCCCGAGCAGCCTCAGGTGCCTTATGACGATGTCCCACAGGACCCTGAGGCACAGCCTCCATCCCAATCTGGTCGCGGCAATCCCCCCCATCAGAGGCAGAATAGGACCGAGCATCAGCCTCGTAGTCCTAGACGCCATAGGGGCAACGAGCCGAACCTTCCGAATAGAGGTCAGAATCCTCCTGGCAATAGAAGGAACTCAGAGTTAGGCTCTGCGGTCCGGAGTCCCCCATGGCATGATAATGCACGGGGACACAACGACCAGCGCAGGCCACCCTCCAACGCTCGGGACGCTTCAGCCCGAGATGGAAATCGAGGGAACAATCGATCCCACCATAGCCAATCAAGATTCAGAGATGGCCATGGGTATAATGAAGCCGACTCTGACAGAGGAAATGTCGGTTGGAGGAATGACGAAAGGGGTGGAAACAGGAATCAGCCACCTCAGGATGACCAACCCGGCAGATGGGACGCTGGGGGGCAATCCAGATAGAATAACGTCTTCAACCGGCTCGGAGCTAGCGAGCAGCAGAGAAGAGACGAGGACCTGAGAGATGTGCTCAACGATCGCCGCGAGCGACATGGCGAGAACATCCCCCCAACGACAGAGGCTACGGCGATTCCTATCGCTGTGCATGCCTAGATAGATGCCCTCAACCAGGCAGTACAACAGCTGGTCGGGGGAAGAACATCTCGTATCGACCACGACAGGAGGAAAGGCACTCCTTTCGTCCAGAGGATAGCTATGGCAGAGACTCCTAACAAGTTTAAAATGCCTACGCTTCCGAACTTTGATGGGTACGTGACCCGGTATCTCACGTTAATAAGTTTGAGATACAAATGGACATTCAGAAAGTGTCCGAAGATGCTCGGTGCAGGATCTTCCCTGCAACACTTTCTGATGCCGCGCAGGATTGGTTTTTTAAATTCCCTCCTGCGAGCATAGTTTCCTGGGAGATGTTCGTAAGGGAGTTTTACGGACAGTTCTACGCCGGTCGTGTGCATCCGACCGAGGCAAACCAGCTGGTTGAAATTCGCTAGCAGGATGGAGAATCACTGAAGGACTACATCCAGTGCTTTATGCGAGCAGCAGCTGGAGCGAAAACAGTGGGGGACGAAGGAAAAATGATGGTCATAACCGCAGGGGTTAGGCGTCGCTCCCCCCTCTGGAAGAGCCTCCGAAAAGATGGGGTTAGAACTACCCAGGAATTCTTGTTCCGGGCTGATCGTTACATCAAGCTCGAAGATGCGATTGTCGATGATGGAAAGCCTTCAGGTAAGGATAAGAAGGCTGCCGAGCCCACCAAAGCCGCCAATGGGTCTAAACCCAATGAAAACGGCAAAGGCAACAGGAACAGTAACGGCAATGGCAAGAATGGTGGAAAACGGCCACACAATGAGCCTTCCACCTCAAACAATAAACGAGCCAACGGTAACCGTTATGAACCTTGGTTCACTAACTACACTGCCCTTGTTGAGTCTCGGGGAGAGGTTTATCAGGCCACGAGTTCCAGTGTGCCTTATAAGAAGCCTGCCCCCATTCGGAAGGATATTTCGAAAAGAGACACTACCAAGTTCTGTAGTTATCATAACGACCACGGACATGACACCAACGAATGCAACCAGTGGAAGGATGAAATCGAGTTCCTTATTAGACAAGGACACTTGAGAAGATACATACGGGCCCCGGGAAATTCCCAACGAGAAGCTTCGGGTGGCAACGAGCAAGCGCCCGCACGCCAACGCTCGCCACCTTTGCAGCCTACCCCCATGACTGGCACACTGTTAACCATTTGTGGAGGTCCGCACCTCGCGGGAAATAGCGAAAAGGCCAGGGAACGATATGCTCGGACTCTGCGCCACGACCAAGACATCGAGATGAAGACTGTGGAGGACCGCGCACCAAAAAAGGCTCGGTCAGAAGAGGGCGAAATAACCTTCTCTGATAGCGATGCCCAACATGTCCGGTTCCCACATTCCGATCCGCTGGTCGTGGATATCCAAATGGCCAACATGATAGTGAAGAGAGTGCTGGTCGATACAGGAAGTTCAGTGAATATCCTGTATAAGTCTTCGCTGGAACACATGAAACTGTCCGTTAAGGACCTGGAGCCTTGCAACCAAACAATATACGGCTTCTCTGGTGAGGGACTCGCCCCCGCCAGATCGATCAGACTACCAGTGACGACAGGTACAGCGCCTGCTACCAGGACATTACTCGCTACTTTTGTAGTAGTCGATTGTCCTTCGGCGTACAATGCCGTCATTGGGAGGCCTATACTGGTTGATCTACGGGCTGTCATCTCTATGTGGCACTTAGCCATGAAGTTCCCGACAGACGCAGGGGTAGGACGCGTGTTGGGGAACCAGAGGGAAGCTAGAGAGTGCTACAACGCCTCAGTCACGAAGGCGAAAAAGGGAACACCAAAGAGCACTACCTCAGATAGGTTGCAGATGGAAATTGATACACAAGCCCAATCCGGTGATGAGGTCACCAAATAGGGTATTTCCCAAAGTGAGGATAAAGACTTAGATCCTCACTTTGGGGATTTTGAAGAGAACGTTGGACCCGTCGAGGACCTGGAAGAGGTCCAACTCGACAAAAAAGACCCGACCAGAGTCGTGAAGGTCGGGAAAAACCTAGAACCAACCACGAAGGATGCACTGGTGGAATTTTTGCGAAAAAACCACGAAGTGTTCGCCTGGTCACATAAAGACATGGCTGGGATAGATCCTGCAGTTATTAGCCATGTCCTGAATACAGACAAGGCTTTTCCACCCGTGCAACAAAAAAGAAGGTTGCTCGATAAAGATCGGTCGAGAGCCTTAAAAGAAGAAGTCGAAAGATTAAAGGAGAATGGGTTCATCAGGGTGGCATTTTATCCATCGTGGGTCTCCAATCCAGTGCTGGTTCCCAAGCCTAACGGCAAATGGCGAACCTGTGTGGATTTTACAGACCTCAATAAAGCCTGCCCAAAGGATTGCTTCCCACTCCCAAGAATCGACCAGCTGGTCAATGCCACTGCAGGACACGAGATCCTCTCATTCATGGATGCATATTCGGGCTACAATCAGATTAGCATGCATCCCCCAGACGAGGATCACACCAGCTTTCGGGCTGATACGGGCTTATACTGTTATAAAGTAATGCCCTTTGGACTGAAAAACGCAGGTGCAACTTACCAGCGGCTAGTCAACCACATGTTTAAAGAGTTGATCGGGGTAAACATGGAGGTATACGTGGATGACATGCTGGTAAATTCTAAAAGGGCAGAAGGACATGTGAAGGATTTACAAAAATGTTTTGATGTATTGAACGAATACCAGATGAAACTAAATCCTCTCAAATGTTCCTTAGGAGTTAGATCAGGGAAGTTTTTGGGGTTCATCGTAAATTCAAGAGGAATCGAGGCCAACCCCGACAAGATAAAAGCCCTGATCGACATGAAATCGCAAGAGAGAATTAAAGATGTACAAAGTCTAACCGGGAGAATCGCAGCCCTAAGTAGATTTATTTCAAAGTCAACGGACAAGTGTGTCCCTTTTTTCAATCTACTTAGGGGCAATAAGAAGTTTGAATGGACAGGAGACTGCGAACAAGCTTTTCAAGCCTTGAAGGCACATATGGCACAGTCTCCCATTTTATCAAAGCCAATCGAAGGAGAAACTTTGTTCATTTACCTGGCGATCACTAAAGTTGCTGCTAGTGCGGTACTAGTACGAGAGGAAGAAGGCATACAAAAAGCGGTCTACTATGTTAGCAAAAGGCTGATGGGGACAGAATTGAGATACCCACCCATTGAAAGGTTAGCATATTGCTTAATCTTGGCCTCAAGGAAACTACGTCCTTACTTTCAAGCCCATCCTATCACAGTGCTAACCGACCAGCCCCTTCGGCAAGTCCTCCAAAAACCAGAGGCGGCTGGGCGATTATTAAAATGGGCAGTCGAACTAGGGCAGTTCGATATCACATATTCACCGCGAGCAATAGTAAAAGGACAAGTCTTGGCTGATCTTATTGCAGAGTTCACCGAACTCCCAGACAGCGAACAGTGCGAACAGCCTAGTGCGCCTGAGCCTCAAGAGAAAGCTCCATTGTGGAAGTTACTCACGGATGGGTCGTCCAACGAATCCCACGCATGAGCGGGAGTGATATTGATAACGCCGAAAGGGCATCGATTTCACTGCGCCATTAGGTTCGACTTCACCGCGTCAAATAATGAAGCCGAATACGAAGCACTCCTCATTGGATTGAGAATGGCCAAAGACATGGGCATAAAGACGCTTGATATTTACAGCGATTCACAGCTGGTAGTGAACCAAGTTCTAGGGGAATATCAAGCGCGAGGCCTAAAAATGGCGGCCTACTTGAATAAAACAAAAGACCTGCTAGCCCAGTTCAAGAAGTATACCCTCCAGCAAATACCGCGCGGGATCAGAATTCAAATGCAGATGCCTTAGCTAAACTCGCGAGCACGAAAGATGCTGACACTTTGAACATTGTGCCAGTAGAAAGATTGAGTGAGCCAAGCATACAAGCGGTTGAAGCCAGTATGGAAATTCGAATGGAGGATACGTGGATGGCGCCTTACTTGGAGTATCTGACAAAAGGTGTATTACCATCAGATAGAAACAAGGCCAGAACTCTGCAAAGGCAGGCCGCTAGGTACATACTGTTCGATGGTGTTATGTACCAAAGAGGATATTCCATGCCACTACTCATGTGTGTTACACCAGAAAAAGCTAAGGAACTAATGAAAGAGGTGCACGAAGGCTTCTGCGGGGATCACGCTGGGGGGCAAATTTTGGCAAAGAAAATTCTAAGGAAAGGCTACTTCTGGCCAACTATGAACGAGGATTCGATGGAATTTGTACGAAGATGTGATAAATGTCAAATGTTCTCCAAAATTCCACGAGCAGCTCCAAATGAGCTGAAACAGATGCAGAGTCTGTGGCCTTTTGTGGTATGGGGGATAGATTTGATTGGATCCCTGCCAACGGGAAAAGGCGGAGTAAAGTATGCAGTCGTGGTAGTTGATTACTTCACCAAATGGGCCGAAGCTGAACCACTCGCTACCATAACGACCAAGAAAGTTCTTGACTTTGTCATCAAGAACATTGTTTGCCGGTATGGTTTGCCCCAAAAGATAGTTTCAGACAACGAAACCCAATTTGACAGCGACCTATTCACCGATTTCTGCGAAAGGCACGAAGTTATTAAAATCTTTTCTTCAGTTGCGCATCCCCAAGTAAACGGGCAGGTCGAGGCTGTAAATAAAACCCTTAAGGACACCCTGAAGAAGAGGCTCGAAGACGCCAAAGGAGCATGGCTAGAACAACTGCCTGAAGTCCTCTGGTCGTATAGAACGTCTCATCGAACAGCGACAGATCATACCCCATTTTCCTTAGCCTACGGATGAGGCTATGTTACCTGTCGAGTTAGATCCCCCCTCACATCGACGCATAACATACGACCAGGACCAGAATAGCCAACTGATGATGGAGTCCCTAGACTCAATTGACGAGATACGGGAAAAAGCCCAACTCCGAGTTACTGCATACCAGCAAAAGGTCGCCCGGTACTTTAATTCAAAAGTAAAAGAAAGAAAATTCAACGTCGGCGACTTGGTGCTACGACGAGTTTTCTTGAATACCCGCGACCCCACTGCTGGAGTACTCGGACCTAATTGGGAAGGACCTTACCAGATTGAAGAAGTCCTTCACCCGGGCACCTACAAACTTGCACGCCTAAATGGAAATCTCGTTCCACGTTACTGGAATGGAGAACACCTGCGCAAGTATTATCAGTGAACAGTCCTTTTTAAAGGACTGGCTTGTATTAAATTCTACTTTTTACAAGTTTTGCAAAAATGGTTAGCCACGTTGTATGGCTAATCGCTTATAAATGTTTGATCTTTTTTATAAAAGATCACTCGTAAAGACATGCTTAGTCCATTTTTAATACGAGATTATAAGGGACTGTGCGCAGCCAGTCATTCTTGCCAACCATTGTAAATTTATTTTTACAAGTATTTGTTCATTACGTGTGTTGTTTTGTTGTATTACAAGTGTTAAAATTTTGCAACGAGAAGTAATGTTCGCACATGTCGTGGTCAAGGCAAGTGACCAAGGACCTAAAGCTCCTCGATCACTTGGGGGGCATATAAGGTATATCAATAGCAAAGCATACCACAAGGTATGTAAACACATGAACAAAATAAGTGAAAGCATGCTACGGTACTTAGCGTATTTTTCAAAATTTATGATTTTGTTAAATCGAACCAAAGTACTATGCTAAGTTCGGTCATGCGAACAGGTATTATAATAAAAGATTATAATATCAAAGGCAAACGTTTACACCGCGAGCATTAGTGCTCGGATGTAAAAATAGAATTAAAAGGAATAAAAACCTTTACACCGCGAGCAGTATTGCTCGGATGTAATTGTTCAAACATATGCAAAAGAGCTGCCCTCGCAGCAATAAAAGAAAAAAGATTGTCTTTACAAAAAGACCCGTGGGCCATAAAACGATAAACAAAAAAAAAATATATTAATTTGGCTGGGGGGCAGGAGGGTCTTCTGGATTAGGAGCGTTTTGATCAGCCGGAGGTTTAGCCACAGCAGCAGCAGTAGGATTTTGGGCCTTGGCTTTCTCTTCTGTCTCCAGCCGAGCAACACACTGCGTCATCAGCGTCTCTTGCAACTGCTCGGAGAGATAGCTAATGTCTACCCCCCGATTGTGCTTCCAGAGGTCGTAGAAGCAGAGGAAAGTGGCTTCCTTATACTTCTTCAGAGTTTTAACTCTGTCCTCCTCGAGCTCGCGCACCCGTTCCTCAAGCTTCTTTACCTCATCCCTGCTGGCGGTCAGGTCGAGTGTTAGCTGCTTGCACTCTTGGGTGTTGAGTTTGCAGTTCTCCTTCCATTTGTGCCGCTCGTCGATGGCTTTGTTTCGGGCCGCTTCACTCTCCTGAAGCTCTCGGGTAAGAGTGGATTGGTCCTCGCATAGCTGCTCGTTCAGCTTAGCCAGCTCCTTGTTCTCCTCGAGTAGCTTGGTCTTCTCATCCTTAAGCGCTTGCGTAGCCTGGGCAAGCCTGGAGTCAAAGTTCCTCTCTCGAGAAACCATCGCCCCAGCTCGGCGCCAGCTAGCACTCAAGGACAAAAACCCCTAAAGAAAAAATGAGTTAAGAGAAGAAATTTAGCATAAATGACAAAGAAGCGAAAGATGACTTACACTGGCTATCTCGTTCAGCCTTCTGTTAATGATTTCGTTAATGTCCATCGTGGCAGTGTTAGTGATGGCGACCTGGAAACGCCTATGCTTGGAGAGCCGATATAATCTCTCCCTGGCCATGCCAACTATGTGGCTGGGCAGGGAGCCTTCGAACAAGTGGTCTGTGGTCTCTTTGTCTACGACCTTTGAGGAAGACCGAGGATCGGCAAGCGTGGGAGTTTGTTGCTCGAGGGCAGGCGGATGTGTTTAGTTCTCTTTGGAGGGGGCGTCGGTGGGAGCATCTTCTGTTCGGGCCTTCTTCGAAGGGGTCTTGCTACTTTACCCACGAGCTCTTTTGATGTCCTTCTTCGAGACAGAAGCTTCGGCAGCAGCTTGGTAGTGTGCAAAGAAGTCTCCAGGGTCCATGCCTGCACAAAGAATGAACATTTCAAACGATGAAATTAAAGGGTCGCAGAGAAACAAAGGTTATAATATAAGAGATGCAAAAGTAAGGTACCCGAGCTACACCTACTGGTCGGAACATTATCTACTGAACTACCTAGTTCCTGGAAGAAATCTGAATTTAAAGAAGGAGCGTTCCTAAAGTTGCCGTCCCCATCAAATAGGTGGATGGGAATGGGCAAGTTATTTAAAAACGAGAATGGTGTACCGTATACATCCGACGAGTCGTCAGACTGTTCGGCAGGCTCAGCAGCCTTTTGTTTCCCCTTGCCCTTAGGGACCGACGGTTCTGCTGCTCGCTGGGGAACAGCAGGCTCCCTGATTGTAACTCCGGTTGGCCTCCTGGGAGGAGGTGACTGAGGTTGCTGCTCGGGACCCTGCTCACGTACCACGCCAGCTTGGACACCACCCGCCGCAGGATCGCTGGTCGCAGGAGGGGATCCCTTAAGGCTAGCCAACCTAAGGTTAGCCTTAGTGATCAAGTTTTTCACACTCTTAGCAGCATTGGGCATGCTGGCTAAGAGTGCTGCCCTCGACTCCATTCCTGGAGTGGGAGTCGGGCGCAACCATGGACCTGGAGTACAATGGAACAGTAGAGTATTATGACAAGAGAAAATTTAAAGGGCAAGAACTACTAGTTTAAGGCTCGTTATTCCCTTTACCTCCTCGTGCGAAGGCTAGGTTGTCTGCAGCAATGTCAGGTGTGAGAAAGTATTCCAGATGATACTTCCCCACATTGGAGATATGGGTGGTCTCAGACAGAAACGTGCGTCCGGTCTCCTGGTGGTAGAAATGGAAGAACCCCGTACCGTCTTGGTTGGGGTTGGACTTAAGGTCAAATAGATAATTGACCTCATGAGGAGAGGGGGCTGGCCATTTCTTGAGTTTGTAAAGGATATAGAGCGCGGTCAGCATCCTATATCTGTTCGAGGTAATCTGAAACGGGGCCACCCCGAAGTAATTAGCCACCCCTTGGAAAAATGAATGCAGAGGCAAGGCGGCACCCGCCTCGATATGGTATCTCGACCAGGCACTATAAGCCCCCCTGGCAGGTTCGCTCGCTGGTCGATGGAAGGTCTGACTAGGGTCACCCCCGTCAGATTGTACTTATTTAAATAATTGGAGACCATGTGAATGGTCACCGTGCTCAGAGATACCACGTGCCACTCGACAGTTGGCTGGTCGGCGTGATGAGGACGGGCACGTGCCTGAACTTCAGTCTCAGGAGGGAATTCTCCTCGACCACTGGTCGAGGGGGCATCAGCAGGAGGCTGACTGGGAGAAGGGTTGCGTCTTTTTCTGGCCTTGGTTTTTGTTCTGGCCATTTTCTGGGTAGGAGCTGGTGGAGGATTTGGGTTAGAACGTGAGAATGGAATTTCTGGAATCAACATGGATGGATTTTCTTCGCCTTTGAGCAGTTGGGCTAAGAGTTCGTCTTCGATGGGTCTTTCTCCTCCCCAAGGGTCTTGCATATGAACTGCAAACAGACAATGGAGGAGATAAGACAATCCGCGAAGTAGTGTAGGGAAGCTAGGATAACGTTGCTCGTGCCTAAATAGCCAGCAGCATCCTAATCCTATGCTAACTTCAACGTGGATAAATAAAAAGAAAGAGGGAAGAAGAACGTTTTCTGAAAGGAACTTTTTTCGACTCCCAAAGGGCAGGAAAAATTTTCGGTGTTTTCATCTAGCTTAAAGGTTGAACCTTTCGACAACCTAACGTCCCAAATCAGAAACTCTATCTATCAAAGTACTAATCTAACCCATACAAAGTATAAAGATGCACTTCTACAGAATATTAGGCGATCTATACCAAAAACCCTAAAATCCCTATTCAAGAACGCACACATATCAGAGCACAAAAATAGCATGCATGGCGTAGTACAGAGCTTCAAGGATGGAATCCTTACCTGAGAGAAGGAGGATATGAGGAAGAAAATGAAAACTTGAGGCGGAAGACCTGTGGCACGACGTCGGACTGGTTTTTTGAAGCTTTGAACACTGGTGCAAGTTCTTGAAAATTTTGGCAAAAATGACGGATAAAGGTTTCTTGAAAAAGAAGAAAGGCTACTTATAGAGATCAAGGGGATAGCCAAAAGGCGGTAATCATCACTTCCCACTTTCAAAACATGGGGAAGTGGACAAGCCGTCAGATTGCCTTTTCAGAAACCGAAAAGACTTGATTAGACATAATTATGTCGCAGTTTTCGAAAATGCACGGGGATTCTGACAGACGTGGGAAGACGAACGGTTGTTCCCTTAAGTTTCTTTATTATTGGTCGCACTAAACAAACTTGGGGGCAAATGTTATCCCAAAAATCAGAAGTGAATGACATGGCAGGAATTAATTGCACGTGGCTGACACCTGGCAAAACCTGTGTTCGACTATCGACCAGGAAGATGTTCGGAGTTATGCGATCGGTCTCTTCATACGACCAGTCTGGTCGTAGGCACGTAACACGCGGAGGAAATCTTAGGCAGTTATGATGGAATCCGAAATTCTCTCCCATGATTTCTTGAGTATCCGATTATTTAGGAAATAATATCTGTAACAAATCAATGTAAATCTTCCCTGAGCTTATAAATAGTAGAAGAGGGCTCAGGGAAGGAGATCCGATCTTTTTCTCTTTTTTTTGACTTCTAAATCGCTGGAGTTTAGAGTGATCATATCAATTATATTGTATTGTTCTTGAGAGGTGAGTGAAACTCATTGAACCCTAGTTCTTTGATCACTACTTTGAATCCCATATCAATAACAATCTAAGTGGACGTAGGTTATTAGCAGATCCTGGGGCCGAACCACTATAAAATATCGTGTTCTTATTATTTTCTCTATCACGTTCTTTTCAACGCATTCAACCACATCAAGTGTATATTTGACTCCGTGTCAGTGGCCCGAAATCGGGGTCAACAAAGTTATATTATTTCTTATGTATCTTTCCCAAAATAGTAGCTATGTATAGTAGATCTAATGGTCCAAGGTCTTAGAAATAGTTGGGTCATTCCACCAATCATGTCCAATCAAGTCTTTTCAGTTTCCCAAAAACTTGTCTGAGGACTACTACACTTCTCCATACTTTGAAAAAAGTAATTTCATGATTCCCTCTTTTATGGTGTCACAATCACCATAAATAATACCCCACCGGCACTGAAATCCCCGAACAACAACAAGACGTGTTGTAACCTCCACCGAGGAGGGTAACAGGGGTGGCCATCAACGAACCAACCGGCACCCCGCGACCTGCTGTTGCATCGGCCCCTCCAGGGAAGGGCAAGAAGAAGGCCTCAAAGCCTATTCTTGAGTCGTCAGATGAGAACTATACTAATTTTTTGCTTTTAGATAGTCTGCCTATTCCCTGCCACCTTTTCGACAGGGATGGCAACTTTAAATACCCACCTGCTTTAAATTCAGACTTCTTCAGGCCAGAGAGTGAGTGTACCACTAGTAAAGTAAATAGTGTAGCGACCAGTAATTATAGCTCGGGTATTATACTTTTAATTTCTCTGCCCTTGTTTCCTAAACTTAGCAAGTTCCTTTTATTATATTGCCTAACTATTCTCTTGTTTCTTCTTTACAGGCATGCCTACCGAACATGCTTTTGACTTATACGCCAAATCAGCGAGCAAGAAAAAGTCCCACAAGCACCAGTCTGGGGAGGGCTGCAACAATCCCCCTGCGAAGAAATCTCGAACAGACAACCCTCCTGCGTCTACTCCCACAAAGGAGACAACTCCTCAACCAGCTCCTGCCAGAGATGTAACTCCTCCACCTCCCGTAAATCTAGATCCCCCGTCTCCGGTCGAACAGACTCCTCCTCCAGGTCCAGCCGACCTTTTGCCTCCAACGTCCACCGTCCAGCAGTCGGCTGGTCACCGAGAAGAAGCCTCGGGAGACGACCTCATGGGCGTGGTGCTTAATTCAGCCAAAGATAGGCTGTCCAAAATAACAAAGCACCATCACAGCCGAGAGCGATTCAGGAGACTGGCTCTATGGTGGTTGATCAAGTCTTCAACCGCGCACTGAATGAAGTGCTTACTGTAAGTTGCTTTCTTTATGAATTTTCTTGCCAATTCGCTCCTACTAACTGCTTTATCTCTTTCTGATCACAGGGAGTTCTTACCATGACTTCTAGCTGGCGATGCTCGAGGACGCTCACCGCTCAATTTGAAAAGAGACTTAGCAATTATCTTAGTGCTGCTGAGGCTCGATACACCGAGAAACTCAAGGCGTCTGAGGCTACTCATGCCGAGCAGCTGAAGGTAGTTGAGGCAAAGCATTATGAGGCTATTAAGGAATCCGAGGCTAAGCACACCGAGGCCCTTAAGGAACCTGAGGCGAAGCACCTCGAGGCGCTGCAAGTGACCGAGGCCAAACTCACTTCTCTTGAAGAAGAGTTGAAAAAGAAGGAGGCGAGTATTGCCAAGATCACTGAATCTAAGGAGCAATACAAGGAGACTTCGCTCATAAATTACCGGGAAGCCCACAAGCTTCAAGCTGAGCTGGAGATAAGCCGTAAAGAAGTTACTGCACTGGAGGAAGAGAATACCCGCAATGTTGAAGACTACAAATGGGCGGCGTTCGAGTGCTTTTACTTGTTCTAGAAGAAACAACCCCAATGCTAATTTCTCCTATCTTCCAGACCATATCAGGGAGGCAGAGTTAGCTAGGTGTGTTTCTCGTCTGGAAGAAGAAACAACTCCAAGGTCTCCAGAGATTTCTTTAGCAACCAGCATCGAGGGCGCCCGAGAAGAGGCTGGAGATACAGTTGATCAACAGCAAAAAAAATCACCACAGAATCCCCCAGCTACTTCATAATTTTATCTTTTTATTTTTGAATTATATGACCTACGGGCCATGATGTAAAAACAATTTTATATTTTAACTTTTATTGCTGCACGGGCAGCTTTTTTCTTTTTATTAAACAATTACATCCGAGCAGTCACTGCTCGCGGTGTAAAAGAATTCATTTTGATATTATAATATTTACATTTTATTATAATATCTATTCACATGACCGAACTTAGCATAGTACTTTGATTTGATTTAACAAAATACAAAATTTTGAAAAATACTCTAAGTACCCTGGCATGCTTTCACTTATTTTGCTCATGTGTTTACATACTTTTCGATATGCTTTGCTTACTAGATGCCTTATATGCCCCCCAAGTGATTAAGGAGCTTTAGGTCCTTGGTCACTGCCTTGACCATAACCTATTCGAACATTATTGCTCTGAGCAAAGTAATTAAAACAATAATACAGCAAAACAACACACGTAATGAGCAAATACTTGTAATAAATACAATAATTGGCAAGAATTATTGGCTGCGCGCAGTCCCTTATATTTCTCATAATAAATGGACAAAACGTGTCTGTACGAGTGATCAATAAGATCTTAAACTTATAAGCAATTAGTCAGATAAAATGACCAACCCTTTTTCACAACTTGTAAAAAGTAAAATTAATACAAGCCAATTCTTTAAGAAGAATTGTTCATTGATAGTATTTGTGCAGGTGTTCTCAATTCCTATAGCGAGGAATGAGATCTCCATTTAAGCGAGCAAGTTTATAGGTGCCTCGATGGAGGACTTTTTCAATCTGGTACGGTCCTTCCCAGTTAGGTCCGAGTACTCCAGCAGCCTGGTCAAGGGTGTTTAGGAAAACTCTTCGAAGTACTAGATCTCCGACATTGAATTTCCTTCACGCACTTTAGAATTGAAATACCGGGCAACTTTTTGCTGGTAAGCAGCTACTCGAAGTGGGGCTTGCTCACGCTTCTCATCGATTAAGTCCAGGGATTCCATCAATAGTTGGCTATTAGGGCCTTGATCGTACATTTTTCTGCAATGGAACGGCGGATCTAACTCAACAGGCAACATAGATTCATACCCATAAGCCAAGGAAATTGGGGTATAACCTGTTGCTGTTCGGTGGGAAGTTCTATGTGACCAAAGCACTTCAGGCAATTGCTTTGTCCATGCCCCCTAGCTTCTTCAAGTCTTTTCTTCAGAGTATCCTTTAGCATTTTGTTGACTGCTTCGACTTGTCCATTTGCTTGGGGATGAGTGACTGAGGGAAAGCTCTTGATAATTCCATGTTGTTTGCAAAAATCTGTGAACAGATCACTATCAAACTGCGTGTCGTTGTCTGAGACAATTTCCTTGGCAATCCATAGCGACATACGATGTTTTTGACCACAAAATCTAGCACTTTCTTGGTCGTTATGGTTGTGAGTGGCTCGGCTTTAGCCCATTTAGTGAAGTAATCGACGACAACTGCAGCATAGTTGACGCCGCCCTTTCCTGTGGGTAGAGATCCAATCAAGTCTATACCCCAGACTACGAACGACCACGGACTTTGCATCTGTTTCAACTCATTAGGGGCTGCTCGTGGGATTTTGGAGAACCTCTGGCACTTGTCACACCTCTGCACAAATTCCATCGAGTCTTCATTCATTGTTGGCCAGAAATACCCTTGCCTCAGAATCTTTTTTGATAAGCTTTGCCCCACTACGTGGTCCCCTCAAAAGCCTTCGTGTACCTCATTCATCAATTCCTTGGCCTTCTCTTTCAAAATACATCTGAGGAGTGGCATTGAGAATCCCCTTCGGTACAAGATTCCATCGACCCAGATATACCTTGCGGCCTGCCGCTAAAGGGTCCTGGCTTTGTTTCTGTCCATCGACAACACGCCTTGCGTCAGATACTTTATGTATGGTGCCATCCATATATCTGCTACCTGGATCACCAGAGTAGTCTCCTCTACTTGGATGCTTGGCATAGACATCCATTCAACTGGCACTATGTTCAAAGTATCAGCATTCTTCGCACTTGCAAGCATCAGCATTTGAATTCTAGTAGTGAGGTACTTGCTGAAGGGTGTGCTTGTCAAACTGTGCTAATAGATCCTTTGTTTTGTTTAAGTAAGCAACCATCTTTAAACCTCAGGCCTGGTATTCTCCCATGAATTGATTGACCACCAGCTGAGAGTCACTACAGAGTTCAAGTGCCTTTATGTTCATGTCTCTGGATAATCGTAACCCAGCGAGCAATGCTTCATATTCGGCTTTGTTGTTAGAAGCAGTAAAGTCAAACCTGATTGCACAGTGAAATCAATGCCCTTCAGGCATTATCAAAATAACTCCTACTCCTGCATGGCACTCGTTAGAAGAACCATCTTTAAATAACTTCCACGAGGGAGCTCAGTTTTAAGGCTCAGGCTCTTCAGGATCTTCAGGTGTATCTGACTGCTCGTTATCTGGGAGCCTAGTGAACTCGATGATGAAGTCAGCTAGGGCTTGCCCTTTTATTGCTGCTTGTGGCAAGTAAGAGATATCGAACTGCCCAAGTTTGACTGCCCATTTCAATAATCTTCCTGTGGCTTCTGGCTTTTGAAGAACTTGCCCTAGAGGCTGATCGATCATAATCGTGATTGAGTGAGCTTGAAAGTAAGATCGCAACTTCCTAGAGGCTAAAATTAAGCAATAGGCTAACTTTTCAATAGGTGGATACCGCAGCTCTGCTCCAATTAGCCTTTTGCTTACATAATAAACAACCTTCTACATGCCTTCTTCTTCTCTTACTAAGACAACACTAGCAGCGTATTCTGTGATCGCTAAGTAAACAAACAAAGTTTCCTTATCGACCGGTTTCGATAGAATGGGTGGTTGCGCCATGTGAGTCTTCAATGCTTGGAAAGCTTGCTCGCACTCCTCCGTCCATTCAAATTTCTTGTTGCCTCTAAGTAGATTAAAAAATGGGATGCACTTGTCCGTCGATTTGGAAATAAATCTACTCAGAGTAGCAATTGTTCCGGTCAAACTTTGAACATCCTTGATCCTTGCTGGAAATTTTATATCGACCAAGGCTTTGATCTTATTGGGATTGGCCTCAATTCCTCTTGAGTTTACGATAAATCCCAAGAACTTCCCCAATCCTACCCCAAAGGAGCACTTGAGGGGATTCAGCTTCATCTGATATTTGTTCAAGACGTTGAAGCACTCTTGCAAATCCTCTATATGCCCTTCTGTCTTCTTTGACTTAACCAGCATGTCATAGACATAGACCTCCATGTTTGTGCCGATCAGTCCCCTAAACATGTGGTTGACCAGTCGCTGGTAAGTCGCACCAGTATTTTTCAAACCGAAGGGCATTACTTTGTAACAGTAAAGCCCTGTGTCAGTCCGAAAGCTAGTGTGATCCTCATCAGGGGGATGCATACTAATCTGATTATACCCGGAGTATGCATCCATGAAAGAGAGAATCCCATGCCCTGCAGTGGCATTGATCAGTTGGTCGATCCTAGGGAGTGGGAAACAATCCTTAGGGCAGGCTTTATTGAGGTCTATGAAATCCACGGATGTTCGCCATTTTCCATTCGGCTTGGGAACTAGCATGGGATTAGAGAACCACGATGGATAAAATGCTACCCTGACGAATCCATTCTCCTTAAGCTTCTCGACTTCTTCTTTCAAGGCCTTTGATCTATCTTTGTCGAGCAGCCTCTTTTTTTGTTGTACCGGTGGAAAACTTTTATTTATATTAAGGATATGGCTAATGACTACAGGGTCTATTCCAACCATGTCTTTATGCGACCAGGCAAAGAACTCCTAGTTTTCCTTCAAAAATTCCACCAGTGCTTGTTTTGTTGTTGTCTCTAAATTTCTACCGACTTTCACAACCCTGGTCAGATTTTCTTCATCGAGTTGGACCTCTTCAAGGTCCTCGATGGGTCCTATCTCTTCCTTAAAATCCCCAAAGCGAGGATCTAGGTCTCTATCCTCACTTTGGGCAATGCCCTATTTGGCAACATTATCACCTGATTGGGTTTGTACATCAACTGCCATTTGTAACTCTTTTCCGGGAACGTCCCTTGACACACCTTTCTTCGCCTTCGTTATCAAGGCGTTGTAGCACTCCCTTGCTTCTCGCTGATTTCCCAACATGCATCCTACCCCTACGTCTGTTGGGAATTTCATGGCAAGGTGCCATATTGAAGTGACGGCTCGCAGGTTGACCAGAATTGGTCTCCTAATTACAGCATTATATGCCGAAGGACAATCAACTACTATGAAAGCAGTGAGTAATGTCCTATTAGCAGGTGTAGTACCTGCTATTACTGGAAGCCTAATCGACCCAGTTGGGGCGAGCCCTACGCTAGAAAAACCATAGATGGTTTGGTTGCATGGCTCCAAGTCCTTGACGGACATCTTCATTTTCTCCAGTGAAGACTTGTATAGGATGTTGACCGTTCTACCTGGTCAACCAACACCCTCTTCACCATCATGTTGGAAATTTGCACATCCATGACCAGCGGATCGGAGTGTGGGAATCGTACGTGCTGGGCATCGTCTTCAGAGAAGGTTATTAATTCCTCCTCTGCTCGAGCCTTCTTTGGTGCTCGATCCTCCACACTCATCATCTCGATGTCCTGGTCATGGCGTAGAGTTCGAGTGTATCGTTCCCTTGCCTTTCCACTGTCCCGTGCATGGTGTGGGTCGCTGCAGATGGTGAGTAAAGTGCCTGCCACAAGAGCTGGCTGTAAAGGTGGTGAGCGCTGGCGTGCAGGCACCTGCTCGTTGCCACCATGAGCCTCTCACTAAGACCCCCATGCGGCTCACACATATCTCCTTAGATGTCCCTACCTAATCAGGAACTCAATTTTGTCTTTCAACTAGTTGCATTCGTTAGTGTCGTGCCCGTAGTCGTTGTGAAAACGACAGAATTTCGTCGTGTCTCTCTTAGATATATCCTTCCGGATAGGTGCGGGTCGTTTATAACGCATGTTAGAGCTGGTTACCTGGTAGACTTCCGCTCGACTTTCGACAAGTTCCGTGTAGTTGGTGAATCTTGGCTCGTATAAATTGCCTTTGGGGCGTTTATTCTCAGAAGCTGAGGGTTCATTGCTCACCCATTTTCCACCATTCCTACCATTGCCATTCCCATTTTCCTTGCCATTGCCATTGGGTTTCTCCGACCCGTTGGCAGCCTTGGCGGATTCTTCCTTTGGCCCCTTGTCCTTCATGGGCGATTTCCCCTCATTGGCAATCGCGTCCTTGAGCTTGATATATCGATCAGCGCGATCCAAAAACTCATGGGTGCTTCTTACTCTAAAGGGGGAAGTGGCGCCTAACCCTTGCAGTTAAGGCCATCATCTTGCCTTCATCACCCACTGTCTTGGCTTCAGCCACTGCTCGCATAAAGCGCTGGACATACTCCTTCAATGGCTCTCCCTCCTTCTAGCGTATCTTGACCAGCTGGTTGGCCTCTGTGGGGTGTACCCGACCCGCATATAATTGTCTGTAAAATTCCTTCACAAATATCTCCCAAGATACTATAATAGCAGGAGGGAACTTAAAGAACCACTCCGGGGCGGTATCAGATAGTGTCGCGGGGAAGATCCTGCAGCGGGCATCTTATGACACTTTTTGTATATCCATTTTTATCTCAAATTTGTTGACGTGAGATACTAGGTCTCCGTACCCATCAAAGTTTGGCAGTGTCGGCATCTTGAATTTATTGGGGGTTTCAGCCGCAGCAATCCTTTGCACAAACGGAGTGCCCCTCCTCCTATCGTACTATATGTGGGACGTTCGTCCCCCGACCAGCTATTGTACTGCTTGGTTCAGAGCATCAATCTGAGCCTGAACCACTTCTGGGACCGCTGGGGCGACCAGTGCTGGGGGAGTGTACTCATCATGCCTCTCATGATGGTCGCTGAGTACGTCCCTTAAATCATCATCCCTGCGTCTCTGCTCGCTAACTCCTAGCCAGTCAAAGACGTTATGCTGCCTGGGTTGCCCCCCAGCGATATGGCTAGCTGGCCTATTTTCTCTAAGTGAGGGGTTTCTGCCTCCACCTCTCTCCTCATTCCTCCGACCAACATTTCCTCTTCCAGAGTCAGCTTCATTATAATCATATCTGTCTCTAAACTGGGGCAGACTATGGTGTGATGGACTGTTCATGCTATTTCCTCCTCGGGCTGGTATTTCCCGAGCGTTAGGGGGAGGCCTGTGTTGGTCGTTGGGTCCCTTTGCATTATTATGGTGTGAGGGTCCCCTGACCGCAGAGCCTGACTTGTTGTTCCTTCTGTTGGCAGAAGGACTCTGTCCCCTGCTCGGTGGATTTGGCTCTTCATCCCCCAGGCGTCTAGGGCTATGGGGCAGTTGCCCAGCCCTATTATGCCTCTGGCACTGGGGATTTCCTCGACTAGCTTGAGATGGAGGCTACTGCTCAGGATCCCGAATTGGGACATCATCCTGAGCCACAAGTAGCTGCTCCGGCCTTTTGGGGCTTACTGGCTGGAGTGTAGGACTTGGATTGTGAGCCCGCTGCGATGGCGCGCTCGGTGGCTGATCCGGCTGAGAGGCCGGCGCAGCCTGTCCTCAAGCTAATTGAATGGCTGCTTCGAGAGTGGCCATGGCATCCCTCTGCCGACGGTCCATGTCCGCCTGCCTCTCACTCAGCTCCTAGCGTTGACGTTTAATTTCTCTCTGCTGATGCGCCATTGTCTCCGCTGCATTCTCCTGATTGGCCCTCAGATTGGCCAACTCATCCTGCAACACCCCCAGTGTTGCCCTCAGTGTTTCCGTATCCAACTCCTCCTCTTCAAACTCTAAATGTGGTTCATTCTCCACCACATTTGGAGGAGGAGGTTGAGATGATGCAGCGCCAGCGGCTAGTCCAGCTTTCTTAGATGTCTTTGCCATTAGATTTTCTTATAGCTTTTTGATCAATCTATCAATGAAAGCACCAGAATGTTGACCATCGATTTAGCCAACGACATGGAGTCAAGAATACGACAAGAAATGAGATAATAACCAAGAGTTTAATATAATGGTCAAGAATAAACACAGATGATTTATAGTGGTTCGGCCCCAATGAATGGTAATGACCTACGTCCACTTAGTACTATTATTAATATTGAATTCCAATGTCGTGATCAAAGAACTAGGGTTCTTGAGTTTCACAAACCTTGAGAGAATTACAACAAGACGATGGATAATCGCACTATATGCTCTCTCTCTCAATATTCAGAAAAAAGATTCAAAGGTCAAAAGTCCCCCCCCCCCCCCCCCCCCCTTGAGCTATTTCATGCATATTTATTGGCTCAAGAGGGGTTACATGGGCCAATGGGCCTTAACTATCCTTAATATCCGAGTATCAAGGCAATAAAGAGGAAATAATCAACGTAGTTATTATAAGATTACAATCTTAGAAGGACATAAACCGAATCATACGACCAGACTGGTCGTATCTAATAGTCAGGCTTAATGAAACAATGTGTAGCTGATCGATGATCGAACAGCACTGCCTTATCTTGACTCTGCCACGTGTCAACCACGTGTGAGAAATCCTTGCCACGTCATCAGCAGTTGTTTTTGGGTAAACATATATATATTTATAATAAACCAAATTTTCATCACATTATTTAAAATAACAAAATAAAAAAATAATTAGAAAAGTTAACAAAATATTAATAATTTTAATTATAAAATTCGGAATATTATAAAAAAATTTAAAAAAACATAGAAAAATAAAAAATTATCATCAAAACAATGTTTTAGCAATCTATAGATGTTTTCAAGCTCAAAAACATCTTGCAATGAAAAAAATCCGGTCAAAATCCGACAAGAAACACCAAGAAACCATGAGAAATAATACCCACGGCCAAATGTATTTTTTTCTCTAAAAAACCAAAAAAAAAAGGATATTGGGGCTATATTTCAGTTTATAATAAAGAAAAAACAAAAAAAAAAGGTTTGAAAAACAAAAATGGTGTTGGCTCACGGTTGTTGTTTACCGAGTTTTTTGGAAACCTTAATAATAGAAGATTAGAGAGCTTAGAAAAAAGGATTTAAGGAGTAAAGACAAGGTTTTTACGTGGTTGGGGCATTAATAAGCCTTAGTCCACAAGACAGTTGTATTAGAGCTTAGAGAACGTTTGACAATGGAGTTTTTCTACAAGTTTTTGCAGAGTAACTACTTATAATCAAAATCTCGATCCCCTCCCTAGTGCACTGGGTTGACCCGAGCCCAATAAGGGCGTAAATATCATTGGCTTCTCAGATGGGAGCCCAGTACAAAGGCTTAAAATAAGAAGCGTACAATAAGCTAAGCCCATTGGGCCGAACCAAACAATATCTTATTCTAAGGAATGAGACAAACTGAAGTTTTAGTCTGGGTTCTCTGGGCTACGAGGAAGATTTGGGGGACAAGATCGATCAGAGATGTGGCGGCGCTGTTCTGAACCAATGGTGTGCAATCCCGAGGTAGCCTCTTCTGCAGGTTTAAGCATGGGGACAACCCCCACGCTTCATGGGACGATGTCAGTATCTTGGGCACTTTACCTTGCCCACCTCGGACAACCGACCCGGGTTCGTTTACCTACGTCCCCCTCCGTTCACCAAGGTCCCGGACCATCTACCAGGATCCCAGACTGTTTACCAGGCTCCAGGACTATCCACAACAATCCTGACTCCTATCTTGGTTTCCCGACCCGCGTCCTTCTCTGTCGCGCCTCGGGGAGTTGGGGGGAGCGGTCCCAAGACCATACCTCCTGCCCCTGGTGAGGTCCCGGCTCGAACTCTTGGACGCTCTTTGGGCCTTGCCCAAACTTGGGCTGCCAACATCCATTTTCCTCTTGCCAAATGGGCCTGATCTAGGCCTTAACTCCAAACCGGGCGGCCCACGGGCTTAGAGGGTGGGCCCGGCCACCCGAGAAGAAACGGGGATAACAATTACCCCCCAAGCCTTCATCTGGGCTCGCGGTGGAGGCTTGTCTCTCTCCCGGACCATCTCGTCACTTCCCGATTCATTTCTAAGGCGACGGGACTGCAGGTGCGGGACATTGTGTGCTAAACAATCATGGAATTAAACCCTGCTATGATATCCCGGGCTGACTCCAAAGGGGCCGGATCGTTTACCAGGATTCAGGTTCGTTTACCAGAGCCCGAGTTCATTACGAAGTGTGCACATGTCCCCTTGCCACTGGCACATTGATGGAATTAGGTTTTTAAAGGTCAGCAAACACCCTAATGGCTACTACGCTAGGGTCTAGCATGTTGGCTCGGCTTACAAAGCGTCCACTTCCCACGAGTGTTCCCATTATTGCCTCTACGACAAGGTGGACCGTTGGATGGGGCAACCTTTGAGGTGCCCTGATTCTGGGCCATTGGATTAGGGCGGCGCGGATCCTACCTCGGGGGTACCGTGATCCAGTACTCGAGTAGATCCATTAATGTCCCTACACGATCCAGGACCGTCTAATAGGGGGGATCGCGCCTAACTGTTAGATCAATGCAGCCTTTTGGCTCTTATATATAGCCTCAGGTTCTCATTTGAAATCTTTACATTCTCAGAGAAGAAAAACACTTAAAAGGATCTTTTATGACTGAGCTTACCGACGACATTTTTCATCGTCTTCGCCGTCGCCATCGCCGTCGCCATCGCCGTCGCCTGTTCCCTACGCGCCTAGTATCCATACCTTTGCCTGAGCAGACGACGTCAGCCTGCCCCATAGACGAGCTTTTGGGGTGCCTGCACCTGTTCAAAGCCATGATCCTACTGCTGCTGTCGCCGGAAACCCACCATTCTTCACGACCAGCCTTTTACAATAAGTTTTCTAGACTTGTGCTTTTATTTTCCTACGCTTGCCATATCGTCACATTTGTCTATTTAGGCTGTTAAATCTTGCCTGCATTTAGATTGGCTCTGGGTTCCCTAGGATAGGTTAGGGAAAGAAAACTAGTCCGAACTTCCCCGGATCTCCTCGGGTTAAGGTGGTTCCCGAACAAGTTGTCATAGGCTGGCTTAGGAGAACAGCCAGATCCTTTCCTTTTCTTTTTCTATTCCCGATCAAGGTTCCGCGGCTTCTTAGTGAGCCTGGACCTAATCCGGAGGGGACTCCTCCAAGAAGTTCGTAGGAGAGCCCCCGTACCTTAACCGACCTTCTTGGGTTTTGGTGCTGACTGCTTGGTTGTTTGTTTTGTTCTGTTTTGCTCCCAGATCATTAGCCATGACCTCGGGCGTCACCATTCACTCAGAAGAACAAGTTAACGCAGCCCCTATCACTCTACCCGAGTCCAAGACTCCCAGAGGCATTAGGTGGGAGATGGACGTGGCGCCGAACCTGTTCCGGAACTACCGGATGTTGTATGCCCTGAAGAAGCGTTTGGACGTGGATACGACTCCTGGACTATTCTATAACCACCTGGCCAGGAGAAAGGAGAAGGCTCACACTGGGGTGTGTGAGTTCGGGGCCTGGAGTGTGGGCCACATCAGTGCGGGAGCAACTCTCCCGCTCCACGACTATTTCTTGTAATTCCTCAACTTTGTGGGGATTGCGCCATTCCAACTCATGCCTCAAGCGTACCGGCTGCTCATGGGATGGCGCATCTTTTGCATCGCGAAGCAGATCTCGAATCCGACCCCGACAGAGGTGCTGTATTCCTACAAGCTAGAGCCCCTGGTCAACGTCAAGGACAAGACCCTGGACAACTTCTACAGGCTTAAACCGTGGGGAAACTACCGTGCTCCTACTAGCACCTGGAAGCATCCATCGGACATCAGACATTACTGGTTCATGACGTCCAGGTTTCTTATAGAAAAGAACCCTACGCTAATGCTGGACTTCCAGCAAGTGGGTAAGTGGTTTCTCGTTCCCTAGTTTCCTTTTTTTTTTGTCTTCGCTTTTTATTCCTCATTCTCAACTCATTGCCTTGGGTGGTAGGACCCTATGCCCAGACTCCCCTCACCCAGTTCATCCTGGACAAGAAGAAATTTTACTCCGAGCTAAGCGCGAAGGATTTGGACGTGGGGGGCTACATCAACACCAACAAGCTCCGAGTGGTTGGGATGCTGGCGGCCAACCAAACGATCATGGCCCCAAGCCTCTAGGGGATACAATGCGAGAAAGACCCCGCGCTGAGGGAGGCGTTTGCTCTTGAGGACATCAGGCCTGTGGAGGATGCGGCTCGGGCAGACGCGGCCAAAAGGAAATGGGACTAGGCTCAGCAGAGGGAGAGCGCCACCTCCGAGGAGCTGGAAGCCCTCTTTGACGAGGCCCAACCGAACATGGGGACCCCCGGTGCTAGTGTATCAGGGCGAGGTAATTCGCCTTTTCTTTTGACTTATTCTCCCCGAGTTAGGGACTTAGTTAGGGATAGACTAGTTTATCGAGGCCCCCTGTTCGGGGCTGATGGGGAGATGAGGCCTTCGTCTCCCGTCACTGTCGATTCGGAAACTCTCATGTATTTTTCTGGGTTCCTTCAGTATGGGAACTTCCTTAACCCAGATGACATGGGAGATCGAATCCACTCCTTCGCCTTAAGAGAATTGAGTCAAGTTCGGGGTTTAGACAAGGGTTCGTCCCAGAATATTCTTAGTCTTGTTATTACTCATTCGCATTGATCTACTTATTTTGCTAACCCCTTTTTGTTTGTGTTTATTTCAGAAGATTCCGACATGTCCAACCCCGTGGACAAAATAAAACAGGCCCTCGAGATCTGGGCTACCAAGGTGAAGGCTGCAGCCAAGAAAGCTGCTAGAGGCGCACCCAAGCCGAAGCCGGTGCTGGAATCTAATTCCATCGGGGAGGCTTCAGCCATGGTCCCGATCATGATCGTCGATCCAGCAACTTCCCCCGGTCCCCCGCTTGTCCTCCGGTAATTGACCTGGAGCAGGACCCACCGGCCAGCCGGAGTTCTAAGAAGAGAGTCGCAGAGTCGGGTGCAGGCGACGCCGTGGCGGGGGCGAAGAGGGCCAAGACCAAAGGTGTTGGCTTGGCCAAGGAATCTTCCGGGGAGAGTCATCTCATTGGCAACGAAATCCCGGAAGCGCCCGCGCTCCCTGTCCATCTGTTCATCTCCCAGGCCCTCCACCATCAAGCCACGGCTGTAAGTTATCTGTTTACATCTCCTTTTTCTTCTTGCACTTCTAGTTCAGATTTTTCTAACTTTAATTTGTTCCAAGACACTTTACTGGCTCATCGGAATGCTGACTTGGTGGCCAAGATTGCCATGAAGATGGAGACGATCCAACTGAAGTTGGAGGTGGCCGTGAACCAGTGGGAAGCCGCTAAGGAATCCTTAGCCAAGGAGGTTGAAGAGGCCGCCCGGAATAAGTTTCAACTTGAAGAGACTATGTCCCAGAGAGAAGCCAAGACCGGGAAGCTGGTTGCCAGTCTAGAGGCGGAGCTCCTCCGAGTAAAGGCTCTGCAGGAAGCGGGCGCAGCCTAGTCTACCCAGGATCGGGAGAGGATCATCGGTATGGAGTCCCGGGTCCGTGAATTGGACAAGTTGCTCCAGCAGGAGGTGAAAGCGCACGATGAGACTCACCACGAGAAAGAACAAGCGGATGCCATGTTGGAGGTTACCTTCGATGAGGCTATCTACATGGCCTGGCTCTAGGATAAAAACATGAACTTCCTGCTCTACCCTGACCCTGCCGCGAAGAGGGCTGAATTTGAGGCCAAGGAGAAAGCTAATGCGGAGCCCCTGGATGAGGATGAGGCGGATGAAGCCGTCCTGGATGCGTCAGGGCATGGTGAAGCCTAGGCCCGGGTCCCCTTTTTGTTTTCCTTTCTCTGTAATTTTGTAACACTTTTATGGACGCAGGTGCGTCTGAGAAATTTTTTTGTTCTTATTTACTTTGTTTTAATTCGTTAAGCTTTCATCAAGTGTTTTACCACTATTCATGAATGAGTCAAGTGTTTGGTCCCGGTTCCAACAGCCGGGAACTCTCCTGGTGATCCATCTTCGCATCCCCACGGCCTGGACTAGATTACTCCTGATTTTAACCTATCAACTTGCTTTAATCCTGCTGCTCATGTTCCAATGGTCTGGGCCATTAGGGAGTTGATAATTGTTCCTGAATGTCTTTCTCCAGTTCCCCGTGTTAAAAATATGACGGTCAGGACCGTCGAGGATTAGTTGATTAGTTTGTTTTGAACCTTAGGTTAGGTTCCCACGGCCTAGGCCGTTTCTAAGACTAATTTTAGAAAACTTACACCTGGGGTTCGCATTCTAATAATCCTGTGCTACTAAAGGAATGATGCGGATGGGTATTTAGTTATTTGGGACCACGTACGGTCAACCAAGTTTTAGGTATTTTATATCCTCGGGACATGCATGTCCGAGTTAGGACCTGGGCTATCCCATACGTCCTACTAGATATTTCACCTCCCGGACTGCGCTCGTCCGGGCCGGGACCAGGCCAGAGCCATGGGTCCTTTATATTGCACCCCCGGACCACTTATGTCTAGTCTGGGACTAGGCCTGAGCCATAGGTCCATTTGGGCCTTCACCCCCCAGACCTTGTCGGTCCGGGTTGGGACTAGGCCTGAGCCTTACGTCCATTTGGGCTTCCACCCCCCAGACCTTGTCGGTCTGGGTTGGTTCGATCCTGGAGCATTTGGCTTCCTGAGGTCTGGGATTTGTTTATTTGTTTATAATGGATACACCCCCCCCCCCCCCCTCCCCCTCCCAAGTGAGCAAAGACTGGTCTTGGGTCACTTGCTTATGGAGGTAGATGAGAATTTTCATTATTTTACAATATTTCTTTATGACATTTTGTACACGCCATTTTTATTGCTCAAGAAATTCGCCCTAGGGCGTAAATTATTTTCAACGAAAATATAAAGCTAAAACATGTTCTCCTGACTACTAATAGTATTTACGAAGATGTTCCGCATTCCAGGCCCTGGGGATCCCAGTGCCATCGAGTCGCTTTAAACGGTACGCTCCCGGACATACTTCGTGTTGAATTTCTTACGGCCCTTCCCAGTTCGGGCCCAGAACCCCCACTCCTGAATCTTGGGTTGCAGGGAAGACTCTTCTCAGGACTAACTCGCCGGTTTCGAACCTTCGGCTTTTTACTTTCGAGTTAAAATTCCGAGCGATTTTTCCCTGGTACATCTTCAACTGGACGTGCGATTCCTCCCGGATCTCTTCGATGAGATCCAAGGATTCCTGGAGCTAGACGTGGTTCTGGGCGGGATTGTTCGTGTCTCTTCTATGGGATGGGATCATCGTTTCTACTGGGATGATGGCTTCGCACCTGTACACCATGGAGTAAGGAGTGTGTTTGGTAGACGTTCGTTCGGTGGTGCGGTATGCCCATAGTACGCAGGGCAACTCTTCTGGCCACTTGCTCTTGCAGGCTTGAAGCTTTTTCTTTAATGTCCCCTTCAAGATTTTGTTGAAGGCCTCTGTTTGCCCGTTTGCTTGAGGTCTGGCGACCACGGAGAAGCTCTTGATGATGCCATGTCTTTCACAAAAATTCTTGAAGTGGACGTTGTCAAACTGCTTCCCCTTGTCGGACACAATCTTGTAGGTGAGCCCGTACCGGCATACGATGTTGTTGACGACAAAGTCTAAGCCCTTCTTTGAGGTGACGGTGTTCATGGGCTCCGCTTCGACCCACTTGGTATAGTAGTGGGCTCCCGGATACGCATCAGAGGTATGGCATGGAAAATCCCCTACGCTAGAGCTTTCCGTCAAACACGACGTACCTATGGACCTAGTACTGAAGCATCCTAGCTGCTGCCCTGTCCGTTGGCAACCCCCCAGTGGTCAGGTATTGGATGATGGGCCCCATCCAGGACATGGAGTAGTCGACCACATTGATCGCGGAGGTCAGAATACCAGGTATGGGGAGATGGTTGATTGGGACTAGCCCAAAAAGCTCTGCCTCAACATCCATGGCCAATTTTACCAGAGTGTCTGCAAACACATTTTACTCCTTGGGGATCTGGCGGATGGAGTGCTTCTTGAAAGTTTGAAGCATCTCTCGCGTCTGAGTCACGTAAGCTGCCATCTTTTCCCCTTTAGTTTGGTATTCTCTCGATATCTATCTGTCAACCAACTGGGAATCGCTATAGATCTCCAAGTTTGCAGCCTCTACTTCCCGGGCCAGGCGCAACCCATCCAGCATGGCCTCATGCTTGGCCTCGTTGTTCGAAGCCTTGAACTGGAAACACAGGGCATTTTGTAATTGGTGCCCCTGAGGCGAGACTAGGATGATTCCGGCCCCTGCTCCGTTTTCATTTGAGGCCCCGTCTATGAACACCTTCCACACGGGCGCTGCGGGATTTGCGGGATCGTCTTCTTCAGTAATTCCGGAGCATTCCACGATGATGTCGGCTAGGGCCTGCCCCTTGATTGAGGCTCTAGAGATGTAAGCGATGTCGAACTGACTCAGTTCCATGGCCCACTTCAAGAGTCTCCTTGATGATTCAGGTTTTTGCAACACTTGCCGCAAAGGATGGTTGGTCAGGACTCTTATGGCATGAGACTGGAAATAAGGCTTGAGCTTCCAGGACGCGATTAGTAGACAAAACGTTAACTTTTTTATTAGTGGATATCGTGATTCTGCACCCAATAATCTTTTGCTTACGTAGTAGACCGGGAGCTGGGCCTTCCCGTCCTCGCGCACTAGGGCGGCGCTGATCGCGTGTTCGATCACGGCCAAATAGAGGTATAACGGTTCCCCCTCCTCCGTTTTTGCCAATATCGATGCTTAGGATGAGTGCTCTTTCAGTCGTTGGAAAGCCTCTTCGCACTCGGCTGACCATTCCAATCGCTGGCTTCCCCGAAGGACGTTGAAGAACAGGATGCACTTGTCTGTGGCCTTTGAGATGAAACGGCTCAAAGTGGCTATCCTCCCAGTCAGGCTTTGTACATCTTTGTGTTTATGGGACAGGGGCATCTCAACCAGTGCCTTGATTTTGTCCGAATTGGCTTCTATTCCCCGGAAGCTTACTATGAACCCCAGGAACTTTCCAGATGCTACGCCGTAGGTGCATTTTTTTGGATTCAACTTCATCCCGTACCTTCGAATGATCATAAAGGCTTCGCTCAGGTCGTCAGAATGTTCGCCGGAGGTTTTGGATTTGACCAACATGTCGTCGATGTACACCTCCATGTTTCGTCCCAGCTAGGCCCGGAACATTCTCTTGACTAGCCTCTGATAGGTGGCTCCAGCATTCTTGAGTCCGAAGGGCATGACAATGTAGCAGTACACCCCCTTGTTTGTTTGGAAGCTGGTGTGTTCCTAGTCTGCTACGTGCATAGAGATCTTATTGTAACCTTAGTAGGCGTCCATGAAACTCAAGATCTCATACCCGGACGTTGCGTCCACCATCTGATCGATCTGGGGGAGCGGGAAGCAATCTTTAGGGCAAGCTTTGTTTAGATCCGTGAAGTCGATGCATGTCCTCCAGGTCCCGTTTAGCTTAGGTGCCAAAACTGGGTTGGCCAACCACACGGGATACAAAGCTTCTCGGATGAAGTTGATCGAGTATAACTTTTCGACTTCAAGCTTGAGGGCTTCCGCCCTTTCCGCCCCTAGGGGCCTTCATTTTTGCCAGACCGGGGTCGCACCTTTGTCAATATTCAAGGTGTGGCAGATGATATTGCAGTCGATCCCAGTCATATCCGAATGAGACCAGGCCAGGACATCCTGGTTCTCCTTTACCCGGGTGATGATTGCGGCCCAGACCTCTGCTTTCAGGTTCTTCCCAACTTGGATTTTTTGGTCGGGTCGGTGTCACTGATTCACACTTCTTCAATCTCCTCCATGGGCTCAAGGACGCAGTCCTCCCCTATACGCAGATCCAGCTCGTCCTCATCCCGGACAAACCGTCCTGCCGAGAGAGGGGCGCGACTGGATTGGCAATTTCCTCAAGGGGTTCTTTGCGGACCATGCACACAGGTCAGGCGGATACGTGGTAGCATTTCTGCGCACTTTTATGATCTCCCCGTACTGTTCCCACTCCCCCATTATCGCAAGGGAATTTCATGCATAAGTGGCAGATAGAGGTGATTGCCCCGAAATTGACTAACGCGGCGTGACAGAACATGATGTTGTAAGCAGTGGGGCAGTCCACCACCACAAACCTACAAAATTTGAACGAGCTTTGCATCTCGTTCCCCAGAGTTACGGGCAACTTGATTTTTCCCATGGGGAGTATTGAGTCCCCATTGAAGCCGTAGATCTGTGTTGGGCACGAGTCTAAGTCCACCTCGGTCAAGCCAATCGTAATGAATGCAGATTTGAACAGAATGTTGACAGAGCTTCTGTCATCCACTAGCACTCTGGACACCATCTTGTTGGCGATTTGGGCGTCAATGACCAGAGGTTCGTGATGCAGGAAATGGACATTACGGGCATCATCTTCCGTGAAGGTGATGTGGAGGTTCATCAACTTCGGGCGTTGGGCCGGTGCCTAGACTAGAGCGCGTACCTCTTGGTCGTGGTCAAGCTCGCTGAGGTAACGCTTCTGATCATTTTAGGACGATCCTTCCAGATAGGGCCCACCCAAGATGGTGGCTACGTGACCATCTACTCGCAAGGGCGATGTCCCAGACGGGTAAGGCATTCCGGGTTTGGGCGCTTGCACGACGGAAGCCCCCTGAGGGGCCTGCAGTCCCGAACCCTTTGTGTATCCTCCCTAGGGAGGTAGGTATGCTCCAGGCGCGCCCGGGGACTGCTGACAATCCCGGAACTCCCACAGGCATCCTGACCCATTGGTGGAGGTGTCCCAGTTTGATCAGATTTTCGATCTCATCCTTGAGCTGCCAGCATTCTTCAGTTGTATGGCCCACCTCCTTATGGTAAGCGCACTGCTTACTAGTATCCCTTGGATTCCTTCCTCCTTTGAACATGGGGGCCAGTTTCCGGTAATGGACCGTCCTTTCAGTGGCCAAGTAGATGTTCTCCCTGGTATCCGTAAGGTTGGTGTACTCCGAATATTGGGGCTCGTAGCCCTTCTTGCGCTTCTTAGATGACTGGACCTGATTTTGTCCCTTCCTGGATCTCTTTCCCCGGGAGGGATTCACACTCGCTTCGGTTCCCCCTACCTAGGACGGCGGGCCTCCGACAGGAGCAGCACTGTACCTGACTGGCGCGATTCCGCACCCGGAATAAGGTGTAGACTGGGCTGGGGCGTACCCCGAAGGGGCAGGGCCATACATGGTGCAGTAAAGGTCATTCCTGGTGCGGCTGCCGACCCTAGTAGAATCGGGGGAGTGACGTACTGCTGGGCCGGGTACTGCATCCCGTATCCCAGAAATGTTTGAGCACTTGGCTGAGGAGTTGGCTGCCACCCGAATGCTTGGATTTGGGCCTCCTCCCAGTTAATGAAGCATTGGGCCCTTCTTATGAATTCGTCGAGGGTAGCCTCCTTGCTGCGCTGCATGTCATCCCAGAGGGGAGATCCGGCCCGAATCCTAGATTGCAGGGCCACCAGGTGCTGCCCATCATCCACCTTGGTCTTGGAGGCTTCCTTAGTGAAGCACTGGATTTAGGTCTCTAACGTCTCTGTGGGGAGCTACTTGATGTTGGCGAGGGCACTGATATGCATGTCCATCCTCATGGTGGCCACGAACTATTTGCGGGAAGCTGACTGCAGTCTAGACCAGGATTGGATGGATCCCGGCTTAAGCCTCTTCCACCATTCTTCAGCAGGTCCGCCTAGAGTAATCGAGAAACAGAGGCATTTTCCATTGTCGCAGACATGGGCTACGGTCATCAAATGATTATAGCGCGACAGATGGTCTCGGGGGTCGGTGTTCCCAGTATAGGTGGGCAGGCTTGGCATTTTGAATCCTTTGGGGAGCACCACATCCAGGATGTGCCTGGCGTAGGGCTCCTTGTCTTCCTCGTCGGAATCAGTGTTGGCTCCCTCCTGCTTGCGGACCAGGCGATCTGTGACTTTCTTTAAGGCGGCCAGCTATTCCATGAACTGCTTGGTCGTACCATCCTCCAGGGGAACTCTCTCGTTCCTTCTGTCGTTAAGATTGTTTCTCAAATCGCCATCTCAGGGGCGAATCTTTTCTTTGCGGGCCTTCTCCTTTCGAGCATTCATCCCATCGCGTAGGTCTTCCCAAGATGTATCGTCCCCAGAACTAGGGGTGTTTAGCTCATCGTTCTGCTGGTGCTCCCGGTTGTGCTGGTTCACTGAAGTGCTTGGGTGGAAAGACTGTTCCCATCCGGTCTGCCCTGGGACGGGCCGGGGCCTGGTACCCTGCAGGCGCGTCCCTCAAGGATTGATTGGGTGGCCCTGTCCTGGGACAGGGCGCACCTTCTCTTTCCTAGGGAGCGGCCGGGGACGGGTCCCATTCTTCTGGACCGAAGGGACTTCCCTTTGGGGGTTTGCTTTGGCCTTCCCTTTCTCTTGGGCCGGGTTAACCGAAACCTGTCCGGGATCTTGTCCCGGAACGAGAATCAGCCTCGCCTCTCCGGGCGCACCGTTCCTAGCCTGCGGAGTAGGCGGCTGTGTTTCTGGAGGTGGAACGACTGGAGGGCTAGCCGCTAAGCCTTGGGCAGCTATGAAAGCTTGCAGGGCTTGGAGGGACTCTTGCATCCATTGAGTGGCTTCCTTTTGCTCGGCAATCCTAGCCTCTTGGTCCAGGACCTGCTGTCTCAGTTTAGTCACCTCCAGGTCCTCCTGGTTGGGTTCTACTTCTTCAGGGATCGCGGGATCCTCAGCTTCGAGATCGTGGTATTCCCCCTCATTTCCCTCCTCTTCTTCGTAGTAATCTTCCTCATATTCTGCCCCGCCTTCGTAGTTCTGCGACTCGTCAGACTGGGATATCTAATGAGGTGCGTCTTCAGACTTACCTTTAGGAAGAGGCTGGCTGAGCAGTGGCTCTCCATTGCCTTGTTCTTGATTAGTAGGGTCGAAAGTGGTGTGTCTTGTGTTCACCATTGTTGCCAACCTTCAAGATCAACTCTAGCTTTCTCAGGCTCTCAATGAAAGCACCAAAATGTTTACTGAGTTTTTCGGAAACCTTAATAATAGAAGATTAGAGAGCTTAGAAGAAAGGATTTAAGGAGTAAAGACAAGGTTTTTATGTGGTTGGGGCGTTAATAAGCCTTAGTCCATGAGGCAGTTGTATTAGAGCTTAGAGAACGTATGACAATGGAGTTTTTCTACAAGTTTTTACAGAGTATCTGCTTATAATCAAAATCTCGATCCCCTCCCCAGTGCACCGCTATCCGTATTGATAGGCACAATAGTGCACTGGGCTTGGGCTGGGTTGACCCAGGCCCAATAAGGGCATAAATATCATTGGCTTCTCAGATGGGAGCCCAATACAAAGGCTTAAAATAAGAAGCATACAATAAGCTAAGCCCATTGGGCCGAACTAAACAATATCTTATTCTAAGGCATGAGACAAACTGAAGTTTCAGTCTGGGTTCTCAGGGCTAAGAGGAAGATTTGGGGGACAAGATTGGTCAGAGATGTGGCAGCGTAGTTCTGAACCAACGGCGTGCAATCCCGAGGTAGCCTCTTCTGCAGGTTTAAGCGTGGGGACAACCCCCAAGCTTCATGGGACGATGTCAGTATCTTGGGCACTTTACCTTGCCAACCTCGGACAACCAACCCTGGTTCGTTTACCCACATCCCCCTCCGTTCACCAAGGTCCCGGACCATCTACCACGATCCTGGACCATTTACCAGGCTCCAGGACTATCCACAGCGATCCCGACTCATATCTTGGTTTCCCGAGCTGCGTTCTTCTCTACCGCGCCTCGGGGCGTTGGGGGGAGCGGTCCCGGGACCATACCTCCTGCCCTTGGCGAGGTCCCGACCCGAACTTCCGGATGCTCTTTGGGCCTTGCCCAGACTTGGGGTGCCAAGATCTGTTTTCCTCTCACCAAATGGGCCTGATCTTGGCCTTAACTCCAAATCGGGCGGCCCACGGGCTTAGAGGGTGGGCCCAGACACCTGGGAAGAAACGGGGATAACAGTTGTTAATGGAGGTTTTGGGGTTTTTTTCTACAGAGGAGAGAGAGAAAGATATGACCGTTCGGGTGGGAGAAGAGGGTTATATAACCCTTCTACTTTGGTTTTTAGGTAAAAACCAAAGTAGAAGGGTGGCTGGGTTGTGCACCTTTTACTTTGGTTTTTAGGTAAAAACCGAAGTGGAAAGTGCACTTTCTACTTCGGTTTTTACCTAAAAACTAAAGTGAAAGGTGCACAAGGGACACATTTCGCTTGGCCCTTTTTTCAAATCTTTATTCTCTCTAAATAGAAGTCACGAGTTTGTGCAACCAAACATGGCCCTCTTGGCTTTGTGCAACCAAAAATCAACACAAAGTAGGTTCGTACTTACGTTTTTCTTCGAACTGTTCTTGTACTGAAACCTTCAAGAATACTCTCCTTTCCTTTGCTTTCTTCTATAATGGATTAAGAGGTTCTATGAACGTGTTGAGGGTCTGTAACTTCAATGAAAAACCCAAAGAAAATAACTCACCTTGTTGTTATCCCCTTGGACCCGAACGTACAACACCACAAGCACTGTGCACTTCTTCTTCTTCCTCTCTCTCGGTCCTTTCCAATATCGCCAATGGCTGATGCAAATGAGCGATAATGTCTCTAACTTCCTCTCAACCTCTAATAACCACCCTTAGATATTAAAAAATTTCCCTCCCATTTTGAGTGCTTGGCTGAGACTTAATGAAGAAGCACAATGCATATGTGCTGAAAGTTACATATATTTATCCAAAATAATCCATTAAACCATAGCTTAAAATAATTAAAATCATAACTATGGTCTAAGCACTAAATAATGCAACTTTGGTATAAACTTATGTCTATGATTTTATGTGAGTCCTTTCAACATAAAATCATAATTTTAATCTCATAAAATTCCTCTTGAATTATTCATAGCGAAGTAGTATGTAATTTTTTTGAAAGCGCCAAATTCAAAAAGTGAAGTAAAAGAGTTTGAAAAGGTTTTTACTTCAGTTTTTTTGTATGCTCAGTATAAAAATCGAAGTAAAAGCCTATATTTCTAGTAGTGAGGCCTAGCACCCAGAAGATAATCAAGCCTAGCACCTAAGCTCTAAAGGGTCATCAGGCCTAGCACCTAAGTCTCATAGACCAACCAAGACTTAGCGTTTTCCCGAAGGTTTCAATATTGCATCGTCAACCAATATCCAGAGAAACGACAAGAAGATCCATGATCTCATAATCATGGGGAGGTGGACACGTATCTCCACTACAGAATGATCGTGTACCAAAGCACGATCCCCAGTCTTGTTGATCATGTAACAACCATGGGTACTATAAATAAAGGACCCAGGGCTTCATTTAAAGGGGACGATTCTGGGAAGGATACTTTTTGGGAGGAAACTCTAGGAAAATTTGTGACAAGTGAACTCTTCAGTTCATCTTGGTAATTGTCAATCGAGTGATTCAATACTAAAGACTAAGTGGATTAGGTTATTGCTGTTTATCAGAATAGGGCTAAACCACTATAAATTTATGTGTATTTTGTTTAGATATTTGTACTCTATTGTGTATTTATATTTATCTTGTTCAAAAGGTGTCGTATACCGTACATACGACCGTTGGCCAATTTCACAAGTCAATAGATCCCAATGTATAACTTTTATGACTTTAATGAATGTCCAAATCTTTTATAATTAACGTTCGCCAAATGAGTCTTTATTTTTATTTAATCACACTTTTTTACCTGAAACCTCGATTTGCGAGTTAATGACACATTTATAAATCACATAGTAATGACTCTAAGGTAGTAGGGCATTACACCAAGCCTTATAGGTCAATATGCCACCCCATAATTTTGGATCCACCTTGATCCATTTTTCTTGCAATAGCAAGATACTTCCAGCAAAAGATGTAACATGCTTATGTTCATCTTTTCTTATCTCAGAAAATGAGATGCTCATCTCTTAAATGAGAAAATTAACATTCCCAAATAATTTTTAATTCACAAAATAAATGGTAATTCTTCACATACCAACAATAATATAGGATAAAACTTTTTTCTATTATTTTCACCTTAATTATCACATTATATGACACATCATAATAATCATGATAATTCACATGTATATTCACATATTAATATACTTTTAAATATTTACCTTTTTAATCACATAATTTATTGTAAGTATATATCACTAATATCATTCTCATACAATAATTCACATATGCTATATTCTATTGATTCGCAAAATCTATATATAGGCATGTAAAATTTAAAACCACCTAATTATCATACTTATAAATTCTCAAAACATAATTTTCATTTCAATATATGTATTACTTTCTCTCATATAGCATGTATCTCATATTGCGTTAACATGTTTAAAATCTACACTCAATTATTCATATATGAACATATGAAAAACATGCTTATAACATCTCACTGCTATTATATAAAACATTATTCTTAATCATAAGTGGCTTGAAGCCCTTACCTTTAAAGTTGGATCATCTCAAGATCTCTATGCTTTCTCCTTCCATTGGAAAGTAAATGATAATCTTTTAATTGTTAGATAATATATATTTGAATGGAGGAAACCTCAAGATTACAACTCTAAGCACAAAGTTTACAATGTAACTTATAGAGAACAAAATGAGGAGATTATAACTGTAAGCAAAATCAATACATATAAATATAATTATAGATGACAAGATATACAGAAAAAGAAAAAAATACAACACAAGACAATATTATACAAATAAGCACAATAGAGATAAAGTTGAAGAAAGAAAACAAACTCTCACTCACACTACCAAATTGAAGAGTAGTGGGGATCACTAGACTTGAACAAGGTTCAAGACCTTTGTCCAAAAGCTTATTTCTTCCTATTCTCTTAGCACTAAGGGACTCTCAAGTTTAGAAATAGCTCTATGGAATTATCAAGCCTTTTGTTTTTCATCCAAGTGCTAAAATGGATGAAAAACTCATATTCACGAGTGACCAAATAGTCTATATTTATAGAGTTTTGAGACACCCTTTGAATTTCAAATTTCACCAACCCCTTGGCTGTTATCAATGTTAAATGGATTGTTTATGTAATTAAATGGAATATTTGGGAGTTACTTAAAGTGATTCAAATGTTCAAATTGAGGAAAATACAAAAATGGAATTTCGCTATCAGCGCCCTAGGCCGCGACCTAAGCCTTTCTAGGCCACAGCGGTGAGTCTCTGACTCCCAGGCCGCAGCCTGGGATACTCTAGGCCAATGCCTAGAGCTTGTAACCTCCCAATTTTTGCACTTTTCCACAAAAACCTCAAACTCTTCCCCTTTTGATTTTGTAACTTCCTAGAGTACCATTGACTTTTGGAACTGGAAAGGTTATGAGCGCTCACGTCGCAAACTTTTTGTGACACAACCTTCACTTGTAAAGTCAATGGTACTCTAGGAACAAGATATAACTAAAAGGGTAAAACGATAATTTATTCCCTTTTAATTATGAACCATTAATAGAGGATTAACATTGAATGTAATGATACAAGGGTAAAATTGTAATTTAGGAATTTGAATAAAAATTTATTTTTCGGGTCAAGTATACAATTATATGATAATTGAGGTTGAATAATTAATTTGAAATTAATTATTAATTTTCAAAAATATATTTATTAATTTGAATATATAATTTTTGAAATTCATATATATAAATAAATAAATTTTTGAAATTAATTATTTTATTTGAGTGGGAGAAAATAAAATTGGTAAGTCAAAAATATTTTTTGATGTATTCAATTTTAAAAGATGATGATCATCAATTTGAATTTTGAATTTTGAATTTTGAATTTAAAATTTAAATTTTGAAATATGGTTGTCTTCTTTTCCTTAAAAAGATAAATACCTTATTTTGTGGGAGATTGATTTTAGTTAAATAAATAAATAAAAAAAGTAAAAATGCAATATCCCTGAAAAGAGATATAGCAGTACACGCATGAAACAGCCCAAGGACTACGCCATGCATGTACCAACTGCACTGATATTGTGTCAATGTTGTTTTTATTTTATTTATTTAATTGATTAATAATTTAAAAATAATTTTTTCAAATTTGATGAGTTAGATATTTACCAAAATCAAATCCTATCATCATTATGATATTATAATTATATTACTATTATTATTAGGAATAATAAAGTAATATAATTATCTCTATATATATGATATAGAATAAAGAGAAGAAATACAACAAAAGATAATATAGATACAATTTCATAATAGTTCTCAGAATTTTTGATAGACAAAAACTCTTTCTTCTTCTTCTTCTTCTTCTAGCCATTCTCAGACCATAATCCAAGTTCTCATGTGTTGAGAAATACTTGTGATTCCTAAAATTGCGAACTCATGTTCTCTATGTGCCCACACACAACTTGAGGTATAGAGAACATTCTGGAAGATCGTGGTTAGAGTGTTTAAAGCTTTGGAAAGGAAGATCGATAAATATACGAAAACACTTAAGGACACTTGATAGGCTTCAAGAGGTAAAAAGTTCATGCTCTTGAATATTTTTATGTGTATGTGTTTATATGTTATATATAAATATATTGTATATTAATATTTCTGGATGGATGTTTTCTTGGTCATATAAATTGTTTATATGATTAATGAATTTTTTTATTGTTGTACACAATGGGCCCACCACGCTCGTTTCACTGCGTTCTCTTAATGTTTTTCCAACAGTAGGTTATTACCCTACTCTGAGGACGAATCACTATAAAATCATTGTGTCGTTTTAGTTCTTGTATTTAGTTTTATAATTCTTATCGTCTTTAGTGACTCCGTGTTGTTGACAAAATCAATGGTCAATATTTTGGTGCTTTTATTGAGAGTTGAACTCATGAACTTCAAAACAACATGTAGAGTCCTACAATATATACTTAACTAGCTAGATAGTAGTAGTAGTAGTAGTTAGTATTAGTTTGTAGTATGTTAGCTTCCGTGGATTTTGGTTCAAGTCGGGACTTAGTTGGAAACTCGTAACAACAGTTATGAATTTTATAAGTTTAACCTATAGTTTAAAAATATTAATTATAACATAAGGTTTAATTTTTTAGTAGTTGTGATTATTATAGTATAGTATAGGTTTATGATATTAGTAGCCTTGTTTGTGGAAAAGGGGGTGATTGCATAAGAATAAATTAATTATGATATTATTAAAAAGTGTTATGGATCGAGCCTACATAAAGCCCAATAAGATTTTGGGCTTAGTAAATTCGAAATCAGCCTAGGAAATTAGAGTTTGTTATTTTATGGTTAGTTAAGATATTTGTGGATTAGGTTGTTATTTAGATAATTAAATAGATTTTTCGTAATTTTAGGGTACTGTAACTTCTGACCTATTTTTGACCAAGTTATATTATGAATTTCGAAAAATAGTATTCTAGAAAGTTGTAGATAATTGAATTAGCTTTCTAACGGTATAAATATGGTCTAAATCAGAATCTTACAGCTCTAGTTATGTTGATTTTACTACAAGTGAGTTTAGAGTTATGAGATTTAGGAAGTTTGAGGTTGGGATATTTTTTTATGTTAGATTATTCCTCAATTATTTAATAAAATAATTTAGAGATATTTTCTATAGAAGTTAGGATTCTATTTTATTTTAATTTAAATTTGGATTATAGTTAGAATGAAATTAAGTATTTTTAAATAAAAGAAAGATCTAGAAATTCTAGAACCTTCCAAAACCATTACGAGCATGACACTTGTCATAATCATGTTTATTTAAGGATTTAAGTTTTTTTTTTTAATAGGATAGTTTCACTCCTCAAACTCTATAAATAGGACCTAGTGCTCAATCATTTTCTTCATTCTTCAAGTACTTGATCAGAGCCTCCAAGGTGCTAGTGTTAGTATAGAAGGATACACTTGGGTTTGGGATAAAAGCTTTATCATTCTAAGCTTTCTAAACACTTGGGAAGTGAGATATAGTGTGATTTTGGTGTTGAGGTTTAGATCAATCTATAAGATCAACCAAGGTATTCCTATTCCTTAAGTTCAGTTCTTTATAATCCTTTAGTTTTCTTTAGTTTCTTTTATTCAAATCCTAACTCTTGTTTATGATTCTTGATTAGGTATTTAAGTTCTTGAAACTTAAGGTCCTTCTTGGTAAGTTTCTTCTTGTTGGTTTATTTTTCATATCCATCTCTATTCTTAGAGATTCTCATATTTTTCTACTGTTGGTTTATAGGAGTTTGCTAATCTCGTTCTTATTCTCAAATATCCCGGCTTTTGGTAAGGAAAATAGGATAGATTTTATGTGCTTATATGTTATGTTTATGTTATAATATGTTTATGTTATGATATGTTATGCTATGATATGTATATGTATGATATGTTTTAGTTCTTGGGTATATGATTTGCTTAGATAACAAGCATATAACTTGTTTAGATAAGAAGTCCCAAGAATATATTCCTTGGGCATATGATTTGTTCAGATAACAAGCCCCATAAATTTCTATGATTTTTTTAGATAACAAGCCCCGTAAATTTATGGGCATATGATTTGCCTAGCTAGCAAGCCCCCAAGAAGAATGATGGCCATTGTAGTTCTATATGATATATGTTTTTATAGTCAGATGTTTTATAGTGTATGTTCATATTTTAGTCTTATGATTTATGATGTATGTTTTTAGTAGATTTTCCTTGCTGGGCATTAGGCTCACTCCTTTATTTTTAGTGTGACGCAGGAAAATGATATGGAAGGCGAAAGGATTCTTGGTAGCTTGGCTTATGTGTTGAGGATGAATGGAATGAATGGACTGCATGTCGATCGAGGATGAAGTTATTTATTTTTAGTCTTTTAAATCATGTTTTTCCGCATTTAGTTTTTAAACAATTGAATTAAAGTTTATGTTTTTCTTTTAAACAATGGTTACCCATGCCAAATTTTATATTATCGTGTATTTGATACAATATTTTGAGTTTTCAATAAAGTTATATTATTTCGTATGTATCTTTCTCCAAAAGTAGTAGCTATGACTAGTAGCTTTTAATGGTCCAAGGTCTTAGAAATAGTTGGGTCATTACACAGCAATGGGAAGGAACATCAAGAGAGCAGGTCAAGCTGGACAGACATCTTAAAATATGCCAAATCCACCTCGACCACCAAGTGTGGCGGAGGATGAGCCACGGGTGGAATTGGAAGAGGAGGAGATGGATGCTGAAACCTTGCAAACAGCTTTAGGAGTGCAGCAAGACGAGTTAGCCACTCTAAAGTCTAACCAAGGGAATGTGGCTAAAACTATGGTGATGCAGCAAATCGAGATCAACCGGCAACGCCGAGAGCTGAACGAGCGACAGGCCGACATGGATTGTCAGCAGAGAGATGCTACAACGACTTTAAAGGCAGCCATTCAGTTGGCTTGAGGATAGCTTGTTCCACCTGCACCAACCTCTCAGCCAGATCTGCCACCAAACTCTCACCCTCCTCAAAATCCACAATTAGAACACCCTCAGTGTCCTCAAAATACACCACACTCAAGGAGTCCACAGCGACCAAAACAACCAGCTGCTCAACAGGAAAGGCAGACTCAGAATCCTAACAGAAATAATGAGCAGTAACCACCCTCTCATGCTAGTCGAGATAATACTCATCAACACAGAGAGAATAGGGACAAGCAGTGTCCTAAAAGCCCTAGATGTTAAACACCCGAAGAACAGAACCCTCCTGACAGGGGACAACGTCACTCAGGAAGCAAGAGGCAAATGGACTCAGGCTATGTGGTTTGGAACCCCCCACGATAAAGCAATGTCAGGGGACCCAAGGACCAGCGCAGGCCACCACCTGTTTATCAGGACGGACCAGGGAGAAGAGAGGGGAACAGTTCGTACATCAGGTCATGCACTCATAGGTCACAATTCAGAGACGGCCATGATTACAATGAAGCGGACTCTGGTTATGATAGGAAGAACATTGGTCAGCAACAGGATGAAAGGAACGGGCAGAAAAATCCTCCTCCGATGGACAACCGATCAACGAGCCAGAATGTTGGGGGATAACTCAAACAACCTAACTTCTTTGACTAACTAGGTGCTAGCGAGCATAGACGTAGGGATGAGGATTTAAGGGACGTACTTATTGACTAAAGGGAAAGACACGATGAGTACTTCCCCGAGCTTCTGCCACTCCTACCATAACAGACGTTATTCAGGCTCAGATAGATGCCTTGAATCAAGCTGTGCAACAGCTGGTCGAGAATAAAATGTCCCATATAGAATATGACTGGAGAAAGGGCACCCCATTCATCCATAGAATTGTTATGGCAGAAATCCCAAGCAAGTTCAAAATGCCATTACTGCCCAACTTCAATGGAAGAGAAGACCCGGTGTCTCACGTGAATAAGTTTGAGATACAAATGGACATCTGGAAGGTGTTCGAAGATGCTAGATGCAGGATCTTCTGCAACTTTGTCTGATTCTGCCCAAGAGTGGTACTTCAAGTTTCCACCAGCCAGCATAGTTTCACGGGAAATGTTCATGAAAGAATTTTACAGACAATTTTATGCTGGTCGGATACATCTGATAGAGACCAATCAGCTGGTCGATATCCAGTAGAAGGAAGGAGAATCTTGTAAAGAGTATATACAACAGTTTATGCGAGCAGCTGCTCGGGCCAAGACTGTTGAAGATGAGGGAAAGATGATGGCCATCACAGCTGGAGTGCAACGCTAATCTCCCATCTGGAGCAGCTTATGGAAAAATGGAGTCAAGATCACTCAAGAATTTCTAGATCGAGCAGATAAATACATCAAGCTGGAGGAGGCTATCGACAATGAATGAAAGTCCCCAAAGGCTGACCAAGGCAAGAAGGAATAGTCGACCAAAGCTGCCAGCGGGTCTGGAAAATCAAACAGCAATAACGATGGTGGAAAGAGGGCAAAAACTGAGCAGGCGACGTCTGATAACAAGTGCCCTAAACAAAAGAGATACGAGTCGAGGTTCACCAACTATGCGACCCTGGTCGATAGCCGAGCTAAAGTGTATCAGGCCAGTCATACCACAGTCCCCTTTAGGTGACCTGCCCCGATCAAGAAAGACATATCGAAGAGGGACACAACGAAGTTTTGTCGTTTCCACAATGACTATGGCCATGATACCAACGAGTGTAACCAACTTAGGGATGAGATCGAGTTCCTTATCTAACAAGGACATCTGAGAAGATATGTGCGACCAGGGGGAAATTCCCAGGAAGAGGTCAACGGAGGCAACGAGCAGACACCAGTACACCAATGCTCACCTCCTTTGCAGGCAGCTTCGGTTGCTGGTACTTTGCTAACCATTTGTTGGGGACCACATGCATCTGGTGACAGTGGTAAGGCATGAGAGTGATATGCCAGAAACCTACGTCACGATCAGGACATAGAAATGTTAAACGGCGAGGAGTGAACTCCCAAAAAATCTCGAATAGAGGAAGAGTTAATAACTTTCTCTGAGCTGGACGCATAGCATGTCCAATTCCCCCACTCAGATCCTTTGGTCGTAGATGTACGAATCGCCAACATGATGGTGAAATGAGTGTTGGTGGATACTGGAAGCTCGGTAAATATTCTATACAACTCTTCACTATAAAGAATGAAACTATCAGTGCAAGATCTGGAACCATGCAACCAGACCATCTACAGTTTTTCTAGCGAGGGGCTAGCACCAATAGGGTCAATCAGACTCCTGGTCATGGCAGGAATGGCACCCGTGAACAGGACATTGCTTGCTACTTTTATAGTAGTTTATTGTCTGTCTGTGTACAACGTTGTGATTGAAAGACCCATTCTCGTCGATCTGGGAGCAGTAACTTTGATTTGGCATCTGGCCATGAAGTTTCCAACCGATGTAGGAGTTGGATGCGTATTGGAAAATTAGTGAGAAGCCAGAGAATGTTACAACTCCTCGATCACGAAGGCAAGAAGAGATGGACTGGGAAGCGCAACAGAAAAAAAAAATTGCTAGTGGTAAACGAATCACAAGCCCAATCAGGTGAACAAGTCACCAAATAGGGCATTGCCCAAAGTGAGGATAGAGACATAGATCCTCGCTATGGGGATTTTGAAGAAAACACTGGACCCATGGAAGACATCGAGGAGATCCAACTAGATGAAAAATTTCCAACCAGAGTTGTGAAAGTCAGTAAAAACTTAGAAACAACAATCAAAAAAGAGCTGGTGGAGTTTTTGAGGAGGTACTGATAGGATATATTTTTAATTATGATTAGTCTTATTTTTTTTAGTTTTATCATTATTATTTCATATTTTTAATTCTTTTTATGTGTGGTTGTTGTATTTTTCAGGTTGTCATTTGTTAAATTGATATTTGAGAAATATTCCAAAATTTATTTGAAATATTATCTTCAATCAAGAGAAAAATAATAGAAGATATTTATTTGAATTGATTAGAGAAGATAAAGGAGAATTCGAACTTAAATTGTTTGAAAAATCTGAGGCAGTTTCGATATTTTGACCATATCTCTCGACTCACTTATCCAATTTACGTGTTTTTGTGGCGTTGGAAAGCTTATTCAAAGTCCTACGAAATGTTTTTTTCCAAGAAAAATCAAATTCGGACGTTTACTTGGTCATATTCGACCTACAAGATTACGGAGGCTACAGTTACAGGATTTGAAATTCAAATGAAGATATTTTGGAGCATTATGAAGTAACAAGTGGAACATCTATAATTTTTTTTCACAACCTTGTCACTATAAAAAGAATGCTTTATATTATTTTAGAGACCTCTCTTGCTTTCTTCTTGACGTCTCTCTATTTCCTCTCTTTCTTCTCTTCTTTTTCTATTATTTTCCTTGAACTAATTTTCTTTTCTAGGGTTTTAATATAGTCTTTTGATACTCTATTATTATTCAATGCAAGTTTTATGATTTCTTCTTCATACTTGTGATCTATTCAATTTGTGTTTAATGCCTGTGAATTCTTGATCACCATTTGCACGATTTATATGATTTTAATTCAAAATTTGAAAGTGAGAGTTAAATATGCTATAGTTGTTTAGACACAAATTTCGATATTGGACGAGAGTACCTGTATGGTTTGTGTAGTTCTTAAGTTTCTATGTTTAATGTCTGTTGTATGTTGAAACTTATCACAGAGATGTAGAAAGTTTGCATATAGGTCGATATTTATATATCCTAATAAGAATATAGATTGCTTTAGTAAATCTGCTATCACAAGGAGAGGAGGAATAATAAAAATTGTATTGATGATAATAGAGTGGAAAAATGATGAAATTAAATACCTAGATTTTTCATCCGTTGAATTATTTGTTATTTGTTTCTTTTAATTTTCAATTGTTAATTTAGTGATTTTGTTATTTTTCTTTTGATTCTTGAAATCCATTTTTTAGTAACTAAATAGAACTAAGAAATTAATTCATTTGTAATTAATATACAATCCTCGTGGGAACGATACTCTATTTATAACTTTATTACTTGTTTACGATTACGTGCACTAGCATAGTACATAATATCTCACAACAAGTTTTTGGCGCCGTTGCCGGGGACTAATATCCAATAGCAAAATTAATTGTTTTTTGTTCTACTTTGGTTTTTTTTTCTTCTTTTAGTACTCATTTGGATCGAGGTTGTATTGTGTTTCAGGAATTGTTGGTATATGCGATGAAGTAGACAAAAGGAGCTCATACCAGTAGATCTTGAAATTGAAAAATGTGTAGACAAAACCGAAAGATAAAGAAAAGGATGGATTTTTCCATGGCTGAGAATCAAGGAAATGCAGCAAACAATGCTGGTAATGCTAATAATATCCCAAATATTGCAGAGGTCCCAGTGAAACAAGGACCAAGGATGCTTAGAGACTAGGTACTTCCTACTATCACAGGAGTTCATTCATGCAATAGACACCCCACTATTGCTGCAAATAATTTTGAGATTAAGCCAACAATATTACAAATGGTAAAGTCTACTGTTCAGTTTGGGGGGTTGCCCACAAAAGATCCAAATTTCCACATAGCCAATTTCCTGGAGCTATGTGCAACATTTAAGATGAATGGGGAGAGTGACGATGCGATTAGACTTAGATTATTCTCATTCTCTCTACGAGAGCAGACGAAGAGTTGGCTAATTTCACTGCAAGCAAATTCTATAACAACATGGGAGGAATTAGCCCAAAAGTTCTTAGCAAAGTTTTTCCCTCTAGCAAAAGTTGCCAAGTTGAGAGGGGAAATCAATAATTTCTACCAGACAGAAGGGGAATCGTTGTATGATGCATGGAAAAGATTTAAAGAGTTATTAAGGAAGTGCCCACATCATGGTATAGAGAAGTGGATGCTAGTCCCTAATTTTTATAAGGGGTTGAATTTTACTACTCGTACCATAATAGATGTTGCAGCTGGAGGTTCGTTCATAAGAAATAGTGCTAATGAGGCGTATGAATTACTAGAGGAGATGGCAATGAATAACTACCAGTGGCCAACTGAAAGGGGACAAACCAAGAAGGTGCCTGGTATGATTGAATTGGATGCTATTTCCATGCTTACAATGCAAGTGGGGGCTTTAACGAATCAGTTACAACAAAGCAACTTGTCAGCCCAAACCATGCAAGTTCAGAATTTATGTGGGGCATGTAGGAGTGTTCATCCATTAAATCAGTGTCCTGCAATGGATATGAATAATATACCTATGGAACAAGTCCAAGCTATAGGAAATTTTCAAATACCAACCAACAACCCTTTTTCGATGTCATATAATCAAGGGTTGAGGAATCATCCTAACTTCTCATGGAAAAATAATCAAGCTGCACAACAGCCTTTCCCTCAAATTCAGTAACAATACCCACCTGCATAGCCACAACCACATCAGCCAACACATAGGAAACAACCTGAAGCCCAATGTACTGAACCAGTTAATGACAGAAACTAGGGCATCTATCAGAAGTTTGGAAACTCAATTAGTGAAGTTGGCTAGTTTGATGACAAACCATGCTCAAGGGAACTAACCAATCACTAGTGAGGTAAACCCAAAAGAGTAGTGCAATGCAATATCCTTGAGGAGTGGTAAGGAGTTAAAAGAGCCAAAAGTGGTTGATAAGGAGAAGGAAGGAAGTGAGCTTTTCATCAGTTGCCCATCCACAAGCCAACAGACAGGTAGAAGTTGTAAACAAAATTCTGAAGGACACATTGAAGAAAAGGCTTGAAGAAGCAAAGGGAGCATGGCTAGAACAATTGCTAGAAGTACTTTGGTCATATAGAACGTCACATCGAATAGCAATATGCCATACGCCATTTTCCCTAGTCTATGGATATGTTACCAGTTGAGTTAGATCCACCCTCACATAAAAGGATAACATACGACCAAAATATGAATAACCAATTATTAATGAATTCTTTGTACTTGGTTAATGAAAGGTGCGAGCAGACTCAATTACGAGTTGCAGCTTACCAGCAAAAGGCCGCTCTATATTTTAATTCTAAGGTACGTGAAAGAATGTTTGATGTAGGAGACTTGGTACTGAGAAGAGTTCTTCTCAACACTCATGATCAGGCTGCTGGAGTACATGGGTCAAACTGGGAGGGTCCGTATCAAATTGAAGAAATTCTTCAACTAGGCACATACAAACTTGCTCGCTTAAACGGAGATCTAGTTCCTCGCTATTGGAATGGAGAACACCTGTGCAAGTATTATCAATGAACATTTCTTTTTAAATATTTTTCTTGTATTAATTTTACTTTTACAAGTTTTTAAACAAGGGCTAGCCAGTTAGATGGCTGGTCGCTTACAAGTGTAAGATCAATATTTTCTGACTTGTACAGACACGAATTTTTTTCCATTTTTTTACAAGCAACAAAAGGAACTGTGCGTAGCCAGTTACTCTTGCCAATTATTGTATTATAAGAATTTTCTCATTACGTGTGTTGTTTCGCTATATTATCATTTATTGTTTATAAGTACTCAAGTAGTAATGTTCAAACAGGTATTGGTTAATGGAAAGTGCCCGAGAACCTTAAACTCTCTGATCACTTAGGGGGCATATAAGATACTTAGCGAGCCAGGAATATTATAAACATATGTAATTAAGGAAAAGCATACTGCTCGGATGTAATTAAAAATATTAAAAGTAAATAAAACTGCCTTAGGCAGCAAATTGTCTTAACATGGTGAACAATCTGTTCAGGTATTCTAGTTACATAAAAAAAAATTATAATTATTGTGCGGCTGCAGAGGGGTCGTGGATCAACATAGGGTCTGGCTTCCTCCTCGGCACCATTGATGCTCATCACCAAGGAAAATTCACGAGATTCTGGGACATCTTTCTCCTCCTCCAGGCGAGCAGCGCACTTGGAGATTCCAGAACATGTAAATGTGGCTCCTCGAAACATCTCCAAGTTTTGGGCATTTTGTGCCTCGAGCAGCTTCACTCGATCTTCTACATTGTTCGCCTCCTTCATGCTTGCCTCCAAAGCTTCTTCCAGCTTGGTTGCTTCCTTGTAGTTGGTTTCGAAGGCTTCTTTGAATTTCTCCTTCATAGCAACATCCTTAGCCAGATCTTCTTGGCTCTTCTTCAGCTCCTTATTCAAAACGATACCTTTGTCATCAACTGCCTTGATCTTGGCCTCCCATGCCTTGACCTCCTCAGCATGATTGGCCTTAGTTGTCTTAACCTTTACCTCCCACATTTTTATCTCCTCAGCATGTTTTGCATCAACCTCCTCGACTTGGAGCCAACTGTTGTTTACGGTAAGAAGTCCCCGCGAATAGTAGAAAGATAAAGTCGTCAAAAAAAATAAAAAGAGATGGTGTTCGACTACAATAAAATACTAGAAACTTACGCTGAGGACTTCGTTGAACCCACGAGCAAAGACCTGGCAGGGTCTCAGCGAAAGGAGAGAAGCAAAAGCCTCTTGGTTATGATGATGTTTGACTATCTTCTGAAGTTTATAATTTATTGAGCAATAGGCATTGTTAAACAACTCTATTGCCAAAGCCGTCTGGTCGGTTGAGGGCTTGGTACGAGGAGGAGGAGGATGTGTAGTTGTTATGGAAGGAGTAGGTGCTAGAGGGTCTTCAGGTCGAGCCTTTTTTCCCTCGAAGGTTCACCGCTAGCATCTCCATAAATTTTTTTGCTCGATTTCTTCAAGCTAGCCAATTTGCTTCCAGAGGTATAGATGTCGAACTGTTTTTAGGGTTTTTGAATTATTTTCGCATAACTACAAGAAAAAAAACAAACAGATATATCAAGAAATAGTTTTGCATGATAAGGAAAAAAACTAAAAATAAATTCTAAGTAGTATACCTGAACTACAATTATTGGTCACTACATTATCTAAGGAACTACTACTACATTCATTATATGCCTTGAAGAAGTACAAGCTAAAACTACTGGTCGTAAAATTAAAGTTGTCATCTTGGCAGTTTATCTAAGAGTAAAAAATCTATATTGTTCTCGTCAAAGGAATCGAGTATATGACCAGCATATTCAAGTAATTTTTCCCCTCCCATGTTGGGGGGGGGGGGGGGGGTATATTGGCTGGATGAATGTGGGGGTTGTGTTCTCGAATGGTGACTCCCATTGGTCATCGCCTTTGGGGTTGTGACACATCATGTTGCTGCTCAGGGTTTTCTTGTGCTTCAGTGCCATCTCCAGTGGCACTCCCCGCAGTTGATTCCCTCACTTCTTGGTGAGGTTCTAAAAGGCCGACCAGCCTCAAATTGCTTTTCGTGACCAGCTCCTTGACGCTTTCTTCTATATTTGTCATGCTGGCCAGGGCTGTATCTCCTATCTCCATTTCTGGAGTAGGTTCTGTTGACCCTCAAATTGGTCAACGACACATAGTCAAATAAACGATAAAAAACGAGATGAAAACAAGAAAAATTAAATGGAAAGCAAACGACACAAACGATTTATAGTGGTTCGACCCCGAATGGATGGTAATGACCTACGTCCACTTAGTATTCTGATTGATATTGGATCCCAACATTGTGATCAATGAACTAGATTTCACGAGTTTCACAAGCCTTGGGAAGATTACAACTTCGGTGAAAATCACACTATATTGTTCTCTCAGGATACCAAGATCAAAGGTTCCAAAAGCCCCCTCCCTTGAGCCCTTTGAGTCTTATTTATAGGCTCAAGAAGGTTACATGGGCCAATGGGCCTTAATTACAATTAAAACTTGCATATCATGGTAATAAAAGAAAATATAATTAATGCAAATATTACAAGATTGCATATCCAAAAGGAAGTAAATGAAAGTATGGGACCAGACTGGTCGCACCTAAGCGTAAGGCTTGATAAATCAATAACTCTCTAGTCGATGGTCGAATAGGATTCTTTCTCTTAAAGTTGCCACGTGCCTGCCACGTGTAGGTCGATCCTGCCACGTCATTAGGAGCCGTTTTTTGGGTAAACATTTGTCCCCCAAGTTTATTTTACTGCGACCAGCAAAAAGTAAACTTAGACAACCGACCTTTCGTATGCCTTGTCAAATCTGTCAGAGTTGTCCATGCCTTCTTGAAAAAAGCAACCAAAAATGGTTTGACGGCTATTATACTTACCCATGCCTTGGAAAGTTACCCCTTACGATTACCTAGGTAACTGCACCTCGACCAATATAAATAACCCTTCAAAATCACTTTTTACTTTTTACATTTCGCTTTCTCCTTAAGAACACCGAAGAACAAGGCGTAGAAAACCCATAAACTCAGGCGATCTTGACGATCCATGAAGCTTCTGCCCAGCCACTTGACTTAGCGTCTCAGAGATTTCCTCCAATCTTTATCCAAGTAAGTTTCTCAAATTTCTCAGTCATCGAGATGCCATGCAATATCTATTCTATATCTGTTTCAGTCCTTGATTTCTTGAATTTTCTTGAAAGAAAGTGTTTTGGGGTAAATGGGTACATAAGTCTGAGCATAATAGGATAAAGCAATAACACTTCAAGAGGCTTAGGAATTGGTTCGGGAGTTAGGACTATTAATTTAGGGCGTAAAATTGAAGTAAAAATTCGATTTTTAAGCATGTAGAAAAACTGGGGTTTTCCCGCCCTTTCAAAGTCGAAAAGTTTTTCTTGAAAAACTTTTCACTTTTTCTTTTTAATTCATTTTCCAAACTGTTCGCATAAAATTTAGTGTTTTTGTTAGAATGCTGCTGGTCGTTTAGAAGCTTAACTTTTATACACGAGCAACGTTATTCCAACTTTTATGCTTTCTTGGTCTTTTGGCCGCAGATTCTCATCTTCCCTTCTCTGTTCGCAGATTTTCATGCAAGATCCGTGGGGAGGTGAGAGGCCGATCGACGATGACTTGCTCGCCCAGTTTCTCGAAGATCAGGAACAGCCTTAGTCACTTATCCCGGAGATTCCTTTTTCTCATACCCCTTCTAATAGACCTTCAACCAGTCTATCGAACATGGGTCGAGTAAAATCTACCGCCCAAAAGAAAAGGAAAGCAACCTCTCCTCTTGCCAAACAGCCTGCTCCTCAGGCTAAAAATCCATCGCCCAGACCCCAGTCTGAAAACATTTCCCAGCTAGAAATCCAAACAAAGGCCCAACCTAGGGATGTCCTTCGACCAGAAGTCGAATGGTACGTGGTACCTCCTAGCAATATCACAGATAAGATGGTAGGGAATTATCTCAAGAAGTACGGACTTCCTAGGATAAACCTATTCAAGCCCACCATCGACCAGCGGGCAAACTTTCCTGAGGGCGCTTATAGCGCCTGGTCGAGATATCATATCGAGGCAGGGGCAACCTTGCCTCTTCATCCGTTTTTCCAGGGGGTGGCCAACTACTTTGAGGTCGCTCCCATTCAAATAACACCAAATGGGTATAGAGTGCTTTCTGCTCTCTATATCCTGTACAGTCATAAGAAGTGGCCCATTCCGACTCCACACAAGATCAACTATCTGTTCGATCTCAAGTCCAACCCCAATCACAACAACACAGGGTTCTTCCATTTTTACCACCAGAAGTCTGCTCGCACCTTCCTGAGTGAGATCACCCACAAGTCCAACATGGGAAAGTACTTTTAGGAGTACTTTTTAACTCCAGATTTGGTCGCTAACAATCTGGCCTTCACTAAAGGAGGTAAATTCTTCATTTATTGGTCATTTAATTTCCTTTAGCTTTTCCGCAGATTCCTTAGAATTTTAGTATTCTTCAGGTCCATGGCACCGACCAGCTCCCACTCTAGAGATGGAGATACAAGCAGCATCCCTAGCCAGCATGACTAATATAGAAAAAAGCATCAAAGAGCTGGTCACGGAGAATAATCTAAGGCTGGTTGGCCTTTTGGCTCCTCACTAGGATGTGAGGGAAACAACTACGGGGGAGTGCTATCGGTGGAGAAGTTCCCGATAGAGTGCTATGGGGAGTGCTCCTCACCAGGATGTGAGGGAAACAACTGCGTATGGTCCAAGCGTATCGCTCTCTCACCTTCCCATTATCTCCTACAAGGTGTGGGCCGCCACAGATGGTTAGCAACGTACCTGCCACAGGAGCTGGCTGTAAAGGTGGCGATTGTTGGCGTACAGGCGCTTGCTCGTTGCCTCCTTGAGCCTCTCGCTGAGAACCTCCAGTGGCTCGTACGTATCTCCTCAGGTGTCCCTGTCTGATAGGGAACTCAATCTCGTCTTTCAGTTGGTTACACTCATTAGTGTCATGACCGTAGTCGTTGCGGAAACGAAAAAAAATTGTTGTATCTCTCTTGGAGATATCCTTCCTTATTGGCGCTGGTCGCTTGTAAGGGACATTGAAGCTGGTCGCCTGGTACACCTCTGCTCTGCTCTCGACAAGGGTCGTGTAGTTGGTGAACCTTGGCTCGTACCTATTGCCCTTAGGGCGCTTATATTTGGATGTCAATGGTTTAGTGTTTGTCCTTTTTCAACCATTTTTACCGTTCCCGTTGCCTTTGCCGTTGCCATTGGGTTTATCTGACCCATTGGCCGCTTTGACGAGATCTTCTTTTGGTCTCTTATCTTTCGCAGGCGATTTCCCCTCATTCGCAATCACATCTTTGAGCTTAATGTATCGATCTGCTCAATCAAGAAACTCCTGGGTACTCTTCACCCCATTCTTTCTTAAGTTGTTTCAGAGGGGAGAATGGCATCTTACTCCAGCAGTAAGGGCCATCATTTTCCCTTCATCGCCAACCGTTTTAGCCCCAGCAGCTGCTCACATGAAATGCTGGACATATTCCTTTAAGGATTCTCCCTCCTTCGGACGTATCTTGACCAGCTGGTTGGCTTCAGTTGGGTGCACACGAGTAGCGTAGAATTGCCCGTAGAATTTCCCTCACAAACATTTCCCATGATACTATGCTAGCAGGAGGGAATTTAAAAAACCACTCCTTAGCAATATCAGATAGGGTGGCCGGAAATATTCTACAACGAGTGTCATCTGACACCTTCTGGATGTCCATTTGTATTTCAAACTTATTCACGTGAGATACTGGGTCCCCCTACCCATCAAGGTTTGGCAATACCAGCATCTTGAATTTGCTAGGGGTTTCCGCCATAGCTATTCTTTGTATGAACGGAGTGCCTCTTCTCCAATCATACTCGATGTGGGGTGTCCGGCTCCCTACCAGCTACTGGACAGCCTGGTTTAATGCATCGATCTGGTCCTGTACGGCGTGTGGGATCGCTGGGGCAGCTGGTGCCGGAGGAGCGTACTCATCATGTCTTTCACGCCTGTCGTTGAGCACATCCCTTAGGTCATCATCTCTGCGTCTTTGCTCGCTAGCGCCCAACCAATCAAAGACGTTAGGCTTCCTAGGCTGCCCCCCAGCGTTCTGGCTCGCAGGCCTATTTTCTCTTGGTGGTGGGTTCCTTTCTCCACCTTTTTCTTCTTGCGCTTGACCAGCATTCCTTCTGCTAGAGTCAGCTTCATTATAGTCATGGCCGTCCCTAAACTGCGACCGACTATGGCACGACCGGCTGGTCGCGCTGTTCCCCCTCTAGCTGGCACCTCCTGAGCGTTAGGGGGAGGCTTGCATTAGTCGGTAGGTCCCCGGGCATTATCATGTCATGGGGGTCCCCTGACCGCAGAGATTGACTCGGGGTACCTACTATTAGCAGAAGGATGTTGCCCCCTGCTCGGTGGATTTTTCTCATCAACCATAGGGTGTCTAGAGCTTCGGGGAGGTTGCTCAGCCCTATTCTTCCTTTGATGCTAGCGATTATCCCGACCAGCGGGAGAAGGTCGTTGCTGCTCAGGATCCTGAATTGGGATATCCTGTTGAGCAACAGGTGGTTGCTCTGGCCTTTGAGGGCTCGCCGGCTGAAGTGGAGGACTCGGGTTTGGGGCCCGTTGTGGTGGTGCGCTTAGTGGCTAATCTGGTTGAGAAGCTGGTGCAGCTTGCCCCCAGGCCACTGAATGGCTGCTTCTAGGGCGGCAGTGGCATCTCTCTGCCGACGGTCCATATCTGCCTACCGCTCATTCAGTTCTTGGCGTTGGCGTTCGATTTCCCTCTGTTGTAATGCCAACGTCTCAGCTGCATTCCCTTGATTGGCCCTTAGATTGGGCAACTCCTCATGCAACACACTCAGTGTTGTCCTCAGGGTTTCAGAATCCCTTTCTTCCTCTTCAAAGTCCAATTGTGGCTCATCTTCAGCCACATTTGGTGGAGGAGGCTGGGTGGATGCGGCACTCGCAGTCTGCCCCGTCTTCTTGGATGTCTTAGCCATTTTACCTTCTTGAAGTCTTTAGTTCAACTCTCAATGAAAGCACCAAAATGTTGACCCTCAATTTGGTCAACGACACGGAGTCAAATAAACGATAAAAAACGAGATGAAAACAAGAAGAAAAATCAAATGGAAAGCAAACGACACACACAATTTATAGTGGTTCGGCCCGAATTTGATGGTTATTACCTATGTCCACTTAGTATTCTTATTGATATTGGATCCCAACACTGTGATCAATGAACTAGGGTTCACGAGTTTCACAAGCCTTGGGAAGATTACAACTTCGGTGAAAATCACACTATATTCTTCTCTCAGGATACCAAGATCAAAGGTTCCAAAAGTCCCATCCCTTGAGCCCTTTGAGTCTTATTTATAGGCTCAAGAAGGTTACATGAGCCAATGAGCCTTAATTACAATTAAGGCTTGCATATCATGGTAATAAAAGAAAATATAATTAATGCAAATATTACAAGATTGCATATCCAAAAGAAAGTAAATGAAAGTATGAGACCAGACTGGTCGCACCTAAGCGTAAGGCTTGATAAATCAATAACTCTCTGGTTGATGGTTGAACAGGATTCTTTCTCTTAAAGTTTCCACGTGCATGCCACATGTAGGTCGATCCTGCCACGTCAACAAGAGCTATTTTTTGGGTAAACAGGTTCTAGTCGGTACTATGGACCTAGGCACAATGCAAACTGGCTAAGAACAAGGAAAATATGTAAAATAACTAGAAGAATGTCAAACAGAGATTAAAGATTTTACCTGCTCGAGTGAAGGCCATGTTGTCTGTCACCAGGTCAATCGTGAGGAAGTACTTTCCCACATTGGATTTATAGGTCATATCACTCAGGAATGTGCAACCGGATTCCTGGTGATAGAACTGGTAGAACCCCATGTTGCATTGGTCAGAGTTAGATTTGAGATCGAACAGGTAGTTGATCTCGTGAGGGGTAGGCACAGGCCATTTTTTGTGATTATATAGGATATACAGTGTTGAAAGTATTTTATATCTGTTCGAGGTTATTTGGAATTGGGCGACCTCGAAATAATTGGTCACCCCTCAGAAAAAGTCGTGCAAGGGAAATATTGCCCCTGCTTCTATGTGGTACCTCGACCAGGCGCTATAGGTACCCCCGGGCACGTTTTCCCTTTAGTTGGGTGTAGGCTTATATAAAGTAATCTTAGGAAGCCCATACTTCTTACGATGCTTTGCCACCATCCTGGTCGATATGACGCTCAGAGGGGCAATGTACTAGGGCACCTTAGCTCGGGGGCATTCATGAGGATGGGCCTTGGGTTGTATTTCTGGTGGTGCAACATTCAAGGGTTGAGGCTCATTTGAAGGACCTTCGGTATTGGCTGCTGGCTGGCTGGTAGGTGAGTCTGTGGTTTTTCTTTTTCTATGGGTTGTATGTTTAACACGACCCATGTTTGGTTTTTTCTTTGGAAGTTCTTGTGGAAGACTGGTCGTAGGAATTGGGGGTGATGCCAGAATATCTAGAAAAGGCAGAGAAGGTTGTTCTTGATCCTTGAACAGTAGAGCGAGAAGATCGTTGTCTATTAGTCTCTCACCTCCCCAAGGATAGCATTGCTCATGTATAAAAGTTAAGCTTTTATATGACCAGCAGCATCCAGATAAAAATACAATAAACAAGCAAGTAGGGTAGAAAAACGGATCAAAAAGCGAATATGAAATGTTTTTTCAGAAAAACTTTTCAACTCTGAAAATAGGCGGGAAAAACCCAGTTTTCCCGAAATACCCAAAATCGAATTTTTACTTCAATTTTGGACCTGAAATCAGTGTAAATATACCCGATATTCCTTCTAAACATTTTTTTTATATTATATTGCCTAAAATCTCTATTCTAGCATAGTTATTCTGTGTTTTTTTCCTAAACACGATGTACCCAAAAACTCTCCAAGAACAATGTAAACCAATTACAAAAGCAGGTAATTTAAAGCCAAAATGTATTAAGATTGCTACAAAAAATAAGAGTAGGGGTTGAAAACTTACTCGGAGTATGGATTTTGGAAGAAACCATGAAGGTTTTGCTTAAAGTTGCTCGAGGATGCCTCAGATCGCACTGGAGTCTCTGGCTTCTTGGAGGTTTTTCTGAAGCGTTTGTGAAGAGAGAGAAGGTTCGGGTAAAAAATTAAAAGGGGTGAAGGGGCTTCAATTTATACTGCTCGGGGAATTAATGGAAAGTAATGATGGGAATAGGGTTTCGATGCATGGGGAATCACAATAACCATCAAAACGTGTCTGGGGAACCGAAAGAGCAATGATTACTTACCTTTTCGAGAAAGTAAGTACTGACAAATGTGACGAGTTAGCCGGATTTCTGGTCGAATAAGTTTATTATATACTGATCGCTTTAAAATGAACTTGGGGGGCAAATGTTTCCCTAAAATATATTGCATGATGATGTGGCATGTTTAAGATATGCATGGACATCACGTGACTGGGTATTGATGAAGACCTGGTCGACCAACAACCAGAGTGTCAAGAGGAAATTGAGCTACTCGATAGGCTCAAGGAATATGCTAAGCTGCAGAAAAAGAATATATGCTGACATACGCGGGCAGCTCTGCTCATAGGACCGAGGCCAGTATTCAAGGACGGTTATGAGTTAGATATTCCTAAGATATTTGGTTACTTTTATATGTAAATATCCTTATTTCTGTTACTATTTTGTTATGCTTGTAGCATAAGTTAAGGACGACCCATATGTAAATCCTTGAGCCTATAAATAGGATTCATGGGATTCATTTATTTCATATGCAGTATTTTGTATTCAGAGAGAGAACAAGTGATTTTATACATGATTCTTTGTATTCAACTTCGGAGCTTGTGAAACTTAGTGAACCCTAGTTCGCTAATAGCAAGTATTTTAGTCTACATCAATAAAAATACTAAATGGACGTAGGTTATTACTAATCTTTGGGGCCAAACCACTACAAAATTAGTGTGTCATTTTAGTTCTCGCTAATCGCAGTTTTATAATTCTTATCGTTTTTAGTAACTCCGTGTTGTTGACTAAATTGAGGGTCAACACACATTTTTTCCATTTATTTATAACTCTCAAATTATGTTACATGTGACAAATTCATTTTTCCACACTTATTTGATCTAACATTATATTATTTATAAATAATATAACAATAACATCTCTACGTCTCTGGGGTTTGGGATATCTCTCTGACGAGTCAACAAAGAAGTTGCATTTCTTTCTCTGTTGACAACTACGAAAGAGCATCCAGATGAGTATTTGCAGCAGCTCTTGACAGGTGTACTCTTTTTTCGTTTTAGTTAATAGTTATGGAGTAGCATTTGAAGATTTTGGTGGATTTAGCGACACATGTCGATTTGCTCTTTCTATACTTAAAGTAGTTTCATCTTTTGAAACCAAACTTAATTTTTTCTAGAAATCAGTCGGGGTACATTGTTCTATTTTGTTAGTCTTTTATTATTTTACCATTCTGTTTAATAATTTCCTTTTGATTATCTGTTACATAATATGATAAAGAGATCAATACATATATTGAAAATGTCGAAAATACTAGTAGCAATAAAGTCTTCTCCTTTTGCATCTTGTTGTGGCAGTTTACAAGTCTTTTCTTTAAGAAATGGAAGACCTTAATTGTTGAGTTTTCAAGCTTATTAAAGAGTTTGGCAGAGAAGTCAAGGACATGGAAAGTAGTCCATGGTGAGAAAAAGCATGATGCTTAGTGAGAAAAAGCAGTCCATGGTGTGTTGTTAATCCTATATTTATATGGCACATGATAATATGATATTTGGAATACTTTGTTTGCAATTTTGGTTTCTCTCCACTAATTTTGCTCTATGTGATCAAGTGATTTTAACTTTATTATATTTCCAATGCAAAATAAAGAGTTGAATTCATATGTTGCTTTAAATCAATAGTAAGTGAATTAGTTGAAAGTTGTTGACCTCCGATTTGGTCAACGACACTAAGTCAGAAATACGACGTAAAAGTAAGAACTAAACTAGAATAATAAAATGACACAAAGGGTTTATAGTGGTTCATCCCCGAGAATCGGTAATAACCTACATCCACTTATACTTTTATTATTGTATAATATCCCAAACTCACAATCAGATGAGTCTGTGTTAACTGAGTTTTGTCAGCCTGGGAAAATACAATGACTGGTGCTTAAAAGTATGATAGATTCTCTCTCTAGAATATTAGTGCCTAAAAAATAATGATTCGCTAAGCTCTGTATTTATACGCTTAGGAACTTACAAAATGGGTCGTGCGCCTCTCATGAATTGTGTAACAAACTGTAATAAAATAATGAATAATTAATACCGTTTACATTCAGAATAAGAAATATTTATGCACTATCTCTATAATAACAGATTTCGAGAACTTCTTCTGGAACAATCGACCAACCTTGGCCGAGTAGGTATCGAACAACCTGGTCGGTATTTTGTCATCATTTGTTCAAAGCAGCTTTGACTAAGGTCTTTAAATATTAAATAAATAATTAAAAGGAAAAATACATTATGCATGGAAAATTAATACATGCTCACCATGCATACCATGCGCATGCCACACACAAGTGCTCAAGTCTACCTCTACTAATCATACACCTTAATGCACACAACTAAAACTCAAGTAAGTTCATAAAATAAAACAATTAAAAATTTAATTCACATAATTTCTACCAAACAATTCAAATAATAAAAAAATTTCTTACACTTAACAATTAATAATTAAAATAAATAATTTTTTTGGTTCGCTACAAAATCCAAGGAATTTACCAGAACCTACTTCAAAGGAACACTTGAGAGGATTTAGCTTCATTTGGTATTTCTATAAGACATTGAAGCATTCCTCGAGATCTCTGATGTGCCCCCCCCCCCCCCCCCCCAATTTTCTTTGTTTTACTAACATATCATCAACGTATGCTTCCATATTGCTGCCAATTTGGTCTTTTGAACATTTGGTTGACTAAGCGTTAGAGGTCCTCTGACCGCAGAGCCTATGTCAGGCTGCCTTATATTTCCTGGTTGGATATTTTCTAGTTCCCTGCCACGCAAAAACTTTTCATCAGTGATCGGGCATCGGGGATGCTGCTCATCTTTACTTTTCCTAAGTGAAAAATCGCCATGTTGACCAAACTGTTAAGGTGGACACTGCTCATCTCATCTACCCGATTTTTGTGGCTGGTTCTATTTTTGAGTAGCTTGAGGTTGTTCTGCTTGCTGCGAGTTTTGTGGTGGTAGAAGATTCTAAGGCTATTCAAAAGCCTGAGGAATATGATCAAGTCGATATCCCTGAGCTAGCTATATAGCAGCTTCTAGGGCAGCGGTTGCATCCCTCTGTCGGTGATCTAATTCTGCATGTCTGTCATTTAACTCTCGTCGCTGCCTGTCAATTTCCATCTGTTGCATGATCATTGTCTCAGCCACATTCTCCTGGTTAGATTTTAAAGTGGCTAACTCATCTTGCATCATTCCCAATGCTTCTCGCAGGGTTTCAGGGTCCATCCCCTCACAACCTTCTTCCAACTCCACTTGAGATTCTTCTTCGGTATCTCCTGGGGGAGGAGGTGGAGGTGGGTCTTCTGGGCCCTTTGACACTTAGCCTGTCTGTTGTCTTTGAGTCTTCTTAGACGGCATGGTTGATGATTAGTAACTGGCTATTGGTGTTCTTGAGTTCAGCTATCAAAGAAAGCACCAAAATGTTGACCCCCGATTTGGTTAACGACACTGAGTTAGATATACGATGTAAAAGTAAGAACTAAACTAGAATAATAAAATGACACAAAAGGTTTATAGTGGTTTGGCCCCGAGAATCGATAATAACCTACACCACTTATACTTTTATTACTATAGAATATCCCAAACTCACGATCAGATGAGCCTGTGTCAACTGAGTTTTGTCACCCTAAGAAAATACAATGATTGGTGTTTAAAAGTATGATAGTTTCTCTCTCTAGAATATTAGTCCCTCAAAAATAATGATTCACTAAGCTCTCTATTTATTGGCTTAGGAACTTACAAAATGGGTCGTGGGCCTCTCATGAATTGCGTAAAATACTGTAATAAAATAATGAATAAGTAATACTATTTACATTCAGAATAAAAAATATCTAAGTAATATCTCCATAATAACATATTCAGAGGAATTCTTCCGGAACAATTGACCAGTCTTGGTCAAGTAGGTATCGACCAGCCTGGTCGGTAGTTTGTCATCATTTGTTCAAAACGACTTTGATTAAGTTTAGTCCAGCTGTAGGATGAATCTTCATGCGATTCTTTGTCAGTTGATCGAGTATCGACTAGACCCTTTATTAGTTGCACCATTGTTTAGATGTCATGTGTCGCAGATCGTCGCCATATCATCACGCTAGTTTTTAGGTAAAACAAAAGTATACTTTATTTTGTTGCCAATTGAGCAAAGAGAATTTAATTTCAGTCATGAATAACTATGCACTTTAAACCTTTTTTTTTTCTTTATGCACAAATATAATTTATACTTATTCATGTACTATACCCATTATGCATGTAACTTCTATTAATGCTTAAGTGTGTTATGTTCGATGATCACGGTGGCATGATATACGAACATATAATAGAGTTTCTTCAGCTAATTGAAAATATATGAGAAAATATGGTTGTTTATACTTTTTTTATTTTATTTTTATATGTTACTATTATTGAATGATGTTCATCCAATTGATACAGATATACAACCGGTTATGATACTGAAAAAGTTGACTTCTTTGATGGACTAGCATGCGAGCATGATGAAGAAAACGTCTTCATAACCTTGAGTAAGTAAATATATTGCATATAATTTACGTTTGTATTGGCATTGTGAGACCATGTAGGTAGTACAACTTGCATTATGTTGTACTCCATTTTTCATCTCTTTCCTTCTTTCAACTCACTCATGTTCATTATGGTTTTAGGAGTGTTCCAAAAGTCCCAACTCAGTCCATTATATCCCGGTAACTTTGGTAAGGAAAATAGGCTAGAATCTATATGTTTATGTTTATGTTATCTTATGTGTTATGTTATGATATGTTATGAATATGTTATAAATGTATGTATGTTTGTAGGCTTGGGCATATGACCCATATGACTAACAAGACCCCAAATGGATTATGGGCATATGACCTACTTAGCTAGTAGGACCCCACTAATTCCATGGGCATATGCTTGTTTAGTCTATGGGACCCCAAGTAATAATGGCCATTATAATAAGTGTATTATGTGTTATGATATGTCTTTACGTTATTATGAAATTATGTTTATGTTTATGACTATGTGTTAGATTTTCCTTGCTGGGCATTAGGCTCATTCCTTTCTGTTTTTGTGCAGGAAATAAGCTTTAGAGGCGGAAAGATTCGTGACGCTTAGAGGATGTGTATCGATGGTGAATGGAGTCAAGGAGCCGAGTGTTATTCGATTCGAGGATGTAGTCTTGTTTATGTTTTTATGGTTTTAAATGTATTTTCCGCATTTTCTATGTAACTCTTTTTACTTTAAGTTATTTTTGTTTTAAAGACAATGGGTACCCATATCCTACTTATTTTATGAAAGTAACTCTATTTCTACAAGTTTCCAATAAAGTATGGTATTTTCGCAAAAATGTAAGCTTTATGTATAGTTTCGTTAATGGTCCAAATAGTCTAGAGTAGTGGGTCATTACATTTGGTATCAGAGAAACGGTTCTTTTGCATGAATTTCTCCTCGATACACACGCTCAAAGCTCCGAATCGGACCGCCAAGTAAGTGTTTTAGTTACTAGTTATGTTACTTATGTGTATAGCTAACACCTTTAGTGTTTATGTTTTCAGTTAAGAATGAACGGAGCTTTAAGCAATGAGGATATCCGAGCCATTAAGGCTTTAAAAAGAATAAGGGAGCCAAGGAACACCGTAGGAGCACTAGAAAGGATCACTCAAAGATTGATCTTGTTCCACAAAGAGATAGGTCACCTTCAAGAGTCTAAGCAAATTATGATGAGAGCTGCAGAACAATATGTCCTAGTAATTAGGCTTTTAAAAGATTTTCCTTCAGCAATTTTAACTTTAGAAGAAATATGGGAGAATATATATAATGATGATGACTTACAAGCAGCCCTAAGATATTATTCTCTCATACTTAAGTTCACCTATGACTTAGAGTTTCAATTCACTAATGAGCAACAACATAGGATCTTCTTGAATCTTCCCCGAGGAAATTTTGAGGCTCAAGACAACGATGATTATAAGGAGATAGATGATGATATGCTAGATGAAGGATCGGATGTAGAAGATCCCGATTTTTAGAATAGCTAGTTTTTCATTGTTTGTTTTGTTTATTTCTTTATTTTATGATTCTAATAAGTGAAAATTATTTTTTCCAAATTAATTTCATGTTATTTTATCATCATGTATGAGTTTGATTTTATTTTCGCAATCATAATAAGTAATAAATAAAATGAATAATGACTAAGTTCAGTGAGGGTGGATACAAATCAATGAACCAAGTTTCCTTATTGAGAGTTAAGGGGCCTTAGTAGTGGGAATGATTTTACTGATCCCAGCCCTCCCTCAATATGGTTAACTTTGGAACAAAGATAAGTTTCGAGCCTGAGAATTAAGTCATATAGGATGATTAGAAACGCACTTAGAAAATAAAGATGACTTGTTTTTCTAAGTATAGAAACCCACTCTAATAATAAATAAAGACCTATATAATTTTTCATAAGAAGTCATAATAAATAGGTCCGAGATATGTTTGTTTTAGAATAAGTTTTTGCCTTAGAGCCTATTAGGGTAAGTCATTTACGTTTTTTCTACACTTAGGCTTATTCAAGAGTTTTCCTGGAAGTTTAGAGGGAACCGAGAAGCTAGGGAAGGAGAGGAAGAGCTAGTTTTCCTTGAGTTCAAGGAAGGAATTCAGGGCTGAGATTGGGCCAGCTAGAGTCAAGCATAGGCCAATTGGATGTGTGGCTTAGTGATTGTGAGGTTCAGCTTAGGAATCAAGGGAATTAAGCTTGGAATTAGATTTGGAGGTGGCTCAAGGTCGAATCCCTGTTTGAGGTAAGAATTTCGTGCATTTCTGAAGCTTATTTGCGGGTGTGGTTTAAGATTTCTGAAGTTGGTTTAAATTTTATAAAGTATGGTTTAAGTTTGTGGAGTTTTAAACCCCTAGGTGATTCTTGGGTTTGATTGTATGTTTGGGCTTGTTGTTGTTATTTTTGAGTTGCCATACTATTTATTTGGGGTTTCAGGTTTAATTGGGACTTGGGTGTGCCTTGGTATTGATTTGGAAGAGTTTTAGCTCGGGAAAAATGTTGGGAAAAACCCAGTTTTTTGGGTTCGTGTATGAGCGTTGTAGCCCTGTTCTTCCATGCCGCGATGCTATGTTGAATCAGGAGGTGGAAACCACTCTGGGAGCCGCGGCCCCTATAGGATTGTGCCACGGCGTTAGACTAATTTCAGGAAGGGGAAATTTGAGTTTTTAAGGTTTTGGCTCAGGGGGCTCGGGGATGCTTTCGCACCTTCGGTGGGAAAACGGGAGGTCCCAAGAGCTCGGGATTCGTTCTGGGGGATGATTATTAATTGGTTAATGAGGCTGCTATGTATGTGTTGTGACTAGGCTTTCAGCAAGGCTCAGGTTAGAGGATGGTGCTCGGGATTTCGGTGCTCAAGAAGCTCGGGACACAGGTAAGAAAACTGCTTCACCCGTAGAGCAGGGTGTAGCCCCATTGATTATGTTAATACATGTTTAAGTACTTGTTTAATTATGCTTTGTGTGCATATATGTGAATGATTGGCAAGAGCCGGGAACGGTGAAGGCCGAGAACAGCAAGGGGCCAAGAGCAGCGTTTAGCACGCGGAGTGCGAGTTGCCAGGGTGAGAAACTAAAGGATACTTGGGATATTCTCATGGTGTAGACCACGAACCCAGGGCCTTGTAAAGCGCCTGGGGCAGCATGGCCGTATATGTTTAGTCTGTTGGAGGATTAACTATGTGTTAAGTGAAAGATATGCATATGTTATCTGTTTGTGTGAGTTTTCTTGCTGGGCTTTGGATCACGGGTTCTCTATGGTGCAGGTAAGGGCATGGGGAAAGTAGACCAACCATGAGAACGGAGAGCGTGAAGCAGCGCGTACATGTTTGGCCTGCCTGGCTACCACAGCCAGGGGTATTTTTGGGAGATGATTGTACTAAACCTAGATTTTGTCGTTTAGCCGACTTTAGTTATATTTTTGAGTTGTAAATATTTCTAAACAATATTTTGGGATCCTAAATGTTAAACGCTTTATGATTTTCATTGAATGGAATTATTTTCACCATATAAGACTCTATTTATGGTTTAATTACACTTTTGACTTAAAACCTCGATTAGCGAGTTAATTGCATGTTTTAAACTCACTTAGTAACGACTCTAAGGGAGTAGGGCGTTACAATTTCTTAATCTACCGTTGGTGAAAAACCGTGTCAACAGTTTGGTGCTTTTATTGAGACTCCTTAATCCTTTACAAGTGTCATTCAACATTCATCGCGGTGGTTACACGATCAATGCACGACAACGAAATGTAGCAGCCTGGTGGGCAAGAGGTGCATCATACGGCCATTCCAACTCAAAATGGCCCACAAATTCAGCAACATCTCGGAAAGCAACAAGTTTGCCAAGACGATGCCGGGAGTTCAGCATCATTCCCACCAAATATTAATACATGATATCTAACAGCCATTGAGATGGAGAATTCCCAATTAAGGATTCATCTTACTTGGGCTAACAGGTAGATTGAGGAGGTCCTGACTCGGTTACCCCTCTTGCAAACAATGCTAACCTCAGAAAAAGGCAAAGTGGGTCCCATAGTTTCCACAAGAATAACCTACCCAATCCCAGTTGTTCTGCCAGAACCGAAACTTTGAGCTTTGTACCTTTAGAGCGAAATCAGTGGAGTGCTCAACCTACTATTCATCATAGGAACAATCATCCCCATGTTAGTCGATCAGTCAAAACTGCGACCCCCAGCTCCATGCCTTTCGCACAGATTCCAAGGAATTTTCACAACAACCTAATAAGGTGAGCTGGGACAAATTCACGGAGACAAAATTCCCTAGCGAATCCACCTATGTTGTGATCAGAACCACAGGGACAGAGAACTCGGGAGATCAGGGTAGAACCGAGATGGGCTAATTTAGTCCGACTTGATGGGACGAGGATAACCTCTCTGATAAGACACCCACCATCACCGATTAGACATCCAAAACCACCATGCTCGTAGAGAGATGCTCCAGTTCATGGGAATAGCAGGAGAAATCCTCCCCCATCAGTGGACTCCTACATCCCACGAGCTCACGTTGATAATGCAGGTCCTCGATCTCAGCCGCGGGTCGTAAGTTTTGCTAATGGAAGTTACTGCATGGGGAGCCAGGATGGAGGCAGGTCTGAAAGAGACCTAAGAAATGATCTGAGTTCCATGCAAAGTCCTCATTTCGATCCACATCTTGACCTACGAGACCATCTAAATTAGCAAAGGAGGTATCCAGCTCACAATTATCATATGATTTATACTCAGGTTGGGGGAGGTCCGTCTATCGTACACGACAATGAAAATGTGCCACCTAACCAAGCTTGAACTTGGAGGGAAAACAACCCATCAAATGTGTACAATAGGATGGGGGTTTGTGAATAGCCCCCAGCTAACCTAGAGACCAAAGATCCAATCGTGGAGCAACTGGCCTTGATTAAGGAGTAGATGAAGAAGCTCTTATCTAGAAAAGGAATTGATGATTGTGATTCCGATGAGGAGCTTGAAACTTTCACCCCAAACATTGTAGCAACTCTGTATCTTATTGGCTTCACAATGCTTACCATGCCTGCATTTGATGGAAACTCAGATCCATCCGACCACCTCGGGATGTTCAATATGCTGATGATGGCCCAAAATATTGGATTTGAATTAAGATGTATTTTGTCCCCAAAACTCTTACCAAACCTACCAAACAGTGGTTCAAAAAATGCAAAAAACATTCGATCAGCTCGTGGAAGAAGTTTTCTTTCGAGTTTAAAATAGTGTTACGAGCTTCAAAGGAAACTCGCGTAGAGGCTGACTCATTGGCCAACATAAAACAGCAACCTAGTGAGTCCTTGAAGGCATATCTGAGCAGGTTCACCAATGTTACAGCACGAGCTAGAGACGTTGATGATAGCTCCAAGATCATGGCAATGAGAACGGGAATCCTGGTAGGAGGCGATTTATGGCAGGAGCTCCAGCGTAAAAGAGTTAAAAGTATAGATGAGTTCTTGGCATGGGCTTAGGAATGGATAAACTTAGAGGCGGCGCGATCTGCTGTCGCAGGAACTAGCCAGGTCCCTATTCAGCTTGCTGGAGCAGTGACAAATGTTGCAGCTACGGCTCAACCTGTTACCCAGAATAACCATGTGGGAAACAATAAGAGGAAAGGGAATGGTGAGGAGGACCAGAATGACACAAAGAAGAACAAGCCCAGGGAAAAATTTAAGTGCATCTATGCCACCTACACTGAAAATTCTAATCGCCTTCCGTGGAAGAAAACAGAGCCATTAAGGCACCAGATGGGTTAGAGAGAACCCTCTAAGTTTTTTCGATATCACAATGACATCGGCCATAAACTGATGATTGCCAACAATTGAAGGATGAAATCGAAACTCTCATTCGGGGTGGACCGTTAGCCCAGTATGCCCGAAACCGAGTTGCTCCCAATAAATCAGCTGGGAAGAATTCTCGTCTAGCTTTGGAAACTCAGATAGGTTAGCCTAGGTGTAATGCCCCACGTCACTATGGGTGCTTTCCGGAATGACGATTGGCCCTACAAACCAACACGATTCTTTCCAATGTGCTTTGTCCTCACTCGCAAACTTCTTGGGAAAACTTCCCAGGAGGTAACCCATCCTGAGATTACTCCAGGTCAAGCACGCTTAACTTTGGAGTTCTCAAGTGATGGGCTACCGAAAAGAAGATGCATCTTGTTGATATAGGTAGTACCCATCAATCCATTTAAGCCCTCTTCAACTGTGTAGTCCCATACCTACGCAGTCTTAGAATCATCACACTTGACCTTCCCCAGGCCATGTGGGATTGTACAGCTTTACCCAGGCTTTCCCCCTATGGATCACGGGATACTGACTATCACAATCACCCCCCCTTAGGAGTCTGACGTCCCCCTCGGCCACACTTCAGACTAGGTCAAGGCTCTAATACCATTTGTAATGCCCCACGTCACTATGGGTGCTTTCTGGAATGACGATTGGCCCTACAAACCAACACGAGTCTTTCCAGTGTGCCTTGTCCTCACTCGCACGCTTCTTGGGAAAACTTCCCAGGAGGTCACCCATCTTGATATTACTCAAGGTCACGCATGCTTAACTTTGGAGTTCTAAAGTGATGGGCTACCGAAAAGAAAAAGCATCTTGTTGATATAGGTAGTACCCATCAATCCATTTAAGCCCTCTTCAACTGTGTAGTCCCATACCTACACAGTCTTAGAATCATCACACTTGACCTTCCCCAGGCCATGTGGGATTGCACAGCTTTACCCGGTCTTTCCCCCTACGGATCACGGGATACTCACTGTCACACTAGGAATCAGATGGATTAGGGGAACCAAGTTGACCCTCCTCCAATAGTAGGAGGAGATATAACCACTATTTTTGGAGGACCTCATTTGGCGGGCACGAGTAGCGGAGCCCCAAAGAGGTGTATAAAGTTGCTGAAAACTCACAACGACATTGAATTCATCCTAGAACAATGGTTATAAAAACAACAACGGTTGGAAAAACAACCAATCCTCTTCACGGAAGAGGATGCTATCCATGTTCAATTCCCACATAATGACCCGCTGGTGGTAACTGTTCAGCTCCCTAACTGACAGATACAAAGGATATTGGTTGATAATGGGAGATCAGTAAATGTGCTTTTCAGGTCCACCCTAGAAAAGATAGGATTGTCCATAACAAATCTTAAGGCGACCTCAACGACAGTATACGGATTATAACGTGAAGGACCAACAACCATAGGGAAAATCAAACTGGTGGTTACGCTAGGGGATGATACGTGAACTGTTACTAAAATACTTGAGTTCATTGTAATCGATTGCTTGGCTGTGTATAACACGATTTTGGGATGACCACGCTGATGGTTTTTGAGACCATCACCTCGGTCCGACACTTGGCAATGAAGTTTCCCTCAACATTAGAAACATGCACCATGAACGTAGACCAACTTGCTGCCAGAGAATGCTACAACATTGGCATGAAGGGAAAATCACAACCTGGAAAACAAGCAATGGTCATAGTCAAGGGAGGAAAAGAGTCTCGGGTAATGGAAGGTACCCATGGGACGAAAGAACCTAAAGAAGGAGATAACAAAGTCGCCCAACATGACAGCATTGATCCATGATTAGGTGAGGATAGGTCTGAGCTCCAACCTATGGTGGAGCTCGAGCAAATCAGTATCGACCTAGAAATACCTTCAAGATTTGTAAAAGGTTGGAAAAATCTTGTAGCTGAAAGGGAGAAGAAGCTAGTCGAATTCTTGAGAAAGAACCTGGATATCTTTGCCTAGTCGCACGAAGATATGGTGTGAATCAGTCTGAGTGTAATAATGCATACTTTGAACATGGACAAGAATGTGCCTGCAAAGTCCCAAAAATGAAGGCTTTTGGTGAGAGAACGGTCGGAAGCTTTAGAAGAAGAACCTACTTAAATGAAGATTTATCAGGGAGGCCAAATATCCGACCTGGGTTGCTAACCCCATTCTATTCCTGAAGCCAAACGGGAAGTGGAGAACTTGCATTGACTTCTCCGATCTCAACAAAGCCTTTCCTAAGAACTGTTTCCCATTACCTAGAATTGATCAGTTGGTAGACGCAATAGTCGGTCATGACTTGATGTATTTAATGGACGCATATTCCGGATATAACCAAATCGTGATGAACCTTGTAGACCAGGAGCATACCAGCTGTAACATCCCAAGTTGCTAATAAGGTTTAGGACCTTGATTAGCGTGCCTGGAGGGCAATAAGTGAATTAATATGATAATAAATGAATTTGAATGAATATGTGATTAGAATGCATGTTTAGGTGGTATAAATATGCATGCGGACCCCGTTTGTATGCTAGGGGTAAATTGGTAATTTTAGCCCGCTGAGCGCATAAAAGTGATAATTGTATTATTTGATTTGTACCATGTGAGTGTGGTGATATTAATGTGATGCACGTGCCGAGACAGTCCTAGGGAGCAAGTTAATTTAAAAGTCACAACGGGATTTCATACCCGGCTCGGGAGCAGCCTAGGGGTACTTTGGGGAATTTCGTGAGTTGAGTTGAGGATTTGTGGTTATTGGTGATTGAGTAACCATTAGTAATTGCTGAGAGTAACAAGTTGTAATGGAAAGTGGTAGAATAGTAATAGAAATGAAATGACAAAAAAGGGCTTTGAGGTTTAGTTGGGGAAGGATTACTATGAGGGGTAAGATGGTCATTTGCCTAAGGGTAGATAAGCTTCAGCTGAAGGGATAATGATTCACGTATAACACTTAGCTAGAATTGGGTTTATGCTGAATTTGGAGAAAGGGTTGGAAAAGAAGAAGGGGTTGAAGTTGGGAGACCTAGGAGGAAATTCAAGAGGGATTGGAGACAACCAAGGTCAAATTTAAGTTAGGACTACTTAGAGGTAAGGATTATGTTCTGTTATTGCTTGAGTTCAAGGTTGATTTTTCAGAGATTGAGTGTGGAAACCTAAAGTGAATATGGCTGGTTTTACTTGGAAATTTAGGAGGAAAATGAAAAGGAAAGGGGGCTTGAAGCTGGAATTGAGAAGAGTTCAAGCTGAGCTTTGATTGAGGTATGAATCCTTAGCATGTTTAAATTTCGTACCTAGTGTGGCTTAAGATTTTAGAAGTGTGGTTTGCAGTTTTTAAGCTTTGGATTATGTTTTAGAAGCCATGGTTTGAACTTCTGAAATTTGAAACTCAAGAGTGGATTTTGAGTGTGATTGTAATTGAGTTTGTTTTTTATGTTTATAGGTTATTAGAGGGTTCATTTGGGGTTTTAAATTGATTTTGGGGCTTAGGTACTTGTTTGGGTTGAATTGGAGTTGTTTGAGCTCGGGAAAAATGCAGGGGAAACCCAGATTTATGGGTTCGCGAAGGAGCGGCGCGGCGCGAGGCTGTTTCTGGGATGGGGGAATGCTCTCTGACTAGCTCGGCACTGCGGCTCTCAAGAGTAGTGCCGTGGCGCTAGGCTATTTTCAGAACAAGGAATTTTGCAATTTTTGGCTTTTGCTCCGGGGGTTCGGGGGATGTTCCTGATGTATTGTTTTAGGAATTGGGGATTCCGAGAGTGTGGGATTGGTCCCGGGAAGTGGTTTTGGATTGGTTAGCATTAAAGGATGTTTTATATGTGTTGTGACTAGGTTTTCGGAGAGGCTCGGGATAGAGGACCGTGCTCGCGGCTTTGGTGCATTATGAAGCTCGGGATACAGGTAAGAAAACTGGAGCACCCGTAGAGCAGGGCTTGGGCCCATACTATTTTTGCAGGGCGCGGCCCTAGATTGTATCATTGCTAGGATGTAGCTTTAAATGAATGGTTATATATTTGATTGTTATTTGAGAATGCTAAATGTGGTAATAGCAGAGTGAACGACAAAGGGGCCGAGAACGGCGAAGGCCGAGAACGGCAGTGGGGCCGGGAATACAACTTAGCACATGGAGTGCTTGTGGTTAGGGTGAGACCTCCAATGGATACATGGGATATCCTTATGGTGTAGACCGAGATCCCAGGCTTTGATAACGCTTCGGGGACGGCATGGCTGTATACGTGTTTAAATGTTATGGACTGTCGGATTAGATATGAGTTATCTGCTATAGCGATTGTATGATATGCATATCTTGTGTGCTGTATGAGATTTCTTGTTGGGCTTCGGCTCACGGGTGCTCTGTGTTGCAGGTAAGGGCAAAGAGAAAGTCAACCGGCCATGAGTACGGAGAGCGTGGGGGCGGCGCGTACATGTTTGGCCTACCCGACTGCTTTGGTTGGGGGAATTTTGAGAAATGGCTGTATTAAACTCTGTTTTTGATAATTAGTCAATTGTAAATCTATTTTGAGTTGTAAATATTTTACAAACCTCGTTTTGGGATCCCAAATGTTAAACTCTTGGAACTTTTTGTGAAATGGAGTAATTTTAAGGATTACAGCCTTGTCTTTTTGTTTAAGCACATTTTTGTTCTAAAATCCTCGCTTAGCGAGTTAATTGCACATTTTAAACTCACTTAGTAATGGCTCTAAGGTAGTAGGGCGTTACAACTTGGTATCAAAGCGAGCCAAGTTTTATTGGTTCTGGAGATTGACCGAACATGTACGTACGCTGCCACTGAAAATCTCGACTCAAGGTTGATTGGTATGGTTGATTAATATACTTGACTATGTGTTTGAATGCCTTGCTTGCCTGCTTAGTTCATAAAGAGCATGATGGGTGACATAACATATGCATGATGCCGGGGCAAGGCATGTTGTGTGTTATATGCTATTTGTATTACATTTGGATTGTTTATTTTGGTTGGTGGTTGAGAATGGGAGGTGGAATTGATTTTGTTATCATGCCTGATGAGCAGTGTCACTGATTGCAGGCATATAGTTGTAATGCCTCAGCAATCATCTAGACTCCGCGGCAGCAGAGCAATGGATGACAATCAGGGTCAGGACCCTCCACCTGCCCCATAGAACTGGCAACTGCAGAGAACAGAGGAAGAAGTCCGTCAGATGAGGCAACAGGCCCCTCCACAGGTTACAGGGTTACCAATACAGCAGAATGTGGCGCCAGTGCCGGTTCAGCCTGTGACTGAGAACAGGTGGAAACCCTTGTACGAAAGATTCAGGAAGCAACAACCTCCTACCTTTGAGGGGGGATCGGACCCACTGCAGGCAGAGCGGTGGATTAACATGATTTCTTTGATCTTAGACTTTATGAGGGTCAAAGGAAGTGAAAGGGTAGCTTGTGCTAGCTACATGCTTAGGGAGGATGCTCGCATCTGGTGGGATGTGGTGAGTCAGCGGAGGAATGTTGCAGTCATGACATGGGAAGAATTTAAGAGTACCTTTAATGAAAAATACGACAGCATAGCAGTTCGAGCTGCGAAGGTTGATGAGTTTATCAACCTGACCTAGAACAGGTTATCAGTTACTGAGTATTCCCCGAGATTCGACAGACTGGCAAAGTTTGCGCCAGACCTAGTGCCAACGGATGCGGCCAGGAGAGATAGATTTGTACGGGGGTTGAATGTGATGATCGCCCGTGATGTGAATATTACGTTGATTCCAGAGACTACTACTTATGCTCAAGCGGTGGATAAGGCCCTTACTATAGAGAGGGCTGAGGATCAGATATGGAAGGACAGCGTTGTTAGGAGCGATGCCAGGAGGGCGGTGCCTCCTTTTGTTGGGTCTAATCGGGGCAGTGGCCCCTGTTAGCAGAAAAGAAGGATTCCAGATTCATTTACTCCTCCTAGTTTTGATAAGAAGGTGTGGGGTTCTATTGGTGGCCGTCAGGGCGGAGGTGACTACTGGAGGAGTTTTCCAGTGTGTCCTCGGTGCAGGCGACGACATCAGGGTGAGTGCCGGATTAGGGCATGTTTTATCTGTGGGAGTGCCAACCATCTGAAGAAAGACTGCCCACAAGCTAAGAAGGAAGAGCCAAAGTAGGGAGACAGTCTCGCTCCCGCCAGGGTATTCGCTTTGACTCAAACTGAGGCGGAGGCTAGTCCCTCAGTTGTGACAGGTCAGATCTCTAGCACTGGTTCTTTGTATACTGCATTGATTGATTCATGGACTACCCACTCATTTGTATCTGCTAGGGTGATAGACTAGCTTTGTAGACCTAGTATTGTGTATGCTAGGAATTTTCAGACTTTGTTGCCAACAGGAGAACTGGTAGTCTCTAGGAGATGGGTTAGAGCGTTACCAGTAGAGATAGATGGTAGGGAACTGTTTGTTGATCTGGTTGAAGGAGATATGGATGATTTTGATATGATATTAGGGATGGATTGGTTAACAAGGTATGGAGCAACGATTGATTGCAAGCGACGAATGGTGACTTTTGAACCAGAAGGTGAGGTACCTTTGTGTTTGTGGGGACAGTGAATGGACCACGAGTGCCTATGATTTCAGCACTGAAAGCTATGGACATGATGTAGGGAGGTTGCATAGGATTCTTAGCGAGTGTTGTAGATACCTCTAAGGTGGTGACAGTGGGACCAAATGACACTAGATTTGTATGCGAGTTTCCAGACTTGTTTCCAGTGGATTTGCCGGGGTTGCCGCCACAGCGAGAGATTGAGTTCGTCATAGAATTGGCACCAGGAGTGGAGCCAGTTTTCAGGGCACCCTATAGAATGGCTCCGGCAGAGTTAAAAGAATTGAAGATTCAGTTACAGGAGTTATTGGATTTGGGGTTCATCAGATCGAGTTTCTCACCATGGGGTGCTTCAGTGCTATTTGTTAAGAAGAAGGATGGGTTGCTTAGGATGTGCATTGACTACAGGGAGTTGAATAAGCTGACCATTAAGAATAAGTATCCACTGCCTAGGATTGATGATTTATTTGATCAGCTTTAGGGGAGTACGGTGTTTTCAAAGATCGATCTTCGGTGAGGCTATCATCAGTTGAGAATTAAAGAGGAGGACATACCGAAGACAACTTTTCGGACAATGTACGGGCATTATGAATTTCTGGTTATGTCCTTTGGATTAACCAATGCCCCAGTAGCAGTCATGGATATGGTGAATAGAATTTTCAAAGACCAACTGGATAAGTTTGTGATTGTACTTATCGATGATATACTGGTGTACTCTCAGTCAGAGACAAAGCATGAGAATCATCTGCGCCTGGTGTTACAGCAATTGATAGAGCACAAGTTATATGCTAAGTTTAGCAAGTGTGAGTTCTGGTTACCGCAAGTTACATTTCTGGGCCATATCGTTAGTAAGGAGGGGATACTGGTTGACCCAAGTAAGATAGAGGCAGTGAGAGATTGGCCTAAACCGAGCAGTGTTCTTGAAGTCAGAAGTTTTCTCGGATTAGTAGGGTACTACTGACGGTTTGTAGAGGGATTCTCTAGAATTGCTACTCCATTGACAGAGTTGACAAGAAAGAAGACTAAATATGTGTGGGCAGATCGGTGTGAGAATAGCTTTAAGGAGTTGAAGCAGCGATTGATTACTGCACCGGTGTTGGGTCTGCCGACAGACAATGAGAAGTTTGTGGTCTACTGTGACGCTTCTAGACAGGGTTTGGGATGTGTGTTGATGCAAGCTGGGAAAGTGATAGCTTATGCATCAAGATAGTTAAAGGAGTACGAGCAGAGATATCCCACGCATGATCTGGAGTTAGCAGCAGTGGTATTCGCACTTAAGGTGTGGAGGCATTATCTGTATGGTGAAAAGTGCGAGATATGTATTGACCACAAGAGTTTAAAGTATTTCTTTACTCAGAAAGACTTGAATATGCGCCAAAGATGGTGGCTAGAGTTGGTAAAGGATTACGATTGTGACATCCTGTATCATCCTGGGAAGGCGAATGTGGTGGCTGATGCATTGAGCCGGAAGGGCCCAGGACAGTTATTTAGTTCGAGGCAGGTATCAGACAGGCTGGTTGAGGAGATGGCTAGAGCAGGTATAGAGTTAGTGGTTGGTATGTTAGCCAACATAACTCTTCAGTCCACACTCCTCGAAAGGATTAAGGTGGCACAGGGAAAGGATCCCCAATTAATTGAACGTAGAGAGAATGTCCTAACCGGAACGGCTAAGGACTTCTCTATCACAGAGATGGGCCTATTGAGGTACAAAGGAAGGATTTGTGTTTCGATTGATCTAGATATTCGACGAGAGGTTCTAGATGAGGCTCACAGCACTCCCTAGTCTTTACATCCGGGTACTACGAAGATGTACCAAGACTTGAAAGTTTTGTACTGGTGGTCAGGCATGAAGAGGGATGTGGTAGACTATGTGGCAAGGTGCCTAACTTGTCAGTAGATTAAGGCTGAACATCAGAGGCCAGCAGGGTTATTGCAGCCTCTAGGAATTCCTGAGTGGAAGTGGGAGGATGTTAACATGGACTTTGTTGATGGATTGCTGAAGACCGTGGGTCAGCATGATTCGGTCTGGGTGATTGTAGACAGGTATACTAAGTCTGCCCACTTTTTACCTGTGAGAATGACTTATACTGTGGAGCAGTATGCTCAGCTTTATGTAAAGGAAATTGTTCGACTTCATGGGGCTCCGAGGTCGATAGTATCCGACAGAGACCCCACCTTCACCTCCAAGTTTTGGGAGAGCCTGCAGAAGGTAATAGGCACACAGCTACGGTTCAGTATCGCTTACCATCCTCAGACAGATGGGCAGTCTGAGAGGACAATTGAGATATTGGAGGATATGCTACGAGCCTATGTGTTAGACTTTGGGGGATCTTGGAGTAAGTATCTCCCATTGATTGAGTTCTCGTACAACAATAGCTATCAAGCGACTATCGGAGTAGCTCCGTATGAGATGCTGTATGGAAGAAAGTGCAGGTCACCGATACATTGGGATGAGACCGGTGAGAGAAGATATTTAGGTCCTGAGATGGTTCAGAGGACCAATGAGGCAATTGAGAAGATTAGAGCTCGTATGCTCTCCTCCCAGAGTCGTCAAAAGAGTTACTCAGATCTGAGACGCAGGAATGTGGAATTTCAGGTCGGCGATCATGTGTTCCTCAGGGTTTCACCCCTGAGAGGAGTGAAACGATTCGGTGTTCAGGGCAAGCTGAATCCCAGGTTTGTTGCCCCTTTTAAGGTTCTGGAGCGAGTTGGAGAGGTGGCTTACAGGTTAGCAATGCCTCCAGCTCTATCAGGGGTTCATGACGTGTTTCATGTGTCCATGCTTTGGAAATATGTATCAAATACTACTCATGTGTTGAGCTATGAGAATTTTGAGTAGGATCAAGATTTGTCATACGAGGAGAAGCCTGTTTAGATCCATGAGAGAAAGGACAAAGTCTTGCGGAGCAAGACCATCGCCTTGGTTACAGTGCTGTGGAGAAACAGCAAGGTTGAAGAGGCGACGTGGGAGCTTGAGTCCGATATGCGGGAGCGGCATCCCGAGTTGTTCAGGTAATTTTCAAGATGAAATTTTTGTAAGGAGGGGATAATTGTAACACCCCAAGTTGCTAATAAGGTTTAGGACCTTGATTAGCGTGCCTGGAGGGCAATACGTTAATTAATATGATAATATATCAATTTGAATGAATATGTGATTAGAATGCATGTTTAGGTGGTATAAATATGCATGCGGACCCCGTTTGTATGCTAGGGGTAAATTGGTAATTTTAGCCCGCTGAGGGCATAAATGTGATAATTGTATTATGCGATTTATACCACGTGAGTGTGGTGGTATTAATGTGATGCACGTGCCGAGACGGTCCTAGGGAGCTAATTAATTTAAAAGTCACAACGGGATTTCATACCCGGCTCGGGAGGAGCCTAGGGGTACTTTGGGGAATTTCGTGAGTTGAGTTGAGGATTTGTGGTTATTAGTGATTGAGTAACCATTAGTAACTGCTGAGAGTAACAAGTTGTAATGGAAAGTGGTAAAATAGTAATAGAAATGAAATGACAAAAAAGGGCTTTGAGGTTTAGTTATCGAAGGATTACTATGAGGGGTAAGATGGTCATTTGGCTAACGGTAGATAAGCTTCCGCTGAAGGGATAATGATTCACGTATAACACTTAGCTAGAATTGGGTTTATGCTGAATTTGGAGAAAGGGTTGGAAAAGAAGAAGGGGCTGAAGTTGGGAGGCCTAGGAGGAAATTCAAGAGGGATTGTAGACAACCAAGGTCAAATTTAAGTTAGGACTACTTAGAGGTAAGGATTATGTTCTGTTATTGCTTGAGTTCAAGGTTGATTTTTCAGAGATTGAGTGTGGAAACCTAAAGTGAATATGGCTGGTTTTACTTGGAAATTTAGGAGGAAAATGAAAAGGAAAGGGGGCTTGAAGCTGGAATTGAGAAGAGTTCAAGCTGAGCTTTGATTGAGGTATGAATCCTTAGCATGTTTAAATTTCGTACCTAGTGTGGCTTAAGATTTTAGAAGTGTGGTTTGCAGTTTTTAAGCTTTGGATTATGTTTTAGAAGCCATGGTTTGAACTTCTGAAATTTGAAACTCAAGAGTGGATTTTGAGTGTGATTGTATAATTGAGTATGTTTTTTATGTTTATAGGTTGTTAGAGGGTTCATCTGGGGTTTTAAATTTATTTTGGGGCTTAGGTACTTGTTTGGGTTGAATTGGAGTTGTTTGAGCTCGGGAAAAATGCAGGGGAAACCCAGATTTCTGGGTTCGCGAAGGAGCGCCGCGGCCCTGCTCTTGGGCGCCGCGGCGCGATGCTATTTCTGGGATGGGGGAATGCTCTCTGACTTGCTGGGCACCGCGGCCCTCAAGAGCAGGGCCGCGGCGCTAGGCTATTTTCAGAACAAGGAATTTTGCAATTTTTGGCTTTTGCTTCAAGGGTTCGGGGGATGTTCCTAATGTATTGTTTTAGGAATTGGGGATTCCGAGAGTGTGGGATTGGTCCCGGGAAGTGGTTTTGGATTGGTTAGCATTAAAGGATGTTTTATATGTGTTGTGACTAGGTTTTCGGAGAGGCTAGGGATAGAGGACCGTGCTCGCGGCTTTGGTGCATTGTGAAGCTCAGGATACAAGTAAGAAAACTCTAGCACCCGTAGAGAAGGGCTTGGGCCCATAGTATTGTTGCAGGGCGCGGCCCTAGATTGTATCATTTCTAGGATGTAGCTTTAAATGAATGGTTATATATTTGATTGTTATTTGAGAATGCTAAATGTGGTAATAGCAGAGTGAACGTCAAAGGGGCCGGGAACGGCGAAGGCCGAGAACGGCAGTGGGGCCGGGAATACCACTTAGCACATGGAGTCCTTGTGGTTAGGGTGAGACCTCCAATGGATACATGGGATATCCTTATGGTGTAGACCGAGATCCCAGGCTTTGGTAACGCTTCGGGGACGGCATGGCCGTATACGTGTTTAAATGTTATGGACTGTCTGATTAGATATGAGTTATCTGCTATAGCGATTGTATAATATGCATATGTTGTGTGCTGTATGAGTTTTCTTGCTGGGCTTCGGCTAACGGGTGCTCTGTGTTGCAGGTAAGGGCAAAGAGAAAGTCTACCGGCCATGAGTACGGAGAGCGTGGGAGCAGCGCGTACATGTTTGGCCTACCCGACTGCTTTGGTTGGGGGCATTTTGAGAAATGGCTGTATTAAACTCTATTTTTGATAATTAGTCAACTGTAAATCTATTTTGAGTTGTAAATATTTTACAAACCTCGTTTTGGGATCCCAAATGTTAAACTCTTTGACCTTTTTGTGAAATTGAGTACTTTTAAGGATTACAGCCTTGTCTTTTTGTTTAATCACAATTTTGTTCTAAAACCCCACTTAGCGAGTTAATTGTACATTTTAAACTCACTTAGTAATGGCTCTAAGGTAGTAGGGCGTTACACCAGCTTCATGACTGAGCATAACATATACTGCTACAATGTTATGCCATTCGGGCTAAAGAATGCCGATGCATCATACCAACGATTAGTCAACAAAATGTTTGTTAACTATATCGGGAAAAACTTGGAGGTGTATATGGATGATATGATCATTAAATCATAGACTTCCAACAACCATGTGTCTGACCTGGAAGAGTGTTTTGGCGTACTAAGGATGTATGAAATGAAGTTAAATCTTCTGAAGTGAAGTTTTGGAGTTTCGTCGTGAATGTTTCTGGGTTTATAGTTCAGACATGGGGGATAGAGGCGAATCCAAAGAAAATCATATCATTATTGGAAATACCTTCGCTAAGGTCGCGTAAGGCGGTACAGAGTTTAACTGGAAAAGTGGCAGCCCTAAACCGCTTCGTTTTGAAATCCACTGACAAGTGTCTCCCATTTTATAACTTGCTTAGAGGAAACAAAAAGTTCAAGTGGACCGAACAATGCGAACATTTGTTTCACGACCTGGGAGCTCACCTGGATGCACCCCCCGTACTATCAAAACCGACATCTGGAGAATGTTTGCTTCTATATCTGGCTGGGACGAAAAATGCGATCAATGCTGTTTTAGTTCGAGAGGAGAATCGGCTGCAAAAGCTAGTGTACTACATAAGTAAAAGACTTCTCAGAGCTGAGTCCTGATATCCATTACTAAAAAAGCTCGCGTTTTGTCTTATTTTGTCTTCAAGGAAGGTCATACCATACTTTTAGTCCCCCCACCATCCATGTCTTAACCTACCAACCATTAAGGCAGGTCTTGAAAAATCCTGAAACGCCGGGTCGTCTACTAAAGTCAGCCATCAAACTCAGCCAGTTTGAGATATTGTATGTTCCATGCACAACAATCAAAGAGTCAAGCTAACCTGATGGGCATCGATTCCATACAAGTCTTAGGTTCAGATTCGAAGCATCCATTGAGTACGAAGCCCTATTAACAGGGCTAAGGGTGGAAAAAGAGCTAAAAGCAAAGGCGATCCAATGTTATAGTCATTCCCAACTCATGGTTCATTAAATATTGGGGGAATATCAAGCTCGTGGTATCAAGATGGCAGCTTACTTTGCTAAGGTTAAGGGCGAGTTTTCTGAATTTGAGTTCAGCTCTGTTGAACAAGTACCCCACGAATAGAATTCCAATGTTGATGCTTTGGATCAACATGCTACCACCAAATAGGGGGATACACTGAACGTAGTACCTGTGGAGATCTTGGAAAAACCGAGCACAATAGCCGAATCAGTTGGGGTTAGAATGATTGACATAAAACTGACATGGATGACCCCCATAGTGGAGTACCTCAGATATGATAAGTTACCTGACGACCGAAAGGGTGCAATAAAGTTTCTATATCAAGCTCCATGGTATGTTATGGTTGAAGGGACTCTAAATCAACAAGGGCATTAACTACCCCTCATGTAGTGTGTTCTGCCCGAGGAAGCACAGACTTTCTTGCAAGAAATACACGAAGGCTTCTACGGAGACCGTGCTAGGAGGAAAAACCTGGCTCTAAAGGTATTGAGAGAGGGCTATTTTTGGTGTACGCTGATAAAGGACTCGGTCTTGTATGTGCAGAGTTAACCATGATCTCATTCCATTGGTTGTTCGCAATGTGGGGGATCGACATGATTGGTCCTTTACCAATAGGAAAAGGAGGAGTTCGTTATGCTGTTGTTGCCATTGACTACTTCACGAAGTGGGTTGAGGTCGAGCCTCAGGTGACCATAACCTCGAAGAGTGTTCTGGATTTCATCATAAAGAATATCATATGTCGATTTGGGCTTCCAAAGAAGATCGTGTCTAACAATGGAACTCAGTTTGATAGTGACCTCTTCACAAAATTTTGTGAAAAATACGACATAACCAACAGTTTTTCGTCGGTATCATACCCGCAGGCTAATAGGCAGGTCGAGGATGTAAATAAAACCCTAAAGGTAAGCTTAAAGAAGCGATTAGATGAAGCCAAGGGATTATTGCCCGAATAGCTCCCTCAAGTACTCTACGCCTATAGAACCTCACATCGCACCTCCACAGAACATATCCCCTTCTCTCTGACCTTCATAAATAAGGCTATCCTCTCGATTGAAGCACTGGTGATGACCCATAGACGGAAAACCTTTGATCAAGACCAAACCATGAGCTACTCAATGCATCCCTTGATTTGATCGTGGAAAACCAAGAAGCGTCACGATTGCAACTCGCTCATTATCAATAGAAAATCACTCGTTACTTCAACTAGAAGGTAAAAGGACACAGACTCGTACTAGGTAATTTAGTTCCTTGGAGGGTGTTTTTGGCAAGAAAAGATCCCAAGGATGGTTTGTTAGGACCGAACTGGGAAGGACCATACCAGGTCGGGGAGAACCTACGTGAAGGGACTTTTAAGCTAGCTCGGTTAAGTTATAAGTTCTGGTCGCTTAGGGGTACATAATCGAAGAGAGCTTTTAAAAGAGTTCAGTATATTTAGATAAGATTTGGAAAAACTTAGAATTTGAAAAAATTGATTGTTCAACGGCTTTTTAAAGCTCGAATTTTCAAAATAATCCAGAATATGAACTATGTTGGGAAATTTCTAAGACAAAACAAAAACTGGAAGACAAATAGGAAACCCTGGATATAAACAGGTCTGAGGCCAGATTATCAACAAGTACAATGCTATTAAGCAGACTAAACTACTAGGTACGACCAGGTTTGGTGCCTGATTCTTAACAGATATAATGCAATTAGGCAGGAAAAATCTTTGATGCAACCAAGATATCGACTAAAATTAGTTAGTCAAGCCATCAAAAACCAATCCTGATCTAAAGAAAACCCCAAAGATTTCGAGTGTATAAGAATTCAAGATTCATAAACATGAGTAAATAATAGATCAAGGGGAACACAAATTGATCACAAGCTCACATACATGTATTCAAAAGTATTTAGTTATCTCGAGGAGGAAAAAACTCCAATGAGAGCCCGAAGGCGATTGTTTCAATCCCTAAGGACTTAATTACAGAAAAAGGCATCATTAAGCTCCATCGACTTACTCAAGGGATGTCACCTCCTCGCCATCCCCATCAGCAACTTCGAAAGTCTCGACAGTCTCAAAGGGTTCCTATGAGAATCGAACCTTGAACTTGGCAAGATAAGGCTCCCAAAACTCTGGCTACATGAAGGAAAAATCTCCATCTTGGTTGAAAGCCCAACACCAGTAGAGCATATCATCTAGAGAATTTTTCGACTCTGCAATCTCCAACCTCGCCCTCTCGGCCTCCTCCTTGGCTTTGGTCTCATCCTTGTCATGCATCTTTTTAAGGCTAGCATTCTCGGCCTCCAGCTGGTCCAGTCGTCGACTCACTTCCATGATTTGGTCTTTAGCGATCTGCTCGCTCTCCTGGGGGTAGCTAGGGAAGCCTTGGCAGATCGCTCACTCTTTTGGGAGTCGGTCAGAGTGGCTTAGAGATCATCACTCCTAGCTAAAACTTGAGCAATACCACAGAGTTTGGCCAGGACAGACTGCAAAGGGAAAATGCAGGTCAAGGTTCGTAAAGAAAATTAAAGAGAGGGAAAAGAAAAAGAAGTACTATAGGAGGAATGAAGGTGGCTCACACGAGGTTCATTCCCATGGCAGGCTCAAGAACATCTTCGATAGTATGCTCCTCCATGGCCCTCAAGTCCTTGCCATTGGCTTTATATGCATGGCACACCATATGGCTCGCCATCTCGTATACAATCCCTCAGAACACTTCAAGGATCCTTGCCAGCTCGAGTGGCTTTACAAGGTTCTGAATGGAGGGAATCTAAGCAAAGGGAGCTTCGCCCTAAATAACTTGAAGAACCGAGGAAGATATAGGTCGATGGAGGGGATGAGGAACCGCGTGGACAGTGACGGCTGTTAATGGGGCTAGGGGTTGAGTCTGTTGTTGCTACCAGGTGGAGTTGGCACGTTTATCTTTGACATGAGACTCGGTGGAAGTTCGAGTCTTGGAGGCATGTTTCTTTGGCAGCCTAGGCCTTTATACCACGGGCCTTGCTCCTGCCCCACCAGCCTTGAAGGCACCCTTTAAACCTGAGTCATCCAGAAAATCCATCTCTTCACTTGCAAAGGAATGAGCAGAGGATTCAGATACAAGGAATAGTTAGTCAAAATAATGCAAAGAATACAATAGAGCAAGAACCCTACCCTCCGAGCTAGGGGAGGAATCTATTACGATCAGCTTGGGGTTATGAACTGGATTGGGTAAAACCTCTACCTCCTAGACTACTACAGGTGTGGGGGACTCTAGAATTATTATACCTTGGGTCCTAAGGGGTTCAGGCTCTTCTTCCGAGCTGGATTCATCTACGGAATTATAAAACAAGGAGAGAATACACTCTGACGTAAGGAAGGCCATGTCCTACGATTCGTACCATATTCCTAAAAAATGGTGGACCTAAAATGGAGGGTATTGTCTTCCACAATGGTGCATCTGGGGTAGCTATGGTCATAACGTACTACCAGATGATCCACACAATGGAGGAGCATTTTGTTCAGGTCCGGGTCAACAAAATGACGACTCACGAGCTGATGTGGGTTGAATCGAATTAGCCTAAAACTGGCAGCAACCCGATCTAGTTCTCTATATGGGTTACCTTGGCCGGAAGTGTCGACTGCTGCCCGAGACTCATATCGGTCCGGGTCAGGATGCTGCCCAACCTCAGGAACTCTACTCTTGCGCACCAGCGCCGCCACATCTTTTTCCTCCTCGGTGTCTTCAATGGCGGGCAGGAATTCTTGAGGAGGGGGAAGCTCGGGAAGCATGAGAAATGGACCTCAGGTTCTGATAGCCAGCATCTGACCTTTGCGGATCGAATTGCAGGCCACCATGGGAGCATTGTTTATCACCTTCTGGAACTCCTTCTCATTCGAAGGAAGACGGGACATAGTGTCGTACTGACCTCCAAGGGACTTAGACCGCCCTGTCCTCTTGAATATAGCTGCACATAGAACAAACTCAGCTAGGAGGGTTAAACTTAATAAAAAAATAATAAGGGAATTCACATATAGAGTTCAAAAAGTTAGGAGACTTATGCTGACGTTGACGTATCAATGAGTGCAGTTCTTGAATCCATTCGACATAGAGAACTGATTTTTATAGTCATTTGGGTGGCTGGGGAGGTCAATGACGGAGGTTGTGTTGAGGAAGCGAGTGAGGTAGTAGAAGTCGTCACCTCGTCCCTTCTGATCAGGGCTAGCTTTGAGACAGAAGAAGTACATAATATCAGCCGGAGTGGGGACCTCCCACTCGTCCCTCAAAAATAAATATTTTAACTCCGCCAAAAGTCGATACGAGTTTGGGGGCAGTTGGAAAGGAGCTAGTTCGAAGTCATTCAAGAAATCTACGAAGTACTGGTCCAAGGGATGGAAAGCACTTGCTTTTAGATGCTCATCACTCCAAGCCCCCAAGTCATCTTGAAGTGGGGTGCAACTTCGCTCTCCTTCCAATGTAGGTCGGGCGATAAGGCCCTCAATCCCCAGCTCGATCCCGATGCTCAGAAATATCTTGTTCACCTTCCCCTAAGTTGTTATTTGGGACACGATGTGCTCGGCCTCAAAAAAGGAGTCAAGGTCAACAATAATGTCCCTGTCCACCATTGGGTCAAAGTGAGGAATAGGAGATTCGGACGCGATCTGCTTGCCCTTATTATTATTATTTTTTTTTGCGTAGAGGAGCTTGTGATGTTTGTCTTTGGTGGAGCCAAGATCTAGCTCACCTGACTACAAAGCGGCCCATTAGTGGCGACCTAAAATAATGCCTAGCTACGATGATAAAGATAAGGTGACCCATGGGTTTGGGTGTGGTTTATTTTTGGCCTACGGTGTTCCAAAATCTATGGAGCTAAGCTATCTCCTAACATCAACGCATGTTTCCACGCGCAGTCCTAGGGCACACGCTATAAACTCGGGATATTCAATGATACTTCGGGATTCGCGTGTCAGACCCACTAATTTTATTTTGAAAGTGGTTTAATGCCAAACCATTTAAGGAATCATGACCCTTAAGCTACCCTGAGCCAAACCTAAAACCTCTCAACTTTCACATCCAAACAGGTATTTTATTCGATTCATCAACAATGCTTTCCTTACAAAACCCAAAAAAATTGCCTGGTTTTCAAACACCTTATTTCTAAACAATTATAATATCGTTCTTATAGCCTAAATCGATCCCTATTGAGCTCAGAAATGGCTAGAACACGAAACGATACTGAATGTAAAAAATATTTTTTTAAATAAAAGGAACTCGTTGGAAAATAAAGGGTGAAAGATTGAAACTAGATGAGGAGATACTTACATTTTATACGTTCACTTGATGAGAATGTTGGTGCTTCGAAAGGAAGGAGCTTTAGAGCTTCTGAAAAATGGAAGGGTAGTGAAGGTTTTTGAAAAAGGCTTGATAGAAAAAAAAAAAAGGAAGTTTTGTTTCTGAATGGAAATTTTTTTAATACATAGGTGGTGAGGTTCAGGTCTAATCTCCCTAGTTATACATAAGCTTGGGAATTAATCTGGGCCATCTGAACGGGTCAGCTCGGGATCAAAAGGCCAAGATTGATTGACCCATACGGCGGCAGAAAGTTGACAGGGCAGTTGTCACAGTCCTCGAAACCCGAACCAACACTAATTATAGACGACCACATGTTCAACCCTCGAGTAGTGGGCAGTCACGATTTCACAGGACAGATGCCTAAAAGCCCCTACTGCGCGTGTGAGAAAATGATGACGTCAAGCACGAGTAAGAGCTTGGACGGCAAATGTTGTACCCTAAATATTAGCATGGATTCAATCACTTAGCTAGGGGTATAATTGGCAGACGATCACGTGGAAAAAGCTGACATGTAGAACATCTAGCTAATGATGATATGAGTAGCTCGAGTTAGGACTTGACACTACGACATGCAAATAATTTCAGACCGCTTCACAGGACAATGATCTAGTTTGAGACATGTAATGGCAAGATCTCCTTTACAGTGCTCTGAACTTAATCCGAACTAAAGTTCATTCACTCTTCAACCTCCAACTCGATAAAGATGTTCAACTTGTGGAGACATGGTCTTGATGCACAGTGAAGGATCCCAAAAGACTTGGAGGCTCTTTATATACTCATTAATGCCCAGGCTGTATTGCACATTTATTTCCCAAGATAACGAGAGTGATGTCCATAGGCAATCGTATCCCTACGAAAATGGGAATTATCTTAATTACATGCTTGCCATATTTATGCACGCAGTTACCCAAACCTGTCCAGGAAATTCCACTATAAATATCAGGGATAATAGACTGGAAAAGGGACTGCTTTTTGTAATACAGAAACTCAGCAGAAATTGTGAGAAAGAAATAATATTGTCTCGTGGACTAGGTGGATTTTAACCACTAAACCACGTAAAATTATGAGTTCGAGAAGTTGTTTACATAATTCATTACAGTTTAGAAAAGAGCACTAATATCTTTCTTATTGGATTTCTTAATCTACTGTTAGCAAAAAACTGCATCAACAGAACCCTAAACCTAATAGGCAATAGCCAAAACCATATATGTTTAAACACCAACAAACCCAATTTCTTAAAATCATATGAACCCAAAACAAAATACAACATCCAATAATTCTAACATGCTTCCTAAGAACAAGAGAAAAAAAAGATTTCATCAACAACATGAAGACCATTACCCTAGCTTAAACCCGTAGGCAATTGGAACCCCAAATAAAATTTTCAATTTCACAACAACATTCTTAGCATGGTTCTAAATAGACATCACCATCAATTACATCAATTATGCTTATATCCAATCAACAATCTCCTAACCAAAATAACAACTCACCAAACTTAAGCATATATTGACAAAACATCAAGTATTATAAAACCACAACCAAGAATCAATTCATCAACAAACAAAGATTGAGAGAAAAATCCATTATCTTCCTTGATAGAATTCAAAAACTCAAACAAAGTGTCCTCTCTGATACAACCCTAGGGATTTCGAATCCACAACAAGAAAAGAAGACAAAACAACAAAAAGAAGGTGAAGAGATGGATTAATGGATTCAACCACTAGAGAAATCAAGAACACAAACCTAAATTGTTGAAATCCCCTTTATCTTCTCTTCCTTCTTCTTTCTCTCTTCTCCCACGAGATCCTCTCTTTTTCTCTCTCTACAATTGGAAGCCAAGACCGAAATGAGCCTTCAAGCTCTTACTTATTTTCTATTTAAATGCCCTAATCACCAAAACCTAGCTAAGGAAAATGTAATTATCATTTTCCTTTATTTTCCCTAAATAAAATAAAATAATAATTGTTCTCAGCCAATCAATCCCTTTCACAATTGACATCACACTAACTTCTCTTTTTCCTTCCTTGGCACAACACAAAGGAAATGTCTAATTTTCGTAGTTCTAGGGTCCTGCCCATTAAAACTCGAATTTGACCCTTATTTGTTGCGTTTTAGGAAACATATTATTTGACAAAAGTTGTAGATAATTTAATTAGTTTTCTAACGTTACCAATTTTCTATAAATCAGATATCTACAGCTCATGTTATGACTATTTTGCTGATGCTGGGTCCAAGGTTATGGGAATTCAAAACAAAAAAGGTAACTCTATCTCTTCTTACCATTTGTTTACCATTTCTTTCTTGTGTGGACACATGCTTGGAAAAATTATTGCATGCTCATCATGCAATCATGCACATGCACACACACACACACAAGTGCTCAGGTGCATTTCTACTAACCATACACCTTGGTGCATACAACCAAAACTCAAGAGTTCACACAAAATAAAAAATTAACAATTTTAATTCACATAATTTCTACCAAACAATTTAAAAAATAAAATGAATTCCTAACACTTAACAATTATAATTCAAATAAAGCACACAAATTAATAAAATAAAATAAAAAATTGGTGCGCTACACACAAATCCTAAGATTGCACATAGGAAAGTCCAACTACCACTAGAGGACCCCATCCATATGCGCTCGTGTCATTGCTGGTGCCTGCACCATTGACATAGTACTTTCTATATAATCGCTCTCAGGTTGAGCGTGTTGCTTGTTGAGCTTGTCTTCTAAAATCTTCTTGTATCTTGCTCGATTACAAAACAAAATTAGTCTTTGGAAGGTTAAATAAGTAATTAATGTACTTACGAAGTCTTGTTCAACTTGCTCAATGACAAACTCACTCTTATCTTTCTTCCGAGTTTTCCTGATAAATAAAAAAAATTGATAACTAATAAATAAATAGAAATAAATTGAATTCACTTTTTGATTTACTCTCTCATAATGGCTAGCAACAAACAGTTTTGAGCCCTAAATAGTAAAGTACTTTATTAATTTTGCGATCTATACATTCTTTACAACACACTCAACAACTTTGGGATTCGTCGAAAGCTCAACACATTTATTCAAATCGTCCACTTTAACACCTTTAGTATGGTTATTCAAGGCCCTCCCCATGCCTCCCTCTCGTGAAGAGTTTCTTGAAATTTTTTCTTTTAATGGGATAGTACAGGGCACCCTCATGTATATCAAAATACAACTACACTTAACTACAAAATTATTGTTTTTTGAAATTTTAATTACTGGCCTTCGTACTATTTAAAAGTTGTGTCTTAAAGTATTATGGGACAATTTTCTATGACTCATAAAACGGAGGAATTTTCTCACCTACCATGTAACCGATCAAACGAGTGAAATCTAACACATTATCCCCAATTGCATGGAAGGTGTTGTTTTGCACGTCAAATTATATGGGCATGGTCACCAAAGTTTATATCTTTCTTTGTTTAGTGTCATTCCAGTAGACATTCTGCGCTTCTTAGTTGAGTTGTGTGGGAAAATATAACGTAATTAGATATAATACTTGAATAAACACAATATGATAAATACAATATTTATATCTACTAAATTAATTATTCATAAATATTATAATTATAAATAACACAATATAAATAGCAATTATAATTAATCTAGACAATAATTATACTGAACAATAATACAAATCGAGGCCTGTGTAGCACATAGTTTCCTTAAAACAGATTCGTCGCCTCCAAGAGGTTTCAACGTCTGTCTCCCAGGATACAATGGAGAATGACAAATAACTCAATTACTTCACTGAACCAAATATACATGAACTCTACCACACTAAGAATATAAAACTTTTAACTAAAACCCTAAAATAAATATAATTAATATAATTATATACCTTAATCTTTTTGTTAAGGAAATTCGTTATATCTAAACTACTCAGACTAGACTCCTTTATATAGGCTATGTATGATGAGAAAATCCTCTCATAAACAATGTGAGACTAAATCCCATTTGTTGTTCAATTCAACACAAAATTCTAACATTCCCCCACATGAATGAAATTCTAACTCAAGAAAAAAACAACAAAAGAATTAGACCTAGGTGATAGAGTTCAACGTTAGAAACGCACATAGGATAGGTAGGTGTTATCCTTTGAACCTTCCCTTGTGTAATTATATTTACTTTACTTGCTGATCAGTAGACGTGATGCTTTGAACTGTTCTACCGTTTGTGTAAACGATGATATACCATACACATGAATCTTTCCTGACATATTTTGGTTCTCAATATTATGTTCGTTTTTGGCCCTGAACATTTCCCTGGTTCTGCAAGAGATGTTCCAGGAATTGAGCCCTATTCAATTCCTATAGAAGTGGACAATCTTCTCTCTCACATAGGTGATTTTCTTAATTAAGAGTAACCTGTATTACTCTGATCAAAATTTCAGCATGTAAGAAATCATTAATAGCATAGCTTAACCTTTTCCTTACGGTTATCACAGTTTCATCGTAGGAATGGATAATGAGGATAACCCCCATAGTGATCCAACATAGTATTTACAGTTTTAGTTGTCCCTTTGAACCTAGATCTTGGGATTTCCAATCAACTAGGTTGGGTGACTATTGTATTGATTTTTCATTCATGGGCTTTTGTCCAATTCCCCTTGATGATTTTGTAACCAACTCTCTATTTAACCCTTTGGTAGGCGGATCCGCAATATTATCCTTTGACTTCACATAGTCAATAGATATAACTCCAGTTGAGAGTTGTTGTCTAATCGTATTGTGTCTACGATGTATATGTTTAGACTTACCATTATCCAAATTATTATGTGCCCTACCAATTGCAGATTGACTATCGCAATGTATGACAGTAGATGGCACTGGTTTATGCCATTTGGGAATATCTTCTAAAAATTGACGAAGCCATTCAACTTCTTTGCCACACTTGTCTAAGGCAATAAACTCAGATTCCATTGGGGATCTAGCTATTACCGTTTGTTTAGAAGATTTCCATGATATTGCTGCACCACTAAGTATGAACACATATCCACTCGTCGACTTTGAGTCTTTCATATCAAATATCCAATTAGCATCACAATACCCTTCAAGTACTGTTGGATAATTAGTATAGTGCAACCCATAGCTACGAGTAAATCGCAAGTACCTAAGCACTCTTGTTATTCCTTTCAAGTGGTCAAACCCTGGATTATTCATGTATCTACTCAATTTACTAACTGTGTAGGCTATATCGGGTCTTGTACAACTCATTAAGTACATTAGACTTCTAATAATTCTAGAGTACTCCACCAGAGAGACACTCTCCCCTTTGTTCTTGAGAAAAATGTAGGCTCGAATCTATAGGGGTTCTAGATACACCAGAATATTCTTTGTTGAATTTCTCAAGAATTTTGTACACATAATGGGACGGACTTAGAATGATCTTATCAGATGTCCTTGAGATTTGAATCCCCAAAATAACATTTGTTAGACCCATAGATTTGATCATCTTATCACTGCTTCCAACAATGAGTATGTCATCTACGTAAAGACACAAAATGACATAGTCATTATTTGTTTCTTTATCATAAATACATTTATCCTATTCATTGATTATGAAGCCATTTTCCAACATTGTTTGGTCAAATATTTCAAGCCATTGTTTTGGTGCTTTCTTTAAACCATATAAAGATTTCACCAATTTACAAACTTTTCTTTCTTGTCCTGGGGAGGAAAAACTCTCGGGTTTTTCCATATAAATTTCTTCATTTAAATCCCCATTTAGAAAAGCAGTTTTCACATCCATTTGATGTACTTAAAGATTGCGCAACGCAGCAATAGCAAGTATCATCCTAATGGAATTTATTCTTGTCACAGGAGAATTAGTTTAAAAGTAATCAAGGCCTTCACGTTGGTTATAACATTTAATTACAAGCCATGCCTTATACATATCAATTGAACCATCAGCTTTCATTTTTCTCTTGAAAATCCATTTGGCCCCTAAAGGCTTACATCCTGAAGGAAGATCTACTAAATCCTAGGTATGATTTTGAAATACAGATTCAATCTCACTATTAATAGCTTCTTTTCATAAAGATCCTTCAGTGGAGTTCACAACTTCATCAAAGCTTTGAGGTTCACCTTCTAGCAAATAGGTCACAAAATCTTGACCAAAAGACATTTCTTTTCTAATTCTTTTACTACGTCTAGGTTGTAATGCCTAGACTAATTCTAGGCCTCAGACCATTAAAAACTACTAAACATAACTACTATTTGGAATACATACATAGGATAATAAAACTTTATTATAAAAATCCAAGATATGGGATCCCATTCTTTAATACATAAAACATAAGGAAAACATAACCTTTAATTATTTGTTCAAATGCTAAAGGAGGAAAATAAATACTTGAATTGAAAAGACTCAAAAATATAAACTTCATCCTCGATCTTCCAGCAGTCCATCAATTCAGTTCATCCCCAATACACATGCCAAAGTTGCCATGAATCTGTCCCGCCTTCCAAGCTTCTTTTCTTGCACCACCTAGAATAAAATGAATGAGCCTAATGCCCAGCAAGGAAAATCTACTAAAAGATAACATAAATCATAAGACTAAAAAAACATATAACGTAAAAACGTATATCATATAAACAGAGGACTACAATATTAATGGCCATTAACTCATTACCGTAGTATGTGATAAAACCATCTAGGTCCTCAGTCGACTAATCGAGGTAGGTTAGATCACAAAATGGTATATGATAAACCATCTAGATCCCCGGTCTACTAATCGAGGTAGGTTTAATCATAACTCTAATCCACGATAATGGTAAAAATCTTGGGATTTGATTTGCTATCTAAGCAATTATAATACCGAAGTGACTATAACATAAAACATATTAATATACATATAAAATATAGCACTATACATATCATATCATATAAACATATCATAACACATATAATCTAATCTATCTTCCTTCCCAAAAACTGGGATATTGGAGACAAGAACGTTATTGGAAAACTCCTAAAACCAACAATAAGAATCACGAGCTTCTAAAGAAATGGAGATGAAAAGGAGATATAAACCATGAAGATAGAAACTTACCAAAAAATCTTAAGTTTCAAGAAACTTAAATACCTAACCAAGAAGCCATAAAATCAAGTTAGGATCTGAAAGAAAATGAAATAAAATAAAAGAACTATGATGGATTAAACCCGGGGATAAGAATACCTTGATAGGCTAGAACTTTGATCTATACCGAAATACCGAAATACCACTCTATCTTACTTCCCAAGTGTTTAGAAAAACTTAGACTTGAAAGCTTTTAAATCCCAAAACCCTGGTGTTTTCTCTCTAAAATAACTTAGCAGCTTGGAGGCTCTGAAGAATGCTTGAATGATGAATGAAATGGCTGAGTACTTGGTCATATTTATAGAGTTCAAGGAATGAAACTAACCCATTTAAAAAAGAATAAATAAATGAATATAAATTAAATGAATTTGAATTTTCGGTTCAATAGATGCCTAGAACTCGGTCAAAAACTTTCAGGAGCAAATCTAAGTTATTGAGGGTTGTTTCTATTTCGGTTCCATGAAATTTCAAAATCATCACAAAGGGCTGATAGATCGCCCCCTATAGGCGATATATCGTCCACCCCTGTGCCTCGAGCCTTCATGGTTTCGTTTGTGCGAAGTCGACGTTTTTTTTCGTATCAGCCTTAGGCAACATATCGACCCTTATTGCTGCGATATAACGGCATACATTGATATTTTAAACACGTTTTTGCACACTTTCAACATATTTTGAATTTGGTAAAACAAATTTGACTGAGTGAAACATGATCCTAACAACTGCTGGAAGGTTCTAGAGCTTCTAGATCTATCATTTATTAAATTATTCATCTAAAATCCTTAAATCCTTAATAAACATTCATGTGACAAGTGTCACGCTCTTAATTATTCTATCTAAACCTTAGTTTATAATAAAAAATATTTCTAGGACTAGCTATATTAATTAGACCTTATGTTAAAATTGATATTTCTAAACTATAGGTTACACTTGTAAAATCCATAACTATTTCTATGGGTTTCCAACTAAATCCTTGCTTGAACCAATAATCATGAAAACTAAAATACTACAAGCTACTACTATCTGTCTAAGTAAAACTTTAAGATGCTAGGATGTCCCCGGAATTTACTTACCAAACAATTCTGAATACCGTGCTAGGATGTCTTCCTCCAAATCCAACGTTGCCTCCCATTTTTAACTATTACTCCAAAGGACCTTGATTATCGAAATACTCTTAGACCGTAATACCTTCATCCCCTTCTCTAGGATGCTAACCAGTCGTTCCTCATAACTCAGGTCTTTCTGGAGTGCTAACGTATCGTACTTGAGGATGTGAGATGGGTCTGACACATATCTATGCAACATCGAGATGTGAAACACATTGTGGCTATCTGCTAGAGCTGGCGGTAGGGCTAATCTATATGCTACTGTTCCCACCTTGTCCAATATCTCAAAAGGTCCTATAAATTGGGGACTCAGTTTTCCTTTCTTCCCAAACTGCTTCAATTCCTTCATAGGAGATATCTTTAAGAAGACTTGATCTCCGACTTTGAATTCCACATCTCGCCGCTTGGCATCTGCATAACTCTTTTGTTGACTCTGAGCAGCAAGCATACACTTTCTAATCGGCTCCACTGCTTCCTAAGCCTCTCTAAAAGCTTCGGGTCCAAGAAGTTGCCTTTCTCCTGCCACATCCCAATGTAATGGCGATCAACACTTCCTTCCATAAAGTAACTTATAGGGTGCCATACCGATCATTGCCTGGTAAGTATTATTGTAGGAGAACTCTATAAGTGGCAAATGCTTACTCCGCGATCCTCCGAAGTCTAATACACAAGTGTGCAACATATCTTCTAAAATTTGTATGGTATGCTCGGTTTGACCATCGGTCTGAGGATGAAATGTCGTACTGAGACTTAGCTTGGTACCCATGGCTTGCAGCAAGCTTCCCCAAAATCTCGATGTGAACACCGATCCTCTATCAGAGACTATGGCCTTAGGGATTTCATGCAGTCGTACTATTTCTCGAACAAAAATTTATGCATACTGGTCTGCAGTTTACGTAGTCTTGACAGGAAGGAAGTGAGCTGACTTGGTGAGTCTATCTACCACAACTCAAGCTGAGTCGTGTTGCTTATTTGCTCATGGTAATCCTGTCACGAACTCCATGGCTATGTCTTTCCAATTCGATTCAAGAATACTAAGCGGTTGCAATAAGCCTGTGGGTCACTGATGTTCCACATTCACTTGCTGGACACATACTCTACTGCATCTTTCTTCATTCCCAGCCATCAATATAGTGCCTTAAGGTCGTGAGTCATCTTGGTCGACCCCGGGTGAACCGAGTATGGGGTAGTGTGTGTCTCTTCTAAAATCTTCATCTTAATCCCGTAGTCATTCGGCACGCACACCCAACCCTTATATCTCAAGAACCCCTGTCCTGACATATAGAAATCCATAGTCTTCCCTCCTATGAATACAACCATATGAGATACTAACATGTCATCATGCCCTTGCCCGATCCGTATATCTTCTAATAAGCTCGATTGGATGGACAAGTTAGCCAGTTGACCTCTGACTAGTTCTATTCTGGCATTAATCAGCTCTTGCTGAAGTGGCTTTTCTATTCCAGATAATACTGCTAAATATCTCTTTTGGCCTAACGCACTGCAACTACATTCGCTATTCCTGGGTGGTATAGGATTTCGCAGTCATAATCCTTTACTAGTTCTAATCACCTGCGCTACCTCGTGTTGAGCTCTTTCTGTGTGAAAAAAATACTTTAAGCTCTTGTGGTCCGTATAAATCTCACACAGTTCTCCATAAAGATAGCGACGCCAGGTTTTCAATGCGAAGATCACCGCTGCCAACTCCATATCGTTTGTTGGATAGTGTTGCTTGTATTCCTTCAGCTGTCTGGCGGCGTGGGCTATCACTTTGTCATTTTGCATCAACACACAACCAAAACCTTGCTTCGACGCATCACAATATACTACAAACTTGTCGTTGGGTGTCAGTACACAAAGTAATGGTGTTGAGCATAATTCATCCTTGAGCAACTGGAAGCTCTCTTGAAATCTATCTGTCCAGATGAACTTTTGTTGTTTCCAGGCCAGGTTGGTAAGCAGAGTAGCTATCTTAAAAAGACTTTGAAAAATCTCTAATAATAGCCTACTATCTAGAGAAAACTTCTAACTTCTGACACATTCTTAGGTCTTGGCCAATCTTTCACAACCTCTTCCTTAGCTGGGTCTACTGCAACTCTATCTTTTGATACTATATGGCCGAGGAACGCTACTTGCGATAGCCAAAATTCACATTTCTTGAACTTGGCATAAAGTTTATGCTCCTTTAGTCACAACATGGTAAGTCTTAAATGTTCCTCATGCTCAACTTCGTCCTTGGAGTACACCAAAATATCATCAATGAACCCTACGATGAATTTGTCAAAGTAATCCTTTAAGACCTGATTCATTAAGTCCATAAATGTTGCTGGAGCATTGGTAAGACCAAAAGACATAACTAGAAACTCATAATGTCCATACCGAGTTCTAAAAGCTGTCTTTGGTATATCCTCTTCCCGTACCTTGAACTGGTCATAACCGGACCATAGATCAATCTTTGAAAATATGGTCGCTCCTCGGAGTTGATCAAATAAGCAGTCGATCCGGGGTAGGTGGTACTTGTTCTTAATTGTCACCTTGTTCAGGTCGCGGTCATCGATACACATCCACATGCTTTCATCCTTCTTCTTCACAAATAGAACCTGTGCTCCCTATGGCGAATGGCTTGGTTTGATGAAAGCCAAGTGTAAGAGTTCTTGTAACAACGTTTTCAACTCCTTGAGTTTAGTAGGTGCCATCCGGTATGGTGCCTTTGAGACAGGCTTGATTCTCGATACTAGTTCGATGGTGAATTCAATTTCTCGAGTAAGCGGTAACCCTGGTAAGGTGTCAGGAAATATCTCTTGAAATTCCTTTATAATGCGGACATCTCCAACCTTTAATGGGGTTTCTTGTGCCACATCCATGACGCTTTCTCAGAATATGTGACATCCTTTCTCTATCAACCTCTGAGCTTTGAGAGATGAGATAAGAAATGTCTGTAGTTGTGAAAGCTTTCCCATAAAACATAGTTTCTAACCGTCAGGAGTTTCGAACGTCACTTGCTTGCGTCTATGATTGATGGTTGTGCCATGTCTTGCTAGCCAATCCATGCCCAGTATTACGTCAAAATCCTTGATCTTTAGCTCTATCTGGTCTCCTTCTAGTTCCGTCTCCTCGATTTTGATCGGTACTCCTCATACTATTCGTGATGATAAAACTACTTCGCTTGAAGGCAATTCTGTAACAAACGTAGTTCTAAATCTTTCACTAGTTTTGTCTAATTTTTCTATCATTCCTAACAAGATATACGAGTGTGTTGCTCTCGAATCAAACAATCTTGAACATATACTATTGAGGATAGGAAGTTGACATGTGACCACTTTTTTACTAGCTTCGGCTTCAGCCTGGGTCAAGGCAAAGACTCTGGCTAGAACCATCTTGTTGTCCCTCTTTTTTTCTTGCTTGAGCTATGGACACTCCTTTTTCTGATGACCTTCCTGGCCACAATTGAAAGAACCTTTGGTATTTGCACGACACTCCCCATAATGTCTTTTCTAGCACTTGGAGTACTGAGGGTATTCCATATAACCCGACCTATTATTACCTTTGCTAGTTCATGCTCTTTTATCACCATCGGCTTGCTTATTATCAGGATGCTTTCTTTTCTGTCCATTATTATTTTGCTGGTGGTTGTTGTTGATTCTACCATTTTGAGTCTGACTCTGCTGCTTGGGTTCAAACTTCCTGGCCTCTTCCTTACTAACATTGGCTTGGAGCCTTTCCACCTCTATAGTCGTTTCTAGAGTGGTTCTAGGGTTTGCAGGCTTGACTCCTAGCTCAATCTTGGGTCTGAGTCCCCTAGTGAACTTGGTAACCCTCAAGAAATTAGTTGGAACTAACTCTGGTACAAACTTCACTAATCGATCAAATTGTCGAGCGTACTCGACTACTGTTAAATTGCTCTGCTTCAGACTTGTAAACTCTTCCACCCTTGTAGCGATAATAGTCGAGTTGAAACGACCTCCACAAATCTAGTCCAAGTCATGGTGGCGACATCATGAGTTTTTTGCACTAAATCCCACCAGATTCTAGCATCCTTTTTCAGAAGAGAAGAAACGCAGGATATTCCATCTGCATTGCCGAGGTTCATGTGTGCTAGAATAGGCTCTACATTCCTGAGCCATTATTCCACCTCAAAAAGGTCGGTTGTCCCTTCAAAGTTTAGAGCGTACTGCTTACTGAAATGCTCATATATTGGCTCTATGTACTGAGTTGGATAAGGCGCGTAGTTCGCCATCGGCCATCCCCGACATGGACCTACTTGCTGGGGTGCTTGAGCCGCTGGCTGAGGCTGCAGCTGAGGTTGCGACTGAGGCTGGGGCTGAGATTGCGGCTGTTGTCGTTGTTGTTGTACCAGTTCTTCTACTTGTTGCCGTAATCAGATAATTTTAGTGGTGTTGTCCACAGGAGGTGGTGCATTTCTATTGGCAGTAGCATTGGTAGCACACGTTCCCCTTCTTCGGACTGGAGGGGCTTCGTTAGTCTCGTTGGAGACGCTAGAGGCATTGGCGTTAGTGCATGCAGACCTTCATAGCGACATCTTTAGCAAAGTTCTAACAGTTGAGAAAACACGTTAGAACTTACCCTAATTGGTTCAAAGGCAAAAACTTAGCCTAAGCAAACATAACTTGGACCTATCAGTTATGATTTCTTATGAAAAATTACGTAAGTCATCTTTATAAATTAGGGTGTGTTTTCATACTTAGAACAATAGTCGTCTTTATTATTTCTTAGGCTCGAAACTCGTCGTTGTTCCAAAGTTAACCATACTGGGGGAGGATTGGGATCAGTAAAATCGTTCCCACTACTATGGCCCCCTAAACTCTCAATACAAAACCCGATCTATTGATTTGTATCCACATTCACCGAACTCATTCATTATTTATTGAATTTATCCTAAATTTATTATGATTGTAGAAAAAAAAAACTCATACATGTCATTCAAAAATAACAACTTTATTCATTTGGAAAAAAAAATTCACTAATTACAATCATAAATTCAAAATAATGAAACTATACTAATAATAACAAGGGTAAATCTTTAAAAATCAAGATCTTCTACATCTGACCCTTCATCTAACATATCATTGTCTATTTCTTCATAATCATCATTACTATGAGCCTCGAAACTACCTCGGGGAATATTCTTTAAGATAATATGCTTTCGTTCGTTAGTGAATTGAAATTCAAATTTAGAGGTAAACCTAAGTATAAGAAAATAATATCTCATGGCTACTGGTAACTCATCTTCATCATCCATAGTCTCCCAAAATTCTTCTAATTTTGAAACTACAAAAGGAAAATCATTAAAAAGCCTAATTACTAAGACATGTTGTTCCATAGATCTCATCATAATTTGCTTAGTGGTTTGAAGGTGAACTATTCCCCTATGAAATAGGATCAATCTTGGAGTGATTCTTTCTAGCACTCCTATTTCATTCCCTGGCTCTCTAATCCTTTTCAATGCCTCGATGGCTTAGATATCTTGATAGGTCAAAGCTCCATTCATTTTGGTTGAAAACATAATGACTAAAACGTTAGCTATTAACATAAACATAATAGTCATAATATAAACACTTACATTGATAGTTAGATTCAGAGCTTTTGCGTGTGTATCAAGGAGAACTTCATGCATATGAACCCTGGGCTCTGATACAAACTGTAATGCCCCAACTAATTTTAGACTTCAGACCATTAAAAACTACTAAACATAACTACTATTTGGAATACATACATAGGATAATAAAACGTTATTATAACAATCCAAGATACGAGATCCCATTGTATAATACATAAAAACATAAAGAAAACATAACCTTTAATTTTTTGATCAAATACTAAAGGCGAAAAATAAATACATAAATTGAAAATACTCAAAAATATAAACTTCATCCTCGATCTTCTAACAATCCATCAATTTAGTCCATCCCCAATACACATGCCAAAGCTTGCATCAATCTGTCCCGCCTTCCAAGTTTTTATTCGTGCACCATCTAAAATAAAAGGAATTAGCATAATGCCCAGTAACGAAAATCTACTAAAACATAACATAAATCATAAGACTAAAAAAACACATACTATAAAACATATAACGTAAAAACGTATATCATATAAACATAGGACTACTATATTAATGGTCATTAACTCATTAACGTAGTATGTGATAGAACCATCTAGGTCCTCAGTCTACTAATCGAGGTAGGTTAGATCACAAAATAGTATATGATAAACCATCTAGGTCCTCAGTCTACTAATCGAGGTAGGTTTAATCATAACTCTAATCTACGATAATGATAATAATCTTTGGATTTGATTTGCTATCTAACCAACTATAATACCCAAGTGACTATAACATAAAACATATTCATATACATGTATAACATATCATATCATATAAACATATCATAACACATATAATCTAACCTATTTTTCTTACAAAAACTAAGATATTGGAGACAAGAATGGGATTGGAAAACTCCTAAAACTAACAGTAAGAATCATGAGTTTCTAAAGAAATGGAGATGAAAAGGAGATCTAGACCATCAAGTTAGAAACTTACTGAAAAACCTTAAGTTTCAAGAAAATTAAATACCTACCCAAGAAGCCATAAAATCAAGTTAGGATCTGAAAGAAAATGAAAGAAAATAAAAGAACTATGATGGATTAAACCTGAGGATAAGAATACCTTGATAGGATAGACCTTCGATCTACACGTCAATACTTGAAATATCACTCTATCTTATTTCCCAAGTGTTTAGAAAAGCTTAGATTACAAATTTTTTAAATCCCAAAACCCTGGTGTTTTCTCTCTAAAATAACTTAGCAACTTTGGAGGCTCTAAAGAATGCTTGAATGATGAATGAAATGACTGAGTACTAGGTCCTATTTATAGAGTTCAAGGAGTGAAACTAACCCCTTTTAAAAAGAATAAATAAATAATGAATATAAATTGAATAAATATGAATTTTCGGTGCAACAGATGCCCAGAACTCGGTCAAAAACATTAAGGAGCAAATATAAGATGTTGAGGGCTGTTTCTAATTCGGTTCCACGAAATTTCAAAAACATCACAAAGGGTCGATATATCGCATGGAGTCGACATGTTTTCCGTATCAACCTTAGGTGACATATCGGCCCCTGCAATTGTGATATATCGGCATATGTTGATATTTTAAACACGTTTTTGCACACTTTCAACATATTTTGAATTTGGTAAAACAATTTTGATTGAGTAAAACATGATCCTAACAGCTGCTGCAAGGTTCTAGAGATTCTAGATCTATCCTTTATTAAATTATTCCTCGAAATCCTTAATAAATATGCATGTGACAAGTGGCACGCTCTTAATTATTCTATCTAAACCTTAGGTTATAATAAATAATATTTCTAGGACAAGCTATATTAATCAAACCTTATGTTAAAATTAATATTTCTAAACTATAGGTTAAACTTGTAAAATCCATTACTATTTCTATGAGTTTCCAACTAAATCTTGGCTTGAACAAATAATCACGAAAACTAAAATACTATAAGCTACTACTAGCTATTACTATCTAGCTAAGTAAAATTCTAATACGCTACATAGGATCATCCTCAGGCACTTGATTTTTATCCTGACTATTTTCGACAATAGTCTCATGTGTTTGTTTTAACGAAGTTGAATCCTCTTTTGATCTACATGGAAAATTCACCAGATTCTGATACACACTACTATTATGTGCATAACAATTGAAAATGCAATCAATAGTTTTTGGACCTATTTTTACCATTTTTGATAAAGGTACAACCACTTTGGCAAGACACACCCACACACTTAAGTATTTGAAGGAAGGCTCTGTTCCTTTCCATAACTCATAAGGGGTCTTATCTTTTTTTTTTTGGGTATTTTATTTAAAAGATGATTAGCTAACATGACAGCTTCTCCCCACATGTTCTAAGGCAATCCAGAACTAATCAACATTGCATTCATTATTTCTTTCAATGTACGATTTTTCAGTTCAACAACTCCATTTTATTGAGGTGAATAAGGTATAGTGGTTTCATGGATGATTCCATGTTTAGCATAGAATTCAAGAAATTACAATTCATACTCACCACCTTAACTTCGGTCTTCTAGAGAACAAATTTCTCTATTGCCTCTTCTTTTCTTTTTACCAAATACACATAGCAATATATGATGTTATCATCGACAAAATTAATAAAATACTCATTGCCTCCCCTTGTATGAACACATTTTAAATCACATACATTGCTACGTATTAAATTTAGGGGTTCATTATTACTTTCAATCATTTTGAAGGATGACCTTGTCAGTTTCACCTCAACCCATGTTTCACATTTATGATTTGAAGTTAATTAATCGTTTTGGTATATGATTCAAGTTAATTAATCTTGAGAGTGTCATAATTAACATGTCCTAGTCTACCATTCCAAACATTAGAAGACTCGAGAAAATAAGTAGATGAGTTATTAACTTTATTGATATTTGGTTTAACAACCATTACATTGAGTTTAAACTACACATCAATTACATAACCCCATCCCACATACATTCCACTTTTGGACAGAACAACTTTGTCTGACTCAAATACAATATGGAATCCATGTTTGTTCAGCATTGAACCAGACACTAGGTTTTTACGGATCTTTGGTACGTACAACATGTTGTTCAGAGTCAGCTCTTTTCGAGAAGTCATTTTCAGGATCACACTTCCTTATCCCGCAATTCGAGATGTGGCAGAGTTTTCCATGAAAAGCTTCTCCCCATTATCTACCTGTTCAAAAGATTTGAATAGACTCTTGTCTGAGCATTCATGCCCAGTGGCACCGGTATCAATCCACCACTCCTTTGGGTTTTAATTAACTAGGTTTATCTCAAAAACCATGGTTGACAGATTTATTATATCAACATCGTTAGAGATGTTATCCACCATATTAGCCTCATTATTTTGTTTATTCTTTGGCAGTCTACAATCCATGGACTTGTGACCCGGCTTGTTGTAGTTAATGCACTTGGCAAGAAATTTGAATGGCTTTTTGGAGATTCCTCCTTTTGGCCCAAACTTGAACCCTTTATCATTGGCTTTGTAATTCTTCTTTCCCTTAGAATTTTGACCTTGTTCCACCAAATTGGCCTTAGCCACGTCTTGTTTAGAACTTCTTTTGTCAGAAATCTTTTTGTCTTCTTCAATACGATGTCTAGTAATCAATTCTTCAATGCCCACCTGTTTTCGTTTGTGCTTCATGTAGCTCTTGAACTCCATCCAAGCAGGGGGTAGCTTTTCAATCAATGCAGCTACATGTAAGGTTTCACTTAGGATCATACCCTTAGAGTGAATCTCATGCAAGATAATTTGAAATTCTTGAGCTTGACTACTCATAGATTTGGAATCTACCTTTTTATAATCTAGGAACCGTCCAACCACAAATTTCTTTGCACCAACATCCTCAGATGTATATTTCTGATTTAAGGAGTCTCACAGTTCTGTAGCTGTTTTCTTTGTATCAAAGACTCCATACAAAGAGTTTTCCAAACTATTCAAAATGTAGTTTCGACAGAGAAATCATCAATTATCCAGTCTTAATGACATGGATATTTTTTTTATTTTCTTGGATATTTTGTTCATTGTTAATAACGAATCTCGCAAGAATCATCGTAGTCAGATAGAACAACAGTTTTTGCAGCCACCTTTTAAAATTCTGTCCATAGAATTTTTCAGGTATTTCCCCAGCTCTCAGAGGATGGTTTGTATGAATCACAGCAGAACCCCATTGGGTATGAGCTTGAACTACCAAGGCTGGTGACACAGCTATCACCTCATTATTCTCATCATTTTGGTTTGCCTTAATTGTCATTTTGTCTGAAATCATAAAACCAATAGTGTTATTTTCCTAACAACGAAAAATTATATGGGTTCGCTTAGATCAAACTTTAAAGATAATTCTCAGGTTAGCTTGGAAGGGTCAAAAACCCAACCATTCGTGGTCTAGCCTCTCGTAGAATATTTCTATTGAATATTTCTATTGAGTATTGATGTAGCCCCAAATACAAATATCTCCACTAGATATTTTCCAAAGAATACAAGGAGGGTCTAGCCCCTTCCTCGACAGTCTAGTTTCTTTGAAAATATTCAGTTGCCAGGAAAGGTTGGAGGGGTCACAAAATGTCTCACTTCATACCCAACTTTCCTAGACAGAACAAATTCATAAATATTATAACTATAAATAATATAATATAAATAAATCTCCAAGAGATGTCCGTCTCCCATGAAACAACGAATAATGACAAGTAACTCAATTACTTCTCCGAACCAAATATACCTAAACTTTAACACACTAAGAATATAAAACTTTTAACTAAAACTATAAAATAAATATAAATAATATAATTATATACCTTAATCTTTTTGTTAAGAATTTTTTTTATATCTAAACTACTAAGCCTAGACTCCTTTATATAGGCTAAGTATGATGAGAAAATCCTCTCATAAATAATGTGAGACTAAATCCCATTTGTTTTTCAATTCAACAAAAAATTCTAGCAAGTCGTTGCATTTATTTGAAAAGCAAACAATCACACTTAATTACATATTCGTATTTTACAATTTAGTCAGTTAAATTAAAAAACAATTACAACTCACACGAAGTTGAAAGCCAAACAGGACAGGAGGAGAATAGCCACCAACGTCTCTACAAACTATGCCTGTGCAATATTTACAAACACGCCCTCCTCGAAAATATATTTAAATGTGAGAAACTAAGTTACAAGGAAAAACAATTTATGTCTTAAAAGATTTGTTAAAATTTAAACACTACTTTAAATTTGATTTATTGAAATTACTTAATATACAAATATTATTATTTAACTTTCAGTTCTATATACATTATTAATTTTGTATAATATATGTTTTTTTAACCTATTTTAATTTATTTCACTTATTAAAATTATTGGTTTAAAGTTTATTTTAATTTAACTTATTTATTCAAGAAATACATTAAAATTACAATTTTTTTTTATTAGTTTTAATTTTCCTAAGTCTATAAAAATGTTGGCATCATAACAACTATATTTTAATCTATCTTAAAATTTCAAACTTGGAAATAACATGCATACAATATTCACAAAACATCTAGAATAATTTTTATACAAACAAAAATAGACTATTGTTATACCCCAAATTTTGGGATTGAATAATGCATCTCGAAATGTAGGCTCGGGAAATAATTGATAAGCTCGATTGTATGTACTAATGTTTATACTGCATCATTCAACTATTTCGACTCAAAATGGAGGATAAGCTCGAAAGGACCAAATCATTGTAGGAATGTGAGCTCAGAAGGTTAATAGTTGTTGGCTCGAACAACAGCTTAGGTGTTGGTTTGAAGATGATTGCAATAAGCTCGAAAGCACGCCTTTAAGATGTGAGGAGGCCATGTTTAAACAAATGAAGCTTATTTTTAAGGGATCAATTTAGATATTAGCTTAGTCAAACCGATTCAATTGGGATTCAAAATATTTTAAATTCAAATATGTATATTGTTATATAACTTCCTATGTATTCACTTCTATGAATACATGGGATTGTTCACTTGTAAAGGAGACACACAAATCTTGTATTAGAACTCTATCAAATAGCTCTTAGGCATTAACACAGATAAATTAATAGAAGTGACTCGTGGACTAGGCAAATTTAACTACTAAACCACGTAAAAAATCCTTGCATTTCTTTTGATTTATTCAAATTATTTATTTTGCCTAATCACTCTTATATTTTAGTTGACGAAAAACTTCATCAACAACTAACTTATACCAAAATTCTCATTAAATCAAAACATACTACTATCATACCCTAACATTACCTAATTACACAATTTTTAGAAAATAGTTTTCACCCTATTTTTTTTATACAATTTATTTAAATTTATCCGAAATAAAAAAAAAGATGCTAAAAATCACATAACATGTCACAATAAAATAAATATCAAAATCAAGTATCACATAAACACACAAAACTAACCTATTTTGATTATTTAACAATCTAAATGTTTACTGATTTTTCTAATTGACTATAAAAATGACCTATTTTTATTATTTAATAAATAGAAAAACACACTCGTATGCACGCACACAAGCACACACAAAAATAATTGGGGAAAAGAAGTTTACCTTTGATTGTTGTTTATGTTGAAGGTAGCAACGTCTAAGGATGGAGAATGGCAGCAACAACACGTTGCAACAGTAGGTGGCGGTGGAGATAAACTTACATTTTACAAAAAAATATACATAAGAAATTACAAAAGAATTAATCAAATCTAGATTTTATTTTTCTAAATCAAGATCAAATCACAAACATTATAAATCAAACCAATACACATTGATTTTGAGAAAGACAATAATAAAGAAAAGGAAAATACCCGGTTGCTGGATGAATGGTGGCAACGCTTGGCAAAGGGGCAGCGGGGAGAACGTTCGATGGTGAGGCTGCGGCTGGCAGGAGGTTGGGTGGGCGAGAAGGTTTGGTATCAAGAAATCTAGAGAAATGATAGAGATAGTCAAAATTAGGAAGAAGAAGTGGCTGGTGTTTATCAATAGCATCGATTGTGTTGAAATTTGTCACTATAATTGTGACGGCATAGTTGTTGCATTTTTAACAAAATGTCACCAGAAATAATGAAGATATTTCATATGAATGAACATACTGGTGCCAAAATTTCTATCCTTTTCTGTGCACCTTTTGTGGTGACAATAACATCGCAATTGGTACATTGTAGAGTGTTAGACATAAAATGTTGATTGACAAGAGTCAAGACTATGATACCGATAGTTGTAATGATTTTTTTGTAACATGTTTGAAAATAATTTATAATTTTTTAATTTAGGGATCGTAAAATGTTGACGCAGTTTTTCACTAATAGTGAATTAAGAAATTTGATGATGAAATTAGGCTTTATCTACATCGTATAAAGAAAAACACCAAGAACGTTACGTAGTTCAGTGGTTAAAATCGACATAGTCCACGAGTCTATATTATTGCTTGTTTATCTCTTAGGAAATTGTTTATGAATTTTTTTTGCAGAGTTTGGAATACAAAGCTTCAATCCCTTTTTCTGTCCATTACCTCTCTATTTATAGGGGTTCAATGGAAAGATTTGGGTAGCCGTTTAACATTGTGTAACATATGAGCTCGGATAACTTCTCAAATGTACAAATAAATACATTGATTGCCTGATATCATAAGTTTATCAGGCAGAGGTTATAATATATTAATTATGCATATAAAGCCCCCGAGTCTGCAGGAATTCAAGTCTCATCTTCTAGTTATCAACTGTGAGCTAAATGCACACTACGAGGGCTATAGGTTTCTAGGTTTGACTGATCTGAACATTGAGATGGTCAAGCTATGTTTAACGTCCCAAATTCGCTAATGAGGCTTAGTGCCTCGATTCGTGCGTAGGGAGGGCATAAATGGATTAATATGTGAATTTAATTAAATATAGGTGTGATTACGTGACATATATGAATGATATTGTGATATGAATACTTATGCATGTGTTAGGTGTATTAAAGATGCATGTGGGCCCCTTTTCGTTAATAAGGGCATTTTTGTAATTTTGACCTGGTGAGGGTATAATTACAATTATGTGTGTAATGTAATTTAGACCACATTATTTTGTGGATATATTTGCGATATTCGGCTAGAGGCGATCCTAGTGAGCGAGTTAATGGTAAAGTCACAATCGGGTCAAAAACTCGGCTCGGAGTGAGCTTAGGGTATTTTGGTAATGTAGTGCGTAGTCAGGATTTATCGAGTAATGAGAAGTTATTTGGTGATTATTTGGGTATGTCGGAGTTAAATGAGAATTTGTAGTGCTATTTGAGGATTAGTGGGAAATGTGGCAGAGGACCGTTTTTCCCTTGAGGGCATTAAAGGGAAAGTACTTGGGTTAGGGGTATTAGGGACTTTTCCCTAGCCTTTGTTGGACTTAGTTAGGATTAGAAGTTTTCAGAAAGTCCAAAAGAAACACTTAGTACTCAGCAGCTCCCATTCACTCTCTCTCTCTCTCTCCCCTTCATCTTTTTCTCTCTTGGGCACTTGAGGATTCTTAAATTTTTGAGGAGGAATGGCTTGGAAACTTGAAGCTTAGTGCTAGGAATTGATTTAAAGTGAAGCTAGGAGGTCAAATCCTAGCTGAGGTCAAATTTTTTGTCCTGTAAACTCTAAGTTTCAATTTTTCATTTTTGGTGTTCTTGAGCTTCAAAGCTCAAGATGGGATGTATGAGTTTCTATGGGGATTTTGGATATGTTGTGGTGTTATATTGTTGTTCTGGACGAATTTCTTTGAGTTTATAACTTAATTATGGGTCTAGATGTTATTTAGGATGAATGTTGAGGAATTGGGATTGGGAAAAATGTTGGAAAATCTGGGTTTGCGGGGTCGTGTCGCGGCGCTGTTCTTGGAGCGTCGCGGCCCGCATGAACTCTGTGGGCTAGGGGTGGTTCTCTGAACCACCTTAGGGCTGCAATGCATGTCTAGGGAAGTAAGGGAATCTTCTCTCTGACTTTTAGAGGGCCATGGCACTTGTGAGGGGTGCCGCAGCTCAAATTGAGGATTTTGACCAGATGTTTCAAGCACGGGAACTCAAACCTAAAGAATCGGGAAGGGTTATACTACTGGGTTTAGTAGAATTCGAGATCTCAGAGGCTAGGAATTAATCCTAAAGCTTTTAAATAGACTAGTAGTGCTTGATGGTTGTCCATTATTGTGCTGTGACTAGGTTATACTGTAAGGGCTTAGGAGTAAGGATCGCGCTTGGGATCGCCATATGCTATATACTCAAGACTCGAGGTAAGAAAACTGCACCCTAATTGTGATTAGAGCTTGATCCCCTATTAAAGAATATGACTATGATTATGTGTGTGATTACTTGATTAGGCATGCTTGTATATATTGTATTTGATTGCATGTTAGTCAAATTGTATTTTGATTATACCTAATCTGAAATTGTATTTTGATTATACCTAATCTGAAAGCTCGGCCTAAGAGAGTCGGGACCGACAATAAACGTGCGAAACACATACCGTTTTGGCTATGGAAACCTGGGAGTGCAGTATGCACTTGTCTAGCCTGAACTCCACCTAAATAATTAGAAGTACGGTCTGCACTTGTCTAACTCCCTAGCTGTTTAAATTGGACTATGTGTTTGTTTGAGCAAAGTTTTTACTACTAAGCTTGTTATTTATATCTGTTGCTTATTTGAATCCATTGATTTAAGCTTTCTAGCTGAACCTTGGCTCGAGTGCTATGTGGTGCAGGTAAGGGAAATGGGAAGCAAGACCAACCATGAGCTATAGAGCTTTAGGGATGGCATGTACACTTGCAGCTGCTCGACCGCCACGGCCAATATTCAAGAGGGACTAGAGTCAAATCCTAGTTTTTTTGCTTAGGCCGACTTATGTTGTAATTACCGTTGGAGTTGTAAATTCCTTGTAAATATTTATTTTGGGATCCCATGTACAAACTAAAACTTTTAAATGAAAGTAACTGTTCCTAAGATCAAAACTTTTAAACCCTAATCCATTAATTACTCTTAGTTACACATTTATATCCAAATGAATTGATTAGCATGTCCAACACTATTTAAAATAGATAGTGTAATGGTCTTGGCTATCCAGGGCATTACACTATGCTTATGCGACCTAAAGATCAGGCTAGACGATTTCATTGAAGTCTTGTCGACCTGTGCTTCACTCGAACTACCTCTTTGGAGACTTGTACCGTGTTCTAAAAAATATGAATGACTACATTAAATGCTTGCCAACTGTACCGTGAACAGGACACACCAGGTCGTGTTTTTAAGGTACAACATTTTCCCCCAAGCCTCTACTCATGTATGATCTCACCCTTACTTGTAACAAACACAATAGAGGCTTTTCCACTTCTATCATGGGAAATGTGCCCACCTACCCTCTTGAGTATTGGACATGTTGCTCATTTTGATAGGCGTCCATTTTGGTTCTCGAGTACAGTGACAGTTGTCTATTCACCTTTTTTTCGTCGTTCTATCTATTTTATAATGGCCATCGAATATAAAATTCCCCTGATCGAACGGTCCTAAATTCACCTCGGGCTTTGTCTATATATAAGCCTTCTCAATCGAACCTTACCACTTTTTCATTCTTCGCCAAAAATTCTCACTTTCTCTAGAATTTTTCTAAAGCCTCCAAGCCATTTTTCATGATTTTATACCCAGGTCTTTCTAATTCTTCAAGCTCCATGCATAATCACAACATCCATTCACTGTAAGTATTCACGAATCATATCCCTTGATTTATTTTTTCATTGTTTCGACTTGGTTTTCTTGGAACGTCTTTGCATCACTACTTTTTCCACATACTGGTTCTATTTGAGAGTTTAGTTTAGGTGTTCGTTCTTCGTATGAAGAACATTTTGGCTTAGCAGTATTATTGGTACTGAAAAAAAATGGAATAGGCTAGTTTTTTTTGGCATCGTTCTAGGTTTTTTGGGCTAGCAGATTGGGCCATATTTTTAAGGTAATTTATTGGTTATTGACCCCAAAACTTGTTAGTGGTTTTGCATTAAAACCGCTTTCCAAAACAATATTTCTGACAAGCGATTTCTGAGGTGACACTATTTTTTGAGATCAGGGTACGTGAATTAGGGGTGCACGTGAGTTCACATGCATGGGTTCCATACCCGCATTAGCTTGTAGGATTTCCATCTCGTAGAATTCATCCCATCTTGTAGGATTTCCAACTCGTAGAATTTAGTTCCCATCCAAATATATAGGTCTAGTTATCTAGTAGTTTACTCCTGGTTATTAAGCACGACTTATTTACTTGATACTTTTGAACCTTATCATAGAGTCATATCCTTAGGTCACCCACTAATAGTTAACACTGTTCTATACTCAAGGGAACTAAATTACTGTCATAATAATATGCCAACCCCAGACAGTATCTAGCTCTTCCTCTCAAGGCCAGAAATCTGCCCCCACTTTGGACCTGTGGTGGATAAGGAGGTCAAGGTAACATCATATAGCATTAATGATGTTGAGAGAATCGTGTCCTAGATAACATCCATGCCCTAGGTTAATGCCATAATGAAGGGCCATGGAATTCGAATGAACGCAAAGTTGTATGCTCACCCAACATATGAAGGAGAACGGAGATGTACTCCTTTAGAGGATAATTTTTGGGCTTGGAGAGACGAGCACCTAAAGGCGAGGGCCTTTTTACCATTGAGCACGTATTTTTTAAATTTTCTCAAATACGTGGAGTTATCTTTGTTTTAGCATATCACCTCCTAGGGGGGTTAAAATTTGTATTTCTTAAAAATAAATGGGAAGATAGTACCCTGGAGGATATCCTTTACTTTTTCTGCCTTGAGGCCAACCCCAACACAAAGATTGTGGGTGATGGGTTTTGTTATCTCACCCGGTTTCCTAAAGCTGCGGCCATCATCAAGCTCCCCAATCTTCCAAACAGTTTTGAGGAGATGTTATTCATATTGAATGGGTTCGCGACCTGCAAACACAAATACTTCAACCGACCTTGTAGTTATCTTTTCCTTGATGATTTTGTAAGTATTTTTTTCTTCTTCACAATATTCACAATTATGATTGTGTTGATTGTTTGTGCAGCTATCTACCAAAGGTCTGAAGCTTCTGCGTTCCAGAAGGACCAATACCTAAAGCTCTCCTCTGTCCCCACTAGAGAAAAAGATTGGCCAGTAATAATAACAGATGCCAATGGATTGTAAGCTGATCAGGGACGACCTATCTGTTACAATCCCACCTCGGGGCATTGCTAAATAAAGGGCCCTCGCCATTGTTAAGGAAGTCGAGGAGGAAGAAGAGGTTGCACCTTTGGTGTGCAGACACCCTTCTCATATTAATTAGACAATCGGTGGTAGCAGCCAGCACCTCTCGGCAAGGTAGCGATGGAACTAATATTAATCAAGTTGCTGTCAACTTCATGCTAGCTCGGTATGACCCAAGGATGATTGTGGCCAGACACCCTAAGGATCCAGATAGAAATGTCACATTCCAATAGTGTGTCGACCTTCTAGTTCTCTGTCACAACCCGAGTCTCCCTAATTGGACAATAGCTATAGACAATACCCTACATATTGGAATCTTGGAAACTTTTCCCTGTATCCACGTACGCAGAGTACGACCCAAACTTAGATGAAGAGCTCGAGTCTGAAATTGTGCCTAAGCTTATCTCGTAAGAGTCTCCTCCGATCCCAGTCATCTATGAATTAACCTGTCCTCAATTAGTTAGCCTATTTCTCAACCCATATCTTATTATTATAGTCTCCTCATCTAGCTCGGAGGGTAGGATTTTCTTCTTTACATGTTCTTTTCCAAATTTGAATAAAATTTATCTAACCCTCTCCTTGTTACTTTGTAGATTAAAAGATGTGCGACTTGATATTAGCCACCAACAGCTCCAGCCTAACCATCAAAAGGTAAAGATTAACAAAGAAGAACGTATATGGAGCTAGAGGTTCGTCTACAAAGGCCCAGCCTATGGGAAAATAGAAACCTTCTTCCCAATTCTGAGCTCAAAAAGAGACCGTGGTAATGGTCAAAGACGCTCCTCCTCCAGATCCCCAGTTGATCCTCCAGCCTCTATCCCAACTTCACATGTGAAAGTGAGTAAATTCACAGATAACCAGTGATGTGGTGAATACCCAATACTGGATCCTATCTAAGTATTAACCAGTGATGTGATGGACCAAGTCAACCAGCTGTTGATATTGGTTAAATATAATGGTTGAGATGTTTACATATTGAGGTGCAAAACCCTTAATGGTTTTTGCTTATAGAGAAGTGAAAACAAGAGATTGTGTAGAAGGCATCTAAAAGTGACTTTTATGGGTCTAAATTGATTCAAGGAGGTATCCAAACATTCCCAAAAAGTTTGGTAGCATTTGTAGCAATTTTAGGACCAATGGAGAGGTCCATAATCAGAAAGGGTGGCAATGTGTTGCCTCTAAGGGGTGTAGCATCACCAAAATGCGAAGGGCTTCAAAAGCCATGGAAGGTGATGCATCGCCTGCTTGTAGGTGACATATCTCCTGTCAGGTGATACATCACCTGCATGCAGGCGATACATCATCTGGGTGGTCTATTAGGGCCGTATAGTTTATGTAAAATGCTCCAAATGATGTGTTTCAAATGCTCTAATCCTATTGGTTAGAATAATTATGATACCTACATTATATATATGGGTAATTAGAGTTGAAAAGTCTTGATCACACTTTCCAAATATCTCTCTAACCTCATTCTCTCTCTAGCTTTCTAATACCAAATTTTTCTCAAAGAAACTCATCAAGCCCTGCTTTACTTGCATGAGTTTTAAGGCTTGTTCAGTCCCTAATTCTATTCTACTTAGTTGAAGCTTCAAGCAATTGGGAAGGCTTAGAATAGAGATTTTGGACAACAATATTATTATTGTATATAAGCCTTAGAAGTTCTCCAAGTTTGAAGATTCATGTTGGTCAATACAAAAGTTGTATCTCTCCAACCATAATCTTGTATTTTGTAATTCTATTATGTTTTTTCATTGTTATTATTAATAATTAAAAGTATCTAATTTCGTCTTATCATCATTTAATCATTTAGTTCTTTATATTCAATATTAACATTCATATCATGAACATGTTTCTTTGATTATCAAAAATTGCATTCATACTTTGAATTTGAATCTTGATCAACATCTAGGGTTTGAAATATCGCATTATTATCATTATTCATTGTTGATTTGCATAGAGTAAAGCCATATATTCCTTAGCAATCAAAATCTCTATTTCTAACTACATTCAAGTTTGTGTTTTGTATTATCAACGATGAGGGAAATTGGTTCATCTTTTACAACCTTCAAATCACTGTTTCAAGGTTTGGTTTATGTTGGACACATAACTATGAAAGATCATAGAAAGTTCTATTTGAAAATGCTCTACATGAATGTGGATATGGGTTCAAAGTCTTTATCAAAAAAGTATGAGACAACTCAATGCGATTACATGCTTACAGAGATTGGTATAATAATACATTTCCTTATTTCTAAATGTGTAGATTTAAAGAATTTAAATGAAATGTGTTTGCTGCCATATTTCTGTGTGTTTGAGATTATTGTTTATATCAAAAGTACAATGGTGAATGTTAATAAATAATTCAAGGGTAATTGTTGTACTTATTTTGTTTGTAAAGTTATTGATCATCATGTGATATATGGTAATAGTAAAATTAACCCTAATAAGATTGGGGTTATACAGTTGATGATGAGAACTTTGTGACCTTAATTGAATTTAACACATTCAATTAGAATGTACGATAACCCTAAAGAGAATATACATGGTCCATGCATGTATTGATGAGACTAAGGCAACATTAAGAGAAGGTGAACATGTCAATGCTATTGATGTTGAGATCATTGCAACCTTGAGTGAAGTTAATGCAACCTAAGGAAAGGTGCAAGGATGGTGATATAATACTTGTGTCACCATTCATGCAACCTATGATAAAAATATTATCAAAACCTTTGAAAATGCAAAGGTAGGACTAGACATGCAAATGTGAAATGAAAAGATATCCAAGGCACTGGGAAGGGGTTGCATTGATGTGCTCTTCTCTAATGGAAACAAAGTGACCCTAATTAATATTTTCTGTGTTCCCGATATGAATAAAAACATTATGAGTGGAAGTCTATTGAGTAAATCCATTATCAAAATGGAGTTTGAATTCGGTAAACTCACTTTGACTAAATTGGGAACTTTTGTGGGAAAGGGTTATACATGTGATGGAATGATAAAACTTTGTGCTCTTGATAATGACAATAATGATATGGCATCTAAATCTTGCAATGTGATTAATTATAATTCTATTAATTTGTGGTATAATATACTTGCTCATATAGGTTATAGCACAATTAAAAGAGTTGTTAAATATGGATTGATTAATTGTGATGTCAATGAACATGATAAATGTGAATTATGTATTAAATCTAAAATTGTAAAGTAACATTTTCCAAGTGTTGATAAAAGTTCAACCTTAATAGATTTTATACATAGTGATTTATGTGAATTGAATGGCATGTTGACTAGAGGAAGAAATAGATACTTCATAAATTTTATATATGATTGTTCTAGGGATACTTATGTGTATTTACTTAAGAGTAAGGATGAGACATTTAATAGATTTAAAATCTATAAATCTGAAGTAGAAAATCAATTGGAAAGGAAAATAAAGACTCTTAGAAGTGATAGAGGTGGTGAATACTTTACAAATGATTTCAATGTGTTTTTTCAACAACATGACATTATACATGAATGCATTGTACCATACACTCCACAAAAAAATGGAATAGTTCAAAGAAAGAATATGACTTATCTTGAGATGATTAACTCTATGCTTTTACATGCTAAATTGTGTTATAATTTGTGGGGTGAAGCCTTGCTTGCTGCGTGTCATATATTTAATCGAATTCCTATAAAAAAGAACAATGTGTCTCCATATGAGTTAAGGAGAGGAAAGTAGCATAACTTAGGCTTTCTTAAAGTATGGGGGTGCCTTACTTACTACAAGAGCACGGAGCCTAAAAGGACCAAGTTGGGTCCAAGGGTCGTAAAGTGTGCATTTGTTTGCAATGCCTCAAATAGCAAGGCCTATAGGCTACTAGACTTGGAGTCTAATGTGATAATTGAATCAAGAGAAGAGGAGCTCTTTGAGATTATGTTATATTGTGATAGCAATTCTCAAGAACCCATAAGTGTTGGAGAATCTCTTAAAGAGAAAGATACAAAGGTTGATGAGCAACCTATATTACCTCAGAGAAACCAAAGGCATAAGGAATTGAGATCAAATGAGACATGTTCTCAAGTGGAGACCCTCTACCTATAGAGGGAAACCTTGTAGAAGTCACATGGAAATTTCCTATGGCTCTTTAAGTTGAGGAAGATCCCAACACATTCCAATATGCAATGTCTTCAAGAGACTCCGCTTTTTGCAAGGAGGCAATAAATGATGAGATGGATTGAATTATTTCAAACCACAAATGGGAACTGGTAGACCTTCCACAAGGTTCGAAACCAATTGGGTGCAAGTGTGCATTTCGGTGGAAATATCACATCGATGGCACATTACAAACCTTCAAGGCAAGATTGGTAGTCAAAGTGTTTAAACAAAAGGAAGGAACCGATTATTTTGACACGTATGCACAATTTTCTAGGAAAACCACTATAAAAGTGATATTTTCCTTATCATCAATATATAACATTTATTACATCAAATGGATGTCAAAACAACATTCCTAAATGGAGATCTCGATGAAGAGATTTATATGGAACAACCAGAGGGTATTGTTCTAAGGGGAAATGAACATAAAGTGTGTAGGCTTGTTAACTCATTATATGGTTTAAAGCAATTGCCGAAAAAATGGCATGAGAAATTTTATAAAGCCATAATTTTGGATGGGTTTAGACATAATAATGCAAACAAGTGGATATACTCTAAGACTCGTGATGACTATGTCATCTTGGTGTGTCTCTATGTTTCTGATATGTTGATTTTGAGTAATGATATAAAAGTAATAATAGAAGCGAAGAGGTTTCTATCTTCCACGTTCAATATGAAAGACCTTGGAGAGGTTGATACCGTCTTGGGTATAAAAGTAAGAAGAAATAGTGGGGGTTATGCCTTAAGTTAAGAAAACTATATTGAGAAAGTGTTGGACGAGTTTAGTCATCTCAAAATCAAAGAGGCAAATACACCATTTGATTCTTGCATAAAGCTTGAAAAGAATAATGGTAGAGGACTGGCTCAACTTGAGTATGCAAGTGCATTAGGAAGTCTAATGTACCCCGCTCTTTGTACAAGAGCGGATATTGCATTTGTGGGAAGTAAACTAAGTAGGTTTACTTGCAATCCAAGTATGGAACATTGGAAAATGATTGAGAGAGTTCTAGGGTACCTTAAAAGAACCAAGTAGCTAGGCCTCCAATATTCAAAGTTTCAAATGATACTTGACAGATATTCTAATGCAAGTTGAATATCAAGAGTAAGAGATAATCTCTCCAGAAGTTGTTGGGTGTTTAAGTTCGGAGGAGGATCGGTTTCTTGGGCTACTAAGAAATAAACATGTATTTCCCAGTCAACCGTGGAGGCCAAATTTATATCTCTAATGGTAACCAGAAAAATGGCTATGTGGCTTAGGGATCTCATGTTGGAGATCCCAATTTCCACGGATGAGGTATCGACGATCTTGATACTTTGCAATAGTCTAGCCACATTGGCTAGAGCATATAATGGGAAGTATATACATATATGTCTAATGATGATAACCCAACTCCAAACTTGTGAACATCATGGGCAAGAGTTCAATGGGTAAGAACAAGTTGTTGGGTAAATTGATTCAGCACTAACAAAATCATGAGTTCCATCCAAGGATGGTTAGTGTTGGTTGCCACGGAATGACGGTTAAGTCTAAAGCTTTTAATGAAGTTCATTTGTGTGCAACAAGCATCTCTGTAGGTAGAAAATATTATGTAAGAACTTCACTTATGTGAACTTATAACTGTTGTCGCCTCTCATGAGAGTTGGAGTTTCTCCCCCAAAAGTTCATAAAATGGATGGGCACATTGCCATATGAGTGCTAAGTGAGAAAAGTTAGAAAATGAATGGTCTAGTGGAGGTCTGTGTGGTGTTACCAGTTTTATCATTAAAGAGCACTTGGTTAAATATTTAAGATACCAATGACTTTGATAAGACGTTGTATTACTTTCACTAAGATAAAGCTCAAATCGAAAGAGATGTTATTTTATTCACCAAAACTGTTAAGCTAATACGAGAGGATTATATTTAACTAAGTGGGGGAATGTTGAGATTGGTTAATAAGTTTATATGTCAAAGTGCAAACCACTAAATGATTTTCACTTAAAGAGAAGTGAAACATGAAATTGTTCAGAAGGCATCTAAAAGTGACTTTTATGTGTCTAAAGTGATACAATGAGGTATCCAAATATTCCCTAAAAGTTTTGTAGCATTTGGAGTAATTTTAGGACCATTAGAGGGGTCCAAAATCAGAGAGGGTGTCGATGCGTCGCCCCCTAAGTGGCATAGCATCGCCAAAATACAAAGGGCTTCAAAAGCCCTAGCAGGTAGGCGACGAGTCGCCTGGGTGATGTTTTAGGGTCGTACAATTTACGTAAAATGATCCAAATGATGTGTTTTAAATGCTCTAATCCTATTCGTTAAACTAATGATGATACCTATACTATATATATGGGTTATTAGAGTTCAAATGTCTTTATCACATTTTCCCACTCTCTCTTTAACCTCATTATCTCTCTAGCTTTCTAAGACCAAAGATTTCTCGAAGAAACTCATCAAGCTTTGCTTGACTTGCATGAGTTTTGAGGCTTGTTCAATCCTGAATCTCATTCTCCTTGGAATAAAGATTTTGGACAACAATATTATTATTGCGTATAAGCTTTAGAAGTTCCTCAAGTTTGAAGATACAAGTTTCTCAATACAAAGGTTGTATCTCTCTAACCTTAATCTTGTATTTTGTAATTATATTATGTTTTTTCATTGTTAGTATTGATTATTAAATGTATCTAATTTCACCTTGTCATCATTTAATCATTTAGTTCTTTATATTCAAGATTAACATTCATATCATGAACATGTTTATTTGATTATCAAGAATTGCATTCATACTTTGATTTGAATCTTGATCAACATCTAGGGTTTGGAATATCGCATTATTATCATTATTCATTGTTGATTTGCAAAGAGTAAAGCCATATATTCCTTAGCAATCAAAATCTCTATTTCTAACTACATTCAAGTTTGTGTTTTGTATTATCAACGATGAGGGAAATTGGTTCATCTTCTACAACCTTCAAATCCTTGTTTCAAGATTTTGTTTGTGTTGGACAGATAACCATGAAAGATCAAAGAAAGTTCTATTTGGAAATTCTCTAAATGAATGTGGAAATGGATTCAAAGCCTTTATCAACAAAGAATGTGGATATGGACACTAACTCTCAGCTTGGAGAGGTGTTCACAAAACACCAGATAGAGCTCGACACAACCCGTGCTAACTTGGAACTCAAAAGATCAAGCCCATGAAGTGATCAAAGCTTGGAACCAATTTCTGACTTGGGTTGATGAACTCCAGGCAAAGGTTGATGGCCACGAGCCCAAGATGTACTCGATCGTGGAAGATTTATTCTACAAGGTTTTGTTCTTCAACCTGTTCATGAAAATATGATACGCAAGTATACGTAATCGATTCAAGTAATATAGATAGTAAATAAAGTATCGTTCCCACAAGGACTATCAACCAATTACCAATAAATGATTTTAAATTTCTATTTGGCTGTCGAAAATAAAGTGATTTTTAAACTAAGACTTAAAAGTAAAATAAACTTTTCAAGAATAAAGATTGATTCAATAATTAAAATCCTTGGGTGTAACTTCATCAACTTTTCATTCTATTAATTTTATTAATTAGTTCTAAATTTATTTCTTCCTATTCTAATAGCATGTTAACAAAAAACGATTCTTATTATTTTTCAAGATATAAGATCTCAACCTATATGCAGGTTTTCTACATCTCTGCGATAAACTTAAACATATAGTAGGCATTAAGCATAAAAACCTAATTACTACACAATCCATACAGGTACTTTCGTCCAATATGCAACCTTGAGATTCTGACTTGACTAGAGTCGCAGTCCTTAAGACAATGCCGCAACTCTAATTCCATTATTTTTAAATTTTATCCTTTCAACATCCTTCCTTCATCAGAATCTTATTATAACTCCTCCTTAGCGTGATTTTGAGTCAAGCGACCACAGAAAGCTCCTTTTTTTCACCATTTCCTCTTCTTTCACATTTGTCTCATAATTCAACGCACCGACCTACAATGAAGACAAAAACAAGCGTTATCTTGTACAAAAAAAAACATAAATACTCAAGATTACCACAAAAACACATCCTAAAAAAACACTAAAATGGAGTTATCAAACTCCCCCAAACTTACTCTTTGTTCGCCCTCGAAAAAAGGACTCAAAACAATCCTAGACTCTAACAACAAAGACAACATCGGACAACAACACATAACATGAATTATACCAACAACACTTATGCCTCAAAATTATGAATACTAATCATATAATTCTCAAAAAATTTCTCCACTGTTTATGCAATCCAAAATTTCGAACAAAACACTCCATGAGCACACTTTAGTTTACTAACATTTTGATTTACCAAGTTATGATCCTTAAATAAACGTATTTGAAATCAATTATGCCAGCCAAATTTTTTCCAATCACTCCATTCAAACCAAATAATTCTATAAGCTCACTTACTTGCTATTTTCAACTAATATAAATCATGATATGCATAAGAATCAATAAGACTTGTATAAACTTGTAATGATGGCTTAGGTAAAGGTAGATGAAAAAGTAATTTTTAAGCTCACTCTACTCTAAGCACATGACCAAAAATTACCGACTTTACTCCCATAGTACATATAATCCCATAATCCCCTTTTTATTTTATTTAGAGAGATATAAAATATATTTTTTTCTCAGGTGATGACTACACTCCCCCAAACTTGATTCTTTTATATATTGATATTGGGAGTATAGTTTTTATTGAATTTTTTTTCAATATATATACTCTCTCTAATCTTTTGCACTTTTCATTTTCTAATCCCACTATACAAATAAACCCCATTACACATCAATCCCCATAACTTTTTTCAATCATGTGCTCATAGTATATTAGGGACGGATATATAAAAAAGTTTCAAGTATTACGCTTAAATATGGGCTTAGAACAAAAAGATACAACGTTAGGCTTAAAGGGTTAACCAAAGGATCAATTAATTTCAGGTCGGCACGAAAAGCTCAAACAGTCCAAATGATAGCATAAATCATATTCCTAAGCATACATGATATATTATTTCACCTCAAATAACAAGTAAGCAAATTCTAGAATTGTAGAGAATAATTTCCACTTTCCATTCATCAATCCACTAACTAATTTCAGCAAGCATAATCAATATCAAAAATATTAATTTAAACATCCTGACAAGATATTTTACAAATGTTGTCTAAACTTAAATGAACTAACAGAGTGTTCAATCAAGCACACATTTTTTTTTTCAGATTTAATTTTCTTTGGATTATACGCATAACATTAACATTGTTCTCATTGGCACTTGTTGTCAACCATCATTCATGTTGGTACTAAACACACTCTAAAACAAAACATTACACCAAACAACTAACACAAACAAAACGAACGGAGAAATAAACTCCCTCTCCCAAACATAAGTTAAACATGGTCCCCAATGTTTAAAAATAATTAAAGAAAGAAAACTTACTTGGTGCGAATCATGTCAAAAGTTTCCTGAGGGTAAGGGTCATCTTGATATTCCATGCCTCGTTCTTGAATTACTTGACGCTGAGATAACCTTTGATAATGATCAAAGGCATCCTTACTAATAAAACTAATAAGATCAAATTGCTGAGGAGATGGTGGTGGCGGGGCTAGCTATGGTTGGGGTGGTTGGGTGTGGGAAATGGAAGGGGGATTAGTATTTTTAGTAGAAGCAGCCCTAGCAGGTTGTTTTCGTGGTCCCATAATCACACAATGCACAAAATACACAAAAATTCTGCTGCACTTCCACTAATTTATCTTACTTCCTCAACTGAAGAATGCCCAATAATCCCAACTCAAAGAACACAAAATATACTAACAATGTATTCCAAAATTCCAAATCAATCTCTCGTCACAAAATTACTTCAATCAAAAACTTCACGAACATTAAAAAGGAAAAACTTACGTGTGGTTGAGTCTTTGAGATTGCCCATTCCTGAAATGCTCTTCCAATCTTCAATGTCACAAATAGAACAATTTAGGGTTAGATTAAAGGAAAGAAAGAAGGATATATGGAACTAGGAAGTTGTGGGTGTGGCTTTATGGTTGCTTTAAGAAGAAGGAAAATGTAAAAGTGAGAGAAATTTTACAGAAAAATTTGTGTTGGAAGGAAGAAAAATGTGAAATGAGGGTTGTAGGCTGAGAAAAAAAAAATTTAAACATGTTTTTCCCTTTCTGAAGGAGATGCGCCACGACCCAGCATTATCAAGTCGCGGCCAGCCTCAATTTATTTTAAATTCTCTATTTGTAGGCGCCGCGACCCTCTAAACACAAGTCACGACTCGCCTATTCCATCAAACCCCTATTTGCTCTCTGACATCTCATGGGGCCGTGACTTATAAGCTCAAGTCACGGCCCGCCTCCTCCTTCATTTTCCATGCTCTCTGACTTAGTTTAAAGCCATGACTTACAAACTCAAGTCGCGACTTGACCTTTAGACTAATTTGAAAACAACCTTTTCACGAATTGCACGATTTTTACATACATTTTGCTAAAAATAATTATTAAATATTATAAATCCAAAACAAAATTAAATAAAATTGTTCAACTAATTAAGAATTAAAACAAAAAAAAACACAAAACTAAAATAAAGTATAGGAATGCCTCCTATAGCGCTATCATTAACGTCATGTAGCGGGACGCTGAATACCCAATTCAAAGGAATTCCAAAAGCAACACAGACTTGCATTTTTCCATCGCTCCTTCCAAATAGTGCTTTAATCTCTGACCATTCACTTTAAAGTGTGCCGTCCTCTCACTATAAATCTGCACCGCTCAATAAGGCAATGAAACAACAATTGTGAATGGACCCGACCTTCTCGACTTTAATTTTCCTAGAAAAAGCTTCAATCATGAATTAAATAATAGCACCTTGTCTCCCGGTTGGAAATCCTTTCTAATTATCCATTTATCATTATAAGCCTTAGAATTTTCTTTATAAATCTTTGCTTTCTCATAGGCTTCATTTCAAAATTCATCGAGCTCATTCAACTCTAGAAGCCTATTTTGTCCTACCATAAATAGATCAGTGTTCAGCTTTTTTACCGCCCAATAAGCTCGGTGCTCAAGTTCCACCAGTAAATGACATGCCTTTCCAAACACCAATCGATATGGTGACATACCAATCGAAGTCTTGAAGGTTGTGTGATATGCCCACAATGAATCATCAAGATTTTTCAACCAATCCTTCCTTGATGTGTTTACATTCTTCTCCAAAATACTTTTAATCTCATGGTTTGACACTTCTGCTTGACCATTAGCAAGTGGATGATAGAACAAATCTTTTTTATGATGAACCCTATAACGAGCGCATAGAGCAATGAATGACTACCTCTGTCACTAATAATTTCTCTTTGAGTACCAAACTGGATAAAAATATTTTTATGAAGGAATTTAAGTACCTCCTTACCATCACAAGTAGGAGTTGCTATAACTTCCACCCATTTAGAAACATTATCTACTGCCAGAAAAATGTACTTGTTATTATAAGATGACAGGAAAGATCCCACAAAATCTATTCCCCATACATCAAACAACTCGACTTCCAGAATTCCAGTCATCGACATTTGATCTCTTCCTGATATGTTATGGGTCCATTGGCAATGATCACAACTCTTCATAAAGTACCTAGCATCTTTAAATAACGTAGGCCAATAAAACCCACATTGCAAAACTTCTGATATTATCCTTGTTCCTCCAAAGTGACCACCACAATGTAAAGTATGGGAATGAGTAAGAATGGAAATCATCTCCTCTTCCGGGACACATCTTCTAATACTTGATCAGCACAATGACGAAAAAGAATGGGCTCATCCCAATAATAATGCTTGACTTTCGAATAGAGCTTTTTGAGTTGTTGCCTTGACATGTCTTGAGGCACAGCTTTAGCTACCAAATAACTGATATAATTCACAAACCAAGGTAGCTTTTCTTCACTTTCAATGGAAAATAACTGTTCATCCGAAAAGTTTTCATCAATTTCTTCCTCTTTCTCATTATGCTCTTCTCCTTTTTCCAATCTAGACAAATGATCTGCAACTAGATTTTCTGTCCCATTTTTATCACAAATTTCGATATCAAACTCTTGCAATAATAGGACCCATCGAATCAAACGGGGCTTGGCATCCTTCTTGGTCATAAGGTACTTAATAGCGGAATGATATGTATAAACAATCACCTGATTACCAATTAAATATGGCTTGAACTTGTCGAATGCAACGACAATGGCAAGTAATTCAATCTCAATAGTTGCATAATTTAATTGAGCATCATTCAAGGTTCGACTAGCATATTAAATCGTTCAGAATACCTTGTCAACTCGCTGTCCCAGAACCGCTCCTACTTCATAATCACTCACATCGCACATTAATTCAAAAGGAAGTTCACAATTCGGTGATACAACAATCGAAGTAGACACCAATTTCTCCTTCAACATTTTAAACGCCCTTAAACAGTCAACATCAAAGTCAATCACCACACCATTCATAAGTAGAGTATATAAGGGCTTTGAAATTTTTGAAAAGTCCTTTAAAAATCTCCTGTAAAATCTAGCATGGCCCAAAAAACTATAAACCCCCTTAACAGACACCGATGGAGGTAAGTTTTCTATTGTCGGTATCTTGGCCCTGTCTACCTCAATACCATGGCATGAAAGGTTATGGCCCAAGACTATGCCTTCTGTCACCATAAAGTGACATTTCTCCCAGTTAATATTAAATTTGACTCCTCACATCTTTTCAAAACACTTTCCAAATTATACAAGCATCCATTAAAAGAGGGCCCAAAGACTGAAAAGTCATCCATAAAGATCTCTATATATTTTTTCCACCATGTCTGTGAAGATAGACATCATACATCTTTGAAAGTAGCTGGAGCATTACATAACCCAATTGGCATTCTTCGAAATGGAAATGTTCCATAAGGGCACATGAAGGTAGTCTTTTCTTGAGCCTCCAGTGTTATGGGAATCTGATGCTATCTTGAATACCCATCCAAGAAACAGTAATAAGGATGGCCTGCCAATCTGTCCAACATCTAATTTACAAAAGGCAAAGGGAAATGGTCTTTCCTGGTGGCCTTATTTAGTTTATGGCAGTCTATAAAAATTCTCCACCCCGTCACCATGTAAGTTGGAATCAGTTCATTATTATCGTTCGTAACCATCCTCATGCCACCCTTCTTCGGAACTACCTGAACAGGACTAACCCATGCATTGTCAACTATTGCGTAAATTACCCCTGCATCCAACCATTTAAGAATTTCCTTCCTTACCACCTCTTTCATTGAAGGATTGAGCCTCCTCTGAGCATTAATACTAGGCTTACTGTCCTCCTCCATTAATATATGGTGCATCACCATTGAAGGGCTTATACCCTTGATGTCTACCAAGGTCCACCCAATTGCTAGCTTATGAGCCCTCAACACTCTAAGTAGCTTCTCTTCTTCAATCAAAGACAATGAAGCTGAAATAATAACAGGCAGAGTGTCATTCTTACCCAAATAAGCATACTTAAGATGATATGGTAAAGTTTTTAAACTCAAGAACTAGTGGCTTCTCTGTAGATGAGAGAGGTCTCTCAGGCACCTGCCCCAATTCCTCATATTTCTTTTTATAAATTTGCCCCGATGAGTTCAGCCACTTACATATTCACTGGCTACAGTACCATCACACTCTACAGGACTTGCAACCAACCTCAACTCAAGTGGATCATCAATAGACTTAACCCCTTTACCTTGTTCCTCCAATACACTAACACTAAAACAACTATCAATAGCTGAAGGATATTTCAAGGCTTTAAAAACATTAAAAATGACCTCATCACCATGTACTCTGAGCCTTAACTCACCCTTCTAGACATCTATCAATGCTTGCCCCATTGCTAAAATTGGTTGTCCCAATATAATAGGCACAACCTCATCTTCCTCCATAGCTAATACAATGAAATCCGTTGGGAAAATGAACTTATCTACCTTTACTAGAACGTCCTCCATAATACCACGGGGGTGTTTTAATGAATGGTCAGCCAGTTAAAGAGTAATAGTAGTGGGTCTAGCTTCCCCCAAACCAAGTCTTTCAAATATAGTCAGTGACATTAAATTAATGATTGCACCCATATCACATAAAGCCATCTCACAATGAAGTTTCTTAAATACCTCAAGAAAATTGGAGAATTGTTTGTTAAGATTGGCATTTTGAAACCGTTAAGGATAAGGAATCTTTGGTGTAGGCTCGGTCTATTTCGACTTCTCTGTCTTTGAAAGGTCTTTAGTAACCTCCTCTTGTGCTAGACTAGTAACATGCTGATCCTCTGTCTTCTTTCCCTTGTCATCCACTGTAGGTCCATCATACTAAGTCCCACTCCTCAAAGTGACATCTTGACATTGCTCTTTATGATTTACCTTTATGAAACTAGGCGAATTCCCTTGCTGTCTAATAGAAAGTAGTTTAGTCAATTGACCCATTTGTGTCTCCAAATTCCTAAATGAAGACCTTGTCTCTATCATGAATTGATTTAATTGGTCAGGCTGAGTTCTTTGTGAGTTCAATGGAGGATATGGTGGTGGATGAGATGGGCGTGGTTTTGGATCATAATAATGCCTAGAATGTAGTCCATATGTTGGTTGATGAGGTGGTTGGTTAGGTGGATACTGTGGTTGTAACCCTTGGTTATTTTTCCAAGACAGGTTAGGGTGATTTTTCCACGCATGAGTATATGAATTGGAGTAAGTGTTGGGTGACGGTCGTGGAAAGTTACCAATAACATGTGCCTATTCCAAAGGCATATTGTTTACGTCTGTCGAGCAACTAGCTGTGCTAGGGCATTGTTCGTAACAATGCGGTCCCCCACAACTCATGACATTTTGTACTTGCATTGCTTGTGCAACGAGGTTATTCTGCTGCAATTGTTTGGTGAGAGATGCCACTTGCACGGTCAATAAAGCAATAGGATCGACCTCTAAGACTCTTGCCACCTTCTTATTCTCATGCTCAGTAGGCCAATTGTAGTTATATATGGCCATCTGTTCCAATAATTCATAAGCTTCATTAGCATTTTTTCTCATAAACACTCCTCCTGATGCTGTGTCAATTATTGTCCTTGTATCCCCCCCCCCCCCCCCCGCCCCAAACCATTGTAAAATGTATGAACCAGCAGCCACTTCTCTACTCCGTGATGTGGGCACTTCCTTTGCAACTCTTTAAATTGTTCCCACACATCATATAAAGACTCCCAATCCAGTAGATGGAAGTTATTGATCTATCCTCTATATCGGGCTAACTTCGCAGGAGGAAAATATTTATCAAGGAATTTCTAAGCCAAGTCTTCTCAAATAACTATAGAGATTGGCTTGTAATGAATTCAACCAACTCTTAGCTCTGTCTCTTAACGAAAATAGGAGTAATCATAATCTTACAGCATCGTTACTCAGCCTGTTCATTTTGATTGTAGCACACAATTGTAAAAAGTTGGTAATATGGAGATTTGGATCCTTGTTTGGCAATCCCCTGAATTGTACACAATTCTGTACCATCTGAATGATCGAGGGTTTTATCTCAAAAAATTTCGCCTCAATAATAGGAGGACGAAAACTTGAATGTATCCCCGTAACAGTAGGGCATACATAGTTTCTCAATGGAGGATCGACTTCAGCTGCATTACCCAGATTTGCATTGGTTTTCACACTTTTATTAGCGTTCTCAGCCAAGGAAAAATCCAGCCTTTTTTTTATCTTTCGGTTTTGTCTGCACGTTCTCTAAATTTCAAGATCTATCGGTATAAGTTCCTATTGTCTGCTTCCCCGCATATACCAATAATTCTTGAAACACTATAACGGTGTATACCCATTAGCCACAATACAGCCTCAATCCGAATGAGTGTAAAATATTACCAAATTAGAACAAAAAATAATAAATTTTGATATTGGAAATTAATTCCCTGGCAACGGCGCAAAAAACTTGATTGTGGAAATATGATACGCAAGTATACGTAATCGATTCAAGTAATATAGATAATAAATAAATTATCGTTCCCACAAGGACTATCAACCAATTACAAATAAATGCTTTTAAATTTCTATTTGGCTGTCGAAAATAGAGGGATTTTTAAACTAAGACTTAAAATTAAAATAAAATTTGCAAGAATAAAGATTGATTCAATAATTAAAAACATAGGGTCTTAACTTCATCAATTTTTCATTGTATTAATTTGATTAATCAATTCTAACTTTCTTTCTTCATATTATAATAGCAGGTTAATAAAAAATGATTCTCATTCTTTTTCAAGATATAAGATCTCAACCTATATGCAGGTTTTTTCTACATCTTTGTGATAAACTTAAACATATAGCAGGAATTAAGCATAGAAACCTGTTATCCCCATTTCCTGTGTGGCCCCGGAACGACCGTCCAGGCCCATGGTCAGGGCATTCAAAATGTGGGCCCGGCCCAAGGCCTCATGGTACGAGAATATCCAAGGGGGCACTGGCCTAGTGCAATTTTGGGCCAAACGGGGGTCTGGTATGGTTATTCGAGACAGTCATTTGGGAGACATGCAGATAGCTCGAACCCCCCCCCCCATTGGTATACGTGCCTGGTCCCGAGGCCGGGTAACGGTCCGGGCCTGTGGTAAATGAAGAGGAACAAAGGTAAACGAACCCGGATCACATTGTCCCCAGTTGGTGGGAAAATCGTCCAGGACCCTGAAGCCACCCCACTCCGCATGGATGTTGTCCCTACTTTTCACCTGCGGAAAAAGGCCACCTTGGGATTGCACGCCGTTGTTTCAGATCTACACTGCCATGTACTCTGACTGGTCTTGTCCCCTAAATCTGCCTCGTAACTCGAAGTGTCAAGACCAAAAGCACCATTTTGTCGGGCGAAATATAGTTCTTGGGCCGCCTTATTGGGCCTTAATTGGTCTGGATTTTATGTATGTTTTATCTTTTATATTGGGCTTCCCCCAGAGAGGCCAAGAATATCCATATCTCTGGTGGGCCCGGGCCATACCCGGCCCAAACCCAGTGTTTCCATGAGCCTATAAATATGAGCAATAGAACACTGGAAAAAGGATCTCTCTTCGACTCGTATACAGTTACTCTATCAAAACATAGAGAGAAACTCCATTGTAAAAGACTTTCCAAGCTCTAATACAACTGACTCGTGGACTAAGGCTAATTAACGCCCCAACCACATCAAAATCCTGTGTTAATCCTCCAAATTTCAAATCATTAGTCATAGCTAATATTCATTAGTATAGTTTCCGAAAATCTCGGTAAACAGGTATAATGGTCATTTCACCCCTATGATAGATATAAGCCATTTTAGGCTTTGAAAGATGAGAAAAACAGAGCAACTTGGAGAGCTTTCCCGTACCTTCTTTTTCTTCAGTTTTCTTTGGGATTTTTGAACCATTCTTGAGGATTCACGCTTGGGAAGTAAGCCTTGGGAGTTTGGGAGTGTGTTCCTCCATTGAAGAGCATCAAGCAAATATTGATCTGGTATTTAATAATATTAAGAAAACATTATATAGATTAGAATAAAGAAGAAAAATCAATAGAACATCATAATAACATTAAATAGAAATCCAAGTGACTATATTAAACCCTAGATAGAAGTGTTTAGTTCATATCAGACATGACTAAAATAACAAAATAATTGTTCATAAACATAATATTCAAAGACTTGAAGAAGAAATAAAAAATATGAAAGTGTAGAAAAACTAATCTCAGAGTCAAATTTAATCTCTAAAATTGTAATTAAAATCTTACCTATCCCTAATTAAAACATAAAGTCTGAATTTATACTAAAGAAAACCACAAATTCCTTTTTTTATAGGTGGGCCGCAACTTGGCCTTTCCTAGGTCGCGACTCGTGTTGTTTTTAAGGTACTTCAAAGTCTAGTCAGGTCTTCACGCGCCGCGACCCTCTAAACCCCAGTCGCGGCCTGCGTGTAGATGCACCACCTGGGTTCACCTCTGACTTGCACTAGCACTTTGACTTATAAGAGCAAGTCGCAGCTCTAATTCCCTTCAGCAACCTTGAGGTTCTAACTTGACTAAAGTCGCAGCCCTTAAGCCAATGTCACGACTCTAATTCCTTTTTTTTTTTTTTTCAAATTTTAGCCTTTCAACATCCTTCCTTCATCGAAAACTTATTATAACCCATCCTTAGCGTCATTTCGAGTCAAGTGACCACTGAAAAAGCTCCTATTTTCACCATTTCCTCTTCTTTTCACATTTCTCTCATAATTTAACGAACTGACCTACAACAAAGACAAAAACAAGCGTAATTTTGCTCAAAACAAACACAAATACTCAAGATTACCACAAAAACACATCCTAAAACAACACTAAAATAGAGTTATCACAACCAAGAGGGTGACTTCTCATTTTTCGAGGCAGAGTCGTGGGACCGTTCCCACTCAAAATTCCAAGACCTCCTAGCCAAAGAACCTTCAAAGACTGTGGAAACCTCAAAAGCTGCTGGAAATGGCAAGGAGGATGAGGTTTCCTCTCAAGGGTGAGCCATAGGAGCTCAGGGAAGAGGATCCTCTTTTGCTATCATTCTTGTAAAGCGCCCTAATCTATTACTTTATAAAAATGTCGCTATAACGCCATGGTTAGCCAAGACTGTTACACTGTGTGTTTAAAATAGTGCTTAACTCGCTAAGCGAGTCATTTGGACTTAAATGTGTAATTAAAGACTAAATCAATGTTAGGTATTAAAAGTTTGGGTCAACGAAGTAATTATTTTCCAAAAAAATGGTTATAGACTGATAAAAGACAAATGGAATACAAATTAGCCATCATAAGTGGTAAATCAGGGTTCAACCCTAGTTTATCCCAAACTATCTCTGCCATGGCAGTCGAGTAGGCTGCATAGGCACACACCGCCCTTGAAGCTCTCCAAATCATGGCTGGTCCAGCTTTCCCTTTCCCTTACCTGCACCACAAAGCACCTGTGAGCCAAGGCAAGTAAGAAAACTTAAATCAACAGGTACAAATGAGCAATAGTATATATGTAATAAATTCAATTAGCAACAGGATATATGTAATAAGCTTAGCAACAATAATGTGCTCAATGAAACTTATATCCAATCTCAACAATCAATACAGTTAGCTAAATGCAATTAGCAATTCTATTTATTTGTATAACGTTCAGGCCCGACGCCCTTAGGCCGAGTTCTCTAGTCTTATAGCCTACACCGGAATGCTTAAGTCGAGCTACGTTTCGCTCGCTTCCTAACGACCCCCGACTGTTGGGAATGGAGCCCTGAAAGCATATGTAGTAGACACTGTTTTAAGAAATAAATAAATAAATTGAATTTGTTATGCATATATTTTATGGACTATATTATTCTATGTTATGTAAATATCAGAAAAATTTCTAAGTTCATATATGTGATGTCAACCACGTATTGGTACGGGAGGATTGTGTTTGAGATAAATTAACTGTAAAAGTTCTCAGTAAAATAAAGTAATGGAATCTTTAGATTAATTATTGCAAGTACGGTCCACTAGGATTATGAATACATGTGATCTAGATCCGGATCACTAGTGTAGTAGGACACTATAGTGGAGGTACTTTATATATTAGAGAATATATAGAACTGAACTAGATATGTTTATTAATACTTAGTTGAATGCCGTTTCGAAGTATTAATTAAATATATCAACTGATGATCATATACAAATAGATCTTAATCCTGAAGTTACTATGAACTCCTGTTTATGTTATATGAGTTCTTTGATTCACTCGTTGGGGCCTGTCAGAATGATCAGGCTAGAAACTTTTGTTTTGGGAACCCATTAATGTAAATGGCTGGGGACATAGTATATCCTTCTCATTCATATTAATGGCAGTTCCAGATATGGAATCCATACCTCCTCGTAAAAGATTGAATAATGGTTCTCTTAAGGGTTGGCTTTTGGTACTGAAAAGGTTCTTGAGCTCAAATTCATAATTTATTTATGAATTAACATTCACTAGTAAAGTCAACGGTACTTAAGGAAACAAGATATAATTAAAGGGTAAAACGGTAATTTTATTCCCAGTTAATTATGAACCATTATTAGAGGATTAATTTGAATGTAATGGTTATATCAATGGACACTTTATTTTATAAAGTACTCAGTAAATGAAATGTGTATAATTACAAGAGTGCAGTCTCATATTTATAGTGGAATAATCATGAGATTAAAAAATTAAGATTATTTAAAGAGTTTAATTAATAATCTCAAATTTATTGGAGCTTGGAATTATAGCTCCATAGGTCCCCACAGCAGCTCTATTAACACAAGTTAAGGCAAGAGTTGATATGAAGGGAAAAATGGTTGAAAGACATATTTAAGAAGAAATTTGTTCTTCGGGCGAAATATGCAATTATGTGATAATAGTGATTAATTAATTAATTACAAATTAGTTGTAATTAACAAAATTAATTAATATTTAATTATTTTGTAATTTTCAAAATTATGTTAAATAATTAAATTAATTTTCAAAATTATATTAAATAATTAATTAATTATAATTTTTGAAATTATAATAAATTAAATATTTAATTTTGAAAATATTATTGGTTTTAATTAATTGGTAGAATTAATTAAATATATTTATTTTAGTGGGAGATAATAATCTGATAAGTTCAAATTAGATTTTGTTGACCCAGATTTTTGCCAACTGACACGGAGTCAAATTTGCCTGATCTGGACAAACACGTTAGAAAGAATGTGATGGCGAAATGATAAAGAACACAAAGGTTTATAGTGGTTCGGCCCTAGAATCTGGTAATAACCTGCGTCCACATGAATTGTTATTGATATAGGATTCAAAAGAGTGATCAAACAACTAGGGTTCAATGAGTTTCACTCACTTCTGAAGAACAAGACAATGTCTCAAATAGAATCACTCTAGTCTCAAATAATTCGAAAGCCAAAAGTTCCTTCCTTGAGCTATCTTTCTCTATTTATAGGCTCAAGGGGGATTACATTAATTTGTTACAGATATTCTTTCCTAAATAATCAGATACTCAGGAAATCATGGGAGTCAATTTCGAGATTGACTAAGATCTTTATAAAAGTATCATGAGGCACGCGGAACTTGTGACCACACTGGTCGCAGGTAAGTTTCGACTATCTTTTGCTTGTAATATCTCTTCTGGTCGATACCGAAGCAGAATTCTGCCAAGTGTCAGCCACGTGTCCGCGAATCACTTGCCACGTCATTCATGCCTGTTTTTTGGATAACAGATTTGAATTTAAAAGATTAATATTTATTTAAATAATTAATTCTATTTGATAATTAGTTAAAAAGATATATAATTCAAATTTGAATTAGTTATCAGGTTGTTAGATTTTTATCTGACAAAGTAGTTTGAATAAATAATTCAATAAAAATAGAAAAATCAAATATCCCTAAAATATAGGGTGGTACATGACCACACACAGTCCATGGATTGTGTGTGACGTGTACTGCATAATTTTTAGGGATAGATTTTTCGATTTTATTTATTTAATTAATTAATTAATGGAAAATTTAAAAATTAGTTTTTGGATATTTTCATTAATAAGATAATTAATTAATTAAAAGATAAATTGTAAGTTGGTTACAGATTTATTTATTTTTTTAAAAAAATTGAATATATTTTTTTTAAGTAAAACCTATCAGAAAATAAACAAAATAGTGAGAAAATATTCAAGACAATTATTCGCATTGTGAAAAAGAACGATATTTTTCTATCTCTTCCTGAAAAGATACAGAACCAATTTCACGCCTTATTCTCTTGTTCTCATGTGTTCAGTACATCAAGTAGAATTAGAAATTAACCATCATTTTTTCTCTAAGTGCCCACACACTTCTTGAGGTGTAGAGAACGTTGTGGAAGATCTTGGTGTGAGTACCTGGGAGCAACTTGGATAGGAAGTTCGTTCAAATTACAAAAAGATAGCAAGGACACTTGATAGGCATCAAGTGGTATGTTTTCTATTTACTTGCTTATGATTAATGTATGTATATTAATGGATCCGCATATTCAAATGTAGTTTAAATATGTTACAAAAATTTTGTTGTACACTGGGCCAACCCATCAACATTCCACTACGTATTAGGAAAATTGTTCTTAACAATTAGTACCAGAGCTATCATTAATTTATGCATACATTAATTAACAATATGCATTCTTAAGTTATTGTAATATATGTGAATGGATGGTTGTATATATGTTTAAAGTTTATTCTTAATGGTCGTTAAGTATATGGTGTTTTGGGTTTAGAAATTGTTCTTAAATTTCTAGATGAAAAATGTAAGCCATTTGGGGCATAGGAAAGTTTCTGCATTAAATTATTTGAAAAAATTCTGTAAGGCCCGAGCCTCGGTGTAACGCCCTACTTCCTTAGAGCCGTTACTAAGTGAGTTTTAAGCATGCAATTAATTCGCTAATCGAGATTTTAGGTTAAAAGTGTGGCTAAACTGTAATAAAAATCATATAATCTGAAAATGTAATCGTTCATTGAAATTATAAAGCGTTAAACATTTAGGATCCCAAAAAACTGTTTAAAAATATTTACAACTAAAAATATGATTAAAGTTAACTAAACGACAAAATTAGGGTTAATACAAAACATCTCCCAAAAATACCCCTGGCCGTGGCAGCCAGGCAGACCGAACATGTACACGCCACTTCACGCTCTCCGTACTCATGGTTGATCAACCTTTCCCTTGCCCTTACCTGCACCATAGATCACCCGTGAGCCGAAGCCCAGCAAGAAAACTCCACACAAGCAAACAACATATGCATAACTATAAATCAGCATATAACAAAGCCGCCAATAGGCTAAGCACATAACGACCATGTCCTCCCAAGCGCTTTACCAAGCCCTGGTTTCACGGTCTACACCGTGAGGATATCCTAGGTATCCAATAGGGTCTCACCCTGGCAACTCTCATTGCAGGTGCTTAATGCTGCTCCCGGCCCCGTGTTGTACTCAGTTCGCCATTCCCGGCCCTCGCCGTACATTTACAGATATGCAACACATAGTATAAACTTAACAAATACTTAAGCAATTACAAACATAATTAATAGAGCTACGCCCTGCAACACAATCACATAGGGTTGTGCCCTGCAACACAAACTATAGGGCCACACCCTGCTCTACGGGTACAACAGTTTTCTTAGCTGTGTCCCAAACTTCCCGAGCTCCAATATCTCGAGCACAGTCCTCTAGTCTGAGCCACGCTGAAAACCTAGTCATAACACATCAACAACATCCGTCCATCAAGTTCTAATCCAATAAATAACTTTGGGTTATAGTTCTAGTCTCCGAGACCTTGAATTTTATCAATCTGTGTGATAAAATCCATCCCGAGCCTTAACTATTGGGTTCCCGAGCAAAAAATCCACAAAACAACCTATACATTGAATTAGGGCCGCGACCCAGCCCCTTATGGGTTGCGACGTGCGTCAGAACAGAGGCACAATGCCTCCCTGTAGGGAGATGCGGGCTGCGACATGCCCTTCCTAGGGCCGCGGCGTGCCTCAAGAACAGAGGCCTCCCTAGGCCTCCACGCACATGCGGGCCACGACATGCCCAGCCTTGGGCCGTGGCTCGCACCTCCAACCTTTCTGTTCATCCACAACACTTTCACCAAGGCAATGGCCTTGCTCCGCAAGACTTTATCCTTCAGGTCAAGAACCTGAACCAGCTTCTCCCCATATGACAAATCCTAGTCCAGCCCCAAGTTCTCATAACTCAATACATGTGTCGAATCTAATACATGCTTTCGAAGCATGGATACGTGAAAGACATCATGAACCCCTGATAGAATTGGAGGCATCGCCAATCTATAAGCTACCTCTCCAACCTGTTCCAGAATCTCAAAGGGGCCAACAAACCTAGGGCTCAGCTTGCCCCGAACACCAACTCGTTTCACTCCTCTCAAACGTGAAACTCTAAGGAACACATGGTCACCGACTTGAAACTCTACGGTCCTGCGTTTCAAGTCCAAATAACTCTTCTGACGACTTTGGGAGGCGAGCATTCGAGCTCTAATCTTTTCAATCGCCTCATTGGTCCTCTGAACCATCTCAGGACCTAAGTACCTTCTCTCACCCGTCTCATCCCAATGGATAGGTGATCTGCACTTCCTCCCACATAGCATCTCATACGGAGCCACCCTAATAGTCGCTTGGTAACTGTTGTTGTACAAAAACTCAATCAAAGGGAGATACTTACTCCAAGATCCCCCAAAATCCAGCACACAGGCCCATAACATATCTTCCAGTATCTGAATCGTCCTCTTAGACTGTCCATCGGTCTGCGTGCCCATAGCCTTCTGCAAACTCTCCCAAAAACTTGGAGATGAAGATGGGGTCCTTGTCGGATACTACCGACCTCAGAGCCCCATGAATTCTAACAATTTCCTTTACATACAGATCAGCATACTGCTCCACAGTATAAGTCTTCCTAACAGGAAAAAAGTGGGCAGACTTGGTATACCTATCCACAATCACCCACACTAAATCATGTTCTCCCACGGTCTTTGGCAAACCAACCACGAAGTCCATGGTGATATCCTCCCACTTCCACTCTGGAATCCCTACAGGCTGTAATAACCCTGCGGGCCTCTGATGTTCATCCTTTATCTGTTGGCAAGTTAAGCACTTGGCCACATAATCCACTACGTCCCTCTTCATTCCCGACCACAAATACAAGGCTCTTAGATCTTTCTACATCTTTGTCGTACCTGGATGTAGAGAATAGGGAGTGGTATGAGATTCATCCAAGATCTCTCGCCGGATATCAGAATCCCATCTCCAAGATTAAGAAGTCCTTAGCCGCCCCGTCAAAGACACTCTCTCTGTACCCTCTCAACTGTGGATCCTTCCCCTGGGCTTCCTTGATCCTCTCAAGGAGTGAAGATTGAAGAGTGATGTTGGCTAACCAACCAACCACCAACTCTATACCCGCTCTAGTCATCTCCTCAACTAACTTATCAGATATCTTCCTCGAACTGAACAATTGCCCTGGGCCCTTCTGACTCAATGCATCAGCCACTACATTAGCCTTCCCAGGATGGTATAGGATATCACAATCATAATCCTTTACCAATTATAGCCACCATCTATGGCACATATTCAGATCCTTCTAAGTAAAGAAGTACTTCAAACTCTTACGGTTGATGTATATCTCGCACTTGTCATCATATAGATAATGTCTCCAAACCTTAAGTGCAAATACTACCACTGCCAACCCCAGATCATGTGTGGGATATCTCTGCTCATACTCCTTTAGCTGTCTCGATGCATAGGTTATCACCTTTCCGGCTTGCATCAACACACACCCTAAACCCTGTCTGGAAGCATCATAGTAAACCACAAACTTCTCGTTGTCTGTCGGTAGACTTAAAACTGGAGCGGTGATCAGTCGCCGCTTCAGTTCCTTGAAACTGTTCTCAAACCTGTCTGTCCACACATACATAGTCATCTTTCTAGTAAATTCAGTCAACGATGTAGCTATCTTAGAGAACCCCTCAACAAACCGCCGATAATACCTTGCCAATCCTAGAAAGCTCCTAACTTCTAGTACACTGCTCGGTATAGGCCAATCTCTCACTGCCTCAATCTTACTTGGGTCAACCAGAATCCTCTCCTTACTGACAATATGGCCCAGAAGCGTGACTTGTGGTAGCCAAAACTCACACTTTACGAACTTTGCATATAACCTATGCCTTCTCAACCGCTGCAATACCAGACGCAAATGCTTCTCATGTTCTGACTCTGACTGGGAATACAGCAATATGTCATCAATAAACACAATCATGAACTTGTCCAAATAGTCCTTGAAAACCCTATTCATCATGTCCATAAAAGCTGCTGGGGTGTTGGTTAATCCAAAGGACATAACCTGGAATTCATTGTGTCCATATCTTGTGCGAAAAGCGGTCTTTGGTATGTCCTCGTCCTTAATCCTTAACTGATGGTAACCTGACCGGAGATCAATCTTAGAAAACATGGTCTTTCCCTGTAGCTGGTCAAATAAATCATCGATCCTAGGTAATGGGTAATTGTTCTTAATAGCCAACTTATTCAGCTCTCTGTAGTCAATACACATTCTTAAAGATCCATCCTTCTTCTTAACAAACAAGACTAGAGCACCCCATGGCGAGAAACTTGGTCTGATGAACCCCAAATCCAGTAACTCCTGCAACTGAGTCTTCAATTTCTTCAACTCTGTCGGAGCCATTCTATAAGGTGTCCTAGATACTGGCTCCGCCCCTGGTGCCAACTCTATAACAAACTCGATCTCCCGCTGTGGTGTCAAACCTGGCAATTCTAATGGAAACAAATTTGGAAACTCACATACCAATCTAGTCTCCCTCGGTCTAATTAACACAACCCTAGAGGTATCCACAATGTTTGCTAGGAATCCTATGCAACCTTCCTGCATCAGGTCTCTAGCATTCAGTGTTGAAATCATAGGTACTCGCAATCCGCTAACTGTCCTCACAAATACAAAGGGTACCTCCACTTCTGGTACAAAAGTCACCATTCTGCGCTTGCAGTCAATCATCTACCCATACTTTGATAACCAATCCATCCCTAGAATCATATCGAAGTCATCCATCTCCAACTCAATCAGATCAACCGACAACTCTCTACTGTCTATCTCTACTGGCAATGCTCTAATCAATTTCCTAGAGACTACCAGTTCCCCAGTCAGGAACAAAGTCTGAAATCCCCTAGCATACAAGTCACTAGGTCTACACAGCTAGTCTATCATTCTAGCAGTTAATGAGTAGCTCCCGAATCAATCAACACAGTATAAGAAGAACCAGCACTAGAAATCTGACCTGTCACAACTGAGGGGCTAGCCTCAACCTCAGTCTGAGTCAAGGTGAATACTCTGGCAGGAGCGAGACTGTCGCCCTGCTTCAGTTCCTCTTTCTTGACTTGTGGGCAGTCATTCTTAAAATTATTGATACTCCAACAAATAAAGCAGGCCCTGATCCTGCACTCTCCCTGATGTTGTCGTCTGCATCGAGGACACACTGGAAAAATCCTCCAGTTGTCAACCCCGCCCTGACGGCCATTGAAAGCACCTCGTGCCCTTCTATCCAAGCTTGGAGGAGCAAAAGAATCTGGGGCCTTTCTCTTCTATTCACTGGGGCCACTACCCCGACTAGATCCAGTAAAAGGAGCCAACGTCCTCCTGGCATCTTGCCTAGCAGCGCCCTCTCTCCAAATTTGATCCTCGGGCAGCTGTAAGGGCCTTGTCCACTACCTGAGCATATGTGGTAGTCTATGGATCCAAAGTAATCTTAACATCACAGGTGATCATAACATTCAACCCCCGTACAAACTGATCCCTTCTTGTCGCATTAGTCGGCACCAAATCCGGTGCGAACTTCGCCAACCGGTCAAATCTCAAAGCATACTCAGTAACTATCAACTGGTTCTAGGATAGGTTGATAAAGTCGTCTACATTCGCAGCTCGGACTACAACTCTAAAATATTTCTCATTAAAGATGCTTCTAAACTCTTCCCAGGTCATAATGGCAACATTTCTTCTTTGAGTCCCTACATCCCACCAGAAGGGGGCAGCCTCTCTGAACATGTAGCTGGCACAACTACCCTCTCATTTCCTTCCACCCTCATGAAATTCAGGATGGACAAAGTCATATTCATCCACTGCTCTACCCGTAGTGGGTCTAGTCGACCCTCTAAGGTGGGAGGATGCTGCTTCCTGAACCTCTCATACAAAGGTTCCCACTTATTCTCCATAACAGGCTGAACTGGCACTGACGCCACAGCTTGATGAACTTGTAACCCAGTGCCCTGAGGTGGGGCCTGCTGCCTTAGTTGTTGAAGTTCTTTCTCTATTCGATGCAGTCTGGCTTCCATTTCAGCAAACATCTGTTGCCAATTCTGTGGGGCAGGTGGAGGGTCCTGACCGTGGTTGTCATCCTCGGCCCTACAACTGCGGAGTCTAGATGATTATTGAGGAATCTCAACCATATTCCTGCAATCAACAACGCCGCTCTTCAGGCATGATAACAACATCCAAAATCACCTACCATTTCACATCAACCAACCATAAACAGTAGTCCACATAACACAAATAACATACAACACTCAATGGGGCCATGCCCTAGCATCATGCATATGTTAAATCATTCATCATGCTCTATATAAAAAAATCATGCAAACAGGGCATTTAAGAACATAATCAAGCAAATAATTCAATCATTTACCAACCAACCTTGGGTCGAGCTTGTGACTGACAGCGAGCGTACATGTTCGATCAATCTCCAGGAACCATAAACCTTGATCTGATACCAAGTTGTAACACCCTACTTCCTTAGAGTCGTTACTAAGTGAGTTTTAAATGTGCAATTAACTCGCTAATCGAGGTTTTAGGTTAAAAGTGTGGCTAAACTGTAATAAAAACCATATAATCTGAAAATGTAACCGTTCATTGAAATTATAAAGCGTTAAACATTTGGGATCCCAAAATACTGTTAAAAAATATTTATAACTCAAAATATGATTAAAGTCGACTAAGCGACAAAATTATGTTTAATACAAAACATCTCCCAAGAATACCCCTGGTCGTGGCAGCCAGGCAAGCCGAACATGTACACGGCGATTCACGCTCTCCGTACTCATGGTTAATCTATTACCACCAGATCGTGAATGGCGTCATGATGCTGGTGCGCCAATTGATTGGTTAAGGCCAGACGCTAGCCTTACAGACCCGGGCTACTCTCCCAGTAATCCGCGAGCTCCCCCTCCCAAGAAGATGCCTTGCAAACGAGGTGGGGTCACAAGGCTGTTCGGGAACCTGATTTAGGATTAGTTGCGTCAGGGGCAGTGGCTAGCCCCTCTGTCCAAGGTAACCCATACCCTTATAGGGAACTAGATAGGGTTGTTGCTGATTTTAGGTTAGTTAGATTTAACCCAAATCAGCTCATCCACCGTCACCCTAACAATCCAGACCGTAATGTGACCTTGCTCCAGTGTGTGGATCACTTAGTGTTACACCATGATACTAGTTACCCTAAGGGCACCATTTTTGTAGATAACACCTTAAATTTTAGGTCCGCCATTTTTGAGGAGTATTAAACCAATCGTAGGTCATGGCCTTCTTTGCTCCAGGGAACCTTTGCCCGTGGATTTAGGCAGTATGTAGATGAGTCTAGCCCCGAGGTAGAACTTGAGCCCGAACCTCCTAGGGTCCAAGAAATATTAAACTTAGATTCTCCTTCTCCTCCAGTAGTCCCAAGGCCGGAGGTCGTGATAATAGACTCCTTCCCAAGCCCGGAGGGTAGGACCTTTATTTATTTCCTTTGTGTATGTTTATGACTTTGCTTGTGAACTAATCCCCCTTTTTTTTCTTTTCAGGGGACGAGATGGAACAACCCGGAGCCCCTGACCTCTGTACAACTTTCCAAGGTTGGAAATCCAGCCCGGGCTCTGTCGTGAAGAGGCCCAGATATACAAAGAAAGCTCTTTCTGCGGTAGGAAATACATCAAAATCCCCTACTAAGGGGAAAGGCACGAGCTCGACAGCTTCGGCGTCTACTATCACTGAGAAGAGGATTCCTCCCCCTCCACATCCACCTCGATTCGCACCTTCCCAGGATCAAGTCATACAAGTTGATCCCCTAGCCCCTCCTACCCCAGCTCCTACTGTTCACATACTAGTTGATCCTCAGGATCTGGAGAAAATCCCCAAAGCCTTTCGAGGAATCCTCTACGAGATGGCTAGCCACATGGTGGGGCACCCTTACAGAGCCAGCTCGAGGGACTTGAGGATGATTGAGTAGCGGAGCCCGGAGAACGTCCTGGAGTCAGTCTTGGGGATAACCCTCACAGTAAGATATCACTCCTTAGTGACATTTTTCTCTATATTTTTCCAAAGGGTATATCTAACTTGCCTTGTTATTTTCCAGTCTGCCCTAGCTCAACACCGCAGCAAAGCCTGAGCTAGGGCTACAAATGATAAGCTTCAGGTTGAACTCAATGCCGCCAAGACCGCCCTGATCGCTGCTCAAGAAGGCGAGCAGGCCGCCAAAGCTTCCTTTGCGGATGCTCAAAAGAGCGAGTACGATGCCAAGTTTGCCCTTGCCTCATCTCAGGAAAGCGAGCAGGCCGCAAAGATTTCCTTGGATGCTCTCCAGGCCCAAACTTCCCAGCTCTAGGTTGAGGTTGCTGATTCGAAAGAAAAACAGCTAGAGGCCAAGGTTGCAGTTAAAGAAGAGAAAGCGGCCTCACTGTCCTACATGGAAGATATTTTGTACGATTGCTGGGCTTTTGACCAAGATGGAAACTTTTCTTTCATGGCTACCGCGCTGTGGGATCCATACCTTGAAAAATTCAAGGCTCGGATCTTGCAAGAGCCATTGGAAATTGGGGATGCTTTTAAAGCGGGTGAGCACGAAGGCGAGGAGGTCACATCCTCAGAGCATCCTGGAGGGGCTCAATGAGTCTTTTTGTTTTTGTTTTTTTTATATTTGTTTGTAAATAATTTCATTGTAATTAGTTCGAGGGTTTCCTCCTCGGGACAAATTTAATTTTAATGTATATATCTAACTTTTAATCTATTTGTCTTTTCCTGGATTATCTCTCAAGTTTATGACTTCTTAGACTTGTACATTCGAGATTTTAGGAATCGATTTTTAGGTCGGGATAGATATTTTAAGCTTGGTTATATCAAACCTTGATGTGATGATTTATATCATAACTATTAAGAATCAGGCCTTGGACTCGATTATATCCAGGATTTTAAATATTTTAAACTTAGTTCGTGTTAGGTTTATTGACAACTCGAGTTTTTTAAAAAACCCTTGGTTTTAACAATGTTTCCCAACTTTCAAATTTTTGTACCTGGTTGTATCCAGGGTTTTAAATGATTAAAACTGATTTTATACTAGGTCTATTGACATCTCAAGTTGTTAGGAAAGCCCTCGAATATCCAATTTTCGTATCAATCACAGTTTTCGAACCTGGTTGTATCCAGGGTTTTAAGTAATTTAAACTTAGTTCATGCTAGGTTTCTTGACATCTCGAGCTCTTAAAAAGCAGTCGAATAATCAATTTTCCAAGCTCCTAAGTTTATTGACCTGGTTCTATCCATGATAACTTTGTACCTGGTTGTATCCAAGATTTTAAGTAATTTAAATTCATCCAACAATGATATTATGATCCACCTCGGGTTATATGCCTCCCAAGCAACCAGAATGTAGAGACTTTCTTGGTTGCTTTTACAAATATCAATATCCAAGCTAATACAACCTTATAAAGAAAATTATTTAAAACCTCTTTAACAAGAAAAATTACATAATAATCCCCTATTATTTAATTAAATGGCTTTTATAATTAAGCCTTACAGGGATGATTGTGCTACTGATAATACGTTTTTAGATGCATGGTATTCCAGGTCCGTTGGACTGTTTCTCCATTAAGCCGAGCTAACTTGAAAGTGCCTTCATGCAAGAATTCCACGTTTTGATATGGTCCTTCCCCAGTTCAGTCCTAAAACTCCATCCTTGGGATACTTATTGGCAAAAAAGACCCTTAAGAGAACCAGGTCGCCAATCCAAAACTATGTCTCTTGACCTTAGAATTAAAGTGACGAGTGATTTTTTATTGATAATGGGCAAGCTGTAATTGCGAATCCTCTCATTTCTAGTCAATCAGGTCGAGTGATGCATTAAGTAATTCTTCATTCCGTTCCTGGCTAAATGTCTTTTGCCTGTGAGTAGGCACCCTAACTTCGACTGGAAGGACGACCTCACTTCCAAAAGTTAGGGAGAAAGGAGTGTCTCCTGTGGGAAGTTCGGTAGGCCCAAAGTAACTGCAAGAGCTGCTCAGGATAGAATCCTTTGGCCTCATCTATCCTCTTTTTAAGGCTTGCCTTTCGGGGCTTATTCACAGCCTCGACCTATCCATTGGCCTGTGGATATGCTACTGAAGAAAAACTACTAATAACGTCGTACTTTTCACAGAAGTCGGTGAAGAGATCACTATCGAACTGGGTCCCATTATCTGACATGATCTTTCTAGGAAGCCCAAATCGGCATACAACTTCCTTCATCAAAAAGTTTAGGACTCTCTTTGAAGTGATGGTCGCAAAAGGCTCAGCCTCTACCCACTTCGTGAAATAATCGATTGGCACCACCGCATAACGAACTCCTCCCTCTCCCATAGGTAAGGATTATAACGCCCTGGATAGCCAAGACCGTTACACTGTGTATTTATAACAGTGCAGGACTTGCTAATCAAGTCATTTAGTTGAAAACCTGTCACTAAAACAATTAATGAACTAGGGTTAAAAGGTTTTGGTCATAAAAGATACATTTCATATAATTAAACGTTGAGTACATAGGATCCCAAAAAAAAATAACATTTGAAAGTCGGTTTACAAAATTTCTAGAGTACAAACAACCACTAGCCACTCTAAGGGCAAAACAGATATTTATGGTTCTCCTGTTCCTGTCCTACCCTCAACCATAGCGGATGAGTAGCTAGTCATGTACATTCCACCTCTAGAGTTCTCCAAGTCAGGGTTGATCAAGCTTACCCTTGCCTTTACATGCACCACGTAGCACCCGTGAGCCTAGGCCCAGCAAGAAAATATAACATTATAGCACAAACAATGATAATAATTGAATATCTCATTAAGTATGTTCATACACCAACATCCCACACACGCACCGCGGCGCTCCCTTGAGGCGCCGCGGCCCGCCTCTGCCTCCGAGCCCTCTTGGCTCCTCTTTGCTCTATAGGGTTGTGGCACACCAAGAACAGGGCCGCGGCCCAACCCTTCAAACCCAGAAAAACCACCATTTTTAGCACTCAAACCTCACTCAAATCCACCCTAAACCATCCCAATAACACAATTCAATTATCACAAACTTTCTAACATGGTTCCTGCAACAAAACCCAGCACAAACCTAACTTAAAAGATCACTAAAATTATACTTTAATTTCTAAAACCCATAAGCTCATGAACACCAAAACCTGCCCAGAAAACACAAAATTCAAACACTAAACTATCATTGCAAGCTTACCTTTACTGAAGAACCAATCCTTCAGGAAATTTCTGAGCTAATCCCCCAAGTCTTCTGCCTTAATTCAACCTTAAATTCAAAACCCAGGAACTCTTAGAATCCAGTCACAACTACAGAATTAAATAGACAAAGATGTAACTCAAAACTTACCTCAATCCTTGATTAGATCCTCTTGCTAACCCTGAACTAATCTCCAAAGTCCCAGCTCAATTTCTAAGTTCCAATCAAGCTTTGCCTTTGGTTCCACTAGCTTCTTTGAGAGAATAATAGAAATGATGGGAATAAGTAGAGAGAAAGAAAAAGGGTCAGTTTGGGCCTTATTATACTGTTTTCTTAATATTACTTAGTCTATCCTTAGTTGACTAAATCAATCCTGAGGCTCAGGGTACCAAAAACGTCCCCGAGGGCAAAATGGTAAAATTCCCCAGTATTCCCACCTAGGCTTCAAATGCCATCAACGAAGGTCGGCCCAAAATCACATTGTACGCGACTGGACAATCGATGACCACAAACTCAAGCAGCTTGGAGATAATTCGTGGACCTTCACCCAATGTTACCACTACTTCATTAGAAAAACCATAAAGAATCATTGAGGTTGCCTTCAGCTCGATTACAAAAAATCCCATCTTTTATAAGGTGGACCAAAAAAGTAGATTCATAGAACTTCCGTTGTCTACTAGCATCCTTTGAACTCTCCGGTTGACGAGCTGAACTGTTATGACCAGTGGATCATTATGTGGGAACTGGACATGGATGGCATCTTCCTCCATAAAAATGATTGGTTGTTTTTCTAATCGCTGCTACTTTGATAACCGTTGTTCCGGGACAAACTCCACTCCGTTATGGGACTTCAGTTCATTGATATACCTCTTCTGGGCACCTCTGCTCGTACCTTCCAGATGAGGTCCTCCCAAAAAAGTGGCTATATCTCCTCCTGTTATTGGAGGAGGACTGTCCTAATTCATCTAAGCTCCCGCTTAATTCATTGCAGCTTCAGCAGCTGATGGAGGGTTTTCTCCAGCGGGCTGACTGGGAGTAGCTTGATTCCGAGTGTACTGGGCTGAAGGTCCTGCCCTTATGAGAGTCTCAATCTCATCCTTCAGTTTTCTAAAGTCATCAGTATTATGACCGATATCATTGTGGAATTGAAAAAACTTTGAAGGATCTCTCTTCGCTCTTTGGTTTTTTAGCGGTTCTGGCTTCTTCCATGGAAGGCAAGTAGAATTAGCTAAGAAGATGCATTCTCTAGTATCCGTGAGATCAGTATATGTTGTGTAGACTGGTCTAAATTTATCCACGGACTTTCTTTTCTTTACTCTGCTCTAGTCGCCCTCACCATTTCCCTTTCTCTTATTATTTCATCGTTGGTTATTATGGGCAACAGTTTGAGTCATATTTGCGACATCCGTTATCGTTCCAACAAGCTGGATAGGGACTTGGCTTGTTCCTGGGATGGAAGCTCGTGCCACTTCCAGGTTAACTCACCTTTGGGCTCATTTCAAGAACTCGTCTACAGTATTAACTCCTTTCCTCTGTAGCTCTTGCCACAGGTCACCTCCAACAAGTATTCCCGTCCTCATTTCCATGAGCTTGGAGCTTTCGTCGGCATCTCTAGCTCGCGCAGCAACATTGGCAAACCTACTTAAATATGCTTTCAACGATTCACTGGGCTGTTACTTTACATTAGCCAAAGAGTCATCCTTAATCTAAGCTGCCTGGGAAGCCCTGAATGCTTTCTTAAAATCAGTGGAAAAATTCTTCCATGAGCTGATTGAATGCCTCTTGTATTGTTTGAACCACTGCCTAGCTAGCCCAATCAGAGTTGAGGGGAATATAAGTCACCTCAGCTCGGGCCCAATGTTGTGTGCCATCATTATGGTGTTGAACATCCCCAGGAGATCAGACGGATCCCCATCTTCGTCAAACTATGACAAATGTGGCATCCTAAAACCCACTGGATATGAAGTCGCCGCAATATTCGGGCCGAAAAGCTCGAGCTCATCCTCTGAGTCACACTCATCTTTCTCTTTTTCTAATAAAAGCTTCTTCATTAGCTCCTACATCTGGGCTAGCCTTTCGAGGGTTTGGTCCTTGGTTCATGGGTTATTTGGGGATGTTCAACAACTCCCATCCTATCGTACGCGTTCGGCGGGTGGTAGTCCCTCCAAGTTCGGGCTTGGTTTTGCGGGACATTCCTGTTGTCACGTACTTCAGAAGGACCTCCCCCTTGACGAGTGTAACTGACTCCTTCATTTTGGGCTGAATTTCTTCTCTGTGAATTTAGGCGATCTCGCAGATCAGGCTGTGTATCGTATCGAGGACTTTTTGTTGAACTTAGATGGTTTTGAAAATCGCCCTTGGACCTACCATTTCAATGACTTTCAATCCAATAACTTCCATTTGCGAAGCTTACTGCTCGCGGTTGAGGCCGAGGATCTGGATTATCGACAGGTGTCTGCGGAACATAGGTATGGGCAGATGGAGGAGAATTTCTCCTACTGTCTCAATAAGCAGGAATGTCTCGCGCAGGACGAGGCAGTGTCGGGTGTCTTATGGGTGATGGGGGATGCCTAACTTGCGAGGAAATTCTTGTCCCATCAGGGCGAACTAAATTTGCTCGCGCTTGTTCCCCCCCATCATTTCTAGCTCTCTGCGCCTGGCGATTCGATCGTGACGCAAGACGCTTGGCTGGAACATTTTGTCTATGTGAGCCTATTCCGGCTCTTCCCCATGGATTGCCATGGGTACCTCGAGGCGCTAGGGAAGGAGGTACTGAACTTGGGGCTACGGTCCTAACTGACCGACTAACTTGCTGATGTCCTCTCTGAGGGCCACTAGGTTGGGCATTTTGGCGGTCTTGCGCCGTAGGCACAGAGCTTGGGGTGGCAGTTCTGACTGACCGACTTGGTTTGGATCAGTTATTCCTGTGGGACTTATGAGACCCACTTTTCCTCTTTTCGACATTAGCATCAGTTGCAAGAGGGGGAACCGAGCCAAAACCTCCTCAATTTTCCTGTTTCCCTTTGCAAGATGGCTTCTTAACTGCATGTTTTCCAACTCAACTGCATCCAAGTAGTCTAGGTTTGGATTCGGTGGCAATGATGCTGAACTCCCAGTATTGTCGTGGCCCACCGGTTTCTTTCCCAGTCATTACTAAACTTCCGGGACATGCTCATTTGAAACCAGGCTGTTCCATCTCATTGTCGTGCATTGAGCGAGTGACCACCATGATGAAATTTGATTGGGATTTTGGTGAAAGCACTAATCTCTCCTCTCAATGAAAGCACCAAACTGTAGACGCGGTTTTTTGCCAACACTGAATTAAGAAAATAACAAGGTTGATTAGTGCTTGATAATAAACCAAAAATAAAAAATTAACTCTCAAGAACACAGATCCTTTTTACGTGGTTCAGTGGTTAAAATCCACCTTGTCCACGAGTCTATATTATTACTATTTTTCTCTTTCTATTTCAGCAGAGTTTCAGTATTACAGAATAATCGTCCCCTTCCTGTCCAATATTATTAGTATTTATAGAAAAATTCATTGGACAGGTTTGGGTAACGGCATTAGTCAATCATGGATTTACATATTTATTACATTTAATATGAAATATTCCCATTTATAATAGGATATGATCTGATCACGAAATAAATGGTCTCTTAATATATGGGACATTAAATATTATAGACTGACCATAAATGATTGTATAAAATACTCAGGTCCTTGGGGAATCACGGATTCACCATATGCTCAAGTTACCACGAACTGGATATGTCTACGAGCTCGTACTGTGGACGCCGTGTCGTATGAATATCATAACCTCGCGGTTTGCAACTTATGCATTCCTAGCTCGTATAACCATCGTGAAAAACCGTGCTGTCCATGTGGATAATATATGGATTCCTCGGCTATTTCTTCCATGTATTTATTTGCCAAGTGTACCCAAGCTGAGTGAAAGACTCATCTTGAAATTAGGGTACACACATATCACCCACACAGTATTTAAAATTATGCATGCATCTCATATGAGTACAAACATGCCTTAGGATTGTCCTTTGTGATTTTATGCTTTATGTGATGGACCATATAATAATAAATCTAGTTTTAACTAGTTCAAGAGCGGAAATAGATTTTAAAAGTTGTTTAATTTCTCGTATTTAATAAAATTGTTTTATTAAATAATAAATGATATTCCTAGTAATTATAGCAAATCAAAAATGAATTAATTAGGGCATAGTTCTATAATTTTAATTTTGCTTAATTGGATTAGTAATTATTAGAATATCATTTGGTAAAAATAGATCACTTTAATTTTACAAACCAATTAAAAGGCATAAGATGTTTTGAGAAAACACATATTTTAAAATAGTGAGTTGGAAAGGGAGTTATAACAATAAGTGTCATGGCCTCCATTATTAGTTGGCACTGAGGTAGCACGAAGAGGGCCTCGCGACACCATTGCGTGTGTCCCCCTAAGGAAGGCTTCCGACTGTGTTATTCTCAAGGCAAACTTATTTTTCAAGAAAAGGATTTAATGATGTATTTAAAGTTTGACTGACCCTAAGGCACACACTTGAGTTAAGTCATTGATCTAAAATAATTGGTTACACTCACAAGGTACATTAGGATTTCAAGTGGACTAGTGTATTCTTGACCAAACAAGCGGTTGTTTATAAGTCAAAAGATAAATATTGATTTGAGTATTCACTTATAAATTTGAGAACTTGTCTCAAAATTAATATTGATAAATTCATTTTTGTTTATTTATTTATTTTCAGCATTCTTGTCTAGCTCAAATCATGTATATTCTTTACTTGCAAATGAAAAGTTGACTGTTGAAAACTACATGAAATGGAAATCAAACTAAACATTGTATTAATATGTGAGAGCCACAAATTTGTCATGACTAAGAAATGTCTTGAAGTCCCTCCCGCTACTACTGCCAAAACTGTAAGGGAAAAGTTTGATAATTGAATCTTATCAAACAAAGCAAAGTGTTATATGCTTGCGAGTATGAGCGATGTGCTCATAAAGAAGTTTGAGAACACTGAAAATGCTTATGAGATCTGGGATACCCTTCAAGATATGTTTGGACAGCAGTAAGATCAATGCAGGCATGAGGTCACCAAATCCTACATGACCAAGAAAATGAAGAAAGGAGTTTCTTTTATAGAACATGTATTAGACATGATCAATATAATGCACGATGCCATTATCGATGGGGCAATCATTGATGAAAGGACTCATGTAAGCATTATACTTGAATCACTTTCTCCAGCTTTTAAAGGTTTCACAACCAACTTTGTCATGAACATATTATCATATAACATGATACAACTGTTGAATGAGTTGTAAACTTATGAATCTCTTAACAAAGGTTTTGAGAAAGAAGGAGAAGAAAATGTTGCTGATTCTAACCCATCCTCTTCAAAGGCTAAAACTAAAAAGACAAGAATTCAAATAATCCTAAAAAGTCATTCAAAGGCAAAGAGAATAAGAACACCAAAAGCTCCAAAAAGAATACCCCTAAAGGGACTTGTTTTCATTGTGGAATAGATGGTCATTGGAAGAGAATTTGTCCAAAGTATCTTGCTAACCTGAAAGAGAAAAAGAAAGGTAAATTTGATTTACTTATGTTAGAAGCATGTTTAGTGGAAGACAATTCCTCACCCTGGATAGTAGATTCGGGAGCCACTAATCATGTTTGTTTTTCTCTATAGATTCTTAGCTCGACGAGGAAGCTTGCTGATGGAGAGGTGACTATGAGGGTTGGCAGTGGTCAGATTTTCTTTGCAGCAGCAGTTGGAACAACCCATCTAGAATTTAAGAAGAATAAATTTCTTGTTTTAGAGAAGGTTTATTATATTCTTGGATTTTCTAGAAACTTAAGTTCTGTTTCTATGTTGCATGAACAAGGTTTTAAAATTTCTTTTAATAATAATTCAATTGTTATTTCAATATATGGTTTTAAGATATGCTCTACAAAATCTATTGATGGGCTTTATAAATGGCAAGCTAAAGAGAAATCTGCTTATAATTATGAATTATTTAAAACAACTAATCCTAGATCTATTAAACGACAAAAGACTAATTCCAATAGTGAAGCATATCTGTGGCACTTGAGATTGGGCCATATTGGTCTAGACAGAATTAATAGGCTTGTAAAGGATGGTCCTTTAAGAGAACTATCTATTGGATCTCTTCCTTTTTGTGAATCGTATCTAGAAAGCAAAATGATCAAGAGACCTTTCTCTCCTAAAGGTTCAAGAGCTACAAAACCACTTCAGCTGGTACATACGGATGTTTGCGGTCCACTTAATTTACAAGCAAGAGGTTATGAATACTTCGTCACTTTCATTAAAGATTATTCAATATATGGTTTCCTATACTTAATGCAAAGAAAATCTGGAACTTTTGGAAAGTTCAAAGAATTTCAAACAGAAGCTGAAAAGCAATTAGGTAAATCACTAAAAGTTCTTCAATCTAATCGGGAGGAGAGTACTTGGATTTGTTTACGAGGACCATCTGCGTGAGCATGGCATTCAATCCCAACTCACAACACCTGGAACGCCACAGCAAAATGGTGTTTCAGAGAGACGGAATAGAACGTTATTAGATATGGTTAGATCGATGATGAGTTTCTCATCATTACCACTATCATTCTGGGGCTATACGATTCAATGTGCCCTATACATATTGAATGTTGTTCCATCTAAGTCTATCTAGAAGACACCCATGGAATTATGGAATGGTTGTAAACCTAGTTTACACCATTTTCAAATTTAGGGGTGTCCTGCACATGTGCTTAAAGAAAAGACCAGGAAGTTGGAATTACGCTCTGAAGTGTGCATGTTTGTGGGATATTCCAAAGAGACTAGAGGTGGAATTTGTATCGACAATAAATAAAACATTTGTATCGACAAATGCAACTTTTCTTGAACATGACTATGTTAATAACCACAAACCTCGCAGTAAGGTTGTACTAAAGGAGATGGTCTCGAATGAAGTTGCAAAGTCACCAACAACAACCAATGAAAAACGGCAAGAGGAAACTGCTAGTTCTAGTCAGAATAATAGAGAACCTCGTCGTAGTGGAAGGGTTAGCAAGCAACCGACACGCTATGAACACAAAGTTCAATTGCTTGTGTCTGACACAAACAAAGACGATCCATTGACATTTAAAGATGCAATGAATGATTTTGACAAGGACACATGGCAAGAAGCCATGAACCATGAAATGGAATCAATGTATTCTACTTCTATCTGGGTTCTTGGAGATCCACCTAAGAATATCAAATCCATTGGTTGCAAGTGGATATTCAAGAAGAAAAGAGGAGCGGATGGGAAAATAGAGACTTTCAAAGCAAGGCTTGTAGCCAAAGGTTACACACCAAAAGAAGGGTTTGATTATGAAGAAACCTTTTCTCCTGTAGCAATGTTGTAATCCATTTGTATACTCTTGTCCATTGCTGCGTGCATGGATTATGAGATTTGGCAAATGGATGTCAAAATAGCCTTTTTGAATGGCTACCTTGACGAAACATTTACATGTCTCAACCAGAAGGGTTTGAAGTAAAAGGTCAAGAGAAAAAAGTTTACAAGCTTCTTTGCTCCATCTATGGACTCAAACAAGCTTCTAGATCTTGGAATCTTAGATTTTATGACAAAATTAAAATGTTTGGTTTTGAACAAAACATTGACGAACCTTGTGTCTATAAACAAATCAAAGATGGTGTAGTAGTATTCCTTGTTCTTTATGTTGATGATATATTACTGGTTGGAAATGACGTAACATCATATTATCAAAGGTAAAGAACCTGTTAGCTGAACAATTACAAATGAAAGATTTGGGAGAGGCCAAGTATGTTATGGGCATTAAAATTCTTAGAGATAGACATAACAAAACTTTGGAACTATCTCAAGGGACTTCTATTGATAAGGTGCTAGAACACTTATAGAGTATTCCTTTCCAAGGAGAAGTGTCCCAAAACACCTCAGAAAGAGGAAGATATGAGACAGTATCCATATGCCTCAGTGGTAGGCAGTCTAATGTATGTCATGTTGTGTACAAGACCTGACATTTGTTATGTAGTAGGGACAGTTAGTCGTTATCAATCCAATCTTGGATTGAGTCATTGGAATGCAGTGAAGAATATTCTCAAGTATCTTAGAAATACTAGAGATTATATGCTTATATATTCAGGTGGAGACTTCAACCCCACTAGTTACTCTGATTCTGATTTTCCATCAAACAGAGATAGTCGAAAATCGACTTCTAGATCAGTGTTTACTCTTGGAGGAGGAGCAGTAGTCTGGCGAAGTATTAAACAAACCAGCATAGCAGACTCCACCATGGAAGTTGAGTATATAGCAGCTTGTGAAGCAACTAAGGAGGATGTGTGGCTCAAAAATTTCTATTCCGATCTAGAAGTAGTGTCAGATGTGGATAAGCCACTAGTCCTTTACTGCGACAACAGTGGGGCAGTAGCTAACTCGAAGGAACCACAAAGTTACAAGAGGGGAAATGTAACACCCTAGATAACCAAGGTCGTTACACTATGTGATTATAAAGGTGCAAAACTTGCTAATCAAGTCATATAGTTGAAAACGTGACCCTAATGTCATAATCAAGTTAGGGTTAAAAGATTTTGGTCAAAAATGGGAAATTTCTCATTAAAATAAATGTTTAATACATGGGAACCGAAAACAAGTTTTAAAGGAAAATTTACAAAATTTCAAAGTTTATGTACAATCACAAGCCACTCTAATGGAAAAATAGGCACTTTAGGTTCTCCTGCCCTGTACCATTCCTCGGTCGTGGCGGCTGAGCAACTGGCCATGTACATTCTACCCCAAATCTCTCCAACTCGGGACTGGTCCACCTTGCCCTTCCCTTTACCTGCAACACGTAGCACCCATGAGCCAAGGCCCAGTAAGAAAGCCATAATGTAGAGCATAAACGATACAGACAAACAAATAATCCACAAGGTCGTTAACCAGGTAATCAACACGCCATAACAATCATTCACTCACAAAGGTCAAAAAATTATTCATAAACCAATCATCCCAGTATTAAACAAGTTATAATCATCAGACAGCAATAATAACATATCAATATTCATCATACAACACTCAGGGTCAGCGCCCTGAGGCAGCACCCTCTATTTAACCCACAGTCTCCAACTCACTTAGGTCGAGCCCATTGTTTAACCCACTGACTCTGGCTTGCCTAGGCCAAGCTTAGTGATTATTTAATTAACCTCATCTACGAATGGGCGAGCCGCGTACTGTGCGCAAATAAAAATTCTGGCACTCTTAGGCCGTTTATTTCATGCTCTCATGGCATATCATAATCATACAACAATTGCATTCAAATATAGGGAGCCCTTAGTCCCAACAATCACACACGGGTGCGGTTTGCTTACCTATAATTCCGAGTACTTTGGTTAATAGGGACGACCCTAGAGCACGATCCCGTCCGAGCCCTAGCGTACAGCTAGTCACAACCTTAAAATAGAACCCTTATTAAAATTCAATTTCGTAACCCTACTTCGGGACCAATCCCAAGCTCTCGGAAAGGCTACTTCCACCAAATGGGGTGGTGGAATCGACCCCCAAGCCCCCAAGCAAAAAACCTAAAAGAATTCCCAAAAATCAAGTTCTGGAGGCAGGGTAGTGCTACAACGCTACAAGAGGGCGCTATAGTGCTATAGATAGACACCCAGCCCCCCAGGAACATAGCCTAGTGCTCTAGTGCTCCCAGACTAGCGCTACAGTGCTGCAACCCGAACATGCAAAATTCTGGGTTGTTCCATCGATGTTCCCCGAGCAAAAACTCCAAACATCTAACCCAAACCTCAATCAAACTCAAAATTAAACCTATAACTCACTATATCTCACCCAAAATCACCTAGCAACATCAAAAACTTAGCTAATAGCATCATCAAACACAGGAAACCAAAATTGAGCTTGAAGCTCAAGAACTTCATCTAAAAACAAGAAAACCCAGATAATCAAGACTAGAAATTGTTACTTCTGATGAATGAATCGACCCTAGGTTGCCCTCAGTGTTCCTCCCAGCTTTGTTTCCTTCAATTCCCAAGTTTAAACCATTAAACTTCCATTTTAAACCAAACTCAGAAACCATTCTCCCCAACGCTCAGTATATTCAGACAAAACCTTAAACCCTTACCTTAATTTGGAAGCTAATTCTAGTTGAACTCCTAGCCACTCCAAGGATCAAAGTCCCAAGACCTTGCCTAGACTTCCCCTGAGTTCTCAGCTTCAAAATTCTGAAAGGAGAGTGAAAGAGAAAGAAAACGTGAGGGGAAGAAAAATGGGTAAGCTGAGTGTTCTATTTTCCTTATTTTTCCTTCACAACTTCTACACTTTCCACTACATTCTACAACAGTCTAAAGAAGCAGAGTATATCCGTTATCTCTCTTAATAATCAAAAGACCCTTTTACCATCCCAACTAGAAACTAAACCTTTTAATCAATCTAAGGGTATTTTGGTCATTTGCTCCCAATTCCCGCTAATTCCTCGAGTGTCCTTATTATTTAGCACTTAAATCCCATCATCTAATTAATCACTAATTATTTTCCCCATTGTCTAATAATCTCCAATATATCTCTCAAATTCCCAGAAATACCCCAAGGCGCCCCCGAGCCGAGTATAAACCTCTGCCGTGACTATTTCGCTAAACCGCTCACTAGGATCGTCTCAAGACATATGCTGCAAATATATCCACATAATAATGTGGTCTCAACAATTAACAACAAATAATCACATTTATGCCCTCAACGGGCCAAAATTACAAATATGCCCCTATAAGCTAAACAGGGCCCACATGCTTATTAATACTCATAAACATGCATTTCATACATCCATATAATCATATAAGCATGATTATCACATAATCATGCATTTAATCATTTAAATCACACATAAACCAATTATGCCGTCCCGTCATGCTAATCAAGGCCCTTAAGCCTTATTAGCGATTTTGGGTTGTTACAACTATCCCCTCCTACTGAGAATTTTGTCCTCAAAATTTTACCTGAATAACTCGGGATACTGATTCCGCAAAGCTGACTCTAGTTCCCAAGTTGCTTCCTCGACCCTGCTATTCCTCCATAATACTTTAACCAGAGGAATCATCTTGTTCGGTAGAACCATATCTTTCTTGTCTAAAATCTGAACCAGTCGCTCCTCATAAGACAAATCCGTCTGCTATTCTAAGTCCTCATACTTCAACACATGTGTTGTATCTGAGACGTACTTCCGAAGAATAGAAGCATGGAATACGTCATGAACTCCCGACAACGACGGTGGTAAGGCTAACCTGTAAGCCACATATCTGATCCTTTCCAGGATCTCAAAAGGTACAATGAATCTAGGCCTCAACTTTCCCTTCTTTCCAAATCTCTTCACCCCTCGCTGTGGTGAAACTCGCAGACACACGTGGTCCTCAATCTGAAACTCCACGTCCCTACGCTTGGGATCAGCGTAACTTTTTTGTCTGCTCTGTGAGGCAAGCATTCGAGTTCGAATCTTCTCAATAGCCTCATTAGTCTTCTGAACCATGTCCGGTCCCAAATACTTCCTCTCACCCATCTCATCCCAATGAATGGGAAATCTACATCTCCTCCCATATAACATCTCATACAGTGCCACTCCAATCATTTATTGATAACTGTTGTTGTAAGAAAACTCAATCAACAGGAGATACTTACTCCAGGATCCCTCAAAGTCAATCACGCATGCCCTAAGCATATCCTCCAATACCTGAATCATCCTCTCAGACTGTCCATCAGTCTGAGGATGAAAGGTCGTGCTGAACTTCAACTGTGTCCCCATAGCCTTCTACAAACTACCCCAAAACTTAGAGGTAAAAATAGGATCTCAGTCCGACACAATAGACTTAGGAACCCCATGGAGACGTACAACTCTGCATACTGATCCACCGTATAAGTCATCTTCAATGGAAGAAAATGAGCTGACTTGGTGTATCTATCCACTATCATCCACATCGAGTCATGATGCCCCACTGTTCTGGGTAAACCTCCTACAAAGTCCATCGTAATATCCTCCCATTTCCACTCGGGAATACCCAAAGGCTGAAGCAACCCCGCTGGTCGCTAATGCTCAGCTTTCACCTGCTGGCAAGTCAAACACATGGCCACGTACTCTACTACATCCTTCTACATTCCAGGCCACCAATACAATGTCCGAAGATCCTGATACATCTTCGTGGTACCTTGATGAAGTGAGTACGGCATAGTATGCGATTCATCCAGTATCTCTTGTCTGGTCCCCATATTAGTTGGAACACAAATCCAACCCTGACACCATAGCAGACCAACCTTAGTGATAGAATAATCATTAGCTGCTCCCGCTAAGACATTATCTCTAACCTCCAGTAACTGTGGATCCACCAGCTGACCCTCTTTAATCCAGTAAGGTCAATTGTAAAGTAATATTGGCCAACCAGCCCACCACCAATTCTATCCTCATTCTAGACATCTCATCAGCCAACTCCCTCGATATTTGAGTGGAACTAAACAACTGCCCCGAGCCTCTCTGGCTCAATAAATCTGCCACTACATTGGCTTTCCCTGGGTGGTAACGAATATCACAATCATAGTCCTTTACCAACTCTAACCAACGTCTCTGTCTCATGTTCAGGTCCTTCTGCGTGAAGAAGTACTTCAAACTCTTATGATCAGTGTATATCTCCCACTTCTCCCCATACAGATAATGCCGCAAAACCTTCAGTGCGAATACCACCACTGATAACTCCAAATCATGGGTAGGATACCGCTACTTAAACTCCTTCAGTTGTCATGACGCATAAGCTATCACCTTTCCATTCTGCGTCAACACATAACCCAAACCCAACCTCGACACGTCGCAATAGACCATAAACTTTCCTTCCTCCGAAGGAAGACTCAGCATAGGAGCAGTAATAAGTTGTCGCTTTAATTCTTGAAAATTGTTCTCGAACATGTCTGACCAGACGAACTTCAAATTATTCCGTGTCAATTCTTTCATCGGTGTAACAATCTTTGAGAATCCTTCCAAAAAATTTCTGTAGTAATCTGCTAACCCGAGGAAACTCCAAACTTCTGAGGCGTTCCTTGGCCTTGGCCAATCTCTCACGTCCTCCACCTTAATCCCATCTTCTCCAACTATATGTCCAAGGAATGTCACTTCTGGTAGCCAAAACACATACTTCTTAAATTTGGCGTACAATTGGTGTTCTCTTAATCTCTGCAAAACCTGTCGAAGATGTAGCTTGTGCTTTGACTCTGAACTGGAGTATACTAAAATGTCATCGATGAAGACAATGACAAATTGATCAAACAAGTCCTTCAACACCCTGTTCATTAAGTCCATTAAGGCTACTGGGCATTTGTCAAACCAAACGACATGACCAAAAACTCATAGTGCCCATACCTCATTCGGAAGGTCGTCTTCAATATATCCTCGTCCTTCATCCTTAGCTGGTGATAACCAGATCGAAGATCAATCTTTGAAAATAGTTTCTTTCCCGGCAGCTGATCGAACAAGTCATCGATCCTTGGTAAAGGGTACATATTCTTAATGGTCAACTTGTTCAACTCTCTATAGTCTATAGACATTCTCAGAGTCCCATCCTTCTTCTTCACAAACAAAACTGGAGCACCCCATGGCGAAAAACTAGGCCTGATGAACCCCAAATCCAAAAGCACCTGTAATTGTATCTTCAAATCCTTCAGTTCTGTTGGTGCCATTCTATATGGTTCCCTTGACACTAGCTTTATCCCTGGTGCTAACTCAATGAGGAACTGAATCTCCCTGTGTTGCGGCAGCCCTGGTAATTCCTCAGGGAACACATCCAAGAACTCACAAACTAATCTGGTCTACTCCGGCCCTGCTGGCAACACTCTAGTAGTATTCACCACACTAGGCAGGAACCCTATACACCCTCCCTGTAATAAGTCCCTGGCTCTCTACGCTGATATCATGGGTATGCGGGGTCCACATACTACACCCACGAAAACAAAAGGATCTTCTCCCTCTGGCTCAACGGTCACTATCCATGCCCAAAATCATGTCAAAGTCCCCCATACCTAACTCAATCAAGTCTACTGATAACTCCCTACCGTCAACCATCATTGGCAGTGCTCTAATTCACCTCCCAGAAACTACAAGTTCCCCTGTAGGCAATATAGTCCCAAAGCCCGCAGTGCAGAACTCACTAGGTCTACACAATCTATCAATCACCTTACAAGGAACAAATGAATGTGTAGCACCGGAATCAATCAATAAGTAAAAGGAGAGCATGCGCTAGAAAGCTGACATGTCACCACCAAGGAACTAGCCTAGGTCTCTGTCTGTTTAAAGGTGAACACTCGAGCTGGAGTCAAGCTGTCCACCTTCCCTGCTTCCCCTTTCTTCACTATTCAGAAATCCTTCTTGAGGTGTCCCACCACCCAACACACATAGTAAGCCTTGGCCCGACATTCACCCGGATGGTGTTTTCTGGACCTCGTGCACTTTGGGTAACTCTTCCATGTGTCACCGTCTCCTTGGCGGCCACCCTGAACACCCCGACCCCTTTTATCAAGACCAACAACAGTCGAAGTGTAAGAGTTCTTCCTCTTCAGATCACTGGGGCCCCCGCCCCTACCAGATCCTGAATATGGTGGCATTGTCCTGCGAACCTCCCGTCTCGCAGCATTCTCCCTCCAAATCTTGTTTTCCGCTTCCTCAACGGTAAGAGCCTTCTCAATAGCCTGGGCATAAATCATCCCCCCAAGTACTATTGTGATTCTCACATCTCTTGCTATCATAGAATTAATCCCCATGACAAATCTGTCCTGCCTAGCTACATCAGTAGGCACAAGGTCTGGTGCGAACTTCGAAAATGTGTCAAATTTCGGGGCATATTCTGTAATTGTCATATTTCCCTGCACCAATCCCACAAATTCATTTACTTTCGCTGCCCTAACGGAAACATTGTAATACTTCTGACTGAACAAATCCTTGAATCCATCCCAACCCAGAGTAGTAACATCTCTAGTCTGTGAGGCCACTTCCCACCAGATGCGGGCATCCTCTCTCAGCATGTATGTGGCACAGGCCACCTTGTCCTGACCCTCTACCCTCATAAAGTCGAGGATAGTGGTAATCATACTCCTCCACTGTTTGGCCTTCAATGGATCTGGTCCCCCCTCAAAAATAGGAAGATGTTGTCTCCTAAACTACTCATACAACAAAACCCATATATTCCCAACTTCCAATGGCTGAACAACTGGTGCCGCTGGAGGTGGCACACTAGGTGCAGCACTCCCTAACAGAGCCTGCTGTCTCAGTAGAAGGATATGCTCTTCCTTCCTCTGAAGCCGGGCTTGCATGTCTACCATAATCTGCTATCAGTTCTCAAGGACTGGCAGAGGGTTCTGGCCCTGGTCATCATCTCTAGTCTCATACCTAGTGCTAAATAGTCGTGTAGATCGTCTTGGATGGATAGCTATCCAAGTTAATCTGCAATCAATGACTCAACGATCAGACTATGATGATAGGGTAATAATCCTTCCATAATCCACCATTGAAACTCAATCACTCACAACCAATCAAGATATAATAGTTTATCCAAAAATTCATTCACATACAACAGCAATGCTAATAAGCACGCCTCAATATCATCACACAACAGTCAAGGGCCAAGCCCAATCAGTATCCCATGCTCCCTATTAATCAAACAGATAACAGCAATCATGGTTTTTTCCAATCATTTATGCATATTAACATGTATGCACAATTACCAAACCCTCAGTCGAGCTTGTCTTTAGAGGGGACTGTACATGTCCAGTCAGTCTTTAGGAACCCTTAAAACTAGGATGCTCTGATAATAAGTTGTAACACCCTGGATAACCAAGGTTGTTAGACTGTGTGATTATAAAGGTGCAAAACTTGCTAATTAAGTCATTTAGTTGAAAACGTGACCCTAAAGTCATAATCAAGTTAGGGTTAAGAGATTTTAGTCAAAATCAGGAAATTTCTCATTAAAATAAACGTTTAATACATGGGATCCCAAAACAGCTTTTAAAGGACGGTTAACAAAATTTCACAGATTATGTACAATCACAAGCCACTCTAATGGTAAAATGGGCACTTTATGTTCTCCTGTCCTTGTAAAATCCCTCGGCCGTGGCGGCCAAGCAGCTGACCATGTACATTCTGCCCCAAAAGCTCTCCAACTCACGACTGGTCCACCTTGCCCTTGCCTTTACCTACACCAGGTAGCACTCCTGAGCCAAGGCCCTGCAAGAAAACCATAATGCAGAGCATAAACGATACAGACAAACAAATAATCCACAAGGTCGTTGACCAGGTAATCAGCATGCCATAACAATCATTTACTCAGAGAGGTCAAACTATAATTCATAAACCAATCATCTCAGTATTATCAAGTTATAATCATCAAACAGCAATAATAACATATCAATATTCATCATACAATACTCAGGGTCGGCGCCCTTTGGCCGCACCATCTATTTAACCCACTGTCTCCAGCTCACTTAGGTCGGGCCCAGTGTTTAACCCACTGACTCTGGCTCGCTTAGGCCAAGCTCAGTGATTATTTAATTAACCTCAGCTACCAATGGTCGAGCCGCGTCCTGTGTGCAAATAACAATTCTGGCACTCTTAGGTCATTTATTTCATGCTCTCATGCCATATCATAATCGTACAACAATTTCATTCAAATATAGGGAGCCCTTAGTCCGAACAATCACACACGGGTGCGGTTTTCTTACCTTTAATTCTGAGTGCTTTGGTTAATAGGGACGACCCTAGAGCACGATCCCCTCCAAGCCCTAGCGTACACCTAGTCATAACCATAAAATAGAACCCTTATTAAAATTAAATTCTGTAACCTAACTTTGGGACCAATCCCAAGCTCTCGAGAAGCCTAATTCCACCAAACAGTGTGGTGGAATCAACCCTGGAGCCCCCAAGCGAAAACCCTAAAAGAATTCCCAAAAATCAAGTTTTGGAGGCAGGGTAGCGCTACAGCGCTACAAGAGGGCGCTACAGTGCTATATAAGGAAACCCAGCCCCCCAGGAACATAGCCTAGCGCTGTAGCGCTCCCAGCCTAATGCTACAGCACTGCAACCCGAACAAGCAAAATTATGGGTTTGTCCATCGAAGTTCCCCGAGCCAAAACTCCAAACATCTAACCCAAACCTCAATCAAACTCAAAATTAAACCTATAACTCACTATATCTCACCCAAAACCACCTATCAACATTAAAAACTTAGTTAATAGCATCATCAAACATAGAAAACTGAAATTGAGCTCGAAGCTCAAGTACTACATTTGAAAACCAGAACACCCAGATAGTCAAGACTAGAAATTTTACCTCTGATGAATGAATTAGAACCTAGGTTGTCCTCAGTGTTCCTCCCAGCTTTGTTTCCTCCAATTCCCAAGTTTAAACCTTTAAAATGTTTAGGAGTATGTCCTAAAAGCATGTGAAAGACATTTATTATTTCGATGAATAAATAAATACAATGGTCTATTATTGTTATATTTAGGTTATTAAATTATTGTTTGAATAATTTTGTAAATATCAGAAAAATTCCATATTCATTATTGAGGATGTGATCTTGTTTTAGTACGAGAAAATTAAGATCACCTGAATGAATAAAAATAGTCAACAACAACAAATTGAAGTTATGGAATTCTTTAATTGGGGTTGTAAGTATGGTTTGCTGAGTATCATGTTGATACAAATAATCTAGATTCGGATTATTAAGGTGGTAAGACATCTTGGTAAAGGTGCTTTATATAATATGATTATATATGATATGGACCGATATGAATAAAAGTCTTTATCCAAAAACCATTTAATAATAAAGACTTGTAATTCATATCATAACTGATGATCATTTATAGATCAACCTAAATCTTGAGTGTTCATGAACTCCTGTTCATGTTTATTAAATCTTTTTATTCATTCGTTAAGGTCTCTTAATAGAATGAGGCTAATGTCTTTTGTTTTGGAGATATAATATCATGGATGGCTGGGAACATGTATCAACAATACGGAATCTAATCTTTCCTAACGGATCGTATATTAGTTCCCTTAAGGGTTAATTCTAGAACTGAATGATTTTGAGCTCAAATTTATAATTAGATTATAGATTAATTATTCAATAGTGAATTAATGGTACATAAGGAATAAGAAGTAAATTAGAAAGGTAAAATGGTAATTATTCCATTCTAATTTATCAATTAATTAATTAGAGGGTTGAACTATTGTAACATGGTTATATCAATGGACAGCTTAGAATAAGATTTCTGTAAAAGTATATCTATAACATAAAGAGTTCAATTCTAAATTTATAGTGGAGAAATATGAGAATTAATAAATTAACTATTATAATTAAAGAGTTTAATTATTTATTTTTAATTTATTGGAGCTTAATGTTATAGGTCCATGGTCCTCGAAATGGCTCAAACAAACACTGACAATGATAAATACAAAAATAAGTGAAAGGACTTATTTGATAAGTACAATATTTTTCTATGCATCAAACATAACTATTGTATAATTATGTGTAATTAATTAATTGAGAATTAATTAATTATTTGATTTAACAAAAATATAATTAATTTTGAATTAATTTATTTTTGGGATTTTTGGTATTTAAATAATAAGAAAAATTGGGAAAAATCACATGCATTCCTTGGCATGTGGTACACGTGTAGCACAGCGCACAGTCACTCTGCTGCACACACAAGAAGCTTCTAGAAGTTTCTTTGCTCCACAATTTTACTTATTTAAATATTAAATAAATAATTAGATATTTTAATATGATTAAAATATTATTATTTAAACAAAATCTGATAACTGATTAGTTATTTTCAAATTGTTTAAAATAACTACTATTTTATTTTTAATATATTGGATATATTAAATATAGTAGATCAATTTTTCAAAGCAATACTTTTCAGTGATAGAAAATATTTCGTGAAATTTCCCTGAGAGAAATAGAATAGTGATTCAAGCATAGATCACTGTTCTTCACAAACATAGGTCCAAACTTTATCAAATCTCATGTGTTGAGAACATCTGATAAATAGATTTTGCATATTTTTTTGTATAGTGAGCCTAGACTCGTTCTTTGTGTGTTGAGAACATTTTGGAAGATCTTGGTGTGAGATCTCAAGGATTTTTACCGTACAAAAATATTGCAGCAAGGAAGGACTTGAGGTAATTTTCTATTCGTATCTTTGATTCAATATATATATGTATTTGAAGAAGTAGATCTAGAAATCTTGTGGGGTTAAATTAATAATTTTGATTGTTGTTCCGCTGTGTATAGTCTCTTATTTGATCTATAAAAACCAGCAAATGGTACCAAAGCCATCTTCACATATATGTATATTGAATCTGTGTGGGTTTAGTTTTATGCATTTATTTATTTTTAATGAATGAATGGATGGCTTAATATGATTGAATGCATGGGTATGTTGAATCGTTAATTGTATGGTGTTTTTGGGTTAGGATTTGTTTATGATTAGATCATTGTTTAAGCCATAAAGGGGCATAGGATTTATGTAATTTTATTTCGTTTTTGACACCATAAAATTGTAATTCTGATCAGAAAAAGTCAAAACAGAGCCCGGGATTCAGAATTCAGTCACCGTTCCTCCGAGGCCACCCTTCGAGCCATTGCCGGGAACGTCGTTCGGACCGTACGAATGGGTCCGTATGGTTCCATACAAATGGGTCCCAACAGCAGTTTTTGATGCCATGTGCCCCCGTCTTATTGGTCCAGAATTTTTTTTATTTTCTAAAATTAATCTGTTATTTTTTTTAAATGTTTAATATCTTATTTATTCAAAATTTGATATTTAAATAATGAGATAATTTTGTTATCCAAACAAACTTTTTTTAATACATTATTTAAAAAATTTATTTTTCTAAATAACAGATTTTAATTAAATTTATTTCAGTTTTAATTAAAAAGGAAAATAAAATACTGATTATTTAAAAGTTTTGTTTTAATTAATCAAGATAATTAGAAAATTGATTTCTTATTATTATTCTGGACCAACGACACATATCCTACCGAAAGTAAAGTAAAGAAGCCCGATGAAGATCAAGGTGGTTTTATTTTATTTTATTTTAATTTTATAAAGAGGTTGTAAAATTAGAAATACCCAAAAGCTCCTGGTTCAACATTTATTGTTTATTTATGTATTTATTTAAATAATTGTTTTCATGGATTGACAACTGTTCATGCATTTTGTGCCATACATAAAAAAAACCCATACAGTCATTATCATGTATCTCATTGGGAGAAACATGATTATTAGGATTGTCCAATATGTTTATATGAGTTGTTCTGCGAAACCAATTTCATATAAATTACTTAGTTTTATTCTTTGAAAACTTGGTAAAATATCACACCAGTTCTAAGTCTTTATGACTTAATTTCTTTAAACCAACTTTATTTTAAATTTATTTTGTTGTAAAGTTTACATGAACATAATTGGTAATTTAAAATTGGATATGTACCTAGAAACTTGCTTTCTTACAAATTTTAATTATGTTGATAAAGTTAAAAGAGTCTATAATTAATTTGGAATTAATTAGGTTAAAAATACTTATTTCAAAATAGTGAGTGGGAGATGGTTGATATCTCAAACATAACTCGTGGTCTCCATTATTAATATAACACCGTGAGATGTGAATAGAGCCTCGCGATGGCTTTGTTTTCGTCCCCCTAAGGAAGGTGTCTAGACATGTCAATAGCAAGGTTATATTTCTTACAAAGATAGGAACTAATGATGTATTTTAGGTTTGACCGACCCGAAGGCTGCATGTCCTAAGTTAAGTCATGAACTCTGAAATAATGGGTTACACTCACAAAGTTATGATTAAGCTTTTGCAGTAGATAATCATAACTTGACAAAACTAAGCGGTACTTTAATGTTTAAAAGAGAAAATAATGAGTTATTTTAAGTTTTAAACAATAAAGATAAGAATGTCTTATAAATTCTCTAAGATTAATTTGACCGACCCTAAGGGGCACTTTAATTGTTAGAAAGTTTTATCATGGAAATTAAACTTTATTTTATGTGTTTTAATTGTGCTCATGCATCACGTTTAATTTCTGAAATTTTGATATTTATTTTTCTAAATATAATAATAATATTTATATTTTTTTTATTCAGAATATGTCTATCTTTGGTAATCCCATCACTACTTTAATCACACAAGAAAAATTAACTGGTGATAACTTCATAAAATAGAAATCAAATATGAATCTATTGTTGGTTAGCGAAAACCACAAGTTTTTCCTAAATGAAGAATGTCTTGAAGAACCTGGCTCCACTGCCCCGAAACATGTTCGGGACAAATTTGATGCATGGATTAAATCCAACAACAAAGCTAAGTGGTATATGCTCGTGAACATGAGTGATGTCTTATGAACAAAGCATGAATCCATGGAAACTACTTTTGAGATACTAGAATCTCTTAAGGAAATGTTTGGGCGCTCCTCTGATCAAAGTCATCATGAGGTTACTAGAACCTACATGAATACTAAGATGAAGAAAGGTCAATCTGTGCGTGTGCATGTCTTCAACATGATCAGTGTACTCCATGAAGCTGAGACACACGGAGCAGTCATGAATGAAAAGACACAAGAAAGCATCATACTTGAGTCTTTAACTCTTGCTTTTTCTACATTCACAACAAATTATTTCATGAATAAATTAGAATTTAACATGACACAATTTTTGAATGAATTACAAACTTTTGAGTCTTTGAACAAGAAAATCTCAAGTCAGGCTGAAGCAAAACTATCTTCTTCTAAGAAGAAAAGGAAAAGCAATAACAATGACTGCAAACCTAAAAAGGACAATCCGAAAAGGCAAAGAAGTCATCCAAGGCACCCGAGAACAAAAAGAACAATGACCCCAAACAAAAGGCACCCAGAGGAAAGTGTTTCCATTGTAATGTCGATGGTCATTGGAAGAGAAACTGTCCAAAGTATCTCGCCGAGTTGAAAGAGAAAAAGAAAGGTAAATTAGATTTACTTGTACTCAAAGCTTATATGGTGGAACAAGATAAATCATCATGGATAGTTGATTCTGGTTCCTCTAACCATGTTTGTTCTTGTTTTCAGATGCTTGATTCCGCAAAGCAGTTGGAGCAAGGAGAGATGCCTATGAGAGTGGGAAGTGGAGCACTTGTTTCAACTAAAGCATGTGGAACAATCCGTTTAAATTTTAAGAATAATTTTCTAGTTTTGAATAATGTTTTCTTTATTCCTGAAATTACTAGAAACATTATTTCTTTATCTTTGTTACATGAACAAAAAATTGGCATTTCTTTTAATAATAATGTGATTTTTATTTCAAGGAATGGGAACAATATTTGTCATGCAAAACAAAAGGACGAACTGTAAATGCTTAATCTAATTGAAAAATCGCTCAATAATTCTAAATTATTCAAAGTAGCTAAACCACAAAGTAACAAAAGACAAAAGGTTTCTAAAGAAAATGACACATGTCTTTGGCACTTAAGATTAGGTCATATTAGTCTAGATAGGATAAACCGGTTAACTAAAGATGGACCCTTGAGAGAACTAACTGTTGGAACCCTACCGGTTTGTGAATCCTGTTTAGAAGGAAAATTGACAAAATGACCTTTCACTTCAAAGGGAAATAGAGCAAAAGAACCACTAGAGCTTATACATAGTGATGTATGTGGTCCAATTAACATTCAAGCTCGAGGTGGTTATGAATATTTTGTCACATTCATTGACGACTATTTTAAATATGGTCATGTTTACCTAATGCTTAAGAAGTCAGAAACTTTTGATAGGTTTAAAGACTTCAAAGCCTTAGTTGAGAAGCAATTAGGTAAATCTTTTAAGACACTCCGATCTAACCGTGGTAGTGAATATTTGGATTCTGAATTCAAATATTTCTTGCTGGAGCATGGTATTCTATCCCAACTCACAACACCTGGAACACCACAACAAAATAGAGTTTCAGAGAGAAGAAACCGGACCATGTTGGACATGGTTAGGTCTATGTTAAGCTACTCTTCACTTCCCTTATCATTTTGGGGATATGCACTTCAAAAACTAATTACATTTTGAATGTAGTTCCCTCTAAAGCTGTGACAAAGACACCAATAGAATTATGGAATGGAAATAAACCTAGTTTACGACATTTCCGTATTTGGGGTTGTCCTGCTCATGTGCTAAGACCTAAATCTGGAAAACTAGATTCAAGGTCTGAAGTGTGTATATTTGTGGGCTATGCTCTAGAAACAAGGTGTGGATATTTCTATAGTCCAAGTGATCAAAAGGTATTTGTTTCGATGAATGCACCCTTTTTAGAACATGACTATATGAATGATTTTAAACCTCGGAGCAAAGTAGTTTTTCAGGAACTAATGATAGATAAAATTTCATCTCCATCTTCTTCATCAGTCAATGATAAAACAACCAAAGAAACCAAAATTTCTGAAAAGGAAAAACCAGTGCAACATCGTAGTGGGAGGATTGTGAGACAATCTATTTGCTACGAACATGAGGCACACGTTCTTGTATCAGATACTAAAAAAGATGATCCATTGACTTCTAAAGAAGCAATTGAAGACCTTGATGTTGATAAGTGGCAAGCTGCCATGAATCAAGAAATGGAATCAATGTATTCCAATTCAGTCTGGGAACTTGTAGATCTGCATAACAATGTTAATGCCATTGGATGCAAATGGATCTACAAGAAGAAAAGGGGTGCAGATGGAAAGGTAGAGAGTTATAAAGCAAGGCTTGTGGCCAAAGGCTACACACAGAGAGAAGGTGTAGACTATGAAGAAACATTTTCTCCTGTAGCCATGCTTAAGTCCATTCGCATACTTTTATCCATAGCTGGCATCTATGATTATGAGATCTGGCAAATGGACGTCAAGACAGCCTTTTTGAATGACCAACTTGATGAAACCATATATATGGAACAACCAGAAGGGTTTATTAAGAAGGATCAAGATCAAAAGGTATGCAAGTTGTTGAAATCCATTTATGGATTCAAACAAGCATCAAGATCTTGGAACTTAACATTTGATGAAACAATTAAAACATATAGGTTCGAACAAAATGTTGACGAAGCATGTGTTTATAAATACATCAAAGGGAAAGTTGTGGTTATCTTAGTTCTTTACGTTGATGATATCCTACTCATTGGGAATGATATAGAGACATTATTAAATGTAAAGAAATGGTTGGCTGACAAATTCCAAATGAAAGATTTGGGAGAAGCGAGCTATGTTCTAGGCATTAAAATTCAAAGAGATAGAAAGAACAAGCTCTTGGCACTTTCACAAGAAAATTATATTGATAAAGTGCTTGAAAGATTCTCTATGGAGAAATCCAAAAAGGGTCAATTGCCGACCAGACATGGAATTTCTCTTTGCAAAGATCAGTGTCCAAAGACACCACAAGAGCAAGAGGATATGAGAAAGTATCCCTATGCGTCAGCTGTGGGGAGCCTAATGTATGCAATGTTATGTACTAGACCTGACATATGTTATGCAGTAGGGATTGTCAGTCGTTATCAATCAAATCCAGGTTTGGAACACTGGATTGCGGTGAAACATATTCTCAAGTATCTCAGGAGAACGAGAGACTATATGCTAGTATATTCGGGTAGTGACCTCGACCCTACTGGATACACTGACTCGGATTTTCAATCTGAAAAGGATAGTAGAAAGTCTACTTCTGGGTCAGTATTCACTCTTGGTGGTGGAGCAGTTGTCTGGAGAAGCATTAAGTAATCCAGTATAGCTGATTCAACCATGGAAGCTGAATACATAGCAACTTGTGAAGTAGCTAAAGAAGCAGTTTAGCTTAAAAAGTTCTACACGAATCTGGAAGTGGTTCCAGAAGTGGAGAAACCAGTTATTCTTTATTGTGACAACAGTGGAGCAGTGGCTAATTCTAAAGAACCAAGTAGCCACAAAAGGGGAAAGCATATAGAGAGCAAATACCACTTAGTCAGAGAAATTGTACATAGAGGAGATGTGTCCATTCTGAAAATAGCATCAGAACACAACCTGGCAGACCCGTTTACGAAGACACTTCCTACAAAGCAATTCGAGGGTCATGTATGTAATATGGGATTGAGAGAAATGCCCTACTTGCTTTAAGTACAAGTGGGAGATTGTTAAGAGTATGTCCTAAAAGCATATAAAAGATATTTATTATTTCGATGAATAAATAAATACAATGGTCTATTATTGTTATATTTAGGTTAATAAATTATTGTTTGAATAATTTTGTAAAGATCAGAAAAATGTCATATTCATTATTGAGGATGTGATCTTGTATTAATACGACAGAATTATGATCACATGAATGAATAAAAATAGTCAACAACAACAAATTGAAGTTATGGAATTCTTTAATTGGGGTTGTAAGTATGGTTTGCTGAGTATCATGTTGATACAAATAATCTAGATTCGGATTATTGAGGTGGTAAGACATCTTGGTAAAGGTCCTTTATATAATATGATTATATATGACATGGACCGATATGAATAAAAGTCTTTATCCAAAATCCATTTAATAATAAAGATTTGTAATTCATATCATAACTGATGATCATTTATAGATAAACCTAAATCTTGAGTGTTCATGAACTCCTGTTCAGGTTTATTAATTCTTTTTATTCATTCGTTAAGGTCTCTTCATAGAATGAGGCTAATGAATTTTGTTTTTGAGAAATAATATCATGGATGGCTGGGAAAATATATCAACAATACGGAATCTAATCTTTCCTAATAGATCGTATATTAGTTCCCTTAAGGGTTAATTCTAGAACTGAATGATTTTGAGCTCAAATCTATAATTAGATTATAGATTAATTATTCACTAGTGAATTAATGGTTCATAAGGAAAAAGAAGTAAATTAAAAAGGTAAAATGGTAATTATTCCATTCTAATTTATGAACTAATTAATTAGAGGGTTGAACTATTGTAAGAAGGTTATATCAATGGACAGCTTAGAATAAGATTTTTGTAAAAGTATATCTATAACATAAATAGTTCAATTCTGAGTTTATAGTGGAGAAATATCAGAATTAATAAATTAACTATTATAAATAAAGAGTTTAATTATATAGTTTCAATTTATTGGAGCTTAATTTTATAGGTCAATGGTCTCCGAAATGGCTCAAACAAACACTCACAATGAGAAATACAAAAATAGGCAAAAGAACTTATTTGATAAGTAATTTTTTTTTCTATGCACTAAACATAATTATTCTATAATTTTATGTAATTAATTAATTGAGAATTAATTAATTATTTGATTTAACAAAAATATAATTAATTTTGAATTAATTTATTTTTAGGATTTTTGGAATTTAAATAATAAGAAAAATTGGGAAAAATCACATGCCTTCCTTGGCATGTGGTACACGTGTAGCACATCGCACAGTCACTGTGCTGCACATACAAGAAGATTCTAGAAGTTTTTTTGTTCCAAAATTTTAGTTATTTAAATATTAAATAAATAATGAGATATTATAATATGATTAAAATATTATTATTTAAACAAAATCTGATAACTGATTAGTTATTTTCAAAATGTTTAAAATAAATAATATTTTATTTTTAATATATTGGATATATTAAATATAGGAGATCAGTTTTTTAGAGCGATACTTTTTCAGTGATAGAAAATATATCTTGAAATTTCCCAGAGAGAAATAGAATAGTGCTACAAGGATAGATCACTATTCTTCACAAACTTAGGTCCAAACTTTATCAGATCTCATGTGTCGAGAACATCTGATAAATAGATTTTGTCTATTATTTTGTATAGGGAGCCCACACTCGTTCTTTGTGTGTTAAGAACATTTTGGAAGATCTTGGTGTGAGATCTCAAGGATTTTTGCCGTACAAAAAGATAGCAGCAAGGAAGGACTTGAGGTAAATTTCTATTTGTATCTTTGATTCAATATATATACATATGTGAAGAAGTAAATCTAGAAATCTTTTTGGGTTAAATTAACAATATTGATTGTTGTTCCGCTGCGTACAATGTCTGATTTGATCTATAAAAACCAACAAAAATTCCATTTTAAACCAAACTCAGATACCATTCTCCACAAAGCTCAGTAAATTCAGACAAAACCTTAAACCCTTACCTTAATTTGGCAGCTAATTCCAATTGAAATCCTAGCCACTCCAAGGATCAAAGTCTCAAGACCTTGCCTAGACTTCCTCTGAGTTCTCATCTTCAATATTCTCAAAGGAGAGTGAGAGAGAAAGAAATCGTGAGGGGAAGAGAAATGGGTAAGTTGAGTGTTCTATTTTCCTTCTTTTTCTTTCACAGCTTCTACCCTTTCCACTACTTTTTCCAAAAGTCTAAAGAAGCAGAGTATATCAGTTATCTCTCTTAATAATCAAAAGACCCTTTTACCCTCCCAACTAGAATCTAAACCTTTTAATCAATATAAGGGTATTTTGGTCTTTTGCTCCCAATTCCCGCTAATTCCTCGAGTGTCCCTATTATTTACCACTTAAATCTCGTCATCTAATTAATCACCAATTATTTTCCCCAATGTCTAATAATCTTCAATATTTCTCTCAAATTCCCAGAAATACCCCAGGCTCCATTGAGCCAGGTATAAACCCCTGCCGTGACTATTTCTTTAAACCACTCACTAGGATCGTCTCGAGCCATATGCTGCAAATATATCCACATAATAATGTGGTCTCAACAATTAACCACAAATAATCACATTTATGTCCTCAGCGGGCCAAAATTACAAATATGCCCTTATAAGCTAAACAGGGCCCACATGCTTATTAATACTCATAAATATGCATTTCATACATCCATATAATCATAATCATGATTATCACATAATCATGCATTTAATTATTTAAATCACACATAAACCAATTATGGCCTCCGGGCATGCTAATCAAGGCCCTTAAGCCTTATTAGCGATTTTGGGTCGTTACAGGAAAGCACATCAAGAGGAAGTATCACTTGCTTAGAGGGATAGTTCATCGAGGAGATGTTGCAGTTATGAAGATAGCTTCAGAGCATAATCTTCCAGATCCTTTCACAAAGACTTTATCCATAAAATCTTTTAAGGAGCATGTAAGAAACATGGGAATGAGAGAGATGCCTCATTTGGTTTAGGGCAAGTGGGAGATTATTGGGAATTGTGGCCTGAAAGCATATGTAGTAGACATTGTTTTAAGAAATAAATAAATAAATTGAATTTTTTATGCATATATTTTATGGACTATATTATTCTCTGATAATATTATGTAAATATCAGAAAAATTCCTAAGTTCATATATGTGATCTCAACCATGTATTGGTACGAGAGGATTGTTTTTGAGATAAATGAACTTGAAAAGTTCGTAGTAAAATAAAGTTATGGAATTTTTAGATTAAAAACTGCAAGTACGATCCACTAGTATTATGAATACATGTGATCTAGATCCGGATCACTAGTGTAGTAGGACACTTTAGTGGAGGTACTTTATATATTAGAGAATATATCAACTGATGATCATAATGCTGAAGTTACTATGAACTCCTGTTTATGTTATATGAGTTCTTTGATTCACTTGTAGGGTCTATCAGAATGATCAGGCTAGAAACTTTTGTTTTGGGAACTCATTAATGTAAATGGCTGGGGACATAGTATATAGATATGGAATCTATACCTTCTCGTAAGAGATTGAATAATGGTTCTCTTAAGGGTTGACTTTTGGGACTGAAAAGGTTATTGTGCTCAAATTCATAATTTAGTTGTGATTTAACCTTCACTAGTAAAGTCAATGGTACTTAAGGAAACAAAATATAATTAAAGGGTAAATCGGTAATTTTATTCCCGATTAATTATGAACTATTGTTAGAGGGTTACTTTATATGTAATTATTATATCAGTGGACGCTTTATTTTATAAAGTAAATGAAATATCTATAATTACAAGAGTGTAGTCTTATATTTATAGTGGAATAATCTTGAGATTAATAAATTAAGATTATTTAATTAAAGAGTTTAATTAATAATCTCAAATTTATCGGAGCTTGGAATTATAGGTCCATAGGTCCCCACAGCGGCTCTATCAACATTATTTAAGGCAAGAGTTGATATAAAGGGAAAAATGGTTAAAAGACATATTTAAGAAAAAATTTGTTCTTCGGGCCAAATATGCAATTATGTGATGATAGTGATTAATTAATTAATTGCAAATTAGTTGTAATTAACAAAATTAATTAATATTTAATTATTTTGTAATTTTTGAAATTATGTTAAATAATTAAATTAATTTTTGAAATTATATTAAATAATTAATTAATTATAATTTTCAAAATTATAATAAATAAAATATTTAATTTCGAAATTATTATTGGTTCTAATTTGTAGAGTTAATTAAATATCTTTATTTTAATGGGAGATAATAATCTGATAAGTTCAAATTAGATTTGAATTTAAAAGATTGATATTTATTCAAATTTGAATTAGTTATCAGATTGTTAGATTTTTATCTGACAAAGTAGTTTGAATAAATAATTAAATAAAAATAAAAAATCAAATATCCCTAAAATATAGGATAGTACACGACCACACACAATCCATGGACTATGTGGGGCGTGTACTGCATAATTTTTAGGGGTAGATTTTCAATTTTATTTATTTAAGTAATTAATTAATGGAAAATTCAAAAATTAGTTTTTGGATATTTTCATTAATAAGATAATTAATAAATTAAAAGATAAATTGTAAGTTGGTTACAGATTTATTTTTTTTTAAATAAATTTAATATTTTTTTAAGTAATACTTATGAGAAAATAATCAAAATACTGAGAAAATATTCAAGGCAATTATTCGCTCTGTGAAAAAGAACGATACTTTTCTATATCTCCCTGAAAAGATACAAAACCAATTTCAGGCCTTATTCTCTTGATCTCATGTATTGAGTACATCAAGTAGAATCATAATTTAACCATCCTTTATTCTCTAAGTGCCCACACACTTCTTGAGGTGTAGAGAACGTTGTGGAAGATCTTGGTGTGAGTACCTAGGACCAGCTTGGATAGGAAGTTCGTTCAAATTACGAAATGATAGCAAGGACACTTGATAGGTATCAAGATGTATGTTTTCTATTTACTTGCTTATGATTAATTTGTGTATATTAATGGATCCGCATATTTAAAGGTAGTTTAAATATGTTACAAAAATTTTGTTGGCCCGAGCACGATCCCCTAAACTCGAGCCTTTGGGGTAAAGCAATAATAATAATAATCCATCAAGCCCTATTCCAAGTAAGAACTTTGGAATAATATTCTAGCCTCTGGAACCTCGAATTCCACTAACTTGGGTAGTAGAACCCTTCCCGAGCCCTTAAATTTGGGTTCTCGAGCATAATACCCTAAATTGGCTATTTCGTGTAAATTGAGTCGCGGCCCGCCCCCTAGGGCCGCAGCACGCTACAAGTCAGAGAGCCTTGAGGCTCTCTTCTGGGGGATACAGGCCGCGGTGCCTGGGAAAAATTTGAGACGCTCTCAGCCTCTTCGCACACAGGGGGCCGCAATGCCTGAAGAACAGGGCCACAACTCGCACCCAAAAATCTTCATGTGTTTCCACGAGGAAAACTCTCTAAAATCCACCTAAATCAAACCTTAAACCTAGAATTCAGTCTAGAATTTGTATTAAAGCAACATAACTAGTATAGATACCCCAAAACTATCTCATAATTCAACTAAAATCCACAAACCAACTCAAGGTTTAAACCTAAACAAAACCTCTAGATCACTATAAAACAACCCAACAATTCAGTATAAAATCCTTACCTCAACTAGGGAATTCGACCCTGGGCTAAATCTAATCACTCCAAGATTTAAGCTTCCTCAATTTTGAGCCAATTTCTCCAAAGGTTTCACCAAATTTCAAAGCCTAGTGAGAGAGAGTGAGCACCAACAGAGAGAAATGTTGAGGGAGAGAGTTGTGTTTTCTAATTAGTTCTAGAATCCTAACCCAAGTATAAGTCTATCCTTAGCTGCAAAATGTCCAAAATGCCCCCTAGGTTAACCCTTAGCCACATAATGCCTCCAAGGGAAATCCCCTCATTTGCCACATTCCTGCTAATTCCTTGAAATGTCCTATAAATCCCCATTTAATCCCGACATACCCAAATAATTGCTAAACCACTACCTGTCGAACACATGCTACATTCCCAAAAATACCCCTAGGCCCAGCCCGAGTCTGGAATTCGACCCTGTTGTGACTATTCCGCTATTCTTCTTCCTAGAACTATCTCAGACCACACATCTCAGATACATCTCCACAGTACTCTGGTCTTTAGCACAATACACATACATAATCACATTTACGCTCACAACAGACCCACATGCATATTTAATACACCTAAACATACATTTCTAGTTGTATAATCATTTAATCCAAGTAATCACATACTTAAACACATATATCACAATTAACCACGTAATAGCATAATTAAACCAATTATAGCCCTTCCAGCACGTTAATCAAGGCATCAAGCCTTAATAGCAAATTTGGGATGTTACACCTATACTCTCTACTTGTCAAATTTACGTGGGTCGCTGAAGCATTGGTCAATTTAAGAGCCTTCACTAATAATCTATCACATCATACTTGGTGGGAGAGAAAATTCTTGAAATGTCTCTTTGCTTGATCCTCAGCTGGTAATAACGAGATCGAGGGTCAATTCTTGAGAGCATTGTCCTACCCTGCAAGCAAATAGATGAATCCTTCATTCTTGGTAATGGGTACCTATTCCTAACAATTACTTTATTTGGCTATCCATATGCGGTACACATTCTCGTAGACTTGGCCTTCTTCTTAACAAATGGTGTTGGCCCTGTCCCATGGTGAAATGCTCTGTCTGATCAACCCTCAAATCAAATAACTTCTTCGATTGAACCTTTAATTCTTCTTACTCAGCTAGTGCCATTCTTCATGATGTCTCTGATACTAGTTCTATCCCTGCCTTAATCCCATTGCACACTCAATTCCTTAATGCAACAGTTGTCCCCGCGAATCCTTGTAAACACATTTGAAACCTCACTGGCCGATCCAGTTTTCATATGGTCCAACTGATATATCCCTAGTGGTACCTACCATAATAGCTAAGCATCCCGTAAATGCAACTGGGTCCTTTCCTTTTAAACTCGTAAGTCACCATCCTTTCTTACAGTCCATGGTTGTCCCTTATTTGGCAAACTAATCCATACTTAGGATCATATAAAAATCCTCATATAACTAGCTCAATCAATTATTACTACTAACTTTCTACCAATAATACTTTAACCCATCTCTTGGAAATTATCGATTTCCCCTGATAGACACTAAAGTCTCAAGCCCCATAGCGTAAAAATCATATAGCATGTGCCATATATCTATGTCTCTTCTAAGAGATATGTAGTACAAAACTCCATAAACACAACGTAAAAGAACAAGAACTAGAAAGCCAACCTGTCTCCTTCGAGGGACTAGCCTCGGGCTCTAACTTTATCAAGGTGGACACTCGAACCGGAGTCGAGCTATCCGCACTCCTTGGTTCTCCCTTCTTTAATCTTAGGCAATCCTTCTTGAAGTGCCCAATCATTCCACGTAGAAAACACGCCTTTGCTTGGCATTCTCCCAGATGACATCTCCTGCACATGGCGCATACTGGATAACTCCTCCAAACCTCGTTGTCGCCCTGGCGGCCACCCTGTTTACTATAATCTCTCCTGTCAAGATCAGGAGAAGTAGAACTGTCAGGGGTCTTTCTTTTCTGGTTACTAGGGCCTCCACCCTTACGTGGTCCAACCAATCGGGGTATCATTGTCTGAGCTTCCTGCCCCACTGCACCCTCGCTCAATATCTCACCTCCTGTATTCACTATAGCAAGGTCCCTACCTACTATCTGAGCGTAGGTAGAAATTTAATGGACTGGAGTGACCCTAACTCAGATTTCCCAGATTTCCATCCTCGAATGAATCCTTCCTTTCGGGCCACATCCTTTGGTAACAAATCAAAAGCAAATTTGGCCAACCCATCAAATTCTTTGACTTACTATGTCACTATCTTACTACCCTAAACCAAGCTCATAAACTCATTGGTCTTCACAATTCGAACTGCGTCACAGTAATAGTTCTTGTTGAACAATTTCTAAATTCCTCCCAACTCATCATAACAACATTCCGAGTCTGGGATACCACTTCCCACCATGTTCGGACATCCTCTCGTAGAATATATGTGCACATGCCATTCTATCATTTCCTAACACTCCCATCCTATGTTAAGCTCTGAACGGATCCATGCCTCCCTCAAAAACTGAAGGGAAAAGCTTATGGAATCTTCCATATAGTAGTTCCCATCTGTTTCCATCCTCAGGTTGAACCGAAAGTGGTGCCATTGTTGTCAAAACTTACGGAGCAGTGTTCCCTTTATAAACCCGCTGTCTCAACCACCAAATCTCTTCGTCCTGATTTTGCAATCTTGCGTGCATGCCAGAAAAAATATGCTGCCAATTCCAGGGGAAGATGGAAGCTTCTGTCTCAGACTATCATCCGCAACCCACATACTAACAATGCCTAGTCTAGTTGACTACCTTGGATACATAACTTCCAAATCTATCCACAGTCAATGACTTAACCTATCAAGCACGATATTCATATCCATAACTATTCCACGAGCAAAGACAAACAACACAATACCCATATATAATATGCATACCAAGACACAAGTCAATAACGTTCATGAATCAATTATCAAGTCTTACTCCCAAAAGATATATATACAAATCATGCTCTCTATTCTAGCATGAAGATAAGGTATTTATGTTGAATTTAAATAGTTAAACACATAGTGACATTATTAGAGACCAAACCCTGAGTCGAGCTTATCTTTAGCAGAAAGTTTACATGCCCAGCCAGTCTTCAGGAACCCTTAAACCTAGACCGCTCAAAAATCAAGGTGTAACACCCTAGTTAGCCAACACTATTACATTGTGCGTTTAAAATAGTGCTTAACTCGCTAAGCGAGTCATTTGGACGTAAATGTGTTATTAAAGACTAAATCAAGGTTAGGTATTAAAAATTTTGGTCAACGAAGTAATTACTTTTCATTAAAATATTAAGCTTATACACGGGATCCCAAAATGTGATTACAGACTGATAAAAGACAAATGGAATACAAATTAGTCGTCCTAAGTGGAAAATTAGGGTTCAACCCTAGTTCCTCCCAAACTATCCCGGCCATGGCGGTCGAGTAGGCTACATAGGTACACAGCGCCCCTAAAGCTTTCCAACTCATGGTTGGTCCGACTTTCCCTTTCCTTACCTCAACCACAAAGCACCCGTGAGCCAAGGCCCAATAAGAAAACTTAAATCAATAGGTATAAATGAGGAATAGTATATAAACGATAAATTTAAATTAATAAATTCAATCAGCAATAGGATATAAGCAATAAGCTTAGCTGCAATAATCAGTTCAATCTTAAGTGTAATCAATAGAGTTAGTTAAGTGTAATCAGTACTTCTGTCTATTTGTATAATGTTCAGGCTCAGTGCCCTTAGGCTGAGTCCTCTACTCTTATAGCCAACCTCAACATGCTTAGGTCGGGCTAAATTCTACACTCTTGCTATCGGCCCCTGACACCCTTAGGTTGGCCCTCAGAATAGATATAATCACTTAATTATTGCACAACACGTAATCAGATGCAGCATATACATGCATGCCCTACCGGATATTCTGAAATATAGTTATAGCCATGTTCTCACGTATAGTCATACTCATATTTATTAACAGGGGTCTAAGCCCTATCTAATCCCGGCTGCAGTTTTCTTACCTCGAGTCCCAAGCAAATAGCGTATGGCAATCCTGAGCATGACCCTTTTTTCCCAAGCCTTACCGGTATAACCTAGTCACAACGCAATAATTGATAACCATCAATCACTTAGACTATTCAAGAGTTTCAAGGTATATTTCTAGCCTTCAAGATCTCGAATTATACTATACCAGGTAGTAGAATCCTTCTCGAGCCTTTAGATTTGAGTTCCCGAGCTTAAAAAGCTTAACTGGCTAATATTCACTATTTGAGCTGCGGCGTCCCTCACAAGCGTCGCAGCCCTCCACAAGTCAGAGAGCCAACCCCAATTTTGTCTAGACATGCGTCACGGCGCAACCCATGCTGCACCACAGCGCTAATGTAGTTCAGTGAACCCCCTTAGGCTTCTGAGTTCATGCGGGAACTCAGAAATTCCATAACTTTTCCTGCGTTTTCCCCCAACCAAAATCTCTAAAACCAACATTCCAACCTATTTCAATCATCAAAACAATACCAGCAACTTAGATAAACAACAAATAACAACCCATAGCCTCTACAACATTCTAAAACCAAAAATTCTCAACTTATGAACCAAAACTTTAACTCCTCAAAATTACAACAGAAAAGTTACGAAAATATATCTTACCTCTGAATTCTTCTTTGGAAAAACTCGAATCCCTTAGCTATAGGTTCTCCTAGTAGCCTTAAATCATTAGCCACATGCTCTAACTTTTGCTAGGATCACTCATAGGTTCAAAACTTCAAGAACTCCCCCTTGGAACCAAGTAGAGTGAGAGAAAGAAAGAGAGAGAGAGAGAGAGAGAGAGAGAGCAGAAGAAAAAGGAACGTGGGAGAAAAAAATTGCTTGAACCCTTGCCTTAAGTCTAATCCCCTAGCCAAATGACTATTACACCCCTACCTTACAACTCCCCCATCTAATCCCCTCAAGGGAAAAACGGTCTATGTGCCCCATTTCCCCCTAATCATAAAATAACCTAATAAATTCCCGATTAATCCTGACATACCCAAATAATCATAAAATAACTACCCGTTATCCGGTAAATCCTGAATACGCACTACATTCCCAAAATAACCCTAGGCTCACCCTGAGCTAAGTATTTAACCGTGTTGTGACTTTTCTGCTACTTTCTCACTCCGATCGCCACGAGTCACACATCTCAAATATAACTCCATAATACTATGGTCTCACTTGTAAAGCATATATATTACAAATATACCCTCAACGAGGCAAAAATTACAAATGTGCCCCAATTAGCAAGAACGGGCCCACATGCATATTAATACACACAAACATGCTTAAATATTCGCATTACCATATAAATGATTTATTACACATAATCATACATATATTCCATTTATCCCATATATAAATAATATTATCCCCTCCTTGCATGGTAATCTAGGCAGTCAGCCTTTATAGAAAATTCAAGATGTTACAGTCGCTCAACTCATGGTTAATTGAAAAATGCCACTTTAAGAAAAAACTCAGTGGGGCCTTGGTAAAACATGCATATTGGGCACAATAGTTGAAAAATAAAGTAATGTGTTTTTAAGCAATATATAAAAAAAATAAAGTCCCTTTGACGTAAATAAAAATAAAATTCATAACATAGTGTTCTTTCATTCTTGAAAGGGGGAAAGTAAGTGGGTGAGTTAAAAGCCCAGTAAGAAAGTACAACAATACAACAATATCAAGAAAAATACAAGAAGAACATGTATCATAAATCAGGGAAATACATAACATCATCATACCCATATTTCATAATCACAAATGAAATCATAGTCATACAGCACATTCATACATCATAAACATACTCTTTGTAATCATGGAACCTCTGTTGTCCATGTCACATCTTAAGGTAACCAGTATATTATAGGCTGGTAAAACCTCCTCTGTGAGGTAAACAAGATCTCAGGTCCTTGAAAAACCTCGGTACGTCCTCCCTTTGAGTTACGTCATATCCTTATTAACTCCTTTGTTGTGTTGCATTCAGCACGATAGAAACCTTTTCTCATCATACAAGCACATGTAATATAGTTCACATCAAAACATAGAAATTACATGTTTCATAACACTTTTCTTATCACGACATATCAAACATAGAATTTACATATTTCATAACACTTGGCTCATCATGACATATCGAAGCATAGAACTTACACTTTCCATAACACTTCATTTCTTGCAACATAACAAGTCACACCTTTCATAGAATAATACATAGAAAATTTTATCTAACCTCCTTACCTCAGGTCTAAGCAAAGTAAAGTGCGAAACGTCACAACAAGCCTATAATAATAATCAAACGTTCATCTTTAAAATCATGTTAAAATAATCATGCCCAACATACATACCCTACATGTGCATGGGTCATACACACGTGGCACAAGTTGCATTACAATTACAAACATTTAATAATTCCACATAAAATCATAAAAGAATAATGCTATTTCAACCAATCAAGCATTCATGATTACAACATAAAAATCACATGTTTGAATAATAGGCGTATTTTTTAACGTAAAAGTACATTTGCATATAACATGCATACGTGAGAGTGTTCTTATAATTTAACATTTCAAGTCGATAATTTCTACTTGCTTATCTCATTGCCTCTTCTTTAAAATATCAGCAAGCAAAATTATTTACCATTTAATTATTTCTTAAGCCACACATTTGTAATTCAAAACCTTATTATAAAATATTTAAATTTATAAGATAATTCATTTTTCCTTTTATTTCTCATGAACTAATAATTCCATCTATTATTTAAATAGCATTTAAAAGATTGTGAAAAAATTTGTAGTTCCTTATAATGACTAAATGCATTTCTTGTTTTCTTTTTGAAAAAATAATTTTACTTATCTAAAAAAATTTGCATATTTACAAATGTGAAAATAGATAATTAATGTGTGGAAAATTACATTTTCATGTATAAAATCTAAAACTTAATTTATTGGAGTGTATGGCTAACTTATCTTAATTTAAAAGATATTTTTTTCTTAGTAAACCAAAATTCCAGCAAGCATATTATTTGTTTGAAATCACAAAATTGAATTTAAACCATATTCTTTTCATAATTTAAATAAAAAAAAACAAATATATAAGTGTGAAATTGCATATTTAAATTGTCAAAAATCACATTGATCATATACATAGCATAAGATTTAATTTATTTTATACACTTGGTTTACTTATCTCATTTAAAAGACATTTTCTTCCTATTAACCAAAATTTTCCAACAACTATTTATTTAATTAAAATCACACACTTGAATCATTCACCATATTTCTTTTACAAAAGACAAAAAAACTGGATGTTTTTAATTAGTTTAAAAGTCCCATTAAATGATAGAAAAAATGATCTTTTGATCACATTGGTTATAAAATATCAATTTAGGAAATACTTGTATATTTTAAATTCCTAAATCAATTACCACAACATGAAAAGAAAAGAAAAAGAGCAAGTAATACTCATGTAAAAATTCATCTAAATCATCTTTGCACCATTCCCTAGCATGTTTCTACCATCTCATGCATTCCAAAACAAAGCTTAGGATCAAAACTACATATACACAAAACCAAATCATCATTTGTAAAGAACTTAATACCAATTTTAAATCTTGAAAATAACCTGACATGTTTCTAAGATCACAAGTGACATCAAAAAAAAAAAAAAAAGAATCAAACATGCTATAAAAACATTCCTAGGCCGAAACCTTCATAGCCCAAAATCAACCTATCTTTTCATGTTTTAAAAATATAAAAGACAACCATCATCATATTTTAGTAAATCAAAAACCAAAACCCTTCCATGTATCTACCATCATCCTTGCATGCTTTTACATAGAACATTAAAATCAAATAAACCATAGCAACCAAAACATATGGAAAACCCTAGGTATCATATCATGAAGACCACCATGCTCATAATTCTAAGATCAAAACAACACCAATAAAAAGAGATCAACATAGTGTCCTTGTCAACATCTATCCATATTCAAAAACGATAAACCATCATTAACACCAAATCAAACAAAAAAATAAAAATGGATCCATTACTTCTCTTGATTGTAGAATCAAGAACACAATAGTGACAAGAACCCTAGAGTACAATCACCTTGAATACCCTACCACCAACTTCGAACCTCAAGCAAAGAGAAAAAGAAAACTTAGCAATGAGGGGGAAGGACATGTTTAGAGGAATAAACCAAAATCAATAACAAAAATCAAGACCATACCTATCACAAATTATGAATCCCTCCTCTCCTTCCTTCTCTTCTTCTTCTTCTTCTTCACGACCTGTCTCTCTCTTTCTCTCTTTATTTCTTCCTTTCCCTCCTTCTCTGTCTAACTAGTACGATCTCTCTCTCTCTCTCTCTCTTGCTCATGGTACACACACACAAATGCAAGGAAAAAGGCTACTCTATCCTTTTATCTCCCAAAGGCTAACCCTAAGGAGTTAACCACTAAACCAATGGGAAAAGGTAAGTTTCCTCTTTTTTTTTTTTCTTAAATAAAAATAATTAATAGAATAAATGAAAAAATGACAACCATGTTCTTACCCATTTTATCTAAAATCATCCAATTAAATTTATTTAAATTCAAACTAAATAGGGAAAAGAAATCCCTCTTCTCCCACTCTCTTCCCACGCCCTCTCTCTCTAATTTCCTTTTCTTTTTTAATTCTTAAATAAATAAAATAAAAATAAAATTATGTGTAGGAAATACTATTGCATGCTCACCATGCAACCATGCACATGCACACACCTAATTGCTCAAGTGCATCCTACTAACTAGGCACCTTGGTGCATACAACCAAAACTCATTTACTTACAAATTAAAATAATTAAACAAAACAATTAACAAATTAAATTTACATAATTTCTACCAAACAATTCAAACAATAAGAAAAAAAATTCTAACACTTAACAATTATTTAAAAAATAAAGCACAAAATTAATTAAAAAAATTTGGTGCGCTAAAATTTTTATTGTTGTTTTTTTATTCTGGGGATTATTAATGCCTATTGTAAATAGGCCTTGAAGGCCAAGAGAATTTTCCATTTTTTCTTTGCTCAAGGTTAATATGCGCGCTCCAAATTGACATTTCTCACATTTTTATACATTTCCCTTTTACTTTATTGTGTATTTTTTTCATATTTTTTAATTTTATACACACACATAGTTATATAGAATTATTTTAGAACGATGTATTTTTAGAACTTCATGCTTTATAGCTGACAAGTTAGTTCGCAGGTCATATACCTTGTTAAATCCAAGATTTTAATAGCTTAATAGCATACCTGATAATATTCAGTCCTTGAACCTGGTTCAGCCCAAGGTTTTATTGCTTTTATTATTCTTGTTTAACTTAGTTAAAGTCATAATTAATATGAAAACTCTGGCTTTTTCAAGCTACACAATTTTCACTTCCAAATTCTAAGATACAAATTTTTTCTAAGATTAAAAAATTATTATCACAGGTACCTGCCCCCTAAGCGATCAGAATTTATGAATATTTTAAGTTGCTTTTACAGGGTGATAATATTAAAATTTAGAGAAATTTGGTACCCTATTCAAGGTACATAGCAAAAATTGTATTTATTTTATTAAATAAAGAAAAGCTAAGAAGAAATGGCTTTTATAAGTAAGCCTTACAATTAGTCGTAAAAATCAAACTTGAACTAAGCACTCACTTATAATATTTCCTTATGTTCCAAGTTCACAAAACTCATTCTCTATTTAATCGAGCTAATGTAAACGTTTCTTCCCGAGAATTTTCACAATCTGATAACGTCTTTCCCAGTTCGGTCCTAGTACGCCATCTCTAGGGTCTTTATTTTCCAAGAACACCCTCCTCAATACAAGATCACCTAACTCGAGCATTCTTTCTCTAACTTTTGAGTTGAAGTATCGAGTTACTTTCTGTTAGTAATGTGCGAGTTGAATCTGTAATTTTTCTCAGCGTTCCTCAATTAGATCTAGAGATGCTTACAGTAGGTCGCAGTTTTGTTCTTGGTGGAAAGTCCTTTGCCTATGTGATGTCACTAGGGCTTTGACTAGGATCATTGCTTCACTTCCAAAAGTTAATGAGAATGGTGTATGACTAGTAGACATGTGGTGATAAGTTTTGTACAGCCAAAGTAATTGCAAGAGCTATTCGGGCGACAACCTTTAGCGTCTTCCAACCTCTTCCTTATGCTCGCCTTTAGGATATGCCACCGAGGAGAAACTCTTGATAACCTTGTACTTTTTACAGAAGTTTGTGAACACCTCGCTATCGAATTGAGTCTCAATATCTCATAGAATTTTCCTTGGGAGTCCGCAGCGGCAAACTATGTTCCTTGTAATGAAATCAAGTACACTTTTTGAGGTTATTATAGCCAATGGTTCAGATTTGGCCCACTTTGTGAAGTAGTCCACAACGACCACAACATAGCAAACTCCATTCCCCATTGGCAAAGATCCAATCAAATCTATTCCCCATATGGAAAATGGCCAAGGCGATGAGACTGTGGTAAGCTCGTTAGGTGCAGCCAGAGCTATTGTCGAGAAACGTTGGAATTTATAACACTTCTGAACATACGAGGCCGAGTCCTTCTTCTATTTTTGCCAAAAATAGCCCTGCCTAAGTATCTTCATGGCTAGATTTTTCCACCCAGCGTGATCTCTACAAAATCCCTCATGAACATCCTTTTGGATAGCTTGGGCTTCCTCTGTTAAGATTCATCTAAGCAAGGCATGGAATTACATCGCTTGTAGAGGATTTGTTTGACCAGGATGTATCTGCATTAGTATTCTATTTGTGGGGGACCTAATCGAAAGAGTAAAACTCAAACTCTGATAATTCACACTTTACTCTAGCTAGGTATTCTCCCAATGCTTTGTTTACCACAAGTTGGGAATCACTGAAACACTTAATGGCCTTCGCTTTTAACTCCTTGGTGATTCGAATTCCAGCTAGCAAGGCTTCATATTCAACTTTGTCATTTGAGGTGGTAAATCCGAACTTTAGAGCAATGTGGAAGTGATTCCCTTCTGGTGTAATTAGAATGACTTCAACTCCTGACCCATTCACGTTAGATGACCCATCCACAAATAGTTTCCATAACATTTGCACAAATTCCCTTACAGGTTCATCTTGAACCAGTGCATTCTGCCACAAAATCAGCTAAGGCCTGTCCCTTGATTGTTGATCGTGGTTTATATAAAATGACAATGTTTTCTGTCACAACTAGATAAAGGTACAAACCCTCTCTACTAATAGACTTTGATAGAATGGGGGTTGAGTTAGATGTTTCTTCATATCTTCAAATGCTAGCTCACACTCAGTAGTCCTCTCAAATTTTTTGTTCCCCCTTAATAAGTTATAAAAAGGGAGACATTTATCAGTAGACTTTGATACAAAGCAATTTAGGGCATAAATTCTTACTGTTAAACATTGTATATCCTTTTCCGACCTAGGTGAAGGCATGTCTAGCAGGGATCTGATATTCTTTGGATTGGCTTCAATCACCCTTTGATCTTCTCTGATCTAATCTCATTTTTTGTGACCAAAGGTACATTTTTGGGGATTTAGCTTCATGTAGTATTTTCTCAGCACGACGAAACATTCTTCAGGTCGGCCACATGCATATTGGCAATCCCTTACTTGGCCAGCATGTTATCGATGTACACTTCCATACGTTATGCTTGGTCATGAAACTTGTATGCTCTTGGTCATTAAGCTTCATCGCGATCTGGTTATATCCTTAATACGCGCCCATGAAAGACATGAGTTCGTGACTAGCCATGGCATCTACGAGCTAATCAATTCTCGGCAAAGGAAAATAATCATTTGGGCACTCTTTTTTGAGATTAAAGAAATCAATGTAGGTCACAATTTTTCATTAGGTTTTGGGTCTAGAATGGAGTTAGCTATCCAAATAGAATATTTTGCCTCCCTGATGAACCCACACTTTAAAAGGCGAGCTACTTCTTCCTCTAGAGCTTCTCATCTTTCTTTCCCCAACAACCTTCTCTTATGTTGCTTGGCTGGTATGTTCCTATCTAGATTCAATGTGTACATGAACACTTTAGGACAGATGCCAACCATGTCAGCATGTGACCACACGAAGACGTCGAGGTTATTTTTCAAAAACTCAATTAGGCTCTTTTACTATTCAAAACTGAGATTTAGTCCAACCTTTACAACTTTGGAAGTTGCTTACTGATCGAGGATTACTTACTCCATTTTCTCAAGAGCTTGGAGCTCTCATTTATCCTCATCTATTCGCAGGTCAATCTCATCTAATTCAGCGACCTCAATCTCCATTAATTGAGGCTTTATATTTCCTCAATTATCACAATTGCTTACTGCCTTGGTTGTGTTCTTCCTTTCATCGAGATGTTATAGCATTCTCTGGCAGCAATTTGATCTTCTTTCATATATATTCCCATAGGTGAGGGGAATTTCATGGCCAGGTGGCGAACAGAAGTTATTGCCTCGAAAACTATCAGAGCAGGTCTCCCTAGAATGGCGTTATAGGTAGTTGGACATTCTATAACATTGAACTCGAGCATCTTTGTTGTGGCTCGAGCATTGTCACTGATTGTTACTACAAAGTCAATTTTTCCTATTGCTGTCTGCTCTTCTCATAAGAACCCATATAAAGTTGTTGAGGAGCCTTTCAGGTCCCTAACAGAGAGTCCCATTTTTTTTCTAATGTGGACCTAAATAGCACATCTACTAAGCTTTTGTTGTCAATCAAAATTCTTCGGACTCTCCAATTGGCAAGTTGTATGATTATCACAAGCGGATCATTGTGTGGGAATTGGACGTGACCAGTGTCCACGTGCCATTTTGATTCCATGGGCCTAGTATTCTTCGACAACTTGGTTTTTCACGAGTTGTATATCACTAAAGCACTGAATGAATTTTTCTTTTAACTTATTGGCAAATCGAATTCCACCTAGCAAGGCTTCTTATTTAGTTTTTCTATTTGAGGCGCTAAATTCGAATCTCAGAGTAGTGTGGAAGCAATTCCCTTCTGGAGTAATCAAAATGATTCCAACTCCTCACCCGTGCTCGTTAGATGACCCATCAACGAACAGTTTCCATAACTCTTGCACATGTTCCCTCATAGGTTCATCCTGAATTCTGATGTATTATATCACAAAATCAGCTAGGGCCTACCCATTGATGGTTGATCATGGTTTATATAAAATCTCGATTGATTTTGATGGCTCATTTTTTCAACCGTCTTGATGTTTCATGTTTTTGTAACACCTGCCTTAAAGGTTGATCGATTAAGATATGTAAGGTGTGGGAATGCGAGTCTTCCATCAACGGATACTGAGTTTCAGCTCCCAAAAGCCTCTTGTTGATGTAATATACCGGATTTTGAGTTCGATCCTCTTCTCGAACTAAAACTACACTAACTGCATTTTTTATCATAGCTAGATAAAGGTACAAAGCCTATTCTCTAATAGACTTTGACATAATGGGGTGTTGAGTTAGATTTTTCTTCAAATGTTGATATGCTAGCTCGCATTTGGTAGTCCATTTAAAGTTTTGTTCTCCCTTAATAAGTTATAGAAAAAGAGACATTTATCCGTGGACTTTGATACGAAGCAATTTACGGCAGCAATTCTTCCTTAAACTCTAGACATCCTTTCTCAACCTAGGTGAGGCATGTCTAACATGGATTTGATCTTCTCTAGATTGGCTTCAATCCCTCTTGAATTTACAATGAAGCCTAAGAATTTCCCTGATGAGACACCAAAGGTACATTTATACGGATTAAGCTTCATGTCGTATTTTCTCAGCACGGAGAAACATTCTTCCAGGTCGGCCACATGGTTATTGGTAGTCATTGACTTGACCAGAATGTCATCAATGTACACTTCCATGTTTCAGGCAATCTGGTTAATGGACATTTTGTTCACCAACCCTTGATATGTATCTCCTACATTCTTCAACCCGAAAGGCATGACGTCGCAGCAATATATGTTATGCTCGGTCATGAAACTTGTATGCTCTTGGTCAGCAGGGTTCATCGTGATATCATTATATCTAGAATACATGTCCATGAAAGACAAGAGCTCGTGACCGACTGTGGCATCTATGAGCTGATGAACTCTCGACAAAGGATAATAATCCTTTTGGCAAGCTTTGTTGAGATCGGAGAATTCGATGTAGGTTCTCCATTTTGTATTAGGTTTTGGGACAATAATGGATTTAGCTATCCAAGTTGAATATTTTGCCTCCCTAATGATCCCACACATTAAGTGGCGAGCTACTTCTTCCTCTATTCCTCCTTCTTTCCCCCAACAGCCTTCTCTTTTGTTGCTTGGTTGGTATGTCCTTATGTAAATTAAGCATGCTCATGATCTCTTTAGGACTGATGCCAATCGTGTCAACATGTGACCATACGAAGACGTCAAGGTCATTCATCAGAAAAACGATAAGATTATTTTTCTGTTCAGCAATGAGATTTCATCCAATAATTACAACTTTGGAAGTTGCTTCTTGAACGAAGATTACTTCCTCTTATTCCTCAAGAGCTTGGAGATCTGACTTATCCTTGCCTATTCGTGGCTTAATCTCATTTAATTCAGCGACCTCGATCTCCATTAAATGAGGCTCTTCTGTTTCCTCAATGATCACCATTTCTTGCTGCCTTGGTTGCGTTCTTCCCTTCATCAAGATGTTATAACATTCTCTCGCAGCAAGTTGACCTCCTTTGACCATACATATTCCTATAGGTGAGGGTAATTTCATGGCCAGGTGGAGAAGAAAAGTTATTCTCTTGAAAACTATCAAAGCAGGTTGCCCCAGTATGGCATTATAGGCAATTGAACAATCTATAACAAATAACTCGAGCATCTTCGTCGTGGCTTGATATTCATCACTGATTGTTACTATGAGCATGATTGTTAATATTGCTGCCAGCCCTTCTCATGAGAACCCATAAAAATTTGTTAAGGAGGCTTTCAATTTTGTAACCAAGAGTCCAATTTTTTTCTAATGTGGACCTGAATAGCATATTTACTGAGCTCCCATTGTCAATCAGAATTCTTCAAACTCTCCTATTTGTGAGATGAACGGTTATCACAAGCAGATCATTGTGCGAGAATTGGACATGACTAGTGTCCTCTTTTGTAAAAATGATGGGTTGTTTGTCCATTCTTTCCTACTTCGGCAGGCGCTGCTCGGAAGTATATAGTGAACCATCAGGGGTCTTCAGCTTCTGTATGTGTCTCTTCTGGGGACCATTGCTTGTTCCTACTAAATGAGGCTCACTTGAGATCGTGTCTATGTCCCTCCCTTCCACTGGAAGTGGGATGAGTGGGCTTTTTGAAGATGAAAGAGCCACTTATGAGTTTGCATGATTACCTGGAGATGTCCCCAAATTTAATGTGACCAGCTGGTTGGGAACTACCTGACTCCAAGCATACTGTGATAATGGTCCAAACTGAATCAGCGTCTAAATTTCATCCTTTAGTTAACGTCAGACGTCTGTGGTGTGACCAATGTCATTATGGTAATGACCAAACTTCGCCAGATCTATTTTAACCCATTGATTCTTCATGGGCTTGGGCTTCTTCCAGAAGAGCCGAGTAGAGTTTGCCAGGTATATATTTTCACATGTATTTGTCAGTTTTCTGTACGCAATGAAAATTGAGGTGTATTTATCCCCACCTTTATTCTTCTTGGACCCTGCCTAGTCGTCTTCATTATTTCATTTCCTCTTATTATTATTATCATGCACCTGGTTGTTATGGGTAACTAGATGAGCTGATGCCACAATGTTTTTCACCACTTTAGCGGGCTGAACGAGAATACTAATAGTTCCAGCCAATGTGGATTATGCCTCCTCGTTTTTTATCCATTCTTAAGCTCAAACCAAATATTCATCTGTGTTCTTCACCCCTTTTCTTTGGAGTACTTCCCACAACTCACCACCTACGGTGATCCCATATCGTATTCCCATGACTTTGGCACTTTCAATAACATCTCTTGCTCCAACTGCAATTTTCGTGAACCGATTTATGTAAGCCTTGAGAGCCTCACCCGGTTGCTACTTTATGTTGGCCAACAAATTGGCCTCCACTCGAGTCTCCTTGGCAGCTCAAAATTGCTTCTTAAACTTGTCGAACCACATTTTGGCCACACCAGTCAGAGTGGTTGTGAATGGAACAAATCGTAGGCCAATGTTCACATTATAGGCTCTCATCAAGGTGTTGAAAGTCCCAATGCGGTTAGACGAATTCGTAGTTCCGTCGTAGGTTTCCATATGTGGCATCTTAAATCCTTGTGGATACGGAGCTACGACAATATAAGGAGGAAATGACTCAAGCTCCTTATCGGAGTCACAGTTGTAACACCCTACTAATAGAGGACTGTTACACTTTATGTTTAAAATATTACTTAACTTGTTAAGCAAGTCATTTGGACTAAAAAGTGTAATTAAGATTAAATAAAGGTTTAGGTACTACAAATTTGTGTCGAAGGTATAAAAACATTTCATTAAAACTTTAAAAATTTACAAGGGATCCCAAAAAGAGTTTAAATAAAACACAGTTACATTTAACATTCTAAAAATTAGTTGGCCTAAGTGAAAAGATGAGACTTTTACTCCAAGCCCCTCAAAATATCCCGCTCGTGGCGGCAGAGTAGGCGAACATGTATGTGCTGCTCTAAATCCCTCCTACTCATGGATGGTAAATTTTCCCCTTGCCCTTACTGGCACCGTAGACAACCCGTGAGCCAAGGCCTAACAAGAAAACCCCACAAGGCATAATAATTATCACATTCAAAATAAACAACAATTAGCATGCTTTGTAGTTTATAAAAAAATTCATTCCAAACATATAAACCAATAACACATTTAACAAATTATAAACATGCTCAATTCAAACACATAATCCATTTACACAGTTGTGCCAAGTAGCCTTGCCAAGCAGCCCAATCGAGAGAGGCGCGTCTCCCAATGCCACGCTTACGGTCCATACCGAGCGAGTGTGTGCATCACTCCCATAGTAGCCCAGCCATCATTGCCTACCTTTCATGTGTATATTTCCGAATACTGAGAATGTTGATCATTCACAAAAAACTCAATATAAATAAACATAGCAAACATCATTATGCATAAAAGGGGAACTCAGCCCTAACAAATTCAGATATACGGTCATAATCGCATCCCAACATAATCAGGCAAACACTCTACTCTATGTGCATATGCCAGTTTTCTCACTTCAGGTCCTGTGCAAGAATAAAGATGACCTCGAGTGCGATCCTCTATCATGCCTCCCGAAAACCCTAGTCACAACAATATAGTGTAGGATTAGTTTCCCTTAAACCACAACTTACCATAACTTTTCTTTAAACCTCACTAGGCTCCAAATAATCTTTAAACATGTCCAATAGAGTCTTAGGAACCTTAGCTTATGATCCCCTAAGGTTACCCATCAAAATCCATTGTAAATAAACCTAAAACCAAGCTGCCAGCACAGGCCGGTCAACCGCTGCCCTACGCCAGTCGACCGATTAACTATAAGTCCAAGTTGCCTAAAACGGAGGCTGGTTGACTGATTTCCTAGGGCCAGTCGACCGCCTCAAGTGAGATTGCAAAATGTCTGCGTTTTTTTTTTTTTAGAATTCCCAACTCATCCAAACTTGAACCAAACCTGTTTTCAACAAAATTTTGTGCACCAAAACTTGTATACGAGCTAATATACATCCAATATGAGTAATTGAACCTAAAAATTTAGGTCCCAACTTAAACATTCAAGAATGAGGGCTAAAATCTTCAATTTCCCACAAATTCAAAAACTGAACAAATTTGTGTTTTAAATTAAAGTTCAAACCTTAAATCAATTCATAGACATGTTTGTGCCTTGAACATATCCACCTTAAATAACGTAGCACCATAAATTTTAAAAAATTAGACAATTTCCTCAATCCTACTAGGAACACTATGAAGCACTAGTGAAGAGAAGCCATACCTCCTCTAAAATTTGAAATCCCTAGGTTGAAGATGATGTAACGACCCAAATTCGCTAATAAGGCTTAAGGGCCTTGATTAGTGTGCGTGGAGGGCATAATGGGACTTATGTGTGACTTTAATGAGTAAGATGCATGATTATAATTTAAAGCATGATATATGACTATTTGAATATTTGAGATGCATGACTATGTGTATTAGTATGCATGTAGGCCCTGATTAGGTTAGAAGGGCATAATCGTAATTTTGGCCAGTATGGGCATAACTGTATTGATATATGTGATAATTGTTGAGACCACATTATTATGTGGATATATCTGTGATCTGTGACTCGAGACGATCCTAGTGAGCAAAGTAGCGAAAAAGTCATGGCGGGGATTTATACCCGGCTCGGGGTGAGCCTAGGGGTAGAAATGGGAATTTAGTGAGTATATTGGGGTTTATTTTGATAATGGGGAATATTATTGGTGATTAATTAGGTATCGGGAATCAAGCGGTAAATATTAGAGACACTCGAGGAATTAGCGGGAAATGGGTAGAATGACTAAAATGCCCCTAAGTGGATTAAAGGGTTTAGACTTAACAGGGAGGGCATAATAGTCATTTGGCTTACAGGAGTTAAGTGTTACTAAGGCTTTATGGTAGTGGAATTTGTAGAAAAATATAGAAGTCTGAGGAAAGGGAGAAAAGAAGGAAAAGGAAGAAAAAGGAAAGGGAGAAAACAGAGCTGGTTTTCTCTAAGGTCGGTTTATGCTTTCTTCATCAGTTTCTTGAGAATTTTGGAGCAAAGCTCAGGGAGGAGCTAAGTTAGGCTGACCATCTAGGATCCTAAGCTAGGTTTGAGGAATTGGCAGAGGTTTAGCAAGAACTCACCAACACTTTAGGTAAAATTCTGTAAGTTTCTTCAGTTCTGGTTTTGGTTCTTAGCTAAGATATCTAAGCTATGTTGATGGGGAATTTTAGGAAAGTTGGAGCCAAGGGTTGAGGAAGAGCAAGCCAAGGAGGTCTAGAGGCAACTTGAGGTCGAAATTCAACCAAAGGTATATATTCCAAGCTTCTAACTTCGATGTCTAACTGGTTTCTGCTGAGTTTTATTGTCTACAAGTTGCTATGGTGAATTTTGAGATTAGGGATGCATGTGCTTGAGTTCTGGGTATTTGGGGTGCTTGGTGTGAGAGGAGGATGTTCATAAGGTTTTTTTTGAGTTTGGTAAAGGTTTGGAGAAGTTTTGGTTGAGTTTGGTTTGAGGAAATCGCAGAAAGGGAAATTTGGAGTTTGCCTGTCTGTGACTAGCGCTGTAGCGCTAGGCCAAGCTTCCTGGGGGATTTTGCTTCTGTTCGTAGAGCTGTAGCGCCCTCCAATGAGCGCTGTAGCGCTACCCTGTTTTCATAAAGGGATTTTAGGGTTGTTTGCAAGGGTTTTTGGCCAAGGGTTTGGGGTTTGATTCCACCACGTTGTTTGGTGGAACTAGGACTTCCCGGGGGCTCGAGATTGGCCTCGAGGCTAGGTTTTGGACTTGAGGATTGATGATGACTTTGGCCTATAGTTGTGTTTACGTGAGCGTTAGGGCTTGAGGGGGATCGTGCTCAAGGAGTCGAGTGATCAATGCTAGCGAATTTAAAGGTAAGAAAACTGCACCCGGTTATATGATTGTGATGGGACTAAGTGCTCCCGATACTTGTATTATGTCAATGATGGTATTACGCCATGGGACATGTGATAGTGGCCTAAGGGTGCAGTACACAATATTTGCGCATAGGGCGCGGCTTAGCCACTGGTAGCCGAGGACAGCTTTATATTCGCTGAGCTCGGTTTAAGCGAGTTGGAGTCAGTGGGATACCAGATGGAGCGGCCTGAGAGCGCTAGCCCTAGTTATCATTTCTGAACTGATATATGATATGAGCTGATATGTTTAGTATGTTGAATACTTGATTACATTGAATGATTATATGGTTGAGAACATGTGATGCAATATGAAATATTGTTTTGTCTGTTGAGTGCTTATGCTCTGTTGTTGTGTTTTCTTGCTGGGCCTTGGCTCATGGGTGCTACGTGGTGCAGGTAAAGGCAAAGTCAAGCTAGACCAATCCTAAGATGGAGAGCTGCAGGGTTGAATGTACATAGCCAGCTGTTCGATCGGCATGGTCGAGGAGTGGATCAGGACAGAGATTGCTTAAACGTCTGTTTTGCCTTAATATGGCTTGTTATTGTATCTAAACCTTATGACTTTTGTAAACGGTCTTTAATCTCTATATTTTTGGGATCCCGTGCAAACAGGAAACGTCTTTTTATAAGAATGTGACTTTTGAGACCAAATTTTTTTAACCCTAGTTCCTTTATACTTTCGATAACACATTTTTAATTAAACAACTTGATTAGCAAGTCTAGCACTTTATAAACACACAGTGTAACGGTCTTGGCTATCCAGGGCGTTACTACTTGGTATCAGAGCGTCCTGGTTTATGGGTCCTGAAGACTGGCTCGATATGTACATTCACCGCGAGAGACAAGCTCAACTCAGGGTTTGGTAATTGTGTATACATGATTATGTGCTTAAATGATTTGAGTGAGATATGATTGTTCATATCTGTTTGATGACTAGGGAGCATGAGATACTGATTGTAGCGCCCTGGATAGCCAAGACTGCTACACTGTGTGTTTATAAAGGTGTGAGACTTGTTAATCAAGCCATTTAATCAAAACGTGTCATTAGTTAAAGTCTTCTAGGGCTAAAAGACATTTTGGCCACAAAAGATGCATTTTATATAATATAAAAAATTTACAGAAGGGATCCCCAAACAGAACAATGTTTAAAAGTTGGTTTACAAAATTCAACAGTTAATAGTAAACATTTGCCATACTAAGGCAAAACACAAGGTTCTGGTCCTCTCGTCCCTGTAATCTCCTCAACCGTGGCGGTTGAGCGGCCTGACATGTACATTCACCCTGCAGAGCTCTCCAATCAAGGTTGATCGATCTTGCCCTTGCCTTTACCTGCACCACGCAGCACCCGTGAGCCAAGGCCCAGTAAGAAAACAACATACACAGCATAAAAAATATTATCAAACAGATATTCCAATGAGCATGTTCAGATATTCAATCCACAGCATATAAGCACACTTCAAGGTACAGGTAACCTCATCTATACTCAGATTATTCAACAATCTCATTAATCACATTCATAGCCAAGTATAACAATCAATTAACACAAATACTAGGGTCGACACCTTAGGTCGCACCCTCTATTTAACCCACTGACTCTGGCCTGCTTAAACCAAGCTCAGTGCATAATAAGCTGTCCTCGGATACCAGTGTCCGAGTTGTGCCAATTGCACAAGTTAACCATGGCACACTTAGGCCATTGGTTACAATTTACATGGCATAATACCATTCTTTCAATCATATATATCAGGGAGCCCTTAGTCCCGTTCAAATATTCAACCGGGTGTAGTTTTCTTACCTTTAGCTTCTAGGTGAATTAGCTACGGGCGATACTCCTTGAGCGCGATCTGATCCCTGAGCCCTAGCTTAGCACCTAGTCACAACCACGATGAAAGATACCATTAACAATCTTAAATGAGTTTCCAAACCAAGTTCTAGTCCCCGGAACATTGAACTTCACCAAATATGGTAAAAGATTCAATCCCGAGCACCCTGGGTTAAATTCCCAAGCCTAAAATCTCAAAATCCCAAACTCCCTTAAGCGCCCCAGCATAGGCCACCCATGCCGCGGCATGGCCCCCAAACAGAACCATCTAAGGTACAAAAACAGGTAAGGGCCGCGGCATTGCTTGGACCATGCCGCGGCCCGCCCTCCTTCCTCAACATGCAACTGCCTCGAAGGGTCGCGGCTCACTAAGAACCATGCCGCGGCCCGACCCTTCGAACCCAGAAAAAATCCACCATTTTCAATCTCTAAACCTCACCTTAAGCCATCCCAAAGCCCCCAACTCAACACCAATTAATAATAACAACATTAGAATGATTTAAACAACACAGCTCCACCAAAAATCCACCCTAACACTCAGCAAAATCCCAATTCCAATTTCTGAGATTTCAAACCTAAAAACCCAGAACCAGCCATGGAAACTCTCAAATTCAACAATCAAACTTTAAATTAAACCTTACCTCTGTTGTAGAATCGTTTCTCCAAGGATCCCCTGGCCTATCTTCAGAGTTTTAAGCCTCAACCCCACCTTGAATATCAAAACCACAACTATTAAAAACTCAGCCATTTCTCCTTAAATTTCTAACCTTAGAAATGAAAATAAATGCTTACCTTGACTCTAATTCAACCCTTGATTAGTTCGTTGAGCTAATCCTCTGGTTCAGCCCTTCAATTCCCAAGTATTCAACTTGATTCTCTTGAAAATTCAGAGTTTTTCCTTTGCTAAGAGAGAGAAGAGAGAGAAGGAGAGATAGGGTCGGTTTACACTTTCTGTCTAGTATTTTCTAAGTCTTCCAAGTATATCCTTATATGATTAAACTAATCCCAAAGCTCGGGGTGCCGGAAACGTCCCCGAGGGCAAAACGATAAAATCCCCCAATAATCCCGCCTAGACATCCAAACCTCAAATATATCTCCAATTATTTATTTTCATCACCCGATAGTCTGAATCACTACTCGATACCTAAAATACTCCTTGACTTGTCCAAAGTCAATTATAATGCCCCGTTGTGACTTTTCCCACTATCTAGCCCTAGGATCGCCTCGAGTCGCCGGCTGCAGAATTATCCACATAATAATGTGGTTCTCACATATATCTCAAACATATATATCACATCATCATATAATATCATCAATTATCATAAACACACTATTAATCATATATTTACGCATTTAAATCAATAACATTCATTCTAATCCCAATTATGCCCTCCCGGCACACTAATTAAGGCCCTTAAGCCTTATTAGCAAATTTGGGTCGTTACACTGATAGGGCCTGGCCCTTGACAATTACATGATGCTATTGAGGCGTGCTTATTAGCACTATTGTTCATGTGAATGAATATCTGGATAAATTGCTATATTTGATTGCTTGTGAATGATTGGAGTTCCAGTGATGGATCATGAAAGGATTATTACCCTGTCATCATAGCCTAATTGTCGAGTCGTTGGTTGCAGATTGACTTGAATAGTTATGCGTTCAAGAAAATCCATGCGACTAGCCGGCAGGTCCAGGGCCAGAGATGATGACCAGGGCTAGACCCCTCCGCCAGTCCCTGAGAACTGGCATCAGTTAATAGTAGACATGCAGGCTCAGCTTCAGAGCCAAGATGAACAGATTCGAATTCTGCGGCAGGCTCCATCTGGGAGTGTTGCCCCTATTGTGCCACTGGCAGTGGTACCTGTAGTGCAGCCAGTTGAGGCTGGGAACAAGTGGGAACTGTTGTATGAGCGGTTCAGGAAGCAACAACCCCTGATCTTTGAGGGAGGACCAGATCCGCTGAAGGCTGAGTAGTGGATGACTATGATCACTACCATTCTTGACTTCATGAGGGTAGAAGGATATGACAGGGTGGCCTGTGCCACTTATATGCTGAGGGAGGATGCCTGAATCTGGTGGGAGGTGGCATCACAGACCAAAGATGTTTCTGCATTGACTTGGCAAGGGTTTAAGGACTTGTTTAGTCAGAAGTATTATAATCTTGCCATCAGGGCAGCAAAGATAAATGAGTTCGTGGGGCTGGTTCAGGGCAGTATGACAGTTACAGAATATGCCTTGAAGTTCAACAGACATGCGAAGTTCGCACCGGATCTTGTGCCTACTGATGCAGCTAGGCAGGACAGGTTTATTAGAGGGCTGAATGCTATGATAGCCTGAGATGTGAGAATTACCACAGTTCCTGGAGGAACAACTTATGCTCAGGCTGTGGAGAAGGCTCTTACCGCTGAGGAAGCGGAGAACAAGATATGGAGAGAGAGTGTGGTGAGAAGGGAGGGCCGCAGGTCGGTGCCTCAGGTCGGTGCCTCCATATTCTGGATCTGGTAGGGGCGGAGGCCCCAGTGATTTGAAGAGAAGGACTCTCGATGCTTCGATCGCTCCTGGTTCTGACAGGAGAGGTCGGGGTACTCAGGGTGGCCGTCAGGGAGGCGGTGATTCATGGAGGACTTATCCGGAGTGCACGAGGTGCAAGAGACGCCATACGGGCGAGTGTCAGGCTAAGGCCTGCTATGTGTGCGGGGTGGTGGGACACCTCAGGAAGGATTGCCCGACAGTGAAGAAGGGAGAGACAGGAAGGTGGACAGCTTGACTCCAGCTTAAGTGTTCACCCTGACGCAGATGGAGGCCGAGGTTAGTCCCTCAGTAGTGACAGGTCAGCTTTCTAGTGCTGGCACTCCTTTTACTGTATTGATTGATTCTGGTGCTACGCACTCGTTTGTATCTGATAAGGAGATTGATAGGTTGTGTAGACCTAGTGAGTATAGTACTTCAGGGTTTGGGACTATTTTGCCTATAGGAGAACTAGTAGTATCTAGGAGGTGGATTATAGCACTGCCAGTGATAGTTGATGGTAGGGAGTTATCAGTAGACTTGATTGAGTTGAGTATGGAGGATTTTGATATGATTCTAGGTATGGATTAGCTGGTTAGATACGGAGCTACCATTAACTGTAGGAAGAAGATGGTGACTTTTGAGCCAGAGGGCGAGGATCCCTTTGTCTTTGTGATAGCGGTGCATGGACCCCGCGTACCCAGGATATCTGCATTGAGAGCCAGAGACTTGTTACAGCATGGATGTATAGACTTTCTGGCTAGTGTGGTGGATTCCACCAAAGTGTCACCAGTAGGACCGGAGGAGACCAGATTGGTTTGCAAATTCTTGGATGTGTTTCCTGAGGATTTGCCTGGGTTGCCGCCGCGTAGAGAGATTCAGTTTGTCATTGAGTTGGCACCAGGGACAGAGACAGTGTCGAGGGCACCATATAGAATGGCACCGGGGGAACTGAAAGAATTAAAGATACAGCTGCAGGAGCTTCTGGATTTGGGGTTTATTAGGCCTAGCTACTCGCCATGGGGTGCTCCAGTTTTGTTTGTAAAGAAGAAGGACGGGAGTTTGAGAATGTGCATCGACTATTGGGAATTGAACAAGTTGACTATCAAGAATAAGTATCCGCTACCAAGGATTGATGACTTGTTCGATCAGCTGCAGGGTAGACGGTGTTCTCAAAGATTGATCTTCGATTTGGTTATCACCAGCTGAGGATCAAGGATGAGGACATACCTAAGACAGCCTTCCGAATGCGGTGTGGGCACTATGAGTTCTTAGTCATGTCTTTTGGTTTGACCAATGCCCCAGCAGCCTTTATGGATCTAATGAATAGGGTGTTCAAGGATTTCCTAGATCAGTTCGTTATTGTCTTCATCGACGACATCTTGGTGTATTCTAGTTCAGAGGTAGAGCATGAGCTTCATCTTCGACAGGTTCTTCAGAGGCTGAGGGAGCATCAGTTGTACGCCAAGTTTAAGAAGTGTGAATTCTAGTTACCCGAAGTGACATTCCTTGGACATATCGTGGGTGCAGATGGGGTTAAGCTGGATCCATCTAAGATAGAGGCGGTTAGGGATTGGCCGAGGCCAAGGAATGCCTCGGAGGTGCGGAGTTTTCTTGGATTGGCAGGTTACTACAGACGGTTTGTAGAGGGCTTCTTGAAGATAGCAACACCGATGACAGAATTGACAAGGAAGAACCAGAAGTTTATCTGGTCAGACAAGTGTGAAGACAGTTTCCAAGAGCTGAAGCGACGACTTATTACAGCGCCAGTGTTGAGTCTTCCTTCGGGGAAAGGGAAGTTTGTTGTTTACTGTGATGCATCGAGGTTGGGCTTAGGCTATGTGTTGATGCAGCATGAGAAGGTTATAGCTTATGCGTCACGACAACTGAAGGAGTATGAGCAGCGGTATCCTACTCATGATTTGGAGCTGGCAGCAGTAGTTTTTGCACTGAAGATTTGGCGACACTATCTATATGGGGAGAAGTGCGAGGTATACACTGACCATAAGAGCCTGAAGTATTTCTTTACACAGAAGTACCTGAACATGAGACAGAGGCATTGGCTGGAGTTGGTAAAGGATTATGATTGTGATATTCTTTACCATCCGGGGAAAGCCAATGTGGTGGCAGATGCGTTGAGCCGCAGAGGTCCAAGTTAGTTGTATAGTTCTATTCAGATCTCAAGGGAGTTAGCTGATGAGATGGTTAGAGCAGGGATAGAGTTGGTGCTAGGCCGGTTGGCTGGTATTACTCTACAGTCGACCCTGCTAGAGCGGATCAGAGAAGGGCAGTTAGCAAACGCTCAGTTACAGAGGGTTAGAGAGGATGTCTTAGTGGGAGTAGCTAAGGACTATTCTATTTTCGAGGTTGGACTACTTCAGTATCAGGGACGGATTTGTGTTCCAACTGATGAGGGGATCAGACGAGAGATACTGGATGAGTCTCATACGACACCGTACTCACTTTATCCGGGTACCACAAAGATGTATCAGGATCTGTGGACTTTATATTGGTTGCCCAAGATGAAGAAGGATGTGGTGGAGTACGTTGCCAGATGCTTAACCTCTTAGCAGGTGAAAGCTAAGCATCAGCGACCGGTAGGGTTGCTTCAGCCCTTGGGTATTCCTGAATGGAAATGGGAGGACATTACTATGGATTTTGTGGGAGGTGTACCCAGGACAGTAGGACTTCATGATTCGGTGTGGGTGATAGTGGATAGATACACCAAGTCAGTCCATTTTCTTCCAGTGAGGTCGACATATACTGTGGATCAGTACGCTGAGTTGTATGTGAGGGAGATCGTATGTCTCCGTGGGGTTCCTAAGTCTATAGTATCAGACCGGGATCCTATTTTCACTTCCAAGTTTTGGGGTGGTTTGCAGAAGGCTTTGGGGACTCAGTTGAAGTTTAGTACAGCCTTTCATCCTCGGACTGATGGATAGTCTGAGAGGACGATCCAGGTATTGGAGGATATGCTCAGAGCATGTGTGATTGATTTTGAGGGTTCATCGAGTAAGTATCTGCCGTTGATTGAATTTTCGTATAACTATAGTTATCAATCAATGATTGGAGTGGCTCCCTATGAGATGCTATATGGGAGGAAGTGTAGATCACCCATTCATTGGGATGAGATGGGTGAGAGGAGATATTTGAGGCCAGATATGGTTCAGAGGACATTTGAAGCTATAGAGAAGATCCGGGCTAGGATGCTCGCTTCCCAGAGCAGACCGAAAAGCTACGCTGATCCTAAGCGTAGGGACGTGGAGTTTCAAGTTGGCGACCACGTCTTTCTCCGAGTTTCACCATTGCGAGGGGTGAGGAGGTTTGGAAAGAAGGGAAAGCTAAGCCCTAGATTCATTGGACCATTCGAGATCCTGGAAAGGATTGGTCAGGTGGCTTACAGATTAGCCTTGCCACCATCGTTGTCTGGAGTTCATGACATATTCCATGTTTCTATGCTTTGGAAGTACATCTCAGATGTGACTCATGTGTTGAGGTGTGAAGATTTGGAGTTACAGACTGATTTGGCATATGAGGAGCAACCAGTTCAGATCTTGGATTGAAAAGATAAAGTATTACGAAATAAGATGATTCCTCTTGTTAAAGTATTGTGGAGGAATAGTAAGGTCGAGGAGGCGACCTGGGAGCTTAAAACAGCGATGCAGGATCAGTATCCCGAGTTGTTCAGGTAAATTTGGAGGACGAAATTCTCATTAGGAGGGGATAGATGTAACAACCCAAATTCGCTAATAAGGCTTAAGGGCTTTGATTAGTGTGACTGGAGGGCATAATGGGACTTATGTGTGACTTTAATGAGTAAGATGCATGATTATAATTTAAAGCATGATATATGACTATTTGAATATTTGAGATGCATGACTATGTGTATTAGTATGCATGTAGGCCCTGATTAGGTTAGAAGGGCATAATCGTAATTTTGGCTAGTATGGGCATAACTCTATTGATATATGTGTAATTGTTGAGACCACATTATTATGTGGATATATCTGTGATTTGTGACTCGAGACGATCCTAGTGAGCAAAGTAGCGAAAAAGTCATGGCGGGGATTTATACCCTGCTCGGGGTGAGCCTAGGGGTATAAATGGGAATTTAGTGAGTATATTGGGGTTTATTTTGATAATGGGGAATATTATTGGTGATTAATTAGGTATCGAGAATCAAGCGGTAAATATTAGAGACACTCGAGGAATTAACGGGAATTGGGTAGAATGACTAAAATGCCCCTAAGTGGATTAAAGGGTTTAGACTTAACAGGAAGGGCATAATAGTCATTTGGCTTACAGGAGTTAAGTGTTACTAAGGCTTTATGGTAGTGGAAGTTGTAGAAAAATATAGAAGTTTGAGGAAAGGGAGAAAAGAAGGAAAAGGAAGAAAAAGGAAAGGGAGAAAACAGAGCTGGTTTTCTCTAGGGTCGGTTTATGCTTTCTTCATCAGTTTCTTGAGAATTTTGGAGCAAAGCTCAGGGAGGAGCTAAGTTAGGCTGAGCATCAAGGATCCTAAGCTAGGTTTGAGGAATTGGCAGAGGTTTAGCAAGAACTCACCAACACTTGAGGTAAAATTCTGTAAGTTTCTTCAGTTCTGGTTTTGGTTCTTAGCTAAGATATCTAAGCTATGTTGATGGGGAATTTTAGGAAAGTTGGAGCCAAGGGTTGAGGAAGAGCAAGCCAAGGAGGTCTAGAGGCAACTTGAGGTCGAAATTCAACCAAAGGTATATATTCCAAGCTTCTAACTTCGATGTCTAACTGGTTTCTGCTGAGTTTTATTGTCTACAAGTTGCTATGGTGAATTTTGAGATTAGGGATGCATGTGCTTGAGTTCTGGGTATTTGGGGTGCTTGGTGTGAGAGGAGGATGTTCATAAGGTTTTTTTTGAGTTTGGTAAAGGTTTGGAGAAGTTTTGGTTGAGTTTGGTTTGAGGAAATCGCAGGAAGGGAAATTTGGAGTTTGCCTGTCTGTGACTAGCGCTGTAGCGCTAGGCCAAGCTTCCTGGGGGATTTTGCTTCTGTTCGTAGAGCTGTAGCGCCCTCCAATGAGCGCTGTAGCGCTACCCTGTTTTCATAAAGGGATTTTAGGGTTGTTTGCAAGGGTTTTTGGCCAAGGGTTTGGGGTTTGATTCCACCACCTTGTTTGGTGGAACTAGGACTTCCCGGGGGCTCGAGATTGGCCCCGAGGCTAGGTTTTGGACTTGAGGATTGAAGATGACTTTGGCCTATGGTTGTGTTTACGTGAGCGTTAGGGCTCGAGAGGGATCGTGCTCAAGGAGTTGAGTGATCAAAGCTAGCGAATTTAAAGGTAAGAAAACTGCACCCGGTTATATGATTGTGATGGGACTAAGTGCTCCCGATACTTGTATTATGTCAATGATGGTATTACGCCATGGGACATGTGATAGCGGCCTAAGGGTGCCGTACACAATATTTGCGCATAGGGCGCGACTTGGCCACTGGTAGCCGAGTACAGCTTTATATTCGCTGAGCTCGGTTTAAGCGAGCCGGAGTCAGTGGGATAACAGATGGAGCGGCCTGAGGGCGCTAGCCCTAGTTATCATTTCTGAACTGATATATGATATGAGTTGATATGTTTAGTATGTTGAATACTTGATTACATTGAATGATTATATGGTTGAGAACATGTGATGCAATATGAGATATTGATTTGTCTGTTGATTGCTTATGCTCTGTTGTTGTGTTTTCTTGCTGGGCCTTGGCTCACGGGTGCTACGTGGTGCAGGTAAAGGCAAAGGCAAGCTAGACAAATCCTGAGATGGAGAGCTGCGGGGTTGAATGTACATAGCCAGCTGTTCGATCGGCATGGTCGAGGAGTGGATCAGGACAGGGATTGCTTAAACGTCTGTTTTTCCTTAATATGGCTTGTTGTTGTATCTAAACCTTATGACTTTTGTAAACGGTCTTTAATCTCTATATTTTTGGGATCCCGTGTAAACAGGAAACGTCTTTTTATAAGAATGTGACTTTTGAGACCAAATTTTTTTAACCCTAGTTCCTTTATAATTTCGAGAACACGTTTTTAATTAAACGTCTTGATTAGCAAGTCTAGCACTTTATAAACACACAGTGTAACAGTCTTGGCTATCCAGGGCGTTACAGATGACCCCTCTAGTTGCTGCTAATATCTCTTCTTGGTCTCAATCTCTCCTCAAATCCCTAAAAATTCCAAGAAATTGGTTCTATCTTTGGGGGTTTATGTTTTTGGTGAGATTTGAAGGGAACCAAGGAGTAAGAAAGCAGAAATCTAGAACGTGCAAATGAAAACCTTCAGCCTTGTCTTTTCTATTTATCTAATTTTATGGTCAAATGACCACTTTCCCCCTCCATTAACTTAGCTCCTTAATTAACCTCAACGACATTTTGGTCATTTCACTTAAAATTATAATTACAACACTAATCTCATATTTATGAACTAAACCCATCAAGCACAACTATTTCACCACCTAATTTATTTACGAATACTCTCAAAATATGGAAATTCCGAAAATACCCATAGGCTCGACCCAAGCCGCGTATTTATTCATGTTGTGCCTTTTCTGCAAAAATCAATTGAAGGATCCATTTATGCCAAAAATCATATATATATACAGATAGTAATGTCGTCTCAACGCACACATCGCATCATATTTACGAATATACCCTCAACGGGTCAAAATTACAAAAATGTCCATTGCTATCAAAAGCGGGTTTTTAAACACATTTAATACACATAATCATGCATACTCACTTACATAATAATATAATTCACATAATTACCCCACGTTCCCTTCTGGCACGCTATTCAAAGGACTTAATCATATTAGGAGTTTTGGGACACTATATATATCCACTCTTAATAGAAATTTCATCCTAGAAATTTACTAGGACATCTCGCTATACTGGTCTCGCACATTCGACTCTAACTCCCAAATCGATTTCTCTGCCTTATTGTTCTTCCATAACACCTTTGACTAAGGATATAGTCTTTTTTCGTAAGACCTTATCCTTCCTGTCGAGGATCTGTACCAGTCTCTCCTTATAAGATAGATCTTGTTGCAATTCTAGGTCTCATAAGGTCTAACAAACCTAGGTTCACCTTCCCTTTCTTCGCCAATCATTTTACTCTTTTCAAAGGTTTCATTGGTCCTCTTGACTACCTCAGGACATAGGTAATTTTTCTCACCCATTTCATGCCAATGGAATGGTGATCTTCACTTCTTCTCATACAACATCCCATATGGAGCCCTTGAATCTCAATACACATGCTCAAAGCATGTCCTGAATCGTCCTGTTAGATTGTCCATCTGCCTGAGGATGATAAACCGTACTTAATTTTGACCTTGTACCCATTTCCTTTTGCAAGCCCCCCAGAACTTAGAAGTAAAGGTGGGATCCTGATCTGACATTATAGACTTCGGTGCCCCCATAAAGATTTACAATCTCCCTGACATATAGCTTATCATACTGATCCACAGTGTAATTCGTTCTCATAGGGAAAAAGTGAGCTGACTTGGTATATCGATCCACGATCACCCGTACTGAGTTGTGTTTTCCCACCATCATAGGCGACCCAACCACAATGTCCATGGTTATATTCTCCCATTTTAATTCAGTAATACTCAAGGGCTTAAGTAATCCCGCTGGCCTCTCGTGTTTAGCTTTCACTTGCTGACAAGTCAAGCACTTACCCACATATTCAAACTCGTCTTTCTACATCCCTGGCCACCTATACAAAGAATTCAAGTCCCAATACATTATCGTGGTGCCTGGATGCAGCGAGTATGGAGTGGTGTGAGATCTCTTTCTTGATACCAGCATCCATCGAAACACATATCTAATCCTTTTACCTCAACATGTCAATCTTGGAAACAACAAAGTCCTTAGCCACTCCAGTTAAGACTTCCTCCCGATGCTTCACTAATTGAGGGTCACTCACCTTAGTCTCTTTTATCCTCGCGAAAGAAGTAAACTATAGTGTGATATTTGCCGACCGGCCTACCATAAACTCTATCCCTAATCTAGTCATATCCTCTTCCAACTTCCCAGATATCTAAACAACTATCATGGATCTCTCCGACTCAAGGAATTTTCCACCATGTTGGCTTTCCCTAGATGGTAGAGGATTTTGTTGGGATTTTTTGGCTTTACACTTTCTAAATCAACATTTGTTGACAACAGTTTTGGACAACAGCGAGTAGACGCAAAAACAACGATAAATATAATAGCCTTGAATAGAAAATAAACGACACAAATGATTTTATAGTGGTTCATCCCCAATTTGTTGGTGATAGCCTACTCCACTTAGAGTTGTGATATATGTTGACGTACACTCAAGATCAGATGAACCTGAGCCAACTGAGTTTCTTAAGTGTAAGTTGTAAAAACAAAGTTTATCTCTGGAGAATACAAGCTCTCTCTTTCTAAGTTCTCTCCGAAAATACCCCAAGAATTACCCAAGTAAAAGTTCCCAGAAGTCCCAAAGTCCAAAAAGTCCCCCTAGTGATTCCATGAGCTCTCTATTTATAGGCTCATGGACCATACAAGAAAGGTCTCTCATTTTGACAAAGTCTTTGGTTGTTTTAACCAATTTTAATTAATAAAGCAATAAAAAAAATTCAAAATACAACAATATGGCTATTACTTCAGGATATCTGAGAGATTCTCGCGGTAGTTACATGAAATTCTGTTTGTAGTTGTTACTGAGATTCTGTAGAAAAGTTACTAGGAAGTTAACTCCTGGGATTCTGGTGTATCTGGTCAGCTACACTCCTTCCTGACATACCTAGTTGGCTAAGTCACTTTCCTGACATTCATGGTCAGCTATGTCCCTTCCCTAACATATCTAGTCAGCTATGTCACTCTCCTGACATACCCTGTGGGCTATGTCACTCTGTTGACATACTTGGTTGGGTATGTCTCCTTCTTGACGTAGCTAGTCGACTACATCATGTCCCTGCCATAGTCGGTCGTCTGTGTCACTTCAATGACATACCTGGTCGAGTATGTCTCTTTGCTTGTCATACTTATTCGGGTATATAACTTCTTGACCAGGTAAATCCATACTTGTTTTTGCCCGACCAAATCAAACCATCCTTGCGGTCAATGTTCTTCCCGACCAGTGATTCGACGACTCTGTAGGTCATTTTCTAACCTTTTATCTTCCCTTGGTTGACACATTTATTGACCATTAATGCGCCACTTGATAGCCATGCATTGTACCTGTCACTCCTGCTTACCACCTCATCAAACTGAAATTTTGGGGAAAACATTTGCCCCCCAAGTTTATTTTATGATTTACTCATATGCTAAAAAATTTCTCTAGCTGGTAGTTACTCGGGTCATCTAAAAGCATAAGTCTGGTCAGTAACTGTAACGACCCAAATTCGCTAATAAGGCTTAAGGGCCTTGATTAGTGTGCCAGGAGGGCAGGTTGGGATTTATGTGTGGTTTTAGGAATTAAATGCATGATTATGATTTAAAGCATGTTATGTGACTATTTGATTATTTGAGATGCATGACTATGTATATTAGTATGCATGTAGGCCCGGATTGTGTTTGAAGGGCATAATTGTAATTTTGGCCATGTTGGGCATAACTGTATTAATATGTGATGATTGTTGAGACCACAGTGGTATGTGGGTATTTCCGTGATTGGTAACTTTCGGCACTAGGCGATCCTAGAGCTGAATAGCGGGGAAAGTCACAACGGAGCATTATAATTGACTTTGGGCAAGTCAAGGAGTATTTTTGATATTGGGTTATGAAAATAAATAATTGGAGATATATTTGAGGTTAGGATGTCTAGGCGGGAATACTGGGGGATTTTACCATTTTTGCCTCGGGGATATTTTGGTACCCCGAACCTTGAGGTAACCAACTTAAGTTATAAAAACAAAACAAATAAACCATTTGGAGACTTAGAGAAACCGACCCAGCCTCCACCCTCTCCTCTTCTTCTTTCTTTCCTCTTTCTTTCATGAAATCCACAGAAATCTTAGGACAAATCAAGCTTGAATTTCTGAAAATTGATGGTGGGATTTGGATGTTTAGCTCAAGAGTTAACCAAGAACAAATCAGGGTAAAGGTAAGCAATTAATTCTTTTTCTCAAGTTAAATTTCTGAGATTTTGTTGGGTTGTGAATGTTTGTGGGTTTTTGATATTCAAGGTGGAGTTTGAGGCTTGAAACTTTGAAGATAGGTCATGGGATCCTTTGGGAAACGATTCTACAACTGAGGTAAGGTTTAAATTAAAGTTTGATGGTTGAAATTGAGAATTTCTATGGTTGGTTTTGAGTTTTAGGTTTGAAATTTCAGAAATTTGGAATTTGGATCTTGGTGAGTGTTAGGTTGGATTTTTGGTGGAATTGTGTTGTTTAAACCATCCTAATGTTGTGATTATTAATTGGTTTTGAATTGGGAGCTTTGGGATGGCTTTAGGTGAGGTTTTAAGCTTGAAAATGGTGGGTTTTTCTGGGTTCGAAGGGTCGGGCCACGGCATAGTTCTTGGAGGGCCGCGGCCCTTGAAGGCTAAGTTGTGCTGAGGATGGAGGGCGGGCCGCGGCATGGTCCTTGTAGGGCCGCGGCCCTTACCTGTTTCTGGGCGTTTTTGTGGCCCTGTTTGGGGGCCATGCCGCGGCATGGTTGGGCCATGCCGGGGCGCTTAAGGAATTTTGGGATTTTGAGAATTTGGGCTTGGGAATTTAACCTAGGGTGCTCGGGGTTGAGTCTTTTACAATGTTTGGTGAATTTCAACGTTCCGAGTACTAGAACTTGGTTTAGAAACTCATTGGAGATTAATCTTATTGGTATCCATTATCTTGGTTGTGACTAGGTGTTAAGCTAGTGCTCGGGAAGTGGATCGTGCTCGGGGGCCGTCATTTTTCTATTTAAAGCATTTGGAATTAAGGTAAGAAAACCGTAACACCCGAGAATAGGGCATGGCCCCACTGTGTGATTGTAGGGCATGGCCCCAGATTGTATTATGTGCAAATTTTTAAACCTTAAATGAATCATGATGTGTGTGAATGATTATTTCAAATGTACTATATGTGTGATTATGATGAAATGAACGGCAAAGGCCGAGTACGGCGTAGGCCGGGGCAGCCGTGGGCCGAGTACGGCGTAGGCCGGGGCGGCCGTGGGCCGAGTACGGCGTAGGCCGGGGCGGCCGTGGGCCGAAAGTAACACCTAGCACATGGGATGCTATAATCAGGGCGGGGCCCGGTGGATTCATGTGTTATGCTATAATCAGGGCGGGGCCCGGTGGATACATGTGTTTGCTTAGTCTAATGGTTGACTTGTTTATCTGTGGATTATCTGTTATGATAAAACTGTATATATTGCATATGTTATGTTCTGCATGGGTTTTCTTGCTGGGCTTCGGCTCACGGGTGCTCCGTGTTGCAGGTAGGGCAAAGACCGAGTCAACCAACCATGAGTACGGAGAGCCTGAAGCGACGCGTACATGTTTGGCCTGCCCGACTGCTTTGGTTGGGGGTTTATTTGAAAATGGCTGTAATAATCTATGATTTTATGATTTATCAACTGTAAACTTATTTCAAGATGTAAATAGTTTTCAAACCTTATTTTTGGGATCCCAAAGGTTTAATACTAGCAATTTTAAATGAAACGACGCATTTTGTAAGTGTTATCCAATAAATTAGCATTTGTGATGTGGAAAATAATCTCTTGACACGTGGCTGACACCTGGAGCGTCTGCTAGAGTATCGACCAGGAGACACGCCAGAAGCAGGACAGACCTGTTTTACCACGACCAGACTGGTCGGTGGTTCCGCTGGCAAAGCAACATTTATGGAAAGATCTTATGTATCCCGAATTTATTTCATGCAATCTTCTGAATATCCCATGATTTAGGGGATAATATCTGTAACAATATTGGGCAACCCTCCATGAGCCTATAAAAAGCAGGAGATGGCTCATGGGAAGGGACCTTTTTTGGAGCCCGGAAATCATAGAAATATAGAAATTATCTGTGAAAACTAGTATGGTTTATGAGGAGTGTTGAAACTCATTGAGCCCAAGCTCTCTGATAAAACTTTTGTTCCCATATCAATATCATTCTAAGTGGACGTAGGTCATTACCAGATTCTGGGGCCGAACCACTATAAATTACTGTGTTTTCTTTACTTTTGTCATTACGTTATTATCTATACATATTCGTCTATATCATTCATATTTTGACTCCGTGTCAGTTGGCTAAATCGAGGGTCAACATTCTGGTGCTTTCATTGAGAGGGTGACTCATCATTGTTGATAAAACTAATGGCGAAAGCAGGGAAGAAAGCTGCTCAGACCGCCGCCGCTGCACCGTCGAATCCGCCGCCTCCTCCTCCCCCTGCAAGCATGGCGGAAGATGAGCCGCAACTAGATTTTGAAGAGGAGGAAATGGACGATGCGACTTTGAGGAGCACCTTGGGCACGTTGCAGGAAGAGCTGGCTAGTCTGAGAGCCAATAAAGAGAGTGCCGCAGAAGCTATGGCAAGGCAGCAGCAGGAACTTGATCGTCAGAGGGCGGAGTTAAGCGAGAGACAAGAGGAGGTGGATCGCCGCCAGACTGAGGCCATGGCAGCCCTTGAAGCGGCCTTGCTGTTGGCCAGAAATCAGGCCGCGCCTGCCTCGCAGCCTAATCAACCTGAAACTGGGCCACCCCAGGGAGGTCCCAATCCTAGCCCACCGGTCCATCCTTCAAGTCCGCAAAGGCCTGAACAGCCCCAGATGCCCCATGACGACGTCCCACTGGACCCCGAGGCAGATCCACCATCCCACGCTGCTCGAGGTAATCCCCCGCAGCAAAGGCAGAATAGGGCCGAGCGACAGCCTCGTAGTCCTAGACGCCACGAGAATGATGGGCCACACCAAGCGAACAGGGGTCACTACCCTCCTGGTAACAGGAGAGACTCGGAGTTAGGCTCTGCGGTCCGTGGAACCCAACAGCATGATAATGCACGGGGACATCGCGACCAGCGCAGGCCACCCCCTAACGCTCAGGGTGTTTCTGCCAGAGACGGGAATAGAGGGAACAACCAGTCTTACCATAGCCAGTCAAAGTTCAAAGATGGCCACGGCTACAACGAGGCTGACTCAGGCAAGAACAATGCTGATGGGAGGAACGGAAATAAAGGCAAGAGCAGGAGCCAAATACCTCAAGATGATCAGCCAAATAGACAAGATGCTGGGGGGCAACCCCGGCAAAATAATGTCTTCAACCGGCTCGGAGATAGCGAGCAACGGAGAAGAGAGGAAGATCTAAGAGACATACTCAATGATCGTCGAGAGAAGCATGGTGAGAACATCCCCCCAGCAGCAGAGACCGTAGCTATTCCTACTGCCTTGCAAGCCCAGATAGACGCACTAAATCAGGCTGTGCAACAATTGGTCAGAGGAAGAACCTCTTATATTGACCACGATAGAAGAAAAGGCACTCCATTTATCCAAAGAATAGCCAACGCAGAGACTCCCAGCAAGTTCAAGATGCCCACGCTCCCGAACTTTGATGGATACGGAGATCCCGTCTCGCATGTGAATAAGTTTGAAATCCAGATGGACATTCAGAAGGTGTCCGAAGACGCTCGGTGCAGGATCTTTCCTGCAACACTTTCTGAAGCCGCGCAGGAATGGTTCTTTAAGTTCCCACCTGCAAGCATAGTTTCCTGGGAAATGTTCGTAAGGGAGTTCTACGGACAGTTCTACGCAGGTCGTGTCCACCCGACCGAAGCAAACCAACTGGTTGAGATCCGCCAGCAAGATGGAGAATCACTAAAAGATTACATCCAGCGCTTTATGCGAGCGGCAGCCGGAGCAAAGACAGTCGGGGACGAAGGAAAAATGATGGCTATAACCGCGGGAGTGAGGCGCCGTTCGCCCCTATGGAAAAGTCTTCGTAAGGATGGGGTCAGAACCACCCAGGAATTCTTAGACCGAGCTGATCGGTATATCAAACTCGAAGAAGCCATTGCCGATGATGGAAAATCCTCGAACAAGGGCAAGAAGGCTGCTGAACCCGCCAAAGCCGCCAATGGCACCAAACCAAATGGCAACGGCAAGGGCAACGGAAACGGCAACGGTAATGGCAAGAATGGTGGGAAACGGCAACACAATGAGCCTTCCACCTCCGACAATAAACGAGCCAAGGGTAATCGTTATGAACCTAGGTTCACTAACTACACTGCCCTCGTTGAGTCTCGAGGAGAGGTTTACCAGGCCACAAGCTCTAGTGTGCCCTACAAGAAGCCTGGGCCCATTCGAAAAGACATTTCGAAAAGAGACACTACCAAATTCTGTCGTTACCATAACGACTATGGACATGACACTAATGAATGCAACCAGCTAAAAGATGAAATCGAGTTCCTCATTAGACAAGGACACTTGAGAAGATACGTACGGGCCTCGGGAACTTCCCAACGAGAAGCTCCAGGTGGCAACGAGCAGACGTCCACACGCCAACGCTCGCCACCATTACAGCCTGCCCCCGTAGCCGGAACACTTTTAACCATCTGTGGAGGCCCACACCTCGCTGGAAATAGCGGAAAGGCTAGAGAACGATATGCTCGAACTCTGCGCCACGACCAGGACATCGAGATGATGACTGTGGAGGACCGAGCGCCGAAAAAGGCCCGCTCAGAGGAGTGCGGGATAATCTTCTCTGAGGGCGATGTCCAACACGCCCGGTTCCCACATTCCGATCCGCTGGTCGTGGATATCCAAATGGCCAATATGATGGTAAAAAGAGTACTGGTCGATACAGGGAGTTCAGTGAACATCCTGTATAAATCAACGCTGGAGCGCATGAAGCTGTCCGTGAAGGACTTGGAGCCCTGCAATCAAACCATATACGGCTTCTCTGGAGAAGGACTCGCACCAGCCGGAATGATCAAACTCCCAGTAACAACGGGTACAGCGCCTGCCTCAAGGACATTACTCGCCACTTTTGTAGTGGTCGATTGTCCTTCAGCGTATAACGCCGTTATTGGAAGACCCATACTGGTTGAACTAAGGGCAATCATCTCCATGTGGCATCTAGCCATGAAATTCCCAACGGACGCAGGAGTAGGATGCGTTTTGGGAAACCAAAGGGAGGCCAGGGAGTGCTATAACGCCTCGATCACAAAGGCAAAAAGTGGAGCATCGAGGAGCGCTACTCCAGAACGATTACAGATGACGGAAGACAGACAAACCCAATCAGGTGGAAAAGTCACCAAATAGGGTGTTTCCCAAAGTAAGGATATAGATTTGGATCCTCGCTTTGGGGATTTTGAAGAAAATGTTGGACCCGTCGAGGACCTGGAGGAGGTCCATCTCGATGAAAAAGACCCGACTCGAATCGTAAGGATTGGGAAGAATTTAGAACCTACCGCGAAACAGGCGCTGGTGGAATTCTTGCAAGAGAACCAGGGAGTTTTCGCCTGGTCACATAAAGACATGGTCGGAATAGACCCTGCGGTGATCAGCCATGTCCTGAACATAAACAAAGTCTTTCCACCGGTGCAACAAAAAAGAAGGCTGCTCGATATAGACAGATCAAGAGCTTTGAAAGAAGAAGTCGAAAGACTTAAAGAAAATGGGTTCATCAGGGTGGCATTTTATCCATCATGGGTCTCCAATCCGGTGTTGGTCCCCAAGCCTAACGGCAAATGGCGGACCTGTGTGGATTTTACAGACCTCAATAAGGCCTGCCCAAAAGACTGCTTCCCACTCCCGAGGATCGACCAGCTAGTCGATGAAACCGCTGGGCATGAGACCCTTTCGTTCATGGATGCATATTCAGGCTACAATCAGATCAGCATGCATCCCCCTGATGAGGATCATACCAGCTTTCGGACCGATACGGGCTTATATTGTTACAAAGTAATGCCCTTTGGACTGAAAAACGCAGGTGCAACTTACCAACGATTGGTCAACCACATGTTCAAGGAGCTGATCGGAGTAAGCATGGAAGTATATGTGGATGACATGCTGGTAAAGTCCAAGAAGGCTGAAGGACATGTGAAGGATTTGCAAAGGTGCTTTGATGTGTTAAACAAGTACCATATGAAGTTGAATCCCCTCAAATGTTCCTTTGGAGTCGGGTCAGGAAAGTTTTTGGGATTTATAGTGAATTCAAGGGGAATCGAGGCCAACCCCGACAAGATAAAAGCCCTGATCGATATGAAGTCGCCAGAAAAGATCAAGGATGTCCAAAGCCTGACCGGAAGGATAGCTGCCCTTAGTAGATTCATCTCAAAATCAACTGACAAGTGCGTTCCATTCTTCAATCTACTTAGGGGAAATAAAAAGTTTGAATGGACGGAAGACTGCGAGCAAGCATTCCAGACAATAAAGGCTCATATGTCACAACCTCCTATCCTATCAAAACCAATGGAAGGAGAGACTTTGTATATTTATCTGGCGATTACCGAAGTTGCCGCTAGTGCGGTACTGATATGGGAAGAAGAAGGCGTGCAGAAAGTTGTTTACTACGTCAGCAAAAGGCTGATCGGTGCAGAATTAAAATACCCACAGATCGAAAGATTAGCGTATTGCCTAATTCTAGCTTCCCGAAAGTTGCGACCGTACTTCCAAGCCCATCCTATCACGGTTTTGACCGACCAGCCCCTTCGGCAGGTCCTCCAAAAACCTGAGGCGGCTGGACGACTGTTAAAATGGGCGGTCGAATTGGGACAGTTCGACGTGACTTATTCACCGCGAGCAGCAATAAAAGGGCAAGCCTTAGCCGATTTTATTGCGGAGTTCACCGAACTCCCCAGCAACGAGTTGTGCGAGAAACCTGAGGCGCCCATGCCTCAAGACAAGACTCCTTCGTGGAAACTATTCACAGATGGATCATCTAATGAATCTCACGCTGGAGCGGGAGTGATATTGATAACGCCCGAAGGGCATCGATTTCACTGCGCAATCAGGTTTGATTTCGCAGCGTCAAACAATGAAGCGGAATACGAAGCACTCCTCGCTGGACTAAAAATGGCCAGGGAGATGAACATAAAAGCGCTCGATATTTTCAGCGACTCTCAGCTGGTCGTGAATCAAGTCCTGGGAGAATATCAAGCGCGAGGGTTAAAAATGATGGCCTACCTTAATAAAACAAAAGATTTGCTAGCATAGTTTACAAAATACACCCTCCAGCAAATTCCGCGAGACCAAAATTCGAATGCAGACGCCTTGGCCAAACTTGCAAGTGCCAAAGATGCTGACACCTTGAACATAGTCCCAGTAGAGAGATTAAGTGAACCAAGCATTGATGCAGCTGAAGCCAGCATGGAAATTCGAGTAGAAGATACATGGATGGCACCTTACCTGGAGTATCTGACAAATGGGACATTGCCAGTAGATAGAAACAAAGCCAGAACTCTGCAAAGACAAGCTGCTAGGTACATACTGCTCGACGGTGTTATGTACCGAAGAGGATATTCAATGCCACTGCTCAGGTGCATTACATCAGAAAAAGCTAAGGAACTCATGAAAGAGGTGCATGAAGGCTTCTGCGGAGATCACGCTGGGGGGCAGAGTTTGGCGAAAAAAATTCTTCGACAGGGCTATTTTTGGCCAACGATGAACGAGGATTCAATGGAGTACGTACGAAGGTGTGATAAATGTCAGAGGTTCTCCAAAATCCCACGAGCAGCTCCAAACGAGCTAAAGCAGATGCAAAGCCCGTGGCCTTTCGCAATATGGGGAATAGATTTAATTGGATCACTACCGACAGGAAAAGGAGGAGTAAAGTACGCAGTTGTGGCAGTCGATTACTTTACAAAATGGGTCGAAGCTGAACTACTCGCAACCATAATGACCAAGAAATTTCTCGACTTTGTCATCAAGAACATTGTGTGCCGGTATGGTTTGCCCAGAAAGATAGTTTCAGACAACGGAACCCAATTTGACAGCGACCTGTTCACCGATTTCTACGAAAGGCATGGGGTAATCAAGAGCTTTTCTTCAGTCGCACACCCCCAAGCGAATGGGCAAGTCGAAGCTGTAAACAAAACCCTCAAGGACACCCTGAAGAAAAGACTTGAAGAAGCGAAAGGAGCATGGCCAGAACAACTACCGGAAGTCCTCTGGTCATATAGAACATCTCATCGAACAGCCACAGGGCGTACCCCATTTTCCTTAGCCTATGGGTATGAGGCCATGATACCCGTCGAGATAGATCCCCCCTCACATCGGCGTTTAACGTATGATCAAGAGAAAAACAGCCAGCTAATACTGGAGTCCTTAGACTCAATTGATGAGATACGAGAAAAGTCTCAACTCTGAGTTGCTGCTTATCAATAAAAAGTCGCCCGGTACTTTAACTCCAAAGTTAAAGAAAGAAGATTCAACGTCGGAGACTTGGTGTTACGACGAGTCTTCTTGAATACCCGCGACCCCACTGCCGGCGTGCTCGGACCTAACTGGGAAGGACCTTACCAGATTGAAGAAGTCCTTCACCCAGGCACCTACAAACTTGCACGCTTAAACGGAGATCTCGTTCCACGTTACTGGAATGGAGAACACCTACGCAAGTATTATCAATAAACAGCCATTCTTAAAGGACTGGCTTGTTCAAATTTTCCCATTAATTTTTACAAGTTTTGCAAAGAGGGTTAGCCACGGTGTATGGCTAACTGCTCGTATATGTAAGATTCTGTTTCAGAATCATTCGTAAAGACATGATTAGTCCATTTTTAATACGAAATTATAAGGGACTGTGCTCAGCCAGTCGTTCTTGCCAAACTTTGTGAATTTACATTTACAAGTATTTGTTCATTACGTGTGTTGTTTTGCTGTATTACAAGTATCATTTTTCCGCGCGAACAGGAATGTTCGGACAGGCCATGGTCAAGGCAAGTGACCAAGGACCTAAGAGCTCCTCGATCACTTGGGGGGCATATAAGGCACATCGATAGCAAAGCATACTCTCAAGGTATGTAAACACATGAACAAAATGAGTGAAAGCATGCTTCAAGTACTTAAAGTATTTTTTCAAAATATATGATGCCAAAAGTACTATGCTAAGTTCGGTCATACGGACAAACATTATAATAAGTAAAAATATTATAACACCAAGAGTCAAGCTTTTACACCGCAAGCATTGCTGCTTGGATGTAATTGTTCAAACAAAAAGATTTACTGCCCGGGCAGCAAAGTTTAAAAAGAAATTATTGTCTTTACATTGCGACCCGTGGGTCGCGTGTTTAAAAAGAAAGAAGAACAGCTAAATAAATTAAGAGGCATGGGGGACAGGAGGATCCTGGGCAACAACCTGGTTAGTCTCTTCCTCGATGGTTTCTTCGTCCAAACCAACGACGCTTGGGGTTGCAGGAGTCGCAGCTCTCGCCTCCTCTTCAGCCAGTTGAGCAGCGCACCGAGCCAACTCCGCAACTCTGACCTCCTCTGAAAGGTAGCTAAAGTCAGCACCCTGATTGTGTTTCCAAAAGTTATAGAAACATCGGAGTGTCGCCCTCTTATACTTTTCCAGATTCTTGGAGTTGTCAAGCACCGACTGCTGCACCTTGCCCTCGAGAGTGGCAATAGTCTCGTCCTTAGACTTGACTACCCCCTCCAGATGCTTGATCTCGCGGAGATGAGTTTTATTGTACGACCGGTACTCTTCCCTCAGCTTAACCGCTGCATCTTTAGCAGCTTCAGCCGCGGACAGTTTGGTCACCGCTGCATCCCGCTCTCGGACCACCGTCCCCAACTCCTTAGCATGTTTGGCTTCAGCAGCCGAAAGCTCCTCAGCCGCCTTCACCTGATGTTTCTCGAGAACTTTAGCCTCAATCTGCTCAAAGTAGGCCTGGGCTCGGGTACGAGCAGTAATGGCAGAAAGTAAGGCCTGTAAACGAAAGAAAAAGAAGTCAAGACTCATCGCGAGAACTGAAAAAACAAAGACTCGAGAAACAAAGAAATACTTACGCTGGAGATCTCGTTCAGAGTCCTGTTCAGGATCTGATCGACTGGTAGCTCTACAGCTTGGATCATGGCAGCCCCAACACGCTCACCTCTGCCAATCCGTTCAATTCGATCCTTAGCGGATCGAATGGTATGGCTCACGAGCCTGGCCTCATGAGCCTCTTCGCGAGAAAGATGCTCCCTAGCAGGCGCAGGTGGAGGATTGGACCGAGCAGGGGTGTTTTGCTGTTCAGAAGGAGCTGGAGGAGGGGTAGGAGTTCGCCCAGTTGGCGCAGGACTTTGCCCGGTTGGAGTGCCCTGAGGAAGGTCTTCTGGTCGACTCTTCTTGGCTGAAGGGCCTCGACTGGTTTCACCAGTTCGTTTCTTTGACCTCCGTTGAAGTTGAGGGACTTCCTCTTCCTCTTCGGCCTGGTACATGTCAAAGATATTGGGAGTCGACATATCTGCATGAAAATAAACACAAGAGGTTAATAAGGGAAGAAAATGGTGGAAAAAAGTAATACAACAGAAAGAAGATAATAAAGTGAATACCCGAGCTACAACTACTGGTCGCTATACTATTGACTCTATTAATCATATACTCATTTTCTGGCATGAAGAAGTTTGGCCCTAGATTTGGAGCATATGTAAAGTTGCCATCCCCGTCAAACATGTGACAGGGGATTGGCAGACCATTTAAAAGCGAAATAACGTTACCATTGTCATCAGAAGACTCTTCCAAGTCAACAACTGTTTCTTTGGCCTTTTCTTTCCCCTTGCCTTGGGGAGCAGAAGGCCTTTCTGCAGAAGGGCTGCCCATGGGTTCCCTGATCGTAACTCCTGTTGGCCACCTCCTTGGAGAGGGCACAGGAAATTGCTGCTCGGGAACCCCCCCAGCAGTGGGTTCGTCCGTTTCGGATCCTCTATTGTCATGGCGAGGAGCCAGAAGGCCAGACGACCTCAAATTCATTTCTTGTGTCAAGGTCTTGACACATTTGGTAGCGGCAGACATCTTGCCCAGAGTGTCAGACCTCGACACCATATCTGGTGTTGGGGTCGGGCGCAACCAGGGGCCTGAAAAGCAAGTCGAGTTTGAGAAATGACGAAAGGAAATACTCTATGATAAAGTATCGACCAAGGCAAAGAAAAAATTGTACCTCCTCTCGTGAAAGCCAAGTTGTTGCTGGATATATCCGGAGTAAAGAAGTACTCCTTGTTGTAATGTCCCACGTTTGATATGTGGGTGGTGCCACTCAAAAACGTCCGGCCAGTTTCCTGATGGCAGAAGTGAAAAAAGCCCGTCCCGTTGTGTTGAGGATTGGACTTAAGGTCAAAGAGGTAATTAACCTCATGAGGTGAAGGTTCTGGCCATTTGTTAAGTTTGTACAGGACATAGAGTGCAGCCAACATCCTATATCCATTTGGGGTTATTTGAAAGGGAGCGACGCCGAAATAATTGGCCACCCCCACAAAGAAAGGATGAAGAGGGAGATAAGCCCCCGCTTCAATGTGATACCGGGACCAGGCGCTGTTTGCCCCTCCTGGACGGTTAGCCGTCTGCTCCGCAGTAGGACGTGTAATGGTTACCCCCGTTAGGGGGTATTTTCTGAAGTAGTTCGCGACCATCCGAGGGGTCATCGAACTGGCTGGAGGAGTGTACCACTCGACATCAGGCGAATTGCGATGACGAGGATGAGCCCTAGTTTGGATATTGGGGTCAGGAGTAAGATTCTCTCGACCACTAGTCGAGGGAGCCCCCGCCTGCGAATCAGGCTGGGCAGAAGGAGAAGGGTTACTTTCAGATTCGGGCCTTTTCTTGCCAGAGGATTTTGAACGGGCCATTGAAGGAGAAGGGTGCGGTCTGGAAGAGGCTCGTGAGAAGGGTATCTGGTGGATGCGATCGGCTAGTTGTTCTTCTCCCTCGAGCAGTTGGGCAAGGAGGTCATCGTCGTTGGGTCTCTCACCTCCCCACAAATCTGGCATTAAAATCTGCAAACAGAAGAATGGGGAGGCGAGGTCAGAGGGATCTAGGAGATTCTTAAAGTAACGCTGGTCGAAGTATAAAAGCTAAGCCTTTATATAACAGCATTCTAACTAAGTCTCTCTGCGCAAACAGTTTAAAAAACGGACCAAAAGGGTGAAAGTGAAAAGTTTTCCTGAAAAGCTTTTTCGACTCCCCTCACAACGGGAAGAAATTATTTCCAACTGGATTAAAAAATCGAAATGTTACTTCGATCCTACGTCCTAAAAAGTGCTAATCCTGGGTTTTAAACCTACTCATAAGCCTACGTTGCCTACAAAGACATCTTATCTACAGGCGTTCTAAAAAAAAAAAAAAAAAAAACCAGAAACCAAGAGATTCGAACAGTACACCATTTAAGAGCATGCACCACAAAAGGTTAGAAGCATGGAGTTTCAGAGTAACTTACCAAGGAAAGTGGTCGTGAAGATGGAAGTGAAAGTTTTGGGAGTCAATGAGCCCACCGTCTGAGCACAAAGGAAGGTTCGCCGGAGAAAGTAAAGCTCTGGTTTTTTAGGGTTTTCGACAGAGAGGTGGCGTGCGTAAAAAGGAAAGAAGTGGTTCAAGTAACCTTATATAAGTTTGTCTTTGGTATTCAAAAGGCGTGATCATTAGTTTTCCATTTTTGAAGTATGGGGAAGCGTAATGGCCGTCAAAATTGTTTTTGGGAAACTGAAAAGCCTTGATTAGACAGGAGTGGTTTGCTTTTTTCAAGAACGCACGAAGGGCTCTGACACGTCAGGAGGGGTTACCGAAGGGTCGTTCGTTCAAAGTTTATTTACTGTTCGTGGTAAATAAACTTTGGGGGGAAAATGTTATCCAATAAATTAGCATTTGTGACGTGGCAAATAATCTCTTGACAAGTGGCTGACACCTGGAGCGTCTGCTAGAGTATCGACCAGGAGACACGCCAGAAGCAGGACATACCTGTTTTACCACGACCAGACTGGTCGGTGGTTCCGCTGGCAAAGCAACATTTATGGAAAGATCTTATGTATCCCGAATTTATTTCATGCAATCTTCTGAATATCCCATGATTCAGGGGATAATATCTGTAACAATATTGGGCAACCCTCCATGAGCCTATAAAAAGCAGGAGATGGCTCATGGGAAGGGACCTTTTTTGGAGCCCGGAAATCATAGAAATATAGAAATTATCTGTGAAAACTAGTATGGTTTATGAGGAGTGTTGAAACTCATTGAGCCCAAGCTCTCTGATCACACTTTTGTTCCCATATCAATATCATTCTAAGTGGACGTAGGTCATTACCAGATTCTGGGGCCGAACCACTATAAATTACTGTGTTTTCTTTACTTTTGTCATTACGTTATTATCTATACATATTCGTCTATATCATTCATATTTTGACTCCGTGTCAGTTGGCTAAATCGAGGGTCAACACTAAGATTACAGCCTTAAAGTTTAATTAGTCACACTTTTGTCTCAAAACCTCGGTTAGCGAGTTCTTTGCACACTGTTTTGTCTAAAAAATCACTTAGTAACGGCTCTAAGGGAGTAGGGCGTTACAGTAACTTTCGAGAATAATAAAAGTCTGACCAAGTGTGTCATCAAAAATTGAATGAATGAGCAGTGATTTAGTTAATATCCTAACATATGCTTCCACATGGTGATTCACTATTAACCTCAGTACTTTTTGTGTCTCATTGTTGTACTCCTTGGGTTGGAAACATTTTTTATTTTGATTATTGTTAAGTCAATCTGCTCATAAATTGCTAGGGTCCATTTTATGTTGCTCGGATTTGTTCAATACTAGCCGGGTCACATTTAGGCTATTCAGAATCAGCTTTAGCTACTCAGGTTTATGCCATTGTCGTGTACCAAAGCACATGGCACCCGTCCATGAAATTTTGTTGAACTCGATCGACTACGCTTTTAATATGTCATGTGACACCAAATTTTTTTATTTTTCCTTGTAAACTGCTCAAAATTGTTGAACCCGATTGGATGTAATCCATTTTGCCTAGTGTCGTTTGAACCCGATCAGATGCGACTTTATGTTGCACAAAAATTTTGTGCCTCTTAGATACAAATTTCGGCTTATCTGATTAGATGTTATTTGTACATGACCTTATACATCTTGTACCCGTCGGATATTTCTTAAACCATTCAGATTTCCATTATTATTGCTCGAATATTTTTGTCACTACTTAGAGAAAATTTTCAACTGGCAGTAAAATTTTTACTTTACATTCATTTTCAATTTGGTTTACTCACCTCCTCATATGTTTTGGATATATATCATTTCGACTACAGGGGAGGTTACAACCAAACAGGCTTTGATTCTTCATCTCCCGAGTCAAGTGACACTCCTCCGAGCAGCGATTCTTCCTCCAAATCTCCTAGCAAACGTACTCCTGAGGACCATCTTCGTCGTCTCAAGAAAATCCTTCCCCAATCATCTCTATGTTCCCTTCATGAATAGCAGTTCCATAGGAAACAGTGTTAGCACCAACCAATGAAGGTGACAAAGTCCAATCGACTTCCTCAGGAACAAGATTCCCAAGTAGATCGTAGAGCGACACAAAAGATAGTGGAACGAGAACGTTATGTCGGAGAAAATTTATTACAAGAAGTTGAGACTGAAGCCTCTTCAAGGCCTCCCGCCAAGTCTGAAAAGTTAGTAAACCTAAGAAAAAGGCTGCCCAGACTTTTGCAACAGAGATCCAAAGAATTGTTGTACTCAAACCAAGGAAAGAGGAAGATCCTGTGCCGCCTTGGTTTATAGATAAAGCTTCCAAGCTAAACTCCAAAATGCTTGATAGGTACAATCAGACTTTGGGCCTTGAAGGAGTGAGTGTGATATACCCGCACCCTTACCAGAGAGCCAATAATCCCAGAGGAGCCTATTGCGCCTAGTCTAGATATCACATCTATGATGTAACGCCCTATGTTTGGGGTACCTTTAAACAACTCGGGTCGGGATTGTTTTACCCGAGTTAAGAGCATTATTTTAAATAATATTATAGTTATTGGAGTTTATTTCCATGAGTTATTTCTAGCCAAACTATGAATTGTTTGATTAAAATTTCAGATAAGACTTTTGGTCTTGGACCGACACAAAAACCCTAATCGGATAAAAATTTGAGAAAATAAAATGAAAAACTATGGCAAAAATATTTTGGGCCAAAAATACATTCATAAAAAATTAAGTTTGGTCAAAAATAATAAACCTAAGAGGAAATGGAAAATTTTTAGGGCATTTTGTGTTAAATACTTAATTTTTACCGAATTGTGGAATTTTATTCCATAAATGGAACTTAGGTTAAATTGTATTGTATGATTAATTAAATTAAATGTGAGAGACATTTAATTTAATTATTATGTGTTAAGTATTATTTTTTAAAAAACTTTATAAGAGTTAAAAAGTTTAAAGAAGTTTTGAGTCGTGACTTCGGGTCAAGCATCCACTATGTACTGATTTTGTAAATATAAATTGTACTTTGATGTTTTTGAGATAGAGTAAATGATATTGAGCTTTTGAAACACTCAAAAACATTTAGAAATGAGTGAGTTATGCTATTTCAAAGTTTAGGTGAAAAAAACTATTTTTTTTCGTATTCTTAATTTTGGGACCAAGTTTGGACAGCCATTGTATAAGGAAAAGGATTCCATTATTTCCTAAAATTTGGTGGAGATATTATTGGCATACCCTAGTATACATATGTAAAATTTGGTAACAAAATACTCAACAGTTTGAGAGTTATTAAGTGCCAAAGTTTGGAAAAAAAATAAGGACTTGAAAATAAGGTCATTTTTACCTCAATTTTTTAAAAATATTTTCATTTATCAAAAATACTCTTTTTGACTTAAAATTTTATAGAGACCTAAATGGCATACCAAATATTGAATTGAGAAATTTTGGTAATAATTGGGTAAGTAAATTTCAAATTATGAATTAGCAAACTATCTAGTTAAAAATATAAAAAATGAGGTTTTCACACTTAGTGAGAATTGTTTTTATTCTTTCTAAAAATAAAAGATTTAATTTATTAATAAATTTAATAAATTAAAAGAGGGTTTAAACCCTATATGTTGAGAAAATAATTAAGTAAATTATTTTTCTAGTAAATAAACTTGATTAATTGACTTCGAAGTATTAACTAGTCAAGATAAGAAATTATTAACGGTTTTTCCTAATTAAGTTAAGATTAGGCTATTTTCTTAAAACGATTTTTAGAGATTAAAACCTTAAGAAAAAAAATGAAAGGAAAACTAAGAGAATATTCTTTTAAAAAATAATGGAGGAATTTAATTAGTATTTTTTGGATATAATACCAGCTAAAATCTTTTTATATATTTAACTGACTTGTTGAAAGTACGGGTTAATAGCGAAACTTTTAAAGAATAGGATTTTTAGCGGATTATGGGAAATACTAATTCGATACCCAAGCCTAGGTATCGAGACCATAGGATAGGTCTCCTCGAGACTTAGGGTTTAGTCTCAAATTTTTGTGTACGAATTTCTTGAATGGGTTTAAAAGCAAATAAGGATCTTTAATCCTTACAAGTGATCTTGAAAATGACCAAACTGCCCAAAATAATAATAATAATGAATTATGAAGTGCCATAATTTATCCGAGTATAATGTCTGGATAATTACAGTATTGCTAAGCATAACTTGACTACACATTGGAGGGTGAAATCTTGCTAAAAGATAAGGACTCCAAGTAAGTCAACCTCTATTGTTTGGCTACAACATGAAACAACTGGTGTAATGTATGTTAGTATAGAAACACATGCACATGTATACACTATCGTAGAAAGTTTACATAGAGATTTTAATCTAGTAGCTTCTAATTCAGAATATGAACGGTAGATATCCATCATATCCTTGACGGCTAATCCCCGTCACACTGCTTGTTTGATTTTATTATGTCTGGTTCACTACCGCGACGAGTGGACAAGAGGTGAGGATTGCTGGTATAAACCTAGGTTTGCCAAAATGAATGGGACCTAGGGGCCCTCACCGTCACACTGCTTGATTGATATTATTATGTCCAGTTCACTACCGTGACGAGTGGCCAAGAGGTCAGGATTGCTGGTTTAAACCTAGGGGCGCCAAAATGAATAGGACCTAGGGGCCCTCATGATTTCTTAATCATTGAACGGTTAGAGCTCGAGCAAGTGCTTTAATGAGTTATTCCCGGATAGCATCCGTGAATATTGGCCATTAAGTGAGACTGATACTAGGGGTTACCAAGTTTGAGTGAGGTTGAACACCCTATGGATAACTGCTCACCAACACCACTGATTAACAAAGAAGTCTACGTAAACCCGTGTAACTTCGATTACACTCTTGAATAGTAGCAATGCCCTAGGTAACTTGATGGTACCCATGTGAGGGATTTACTTTTGGATAAGTAGCAATGCACTAGGTAACTAGATAGTTACCCTTGATGGGGATATTTATTGGCTAGATCTTAGTATTGAGACTTGGGTCTCCCCTATTGATTAGAAAATATGATGGAGGGCGTGATACGCCCGAATTTTTTAAAATAGTCGAGTTTTGGTCTCGAATTATATTGTGATATATTATATCTGTTTGCTCTGGGATTTTCTGAGTGCAGGGATTTATCTGCTTATCTGAAATAGTTTGCCATTTGTTATCTGGCATAACCATAAGTTTGTCAGGACACTTTTGCGTTCTTGAAATATATTGCCTAGGGTCCGGATGAATCTAAAACCCTGATTTTATTGAGCTATTGTTATCAGTGGTCAGCGACTCGGTCAGTGACCACCTATCTTCTCTACATGTTGTTGTTTTAAAGTTGAACTTAATAAGCGTTTTTTCTTACCTAGTTGTTTCCTGTTGTAGGTAAGAAAAAGGGCAAAGCATAGCAGTGAGCGTTAGAGTCTACTTTGTGGATGCACATGTGGACCTGCCTTTTGGGAACTTATTTTGTTTTTGGAAATGTTGCTTTATTTTCATAAACAAGGCTCAATTTACTTTTCATAAACTATGTTCGTATTAAATATTAAGTATGGCCATACGACTTTAAAAAAAAAAATTATACGGGTTTTTGAGACATTTCATTAAATGAAAACATTTATATTTCTGCATTATTGATTCTTAAAAATCTAGGACGTTACATATGCAGGGGCCACTATCCCTTTGCATTCTTTCTTTCGGCCAGTGGCAGATTTCTTTAATGTTTCTCTATTCTAGATAGCTCCAAACGGGATACAAACCTTGTGTGCATTGTACATTCTTTATAACTTCAAGGTCTGGAATCCAGCTACTCCCCATGAGGTACACTACTTGTTCAATTTTAGGACAAATCCTAGCCACAAGAATACTGATTTTTCCACCTCTTTCATATGCTACTAGGGATTAAGCACCTTGATGGCATTGCCCATAAATTGAATCCTGGAACGTACTATACGGAATACTTTCTTACTTCAGATATTAAAGTCAACAACTTGGCTTTTACGCATGCGGGACCTTTTACCGACCTCTCATGACCAGAGAGATGCATGACAGAGCAGAGCTTCTTGCTAACATGCCCATTGAGGAGAAGGGTGTTGAACCGCTAATCAACTTGGAAAACCTTAGATTGGCAGGGTTTTTGAAGAACAACAAAGACATTGGTGTGGATAGTACTATTGATGAAGTAAACACGATCGACCAGTCGAATGCAGACACCGAAGTAGTGACTGTTTAGTTTTCTCCTGAGCCATCCTCTCAGTTATGCCAACCGGGTGATCTTGTTATTAGAGAGCCTCTTCTCGAGGAGCCTCGTCATCCCATCTTTCCTACTACACCTGGAAAAGGAAAGAGCATTGAACTCCTCAGAGAAGTCTGCTCGTCCTCGATAAACAAAGATGACATCTTTGATGAAATTCTGAACTCAGGTTTTTCTACTAACAGTAACCATAGTTTAACTTGTTCTAGATAACTATGAGAATGATTTTGATAGGATTTTGTAGAGTCATGTGGTCACAATAGCACCTTTCATTTATTTATTTCTCATTTTCACTGACTGGGTTTTTGCTTTATTTTTTTGCAAATCCAGACATGTTCAAGCAACTCAACATTCCCTCTTCCTAAAAGAGGAAAACTGGTGAAGGTAGCAACGTGAATCCTCCAAGCAAGGTTGTGAGGAATGTCTCGCCCTACTAGGGGAGACCATCCGACTAGTTAGCTACTATCCCACGCTTGACTCCTCTGTCTATTCCACCTTCTGCCCCGAAGAAAACTACCCGACCAGCCGCCTTAAGTGATCCCCTTTGCGTTGCTGGTGAGTATGCCAAAGAGTTATTAGACCAGACTCTTTTCCATGAAAAGATAACTCAGACCTTTGAGACTCTACCCCGGCAAAGCATTGAAGTTTTCCTCCACAAAGGCCTCGCAAAAGTAATGAGTGTAAGTATCTTATCATACTAAGCGCACACTTTCTTATTGGCTGATCTTATTCTAAGCACTTTTTTGTTATTTATTTCAGGGACTCGTCACTATTAGTCATGCTCAACGCTGAGCAGTTGACTATAAGGAGCTGGTCAAGGTCTTGAATGATCAATTAGTGGAAGCCCAGGCAAAGATTGAAAGCCTAGCAAAGTCTGAAAAGGATTTCCAAGAAAAACCTGAGCAAGCAGAGAAAACAGTTGCCGGCCAGGATAGAACACTAAAGGAGTTGGCTGATGAAAATAACAAGCAGATCCAGCCCAACAAGACATTGACTGGCCAGCTAGAGAAAAAGACTCAAGAGAATCAAGAGTTGAAATAAGACAAGGAAGTTGATCTGGTTCTTAATTAAGAGATCTGCTTCAACTACTTCTATTAGATATGGAAGCAAAACAAGCCTCTCAACCTTGACTTTCTTTCTAAAGAGGCAAAGGTCAAAGAGCTCGCCAAATGTGAAGCCAAGGTTGTTGAGGAGGCAGCTCTTCTAGCTGACACTATGCCTTCCTCTCCTACTTTATCATTCCGACTAGAGGAGGTCCGGGATGTTGATGACAGAGTCTATCAGCCACACACGAATGTACCCGACCAGTGAGCTTGGTACCCCAACCAATATTGTATGTATCACCGACCGAGGAACTTTGTATCTAACTAGTAGCTTTCTTTTTAGTGCCCTTATAAAGACAATTGCTACTTAGCAACTCTTATATTTTTCTCATACGACCGAGTTGTTGGCATTTATACTTTACTTTTCTATTTTAACTTAAAACATTCTAAGTCTTTTTCGACTTTAAACATTATAAGTTTTTCGTACATAGTAAAGTGACTTTGATTTATGCCTTATATATTTTTGCATGAGTACTTAGTTTAATTTGACTTAGAAATTATATACATTTCACAAGTTTTTACTAAGTATACTTCCTCACACTCTTATTGCTCTAAATATTTGTGAGCTGAATAATTATATTCACACGAATGTTTGTTTCTAATTTCAATTTTTCTAAAAACAGATTAATTCAAAGTTACTTAAGCTTTGTTATACAAGTTAACTTAATGGCCATTTTTCGACTTAAAAAATTTACAAGTCAGCCTAAAAACAAACACCTTAACTCGTGCTCTTATTACCTATGTTAAATTATATACTTGTATACCCCATGTGCCCCAAAAATGATCGAGGGTTGAAAGATCCTTGGTCACTTGCTACTTCACCGAATCTGTTCAAGCAGTTAATTACTCATGAAACACATAGAAAATATAGAAAATATATGAGCAGTTGAACACTACTTGAACGTACCGACCAGTTGAACACTATCCGATTTTATCGACCAGTTGAACACTGTTCGAATAACTAGCAAACATGCATATTTGTAACAAGAATCGACCATGCTGCGCATAGTCCCTTTTATTACTAGTAATATAAAAGTGACATAAACAAACACCTTTCTCAGGACCAAATCGTCGACCTGGAACTTTCGATCTTTCACCCTAGAATTGAAGTAGCAAGATAATTTATATACCAATATACATTATGTGCCCCCAACTAATCAAGGGTTAATTACTCGTGAAACACATGGGAATATATGGAAAAAAATTGAGCACTTTAACATTGGCCGATTTTATAGACCACTTGAACACTAATCAAATCTACTTACCAGTTGAACATTGTTCAAGTATGTTGAGTAGTTGAACACTACTTGATTTACCGACTAGTTGAACACTGCAAGATTTTACCGACCAATTGAGAATTTTTTGAGTATACCAACCAGTTGAACACTCTTTGAGCATATGTCGAGCAGTTGAACACTGCTCGATTTTATCGACCAGTTGAACACTGCACGATTTTACTGACCAGTTGAACACTGCCCGATTTTACCAACCAGTTCAACAATGTTCGAGTATATGAAACAATTGAACATTGTTCGTATATATGCCGACCAGTTGAACACTTCTCAATTTTAGCGACCAGTTGAAAATTGCCCGATTTTACCAACCAGTTGAACACTGTTCGAGTATATGCCGACCAGTTGAACACTACTCGATTTTACCGACCAGTTGAACACTGCCCGATTTTACCAACCAGCTGAACACTATTCGAGTATATCGAAAAAGATAACACTTCTATGGTCGATGTCATCCAACCCGGTAGGTCAATTTTTCAAGCTCTGCATTGCAGCTACCAGTGCGTCAAGATGAGCTTGAATAATTGACGATACTTATGAATATCCAGCATCTCGACCTCCTGGTCGGGCATTCCTGACCGGCGTACTTTCATTAAGAATTTCTACTTGATCGTTAGGGTGGATAGGACCTTTCCCTTCGACCAGAGGGGTCTTCTTTTTGTTGCTGATGACATCTGGAAAATCTCTCCGAGCAGCATGTCCTCCTAGCCAGCCGAACGCTATACTTTTCAATTTTTCCTTATCAGGCAGTTTATTGCACGGGACTGGCTCTTTTCCACTACGTTGCTAGCCAGAATGTAGCGGCGGTTTTTCAAGGCGAACTGGGCAGGCTTCTCCTCCTTCCCGTTGGTCATTAACCTATCGATCTTTTGACCGGTCGGTTTGATGACTGCCACCCTCATCCCGACCATGTCCATCTTTGTACCAGGGAGTTTTCTTATCTCTAGGAACCTTGGTCTGGTTACTCCCAGGCGGGGCTTGCTTACTACCAGTCTGGTGACTTCTTGATTGAGAAGTTTCTGACCATTGTCTTATCGAACGAGTTCTAGAATTTTCTCTTTGCGTTGATGTAGTTCTAGAGCGGACATCATCATCCACCCGACCAGAGTGATTACTTCGACTTCGATCAGGTCCTTGAGAGTTTTTCTTCCCAGCAGGGGACTTCCGACCAGCATTGTAGTTTCGAGCTCCATGGGCAGCAGTTCACGCAGCGGCTTAAGCATTGGCTTGGGCCAACTGAGTAGTTGCTTCTAGAGTGAGTGCCGCATCGTGATGTCATTGGTTGGCCTCCTCTTACAATTGTTTGATCTCTTCGCTTCTCGCATCCATATATCATTTTTGCTGCTCGAACTCGGCCTTTTGCCTGGCTATTTCTTCAGTAAAAGACTCTTTCTAAGCATTGAATTGCATCATCTCTTCCTGAAAAAATCCCCGTGGCTTCCTAGAGTTGTTTAACCTCTGGTGTTATCTCCTCAAGAGTAAACCTAGGTTCAATTTCAGGCTTCTTAGGTGCAGCAGGATCTTTTGGTCTAACAGCTTCCTATGCAGTCGAAGCACTAGGTTTCCTAGGTGCCATAACGAGTAGGGTGGTAACTTTAGTCTGCTTTTTCTATTCACACTCTCAATGCAAATCTTGGTAATCAAAGAATCATATTCAATGTATGAATGCAAATATTGATGTTAAAGATTATATGATTAAATTATTATAACATAGATTTAGAATCATTTAATCATCAAAGCTAACAATAATGAACACAATTAAAAAAGTAAAACACAATAGAAGAACACAATTACAAAGTTAAGTGTTAGAGAGAAGCAATCTGGCTTTCAGAACTTGAATCTTCAAACTTGGGGAAAATCTAAGGCTTATACACAAATGAGCATCGCTGCCCAAATTCCTTATTCCAAGCCTTCTCTTTGTTGCTTAATGCTTCACCAAGATAGAATGAGATTTGGGATTGAATAAGCCTTTGAAACTCAACAATTCAAGCAATACTTGGTGAGTTTATTGGAGAAAACTTATGGTCTTTGAGAGATAGAGAGAGTTGAAAAGTGTGATCAAGGCTTTACAACTCTAATAATCCTTAATTATAGTGTAGGAACAGTCATTAAGTCTAACCAATACGATTAGATCTTTTAAATACATCATTTGGAGCTAAGTCACATAATTGTACGGTCCCGTACAAACTTCCCAGGCGATGTGTCACCTAGGAGATGCGTCGCCACCCAGCAGGCGATACATCGCCTGCTGATGTTTTTCTCCTTGGAAGTTTTAGGCGATGCATTGCCTCCCACAAGTGATGCAATGTAGATGCCTCTATATTAACACCTCGAGCATGACCCCAAAGTGTCTCCAAATGCCTCCAAACCTTTTGGGAATGTTTGGATACCTCATTGTATCACTTTAGACCCATAAAAGATGTCAACTGCACAATCTCATGTTTTCACTTCAATTTAATTGAAAACCATTAAAATTTTACACCTCATTTTGTAAACAACTTAAGCATTATATTTAACTAATATCAACATTCTCTCACTTGGTTAAATATAATCACCTCTTCTTAGCTCATTAAGTATTGGTGCATAATATAAAGTATCTTTTTATTTGAAAATATTACGAAGCCCTATCGAAGTCATTGGTGTCTTAAACATTGAACCAAGTACTCCTTAGTTATAAGACCAATAACACCTCACACACCTCCACTTGGACATTCATTTTTCAACTTTTCTCGCTTAGCACTCATATGGCCATGTGCTCATCCATTTCATGAACTTTCCAAGGAGAAACTCCAACTCCCATGAGAGGCGGCACCACCTATAAGTTCACATAGGTGAAGTTCTTACAACATATTTGCTACCATTAGAGATGATTGTTGCAAACAACTGAATTTATTTAAAATCCCTAGGCTTAACCCTCACTCGGTTGCAACCAACACTAACCATCCTTGGATGGAACTCACGACTATGTTAGTATTGAAACTATTCTCAATGACTTGTTATTACCTATTGAACTCTTGCCCTTTATCTATACAAGCTTAGAGTTGGGTTGCATCATTGAAGAATATATTATTCTAAGAGTTTCAGTCCCATCCTTTTCGAAGTGCAACTTACTAACCTATTCGCAAGAGGTTTTGGAAATGCATCTGCCAAGTTATCACTTATCTTAACATATGAGATCAATATGATTCCATCTTGAATCAATTGTCTCACATACTCATGTCATAGACTTATATGACTAGACTTCCCATTATGTATGCCATTATAGTTTCTAGCTAATTTGGCTTGACTATCACAATGTATCGAGGTCGTCGATACCTCATCTGCAGAAATTTGGATATCCAACATGAGATCCCAAAGCCACTCAGCCTCCTGGCTAGTTGTCACTAGAGCTATAAACTCGAGCTCCATGGTTGTGGGAGAAATACATGTTTGTTTCTTGGAACCAGAAGAAACTGCTCCTCCTTCGAGCATAAAATCCCAACCGGTTATGGAGAGATTATCTCTCATACTTGATATCCAACTTGTTTCAGAATATCCATCAAGTATCTTTGGGAACTTTGAATATTGGAGGCCTAGATTCTTGGTCCTTTCAAGGTACCATAGAACTCTCTCAATTGCCTTCCAATGTTCCATACACGGATTTCTAGGAAACATACATAGTTTACTATCTGCATATGCAATATCCAATCTTGTACAATGAGCGGCATCCATTAAACTCCCTAATGCAACTTGCATACTCAAGTTGAGCTACCACTCTACCATTATTCTTTTCAAGCTTTATGCTTGAATCAAATGGGGTATTTTCCTCTTTCATTTTGAGATGACTAAACTTGTCAAGCACTTTCTCAACAAAGTTTTCTTGACTTAAGGCATAACCCCCACTATTTCTTCTCACTTTTATACCCAAGATGGTATCAACCTCTCCTAGGTCCTTCATCTTGAAAGTGGAAGAAAGAAACATCTTCGTTTCTATTATGTATTTCATCTCATTACTCAAATCAACATATCATCAATATATAGACACACCAAGAAGACATAGTCATCACAAGTCTTAGAGTATAAGCACTTGTCTTCATTATTATGCCTAAACCCATCAAAAATTATTGCATTACCAAACTATTCATGCCATTTTTTCGGTGCTTGTTTTAAACCATATAATGATTTAACAAGCCTACACATTTTATGTTCATTTTCTCTTAGAACAAAACCTTCCTGTTGTTCCATAAAGATCTCCTCATTGAGATCTCCATTTAGGAATGCCATTTTGACATCCATTTGACGAACATAATGGTTACATATTGATGATAACGCAAATAAAAATCGTATTGTAGTTGTTGTAGCAACCGGTGCATACGTGTCAAAATAATTGATTCCTTCCTTTTCTTTAAACCCTTTGGCTACTAATCTAGCCATGAAGGTTTGTAATGTACCATCAGTGTGGTATTTCATCCGAAATATCCACTTGCACTCAACTGGTTTTGAACCTTGTGGAAGGTCTAACAATTCTCATGTGTGGTATGATATAATTGAATCCATCTCATCATTTATTGTCTCCTTCCAAAAAGCAGAGTCTCTTGAACACATTGCTTCTTGGGTTTTGGGATCATCCGCAACTTGAAGAATCATAGAAAATTTCCATGTGACTTCTTCAAGGTTACCCTCTACTAAGTAGAGTATTTTACTTGAGAATATTTCTTAATTGATCCCAACTCTTTAAGTCTTTGGCTTCTCAAAGGCAATATTGGTTTCTCATCAACCTTTGGATCTTTCTCTTTTAGAGATTCTCTAACACATGTGGGTTCTTGAGAATCGCTATCACGATATAACATATTCTCAAAGAAATCCACTTCTATTGATTCAATTATCACATTAGACTCCAAGTCTAATAGCCTATAGGCCTTGCTATTTGAGGCATAGCCTACAAATGCACACTTAACGGCCCTTGAACCCAACTTGGTCCTTCTAGAATTCATGCTCTAGCAAAGCTTTAAGATACCCCCACAGTTTAAGATATCCTTGGTTAGGATTCATAGGAATTCGATTCAATATATGACACACAGCAAGCAAAGCTTCACTCCACAAATTATAAGACAATTTAGCATGTAAAAGTATAGAGTTAATCATCTCAAGATAAGTCATATTCTTTCTTTCAGCTATCCTATTTTGTCGTGGAGTGTAAGGTGCAGTGCATTCTTGTATAATGTCATGTTTTTCACAAAACTCATTGAAATCATTTGAAAAGCATTCACCACCTCTATCACTTCTAAGAGTCTTTATTTTCCTTTGCAATTGATTTTATACTTCAGCTTTATAGATTTTAAATGCATTAAATGTTTCATCTTTACTCTTAAGCAAATACACATAAGTATACCTAGAGCAATCATCTATAAAAGTCATGAAGTATTTATTCCCTCCTCTAGTCAGCATGTCATTTAGTTCACATAAATCACTATGTATTTAATCTAGCAAGTCAGAAATCATCAATAAAAGTAATCTCGGAATTATGGGAGATAATCTCGGATATGATTACAATCGCATAAGATCTTCTAAAAATATATGGAGTATACGACCAAGCTGGTCGTACATAAAATCCAAATGTTATGTCAGGGGAATCTCCCTAGTCGATAGTCGAACAGAACCTCTGCCAGGTGTCAGGCACGTGTCAAAAATGTCTGCCACGTCATCCACACCTATTTTTTGGATAACATTTGCCCCCCAAGTTTATTTATTGCGACCAGCAATAAGTAAACTTAGGAAAACAATCTTTCATATGCCCCACGAAATCTGTCAGAGCCCTCTTGCGTTTTTGAAAACTGTAACCTAATCATGTCTAATCAAGCCTTTTCAATTTTCAAGAAACCACTCCGACAGTACCTCCCCTTCTGGCTCAAAAGTCACCATTTTGCGCTGCAATCAATCGTTGCCCCATACTTGGATAGCCAATCCATTCCCAAAATCATGTCAAAATCATCCATCTCTAGCTCAATCAGATCAACAGACAATTCCCTACCATCTACCTCTACTGGCAATGCCCTAATCCACTTCCTAGAGACTACCAATTCTCCTGTTGGCAACAAAATCTGGAATCCCCTAGCATACACACCACTAGGTCTACAAAGCTGATCAATCACTCTAGCAGATACAAACGAATGGGTAGCCCCCGAATCAAACAATGCAGTATACAAAGAACCAGCACTAGAGATCTAACCTGTCATAACTGAAGGGCTAGCCTCCACCTCAGTCTGTGTCAAAGTGAATACCCTGGCAGGAGCAAGACTGTCACTCTGCTTCTGCTCCTCCTTCTTAACTTGAGGGCAATCTCTCTTCAGATGTTTGGCACTCCCAAAAACAAAGCAGGCCCTGATCCTTCACTCACCCTGGTGTCGACGCTTGCACCATGGACACATGGGAAAACTCCTCCAACTATCACCGCCACCCTAACGACCAGTAGAAGCACCTCGTGCCCTCCTATTTGAGCTGGGAGGAAGAAAGGAATCTGGGGCCTTCCTTTTTTGCTCACTGGGGCCACTACCCCGACTAGACCCAACAAAAGGAGGCACCGTCCTCCTGGCATCGCGCGTTACAGCACTGTCCTTCCATATTTGATCCTCAGCCCTCTTTGCAGTAAGGGCATTATCCACCGCTTGGGCATAAGTTGTAGTCTCTGGAATCAACGTAATATTCACATCACGGGCGATCATCACATTCAACCCCCGTATAAATTTATCTCTTCTGGCCGCATCCGTCGGCACTAAGTCTGGCGCAAACTTCGCCAATCTATCGAATCTCAAGGCGTACTTAGTAACTAATAACCTGTTCTGTGTCAGGTTGATAAACTCATCAACCTTCGCAGCTCGAACTGCCATGCTATAGTATTTCTCATTAAAGATACTCTTAAATTCCTCCCATGTCATGACTGCAACATTCCTCCGCTGACTCACCACATCCCACCAGATGCGGGCATCCTCCCTAAGCATATAGCTCGCACAAGCAACCCTTTCAGTTCCTTCGACCCTCATAAAGTCTAAGATCAAGGAAATAATGTTCATCCACTGCTCTGCCCGCAGTGGGTCCGATCCACCCTCAATGGTAGGAGGTTATTGCTTCCTGAATCTTTCATACAAGGGTTCCCACCTGTTCTCAGTCACAGGCTGAACCGACACAGGCAACACATTCTGCTGTATTGGCAACCCTGTAACCTGTGGAGAGGTCTGTTGCCTCATCTAACAGAGTTCTTCCTCTGTTCTCTGCAGTCTAGCCTCCATTTCGGCCAATATCTGTTGCAAGTTCTGTGGGGCAGGTGGAGGGTCCTGACCCTGGTTGTCATCCTCGGCCCTACTGCCGCGGAGTTTAGCTGATTGTCGAGGCATCTCAACAACTATGCCTGCAACCAATGACGCCGCTCATCAGGCATGATAACAACATCCAAAACTACCTCCCAAACACATCAGTCATCCACAATAATATCTCATATAACATATAACACACAACGGTCCATGCCCTAGCATCATGCATATGTTAACTCATTCATCATGCTCTATACAAAATAAGCAGGCAAACAGGGCATTCAAACACATATTCAGACATATCAGCCATTCTTACCAACCAACCCTGAGTTAAGACTGTCACTGACTGCGTGTGTACATGTTCGGTCAATCTCCAGAACCAATAACCTTGGCTCGCTCTGATACTAAGTTGTAATGCCCTACCTCCTTAGAGTCGTTACTAAGTGAGTTTAAAAACCTTCTTTCAACTCGCTAATCGAGGTTTTAAATCAAACAGTGTAATTAAGCCATAAACAGAGGAAAAATATAGAATTAACTCCATATCATTGAAAATCGTAAAATTTTGACACCTGGTATCCCAAAATATAGTTTAGAAATATTTACAACATAAAAACTGTACAAAGTCGGCTAAACGACAAAATTCTAAGTTCATTTACAAGCATCTCCCGAAATCCTCTGGTTGTGGCAGCCAGGCTGGCCAAACATTTACACGCCACCTCACGCCTGCTGTACTCATGGTTGGTTGATCTTCTCTTTACCCTTACCTGCACCACAGAGCATCTGTGAGCCGAAGCTCAGCAAGAAAACCCACAAACAGATAACATATGCAACACATATATCAAGCATATAAACAGGCCACCATTGGCTAAACACATACGACCTAGCCGTCCCAGGCGTTTACCAAGCCCTGGGTTCGCGGACCACGCTGTGAGGATATCCCAGGTATCCTTCTAGGGTCTCGCCCTGGCCACTCACACTCCACATGCTCAACGCTGCACCCGGCCCCCTTGCCATTCTCGGCCTTGCACTCAACGTGCCCAATGCCGTTCCTGGCCCTTCGCCGTTTCTGGCTCAAGCATACCATTCACATCATAATATACATAGCATAACAAGCAAGTATAGAACTCTAGCATAATCAGTTAAAGGGCTACGCCCAACAGTTCTAACATATTGGGCTCGGCCCTGCATATCAATTCTATTCAAATACATTGGGCTCAGCCCTGCACATAAGCTCTATGGGAACAAGGGTTTTCTTACTTTAGTTCTGAGCTTTCTGAGCACCGATGCCCCGAGCACAGTCCTCTAACGTGAGCCTCACCGAAACCCTAGTCACAACACATTAACAATGTCCATCTATCAAATTCCAATCCAATTAATAACTTTGTGCCATAACCATAACCTCCGGGACCTTGAATTCTATCAATCCAGGTTATAAAATCCATCCCGAGCCTTACCCACTAAGTTCCCAAGCCTAAATACCCTTAAAAACTCAGATTGGCACTAAGGGCCGCGGCCCCACCCACAAGAGCCGCGGCTAGCCTCGAAACAAAGGCTAGCACCACACTAACCCCCACATGGGCCGCGGCATGCCGACCAAGCGCCGCGGCGTGCATGAACCTCTCGGCCTTCCATGGTCGTGCGCGCACACAAGCCGCAGCGCACCCCACCGAACCCAGATTTTCACACCATTTCCTAAATCTTTCCTTAAGCCAATTCATCCTAAACATTCCTAGATATCCAACACAGTTATTCCAGCTCAAAAATAACATCAAGACCCCATTAAAATATGCTCCCAAACTCAGCTAGAACACCCAAAGATAAATCAAGCTTAGCCAACATGCAATCCCCCATAACCAACTGAAATTTAAGACTAAACCTTAGTAATTAGAGCTTACCTTGCAGAACTTAGTCCCTGGGTTGATCCTCAAGCCTTAAGCTTCAAGCTCCTATAATATCACAGCTGAATTCCCCTAGACCTTCAAGTTGATTCCCATAGTTTTCCTTGTGTTTATCTTAGAGAGTGAATGAGGAAGGAACAGATAAAACTATCCTTAGCTGAAAGAAAAGAGAGTAGGTCGGTTTCTAAAGCTTCTAAATAATTCCCCTTTTTGTTTTATTTGACTTAAGTCTAAATTGTTACCTCAAGGCTCGGGGTACCAAAATGTCCCCGAGGGCAAAATGGTAAATTTTCCCCAGTATTCCCGCCTAGCATTCTATCCTCAAATATATCTCCAAATATTTATTTTCATGTCCCTATAATCCCATAACACACCCAGTACCCAAATTACCCCTCGACTCACCCCGAGTCCAAATCTCAACCCCGTTGTGACTCTCTGGCTAAGCGCTCCCCAGGACTGTCTCGGATCGTGCTGCACAGACATATCACATATATATAACATTTATCACATTTATACCCCTAATATCCAGATGGGGTCCACATGCGTATTTAACTTAGCTAAGCATGCATCACAATCATATATACACATAAATCTACATATAAGCATATTAAACCACTTATTGCCCTCCAGGCACACTAATCAAGGCCCTAAGCCCGATTAGCAAATTCGGGTCATTACACCATGCATACTGCTTTTGAGTTCTGAGACTTTTTGTGTTCTTGAGTAGAAATTTGTGAGGATTTTCCATATACCATTGATGCTTGATAAGGTAGTGTACTTTTGCTATATATAAGTTAGGAATTAGTTTGATAGTCAGGATCATAGGTTTGGGGCATAAAATCGACGTAAAAATTTGATTTTTAGGCTAGTTGAAAAATTGAGTTTTTCCCGCCCTTTTGGAGTTGAAAAAGCTTCTTTTCAGAAAACTTTTTACTTTCACTTTTTGATCCATTTTTCAAACTGCTAGCATAAAACTTAGTGTTTCGGTTAGAATGCTGCTGGTCGATAGACGCGAGCAACGTTATTCCAACTTTCAACATAAGCACCCCGACTGTGCGTCTTATCTCCTCCTTTGTCTGTTTGCAATTCATATGCAAGATCCGTGGAGAGGAGAAAGACCCATCGACGACGATCTCTTAGTTCAACTGATTGAAGATGAAGAACAACCTTCGACCTTGATATCAGATATTCCTTTTTCTCACGTTAACCTAAACACTTCCCCAGTTTTGACTCAAAATATGGCTCATACCAAAACCAAACCTCAAAAAAGAAAAACTCCCAACACTTCTCATCAGCCTACTTCTGATGCTCCCTCGACCAGTGGTCGAGACAAAAATGCCCCCGATCCAAATGTGCAAAGGCATGCCCGCCCTCACACGCTACTCAGTCGGATGTCGAGTGGCATGTAGTCTCTGAAAGTAGGGTGACGATCAGAATGATCGCCAACTTCTTAAACAAATACATTCTGACAGGGTTGACCCTAGTCAAACCTAACCCAGACAAAAGGGCTAATCTACCTGGAGGTGCCTACAGCGCCTGGTCGCAGTTTCATATTGAGGCAGGAGCCACTTTGCCTCTTCATGCATTCTTTCAGGGGGTGGCCAACTATTTCGGAGTTGCACCCTTCCAAATTACCCCAAACGGATATAGAATGCTCGCTGCACTCTATATCCTGTATAGCTAGAAAAAATGGCCTGTGCCGTCACCACGTGAGGTCAACTACCTGTTCGACCTCAAGTCTAACCCCAACCAAGAAGGCACGGGGTTCTTCCATCTTTGTCATCAGGAAACCGGGCACACTTTCCTGACTGACAAAACCCTCATCTCGAACGTGGGGAGGTACCACCAGGAGTACTTCCTTACGCCCGACCTGTTCGTGGACAATCTGGCCTTCGCTCGTGGAGGTAAAACTTTCTTATCACTAGCTGAATTCTTCTCTTGGTGTTTTCCTCCACAATATCTTAAACTCTTGATGTATCCAAGGCCCGTGGCTGCGACCAGACCCAACTCCAGGAATGATGTCGAGGGCAGTACTCTTAGTTGGCATGCCAGATGCTGAAAAGAGTGTCAAGGCTCTGGTTACTGAGGCTAACCTTAGGTTGGCCGGCCTTTGGGATCCCCAATCAGGGAAGAGGGGGACCTTTGACAAGGAGTGCTCGCGTCGAAGGGGAACCCGAGCGGCAACCTCAGGCGTCTCCTCCACAGAGGAGACCAAGTGGGGTCATAATCAGGGAACCTGCTAGCACTCCTCGAGCAGAGAGGCCCTCGGCTACCAAAGGGAGAGGAAAGCAGAAGGCCGCCGAGCATGCCGAAATCTCTGACGACTCGTCAGATGATAATGGTATAGTAATTTCGCTTTTAAATAATTTTCCAATTCCCTATCATATGTTCGACGGGGATGGCAACTTTAAGAATGCTCCAATCATAAACTCAGATTTCTACCAGGCAATAAGTAGTTCAATAAATAATGTAGCGACCAATAGTTGTAGCGCGGGTACTTTACTTGTAATCTATTCACTTTCATTTTTTGGCCCTGTGTTACCATCTTGTCTTACTGCTCGCGTTGCTTCCTTTGTGCAGATATGGACTCTGAGGACGTGTTCGAGCACTACAGGGCTGCTGCCGCCTCTTCTGGCCAGAAGAAGAACAGCAAAAGGGCTCGGGGGGAGAGCAGTAAAACTGCCTCAAAGAAGGTCTGAACTGACGACCCTCCGGCTACCGCCCCTTCGAAGGAGAACTCACCACCTCCATTGCCACTCTAGCAGCCGGCCTTAACTCCTTCGATCGGTCAAACTTCTAATCCTGCCACACCCGCCGACCAGCAGCCTTCTCCTAAGGCTCCTAGCAGCCATACATTGCGCACTCCGCCCGAAGGCTCCCTGCCCAGTATCATGGTCAGCTCTGCCAATGAGAGGATATACAAGCTCTCCAAGCATAAACGCAATCAGGCAGCCATTACTGAAACTACCTCTATGGAGGCTGATCAAGTTCTCAATAGAGGATTGAACGAGATAGTTAGCGTAAGTCAACTCCTGATGATGTAACATTTATTTTCGATTCCCTGCCTTTACTTTATCTTTTTCTATCTGACTTCAGGGACTACTGACCATAACCGCTGGCTGGCGCCGTCCTGGGGCGTTGGTGTCTCGGGGCAGGAACTTCGATACCAGGCTCGCCGAGGCTAGGAAAGTGCTCGAAGCTAAAAACAACAAGCTTACTAAACAGAATGGCGAGTTGCTTGAGGAGAACACGGAGCTGTCTAACCAAAAAGAAGAACTGCTCAAGCAAAAAGCTACTCTAACCGAGGAGCTGCTGGAAACTCGGAACTCCCTGAAGAAAGCCAACGAATCCAAGGAAAAATTCAGGGAAAGCACCACACTCAACTATCAACTGGCTGTTCAGCTCGAGCTTGATCTGATCACAAGCAGGCAGGAGGCGGAGGAACTCAGAAAACAAGTGACAGAGCTTGAGGAAAATGGAGCTAAGAACTTGGAGAACTACAAGGAAGCCACTCATCTTTGCTTCTACGAGTTCTAGAAGCACAACCGAGAGGCTAACTTCAGCTATCTGTCCGAACGCTTGAGGAGGACTTTAATGACGCAGTGTGCCATTCGCCTAGAAAAAGAAGAGAGGGCTGAAGTGCCTGCTTCCCTAGAGATTTCCCTGGCAGCGGAGATAGATGGTGCAGACACTGCAGCTGGCACAACCATCGACCAAGACATTCCTCAAGATGCTCCAGCTCCTTAATTCTTTTTTTTCTTCTGTTATCTCAACTACACGACCCACGGGTCGTGATGTAAAGACAATATTTCTTATTGCTGCAAGGGCAGCTATTTTACTTTTATTTGAACAATTACATCCGAGTAGTACTGCTCGCGGTGTAAAAGGATTCCTTTGACATTATAATATTTTTGCTTTATTATAATGTCTGTTCGCATGACCGAACCTAGCAATGTACTTTAGCTTGATTTAACAAAATATAAATTTTGTAAAATACTCTAAGTACCGTAGTTTGCTTTCACTTATTTTGTTCATGTGTTTACATACCTCTTGGTATGCTTTGCTTTCTATGTGCCTTATATGCCCCCCAAGTGATCGAGGAGCTTTAGGTCCTTGGTCACTTGCCTTGACCACAACCTGTACGAACATTACTGATCGGCATAAAATGTAAAACTTATAATACAGCAAAACAACACACGTAATGAACAAATACTTGTAAAAAATTACAAAGTTTGGCAAGAATGACTGGCTGCACACAGTCCCTTATAATTCTCGTATTTAAATGGACTAAACATGTCTTTACGAGTGATCTTTGAAAGATCTTACACTTATAAGCGATTAGCCATATAACATGACTAACCCTTTTTCAAAACTTGTAAAAAGTAAAAATTAATACAAGCCAGTCCTTTAAGAAGGTCTGTTTATTGATAATACTTGCGCAGGTGTTCTCCGTTCCAATAACGTGGAACGAGATCTACATTTAAGCGTGCAAGTTTATAGGTGCCTGGATGAAGGACTTCTTCAATCTGGTAAGGTCCTTCCCAGTTTGGTCCGAGTACTCCAGCAGCTGGGTCGCAGGTGTTTAAGAAAACTCTTCGAAGCACTAAGTCTCCGACATTGAACTTTCTTTCTTTTACTTTGGAGTTAAAATACCGAGCGACTTTTTGTTGGTACGCAGCTACTCGAAGTTAGGCTTTTTCTCATTTCTCCTCGATCAGGTCTAGGGACTCCATCAACAGTTGGCTATTTTGGTCCGGTCATATGTGATTCTGCGATGCGAGGGCGGATCTAACTCGACAGGCAACATAGCTTCATATCCATATGCTAAGGAAAATGGGGTATGACCTGTTGCTGTTCGGTGAGAAGTTCTATACGACCAGAGTACTTCAGCCAGCTGTTCTGGCCATGCTCCTTTAGCTTCTTCGAGCCTTTTCTTTAGAGTATCCTTCAATGTCTTATTTACTGCTTTGACTTGCCCATTCGCTTGCAGATAAGCAACTGAAGAAAAACTCTTGATGATGCCATGCCTTTCGCAGAAGTCTGTGAACATGTCACTATCAAACTGGGTGCCATTGTCTGAGACAATCTTTCTTGGCAATTCATATCAACAAACAATGTTTTTGATGACAAAATCAAGTACTTTATTTGTCTTTATGGTTGCGAGTGGCTTGGCCTCGGCCCATTTGGTGAAGTAGTCGACCGCCACAACTGCGTATTTCACCCCACCTTTTCCTGTCGGCAAGGAACCGATTAAATCGATACCCCATACTGCGAAGGGCCATGGACTTTGCATTTTCTTTAACCCATTAGGATCCGCCCATGGGATCTTGGAAAACCTTTGACATTTGTCACATTTTTGCACAAACTCCATCGAGTCTTCATTCATGGTCGACCAGAAATAACCCTGCCTTAGGATCTTCTTTGATAAGCTCTGCCACCCAGCGTGGTCTCCACAGAAGCCTTCATATACCTCCTTCATTAGCTCTTTATCCTTTTCTGGTGTAACACACCTGAGCAGTGGCATTGAGTATCCTCTTCGGTAAAGAACACCATCGACCAGGATATACCTAGCAGCCTGTCTCTAAAGCGTCCTAGCTTTGTTTCTATCTGCTGGTAGTATATCGCTCGTGAGATACTCCAGGTATGGTGCCATCCACGTATCTGCTAACCGGACCTCCATATTGGTTTCGTCTGCTCGTATGCTTGGCTCGCGCAGTCGTTCAACTGGCACTATATTTAAAGTGTCAGCATCCTTTGCACTCGCGAGCTTGGCTAAGGCATCTGCGTTTGAATTCTGATCTCGAGGTATTTGCTGGAGGGTATATTTTTCAAATTGCGCCAACAGATCTTTGGTTCTGTTTAGATAGGCCACCATTTTTAGGCCTCGTGCTTGATACTCCCTTAAGACCTGATTCACTACCAGCTGTGAATCATTCTAAATATCTATCACTTTTATGCTCATGTCTTTGGCTAACCTTAACCCAGCGAGTAGGGCTTCATACTCGGCTTCATTGTTCGAAGCGGTGAAATCAAACCTAATTGCCCAGTGAAATCGATGCCCTTCTGGCGTTATCAATATCACTCCTGCTCCTGCATGAGATTCGTTGGACTATCCGTCTGTGAATAGCTTCAACGAAGGAGCTTCAACTTAAGGCTCTGGCGCACTAGGCTTTTCACCCTTCTCGCTGTCTGGGAGTTCAGTGAATTCAGCAATGAAATTAGCCAAGACTTGTCCTTTTATTGCTGCTCGCGGTGAGTATGTGATATCGAACTGCCCGAGTTTGACTGTCCATTTCAACAAACGACCAGCAGCCTCTGGCTTTTGCGAAACTTGTCGAAGGGGTTGATCAGTCAAGAATGTGATTGGATGGGCTTGGAAGTAAGGACGTAACTTCCGTGAGGCCAAAATTCGGCAATAGGCTAATCGTTCAATGGGAGGATATCTCGATTCGGCTCCGATTAACCCCTTGCTCACATAATACATCGCCTTTTGTACGCCTTCTTCTTCCCTTACTAGCACCGCACTAGCAGCATATTCGGTGATCGCCAGGTATATGAACAAAGTTTCCCCATCTATAGGCTTTGATAAGATGGGAGGTGGCGCCATGTGGGCTTTTAAGGCTTGGAAAACATGTTCACAGTCTTCAGCCCACTCGAACTTCTTGTTGCCCCTCTGTAGATTAAAGAAAGGGACGCACTTATCTGTCGATTTTGAAATAAATCTACTCAGCGCTGCAATTCTTCCAGACAAACTTTGCACATCTTTGATCTTTACTGGCGATTTCATATCGATCAGGGCCTTGATCTTTTCAGGATTAGCCTCGATTCCTCTCGAATTAATGATGAACCCCAAGAACTTTCCTGATCCTACTCCGAAGGAACACTTAAGGGGATTTAGCTTCATTTGATATTTATTCAGAACGTTGAAACACTCTTGTAAATCCTTCACATGTCCTTCTGCCTTTCTTGACTTCACCAGCATGTCATCAACGTACACCTCCATGTTTACTCTGATTAACTCCTTAAACATGTGGTCAACTAGTCGCTGGCAAGTCGCACTAGCGTTTTTCAGTCCGAAGGGCATTACTTTGTAACAGTATAACCCTGTATCGGTCCGAAAGCTAGTTCTATCCTCGTCAGGGGGATGCATACTAATCTGATTGTATCCTGAGTATGCATCCATGAAAGAGAGGATCTCATGGCCTGTAGTTGCATAGACCAGCTGGTCGATCCTTGGGAGTGGGAAGCATTCTTTAGGGCAGGCTTTATTAAGGTCTGTGAAATCCACACAGGTTCGCCATTTTCCATTCGGCTTGGGAACCAGTACTGGATTAGAGACCCACGATGGATAAAATTCCACCCTGATGAACCCATTCTCCTTTAGTTTTTCAACTTCTTCTTTCAAGGCTTTCAATCTGCCTTTATCGAGCAACCTTCTTTTCTGTTGCACAGGTGGAAAGCTTTTGTCGACGTTTAGGACATGGCTGATTACTGCAGGATCTATCCCAGCCATGTCTTTATGTGACCAGGCAAAAAATTCCTGGTTCTTCCTCAAAAATTTCACCAGTACGCGTTTGGTTGTTGCCTCTAAATTTTTGCCGACCTTTACAACTCTGGTCGGAAACTCTTTGTCGAGTTGGACCTCCTCAAGGTCCTCGACAGGTCCTACATCTTCTTCAAAATCCCCCAAGCGAGGATCTAAGTCTCTATCCTCACCTTGGGCAACACCCTATTTGGTGACTTCATCACCTGATTAGGCTTGTACATCAATGGCCATCTGCAAATTTTCTGGGGGAGCACTCCTCGACATACCCTTCTTGGCCTTGGTGATTGAGGAATTGTAGCACTCCCTGGCTTCCCTCTAGTTTCCCAATACGTGTCCTACCCCTGCATCTGTTGGGAATCTCATGGCCTAGTGCCATATAGAGGTGACGGCCCGAAGCTCAACCAGTATGGACCTTCCAATTACAGCATTGTAGGCCGAAGGACAATCAACTACTATGAAAGTAGTGTGTAATGTCCTGGTAGCGGGCACTGTACCTGCTGTTATTGGAAGCCTGATTGACCCTGTTGGAGCGAGTCCCTCACCAGAGAAACCATAAATTGTTTGGTTGTAGGGCTCCAAGTCCTTGACGGACAAATTCATTCATTCAACGAAGATTTATTCAGGATGTTAACTGAACTTCCTGTATCGACCAGCACTCTTTTCACCATCATGTTGGCAATCTGAACATCCACGACCAGCGGATCAGAATCAGAGAAGGTTATTTCATCGTCCTCTGTCTGAGCCTTCTTTGATGCCCGATCCTCCACAGTCATCATCTCGATGTCCTGGTCGTGGCGTAGGGTCCGGCCATATCGTTCCCTTGCCTTTCCGCTGTTTCCTACAAGGTGCCAGCCACGGGGTCAGGCTGTAAAGGTGGCGAGCGTTGGCGTGCAGGCGCCTACTCGTTGCCACCTGGAGCCTCTCGTTGGGAAGTTCCCGAGGCCTGCACGTATCTTCTCAAGTGTCCTTGTCTAATAAGGAACTCGATTTCATCCTTTAGCTGGTTACACTCGTTCGTATCGTGTCTGTAGTCGTTGTGAAAACGACAGAACTTGGTGGTATCCCTTTTCGAAATATCTTTTCGAATGGCAGCGGGTCTTTTGTAAGTCACACTAGAACTTGTGGCCTGATACACCTCTGCTCGAGACTCGACAAGGGTAGTGTAGTCGGTGAACCGTGGCTCATAACAGTTGCCCTTAGTGCGCTTGCTCTCGGAAGTAGAGGATTCGTTATGGGGCCTTTTCCCCCCATTCTTGCCGTTGCCATTCCCATTGCCTTTGTCGTTGCCATTGGGCTTTGACCCATTGGTGGCTTTGGCGGGGTCTTCAGTCCCCATATCTTTATTTGGGGTCTTTCCCTCGCTGGCAATAGCATCCTCGAGCTTGATTAATCGATCAGCTCAATCCAAAAATTCTTGGGTAGTTTTAACCCCATGCTTCCTGAGGCTACTCCAAAGAGGCGTACGGCGCCTAACTCCTGCATTTAGGGCCATCATTTTGCCTTCGTCTCCCACTATTTTGGCTCCAGCAACTGCTCACATAAAATGCTGGACGTAGTCTTTCAGTGGTTCTCCTTCTTGCTGGCATATCTCGACCAGCTGGTTTGCCTCAGTTGGGTGCACATGACCCACATAGAATTTTCCGTAAAACACCTTTATGAAAATCTCCCAAGATACAATACTTGCAGGAGGGAACTTGAAGAACCACTCCTGTGCAGCATCAGAAACTGTTGCAGGAAAGATCCTGCACCGAGCGTCTTCGGACACCTTCTGAATGTCCATTTGTATCTCAAATTTGTTGACATGAGATATCGGGTCACCATACCCGTCAAATTTTGGAAGTATGGGCATTTTAAACTTACTGGGAGTCTCTGCCACAACAATCCTTTGGACGAAAGGAGTGCCCCATCTCCTGTCGTACTCGATGTGAGATTTTCTTCGCCCGACCAGCTGTTGCACTGCTTGGTTCAGGGCATCTATTTGGGCCTGAATGGCTTCAGGAATTGTCAGGGCCTCCGGTGCTAGGGGAATGTACTCGTCGTGCCGTTCTCGGCGGTCGTTGAGTACATCCCTTAAGACGTCATCTCTTCACCGTTGCGCGCTGGCTCTGAGCCGGCTAAAGACATTGTTTTTTCTGGGGTCCCCCCCAGCATTACGTCTCGCTTGTTGGTCTTCTCATGGTGGTGGGCTTCTGCCTCCACCTCTCTCCTCGTTCCTCCGACCGGGATTCCCTCTACCTGAGTCGGCCTCATTGAATCCATGGCAATCTCTGAACCTCGATTGGCTATGGTGGGAGCGACTGTCTTCTCGGTTGCCTCCTCGGGCTGGAACTTCCCAAGCGTTAGGGGGAGGCCTGCGCTGGTTGGTAGGTCCCCGTGCATTATCATACTGTGGGGGGGACCTGACCTCAGAGCCTATCTCTGCGTTCCTTCTGTTGCCAGAAGGACACTGTCCCCTGCTCGGTGGGTACGGCTCTTCACCCCCCGGGCGTCTAGGGCTGCGGGGCTGCTACCCAGCCCAATTCTGCCTCGGAAGTGGGGGATTGCCTTGACCAGCCTGGGATGGAGCCTGCATCTCAAGGTCCCTAGGTGGGACATCATCCTGAGGCATTGGCGGGTGCTCCAACCTTTGAGGGCTCATTGGCTGGATTGGAGGGCTAGGATTGGGACCCCTTTGAGGTGGCCCATTTAAGGGTTGATCAGGCTGCGAGGCAGGTGCAGCCTGATTTCTAGCCAAATGGAGGGCTGCTTCGAGGGCTGCCATGGCCTCCCTCTGATGACGGTCCATCTCCGCCTGTCTATCACTCAGTTCTTGGCGCTAACGCTCTATTTCTTGTTGTTGTCGCACCATGGTCTCCGCAGCACTTTCTTGGCTGGCCCTCATATTGGCCAATTCATCTTGCAATACTCCCAGAGTATTTCTCAGCGTTTCGGAGTCCGGTTCCTCCTCATCAAACTCCAAGTGTGGCTCATTCTCAGCCATGTTCGGAGGAGGAGGTTGAGATGGCGTAGCGTCAGCAGCTTGCCCAGTCTTCCTGGTTGTCTTTGCCATTAGTACTTCAACCCTTTCGTCTCAAGCTCTCAATGAAAGGACCAAAATGTTGACCCTTGTTTTGGCCAACTGACACGGAGTTAAATGCTTGATGTGATAGAAGGTATTGAAATAGATCTAATGGAAAGAACAGTAAATGACACAACAAATTATAGTGGTTCGGCCCCACGGATTGGTAATGACCTATGTCTACTTAAGCTATTATTGATATTGATTCTCAAAGGAGTGATCAAGGAACTAGGGTTCTCTGAGTTTCACAAGCCTTAGAGGGATGAATAATACAATCGAAAGATAATAGCTATAATTCTCTTGTAAAGCATAAACTCAGAATTAGCCAAAAGGTAAAAAGTCCCCCCCTTGAGTTATTTCCTAAATTTGTTACAGATATTCTTTCCTAAATAATCGGATACTCAGGAATTATGGGAGATAATCTCGGATATGATTACAATCGCATAAGATCTTCTAAAAATATACGGAGTATACGACCAAGCTAGTCGTATATAAAATCCAAATGTTATGTCAGGGGAATCTCCCTAGTCGATAGTCGAATAAAACCTCTGCCAGGTGTCAGACACGTGTCAAAAATGTCTGCCACATCATCCATGCCTATTTTTTGGATAACATCAGGCATGATAACCACATCAAGAAACTGTCCCACTATCAAACCTGAACAAACAAAGCATTCACATGCAACAATAATGCTAATAAGCATCTCTATCATACGAACATGCAACAATAATGCTCATAAGCATATCTTTCATATTCACATAGCAATCAAGAGGGCCATGACATCATGGTATTTATCATGCTACCTATTCTATCATGTAGATAAGGCATATAACTCAAATGAACAATTAAACAGGTATTCAACACATTAACCACTGAACTGTGAGTCGAACTTGACTATAGCAATGAGTGTACATGTTTAGTCAATCTTTTGGAACCATAAAGCTTTGGCAGCTCTGATACCAAGTTGTAATGCCCTACTAAACCATGACTATTACTTTGTGTTTAAAATGGTGCTTAACCCATTAAGCGAGTCATTTGGACTCAAAAGTGTAATTAAGATTAATTAAAGGTTTAGTACTAAACATATTGGTTGAAAGGAGAAAATCTTTTCATTAAAACTTTAAACATTTTCAAGCGATACCAAAAATATTTTAAATAAAACATAGTTACATTTAACGTTCTAAAAAATAGTCATCATAAGCGACAAAAGTGGACTTTTACTCTAAGTCCCTCAAAATATCCCGACTCTGGCGACTGAGCAGTCCGAACATGTATGCACCGCTCTAAAGCCCTCCAACTCATGGCCGGTTGATTTTCCCCTTGCCCTTTCCTACACCATAGAGCACCCATGAGCCAAGGCCTAGCAAGATAACCCCACAAGGTATAATAATAATCACATTCAATATAAACAACAATTAGCATGATTCGTAGTTTATAAACGTATTCATTCCAAACATATAAACAATTAACATGTTTCATAGATTATAAACATTCTCAATTCAAACACATAAATAATTTACATGACCATACCAAGCAGCCTTGCCATGATGCCCAATAGAGTGACACGTGTTTCCCGATGCCAAGCTTACGGTCCATGTTGGGTGAGTGTGTACAGCACTCCCATGGTGGCCCCGCCATCATGTCCTACATTCTGCATGTATATTGACAAATACGGACCATGTTGATCATTCACAAACGATTCAATATAAATAAACATAACAAGAATCATTATGCATAAAATGGGAAATCAACCCTAACAAATTCAAATATATGATCATAGCAGCATCCCAACATAACCGGGCAAACGCCCTACTCTATGTTCATATGCCAGTTTTCTTACCTTAGATCCTGCGCGAGAATCAAGATGACCTCGAGTGCGATCCTCTCCTGAGCCTCCCAGAAACCCTAGTCACAACAATATAGTGTAGGATTAGCTTCCCTTAAATCGCAACATACCATAACTTTTCTATAAACCTCAATAGGATCCAAATACTCTTTAAACAAATCCAATATTTTCTTAGAAATCTTAGCTTATGACCCTTTAAGGTTACCCATCAAAATCCATTGAAAATAAACCTGAAACCAAGCTGTCTGTACAGGTCAGTCGACCGCTTGCCCTAGGCCGGTCGATAGACTGACTAAAAGTCCAAGCCTGCCCAAAACACAGGACGGTCAATTGGTTGCCCAAGGTCAGTCGTCCAGCTCAATTTAGGGAGCAAAATCTCTGCGTTTTTTCATAATTTCCAACTAACCCAAACTCGACCCAAACCTGTTTCTAGAAAAAATTTGTGCACCAAAACTTGTATACGAGCTAATATACATCCAATATCAGTACTTAAACCTCAATATTAGGCCCCAACTCAAACATTCAAGAATTAGGGCTAAAATCCCCAATTCCCCCAAATTCCAAAACTAAACAAATTTATATTTTAAATTCATATTCAAAGGTTAAATCAATTCATAGATATGTTTCTACCTTCAACATACCAACCTAAACAACCTAGCACCATCAATTTTCAAAAATTAGACATTGTTGACCCTCAATTCGGTCTACAACACAGAGTTAGATAAACGATATAAAATGAAATGAAAACAAGAAGAAATTCAAATGGAAAAGTAAACGACACAAACGTTTTATAGTGGTTTGGCCCCAATTGGATGGTAATGACCTACGTCCACTTAGTGTTCTTATTGATGTAGAGTCCCAATACTGTGATCAATGAACTAGGGTTCACGAGTTTCACATGCCTTGGGAGAATTACAACTTCGGTGAATAATCACACTATTATTTTCTCTCAAGACTCAAAGATCCAAAAGTCCCCTCCCTTGAGCCTTTTGATTCGTATTTATAGGCTCAATAAGGTTACATGGGCCAATGGGCCTTAATTACCATTAAGACTTGCGTATATAGGTAATAATAGAAATTACAATCAATGTATAATCACATAATTGCATAAATAAAGGAAATAAATGAAAGTATGCGACCAAACTGGTCGTCTGTAAGTATGATGCTTGGTAAACCAATAATTTTCTGGTCGATGGCCGAGCAGGATACACTCACTAAAAGTCGTCGTGTGTCTGCCACGTGTGAACCAATCCTGCCATGTCATTAGGGGCCATTTTTGGGTAAACATTTTCCCCCCAAGTTTATTTTACTGCGACCAGCATAAAATAAACTTAGACAACAGACCTTTCGGATGCCTTGTCAAATCTATCAGAGCCATCCATCCCTTCTCGAAAAAGGCAACCAATCATATCTTTGTAGTTTCCCAAAAGGTGGTTTGACGGCTATTACGCTTTTCCATGCCTCGAAAAATAACCCCTTGTAATTACCTCTGTAACCGTGCTTCGACCAATATATAACCCCCCCCCCCCCCCCCCCCATATTTACTGTTTTTCCATTTACTTTTTATCTTTTTCTCAAGAACACTAAAGAATAGAACCCTTAGAACCTAAAAGACCCAAACGATCCCAATGATCCATGGAGTTTCTACCCAGTCACTCAACGTCTTGGAAATTTACACCCACTTTCATCCAAGTAAGCTTCTTGAATTTCTTCGTCTCTGAGATGCCATGCTATATTTAATTTCTGGTTTGTTTCAGACTTTAAGTTCCTGAATGTTCTTGAAAAACTGATTTGGGGTAAATGGGCACGTAGGTCTAAGCATGATAGGGTAAGGAAAAAACACTACATGAGGCTTAGGAATTGGTTTGGGAGATAGGATTATTGATTTAAGGCGTAAAATCAAAGTAAAAAATCGATTTTTAAGCATGTAGAAAAAACTGGGTTTTTCCCACCCTTTCTCAGAGTCGAAAAGTTTTTTCGAAAAACTTTTCACTTCTACTTTTTCATCCGTTTTCCAAACTGTTCGCATACAATTTAGTGTTTTTGTTAGAATGTTGCTGGTTGTATAAAAGCTTAACTATTATACACGAGCAACGTTATTCCAACTTTTCCAGTTTCTTGGTATTTTGGTTGTAGATTGTCATCTCCCCTTCTCTGTTCGCAGATTTTCATGCACGACCCGTGGGGAGGTGAGAGGTCAATCGACGATGACTTGCTCACGCAGTTAATCAAAGATCAAGAACAACCGTCGCTGCTAATCCCGGAAATTCCTCTTATTCATAAACCTTCAAATAGATCTTCGACCAGCCCAGCCAACATGGGTCGCGTAAAATCCATTGCTCAAATGTGAAAGAAAACAACCAGTCCTCCAGCCAAACAGCCTACTCCTCAACCCGAAAATACTTCCCAGCCAGAAATCCAAACAAAAGCCCAACCTCGAGACGTCCGTCGACCAGAGGTCGAATGGGACATAGTACCTCCTAGCAACTGTAAGGCCCTGGTTACCCCAGAACAGTTACGGTGAACGATGAACCGAAAATTTGACCCGATACCCGAGTCTTTTGGTGAAAAACGTATATCTAAGTGTTATTAACAGGCTAAGGTGAAAACCCAATAAAAAGGAAAGGATATATTTTATTAAATACATAAAACTGTTCATGGGCCCATAATAACTTTTACAAGTTATTTACAACTCAAACTGGTCATTACTGTATCAAATTTACAAACCCGTCAACCTAAGCGGCAAAAATAGGGTAAACCCCCTAGTTCCTCTGAGAACTCCTTGGCCATGGTGGTCAAGCGATCGCATATGTACACATCACCACCTAAGCTCTCCACTCAAGGTTGGGTGAGCTTGTCTTTCCCTTTACCTGCACCACATAGCACCCATGAGCCAAGGCCCAGCAAGAAAACACAATATAACATGATATAATATCAACAATGATCATAGTAATCATTCAGGACTTTCAGTCCAAAACAGGTAAGTGACAGTCACTAAGTTGGGTATAGCTCCCTTTAGCCTTGTGACGATAAGGTCACCGGGGCTTAACAAATAAGTGAACCTTTCACTAGCTTAAATAGGATAGGTGCATGATGACTAGTCACCAACACAACCTTCCTCATGACTCTAAAGTCATAACTATGGAACTTTGTTCCCTAGCCATGTGACAAGCAGTCACCTAGGCCTTTGGCCCTGGCTCTGAGTAACTAGTCTTAGACTAGCCAAGCACTTATAAGTTTCATCGACCTTAGGTTCAGTCCAGCATTAATGCCTTAGAGCCATTCAATGCTAATATTGATTAGATCTAATCTTCATTCGACCTTGCATTCAGGACGCTTATGCCGTTTCTGACTCTTAGGTCAGTGTCCCTGACTAGTCAGTGCCATATACAAGTAAACAATATTCGATAGCATTTAATATGCAACCAATGTCCACATTTATTAACCAACATGCCTCAATAAAAATCATGCATGTCACATACACAGGGTGCTGTTTTCTTACCTCTGATTCAAGCGAGAATGAATAAAAGAACGACCCTTGAGAACGATCTGATTTTTAGTCCTTTAGCGGTCACCTAGTCATAACCAAATGTGGGACACCATCAATAAAATGATAAACAAGGGTTCCCAAACCAAGATATAGCCTCCGGGAGATCAATCCCCACTAATCTGGGTAGTAGGAACAATCTCGAGGCCTAAAACCAAGTTCCCGGGGCCAAAACACTCAAACGGGCACAAACCTATCCAAGGGTTGCGGTCCTAACACCTTGGGCCGCGGCCCCCAACCACTCCAGGAGCAAGGGCCGCGGCGCCCAACAAAGGCAAAATCGCTCCACCTGCTTCTTCGAGCTAGGGCCGCGGCGCCCAAGAACAAGGCCGCGGCCCCCAACCCAGAGCCATCCCCAAACACGTTCTCCTTCATCCCAAGCCTCCCAAAAACATGCCTAAACACTTCCAAATCATCAAATCAAAGTTCCCAAGCTTCCCAGTGATCCAAAACCATCAAATCCCAAGGCTCAAACAAACCAAAAACTCAACGATTCACAAAATCCAATTCTAAGCTTAGAAACTCTAAAAACTCAAAAATTAAAACTTAGATTACCTTTGATTAGGTTGTTTCTCGTCAAATCCTTCGGTCAAGAAGCTTATAATATTTCCTAGGATCGCTATGCCTCAATCCTCGCTTGATTCCGACTCCTAGAACTCGAGATATCTTCAAAAATGCTTCGAACGGTAAAACGTACTAACGGGAAGAGAACGAGAGGATTTCTAACATACGTTCTATCTGACAAGCTACTTCAAGCTTAAGTAACCTCAAATAAAACCTAGTGCTCGGGGTACCGAAAACACCCCTGGGGACATTATAGTCAAAATTCCCAGAATTTCCTCCTGATCTCAATAACTCCAAATTTATCATCAAATAACATTCTCATAACTCAATATCCCAATAAAAGACCCCCGTTATGACAAAACCGCCAATCCATAATATAAGACCGTCTCATGCCGAATAGCTCGAATATATCTCCATAATAATGGGATCTCATTCACAAATCACAATATGCACCCAAATATAAAAATATGCCATCAACGGGCGAAATTACCAAAACACCCTAATAATCAAATGTGGACCCATATGCATGCATATAACATCGTATTATAATATAATTCACATAAACATGCATATATTCATTTAATGGCATAATTAAACAGTTATGGCCCTCCCGGCCTACTAATCCATCCATTAAACCGCATTAAGGATTTCGGGGCATTACAGCAACATTACAGCTAGGATGGTAGGAAATTATCTCAAGAAGTACAGACTTCCTGGGATAACCCTAATCAAGCCTACAATCGACCAGTGGAAAAACCTGCCTGGGGGCGCCTTCAACGCCTGGTCGAGATATAACATTGAGGGAGGGACAACCTTGCGTCCTCATCCGTTTTTCCAGGGAGTGGCAAACTATTTTGAGGTCACTCCCTTCCAAATCACCCCAAACGAATATAGAGTTCTCTCTACTCTCTATATCATGTACAGCCATAAGAAGTGGCTCATTCCTACACCACACGAGGTCAATTATTTGTTTGATCTCAAGTCCAACCCCAATCACAAAAACACGGGGTTCTTCCACTTTTACCACCAGGAATCTGCTCGCACTTTCCTGAGTGAGATCACCCACAAGTCCAACGTGGAAAAGTACTTCCAGGAGTACTTTTTAACACCAGGCCTGGTCGCCATCAATTTGGCCTTCACTGAAGAAAGTAAATTGTTTATTCACTGGTCGCTTAATTTCCTTTAGCTTTTCTACACTTTCCTTAGAACTTTGGTGTCACTCAGGTCCATGGAGTCGACCAGCTCCTACTCCAGAAATGGAGATACGAGCAGTATCCCTGGCCAGCATGACCAATATAGAAAAATACATCAAAGAGCTGGTCATGGAGACCAATCTAAGGCTGGTTGGCCTTCTGGCACCTCACCAGGATGTGAGGGAATCAACTGCGGGAAGCACTATCGGTGGAGAATTTCTCAAGCAGCACCAAGATGTGTCACAACCTCTGAGGAGGAGGATAACAGGAGTGACCATCAGGGAACCCTCCAGCACCCCACGAATAGCTGCTGCCCCTGCTCCACCAGCAAACGGTAAGCAGAAGGTTTCTGAACACCCCGAGCCTATTCTTGAATCTTCAGATGAGAACGGTATTGACTTCTCACTCTTAGACAATATTCCCATTCCCTGTCATTTATTTGATGGGCACAGCAACTTTAAATACACGCCTAATTTAAATTCAGACTTCTTCAAGGCAGTGAGTGAGTGTAGCAATAGTACAATATATAATGTAGTGACCAGTAGTTGTAGCTCGGGTATTTTACTTGTAATTTCCTTGATCTTATTTACTTGATTTAATAAGTATCTCCATCTATATTTCCTGACCGTTCGCTTCTATTTTGCAGTCATGTCAGCTGAAGATCTGTTCGACCTGTATAGTGCACCTGAACCCGCTGCTCCTTCGAGCAAGAAAAAGGGGAGCAGGCAACATCGCGGAGAGAGCAGCAGCAACCCTCCGGGAAAAAAGACTCAGACTGCAGATCCTCCAATACAGTTCCTTCTAAAGAAACAACACCTCCTCTAGCTCCCATCGACCAGACGTCTCCACCAGCCCCTGTCGACCAGACACGTCCTCCAACGCCAATTAACAACCCTCCTCCAGCTCCTGCTGACCAGACACCTCCTGATCAGACAGGAGAAGCTTTGAAAAACATTGTTCTTAGTTCGGCCAAAGATAGGCTGACTAAGCTATCGAGGCACCGACGTACCTAAGAGGCCATCATCGGTACTGACTCCATGGAGGTCGACCAGATTATTAACCGTGCGTTGAACGAAGTTCTCAGCGTAAGTTGTTGTTTCTTGCTGAGCTTTATTTGTTTATCTTGTCATTTTATTTCTACTAACAGTTTTACCTTCTTGCTAATCGCAGGGAGTTCTAACCATGAGCGCTAGCTGGCGCCGCTCGAGAGCCCTGACTGCTCAATATGAGAAGAGACTTGGCGAGAAGCTTAAGGCGTCCGAGGACAGACACGCTGAGGAGCTTAAAGCGTCTAAGGCCAGACATGCTGAGGAGCCTAAGATGGCTGAGGCAAAATACACCGAGCAGCTCGAGGCAGCCGAGAAGAAAAATGCTGAGTTGCTCGAACAGAAGGCTAAGCTGGCCGAAGAGCTGAAACAACATCAGGCTACCTTGACCAAAGCCATTGAAACTAAAGAAAAGTACAAGGAGGCTTTTTTTGTTAATTTCAAGGAAGCCTCTATGCTTCAAGATGATCTAGTCATTATCAAAAAGGAGACTGAGAGGTTGGAGGAACGCATCATAGAACTCGAGGAGACCAATGCCAGTAACCTGGAGAGGTACAAGGGAGCCACCTTTGGATGCTTTTATACGTTCTGGAAGCATAACCGTGGGGAAAACTTCATCTATCTATCATAGCATATGAGGCAGTCTGAGATAAACAGGTGCCTAGCTCGTCTTGAAGAGGAGGAGAGAGCGAAATTTCCAGCCTCCCTGGCTACAGGCATCGATGGCGTAGAAGAGGAAATTGGGGCCTCCGTCGACCAACAAGCTTCTCAAGATCCTCCTGCTTCATAATTTTTTTGTTTTTTATTTAACTTTGTAATTTGGGACACGCGGACCTCGGTTCGTAGTGTCAAAACAATATATTTTTTGTTGCACAGGCAACTTTTTCTTTTAAACTAAGAATTACATCCGAGCAGTAACTGCTCGGAGTGTAAAACAATTTACTTTTAATATTTAGATATTATAATATTTGCAATATATTACAACATCCTGTTCGCATGACCGAACTTAGCATAGCACTTTGGTTTGATTTAGCAAAATTTAAACAAAATTTTGAAAAATACTCTAAGTAATGTTGATGCTTTCACTTATTTTGCTCGTGTGTTTATATATACTTGCTGATATGCTTTGCTTACTAGATACCTTAAATGCCCCCAAAGTGATTGAGGAGCTTTAGGTCCTCGGTCACTTACCTTGACCAAGACTCGCTCAAACATTCTTGCTCATAATAAAGAGAAAAAAATGATAATATAGCAAAACTACACACGTAATGAGCAAATACTTGTAATAAATACAATAGTTGGCAAGATTGACTGGCTGCGCACAGTCCCTTTTATTTCTCATAATAAATGGACAATGGTGTCTGTACGAGTGAACAAAAATTTGATCTTACACTTATAAGCGATCGGTCACATGATTGACTAACCCTTGTTCATAAACTTGTAAAAAGTAAAATTAATACAAGCCAATTCTTTAAGAAGAATTGTTTATTGATATTACTTGCGTAGGTGTTCTCCATTCCAATAGAGAGGAATGAGATCTCCATTTAAGCGAGCAAGTTTATAGGTGCCTGGTTGAAGGACTTCTTCGATTTGGTACGGTCCTTCCCAATTAGGTCCAAGCACTCTAGCAGCTTGATCGCAGGTATTAAGAAAAACTCTTCTAAGTACTAGATCTCCCACATTAAATTTTCTTTCACATACTTTAGAGTTGAAATACTGGGCAACCTTTTACTGATAAGTTGCTACTCGAAGTTGGGCTTGTTTGCGCCTTTCATCGACCAAATCCAAAGATTCCATCAACAATTAACTATTGGCATCTTGATCGTATGCCATCCTTCGATGTGATGGCAGATCTAATTCAACAAGCAACATAGCTTCATACCCATAGGCCAAGGAAAATGGAGTATGGCCTGTTGCTGTTCGATGGGATGTTCTATACGACCAGACGACTTCAGGCAACTGTTCTGGCCATGCCCCCTTTGCTTCTTCAAGCCTTTTCTTCAGAGTATCCTTTAGTGTTTTGTTGACAGCCCCAACTTGTCTGTTTGCCTGTGGATGAGCTACTGAGGAAAAGCTTTTTATAATCCCATCCCGCTCACAAAAATTCGTGAACAGGTCACTATCAAACTGCGTACCGTTGTCTAAGACAATTTTTCTTGGCAATCCGTAGCGACACACTATGTTCTTGACCACAAAATCTAGCACTTTCTTGGTCGTTATGGTCTCTAATGGCTCAACTTCATCCCAATTTGTGAAGTAATCAACAGCTACCACAAAATATTTGATGCTGCTTTTTCTTGTGGGCAAAGATCCAATCAAATCTATTCCCCAAATTATGAATGGCCACGGGATTTTCATTTGCTTCAACTCATTAGGGGCTGCTCGTGGTATCTTGGAGAAGCTTTGACACTTGTCGCATCTTCAAACAAAGTCCAAAGAGTCTTCATTCATTGTTGGCCAGAAGTATCCTTGCCTTAAGATCTTTTTTGATAAACACTGCCCCCCAGCGTGATCCCCACAAAAACCTTCATGGACTTCTCGCATTAGTTCTTTGGCCTTTTCTTTTGAGACATACCTTAGGAGTGGCATTGTAATGCCCCAGATTCCCTATTTTGGTTAATGGCTGGATTAGTAGGCCGGGAGGGCCATAACTGTTTAATTATGTCATTAAATGTGTCTATGCATGTTTATGAGAATTATATTATAATATGATGTTAAAAGCATGCATGTGAGTCCACATTTGTTTACAGGGGTATTTTGGTAATTTGGCCCGTTGAGGGTATAATTGAATACTTGTTTGTTTGATAAGGATATATTGTGAGACCACATTATAATGTGGATTGGTTCGAGAATTTCGACATGAGACGATCCTTAAACATGATTTATCGGTTTGGTCATAACAGGTTTGAGCTCGGGGCTCGAGGTGAGTCTCGGGGTGATATTAAAGGTTATAGCGTTACCGGGGATTTTAGGGTAACGGGTTATGAAATATTGGTGTTTGAGGATATTGAGATTAGCGGGAATTGGGAAGCGTTAATTATGATTAACGGGTTAAGCTAGAAGTACCAATTTTGCCCTTGGGTTGGTTTAAGAGGCTTTGGATGGTATAAGGGCATTTTGGTCATTTTAGGGGTGGATATACTTGTTTTAAATGGCTGAAGGCTGTAGAATAAAACAGAACAAAACAGAGGCACTCTTATCCTCCTTTCCCGTACATCACCCTCTTCATTTCTCCTTTGAGGTTTTGAGCTTTAGGTGTGGATTCAAGCTAGGGAAAACTTCAAGGCTGAGTTGGTAGACCTGGTTCTGCTTGTGTGGGAGTTCAAAACAGGTTTTAAGGTAAGTTTTGATCATTGAACTTAAGCTATGTTCTGCTTTCGTTTTAACTTTTCAGTCATGGGTTTTGTTGTGGAAAGTGTGAATCCAAGGGGGTTTTGGTGTTAGTTTGATTGGGGTTTGGTGTGAGTGAGATAAGGATGTTGTTTGGGGGTTCAATTATATGTTTGGAAGAGGTTTAGAGAGGGTTTGAAGGTCTGGTTTGAGAGGGGAAATGCAGGGTTGAAAATCTGGTTCGTGCGTGGGGCTTAGGCTGAACTGGGCTGGGTGCCGCGGCACGGCTTTTGGGGGCCGCGGCCCTTAAGGCCAAATTTGCTAAAAAGTGGTTTTTAGCTTAGGGATTCAAACCATAGGCCTTGGGGTTTGACCTAGTACCCGGTTGGGTAGTATTTGAGGTCTCGGGGGCTGGGATTTGGTTTGGGAACCCTCAGTTATCATTTTTTTATTGATGAATCCTATATTTGGTTATGACCAGGTGACTGTCAAGGAATTTAAAGGTTGATCGTTCTCAGGGGTCGTTCATATTATAATACTCACTCGAACCAGAGGTAAGAAAACGATGTATGAATACAGTTGCACCCTGTATAGATATATGGCATGCATGGTTTGATATTTGAGGCATGCTGGTTGATGTATGTGGACGTGGATTGCATATTAAATGCCATTGAACGCTGATTATCAGTTTAAGACACTGACTAGTCAGGGACCGACTCTAAAGTCGAGAATCAGGCATTGAATGGCTCTATGGCATTAATGCCAGACCGACCCTAGGGTCGAGGAACTTATAAGCGCTTGCCTGGCTTACAACCAGATGAATATAGCCAAGGTATATGACCCCGGTGACTGTTTGTCACATGGCTAAGGGACGTTGTCCATAGTTTCGACTCCAGAGTCGTGAGGAAGGTTATGTTGGTGACTAATCACCATGCACCTGTCCTAAACGAACTTATAAATGAATCACTATTCAGTTAAGCCCTGGTGGCCCTATCGTCACACGGCTAGAAGGAGCGATGCTCATTATTGTGACTTTTGGCTATTGTCACCTACTTGTTCGACTGATAGTCCTGAATGGTTATTATGACCGTTGTTGATATTATATCATGCTTTATTGTGTTTTCTTGCTGGGCCTTGGCTCATGGGTGCTATGTGGTGCAGGTAAAGGGAAGGAAAAACTTGGCCAACCCTGAGTGGAGAGCTTGGGTGATGTGATGTACATACAGGGCCGCTTGACCGCCACGGTCAAGGAGTTCTTAGAGGGACTAGGGGTTTACCCTATTTTTGCCGCTTAGGCCGGCGGGGATTGTATATTTGGAACTGTAGCAACTCTTTTGTAACATGAACTACTTGTAAACATTTTAAAAAGGCTCATGAGCAGTTTATTTACTTAATGAAAAGTTCCTTTCCTTTTTACTGGTTTTACACCTTAACTTGTTAATGACACCTAGATCACATTTTTAACCAAAGGACTTGGGTAGCGGGTCAAATTTCCGGTTCACCGTAACTGTTCTGGGGTAGCCAGGGCATTACAGGCATTGAGTACCTCCTTCTGTATAAAATTCCATTGACCAGTATAAACTGAGCAGACTGCCTTTGGAGGGCTCTAGCTTTGTTTCTATCTGTTGGTAGAACTTTGTGCGTCAAGTACTCAATGAAGGGTGCCATCCACGTGTCTGTTGCCTGAATTACCAGAGAGGTTTCTTCTACTTTGATGCTTGGTGTGGACAAACGTTCAACAGGCACTATATTCAGGGTGTCAGCATCCTTTGCACTTGCTAATTTGGCCAAAGCATCAGCATTTGAATTCTTGTCGCGTGGTACTTGCTGAAGAGTATATTTTTTAAACTGCGCAAACAAATCCTTTGCTTTGTTCAAATAAGCAACCATCTTCAGACCCCAGGCTTGATATTCTCCAGTAATTTGATTAACCACCAACTGGGAGTCACTACAGATTTCAAGTGACTTTATGCTCATGTCCCTGGCTAATCTTAACCCTACGAGCAGCACTTCATACTCGGCTTCGTTATTGGATGCTGTGAAGTCAAATCTGATTGCGCAGTGGAATCGATGTTCTTTAGGTGTTACCAAAATCACACTGGCTCCAGTGTGGTGCTCGTTAGAAGAGTCTTCTGTGAACAACTTCCAAGAAGGGGTTTGGTTTTGAGGCTAAGACTCTTCTATCTATTCAGTGTCTGGAAGCCCAGTGAGCTCTACGACAAAGTCTGCTAGAGCTATTCCCTATACTGCTACTCACGGCGAATAAGAAGTATCAAACTGTCCAAGTTCAACCGCCCATTTCAACAATCGACCAGCGGCTTCTGGTTTTCGCAAGACTTGCCATAGGGGTTGGTCGGTTAGTACTGTGATGGGGTGTGCTTGGAAGTATGGCCGCAGCTTTCTGGAGACTAAGATCAAGCAGTAGGCAAATCTTTCAATGGGTGGGTACCACAGTTATGCTCCTATTCGCCATTTGCTTATATAATATACAGCTTTTTGCACATTTTCCTCCTCTTTTACCAAGACAGCACTAGCAGCATATTTTGTGACCGCCAAATAGATTAACAAAGTTTCTTTTTCAACCCGCTTAGATAGAATTGGTGGCTGCGACATATGAGACTTTAGAACCTGGAAAGCCTGCTCAAACTCCTCCGTCCACTCGAATTTTTTATTGCCCCTACGTAGATTAAAAAACGGGACGCACTTGTCCGTGGATTTAGAGATAAATCAACTTAAAGCGGCAATCCTCCCAGTTAAACTTCGAACATATTTGATCTTTTTGGAAATTTCACATCGATCAGGGCCTTGATCTTTTCGGGATTAGCTTTAATACGTTGTGAGTTCACTATAAATCCCAAAAATTTCCCTGATCCAACTCCGAAGGAACACTTAAGGGAATTTAGCTTCATCTGATATTTGTTCAAGATGTTGAAGCACTCTTGCAGATCCCCAATGTGTTCTTCTACCTTCTTTGACTTAACCAGCATGTCATCAACATATACTTCCATGTTTATATCGATCAGCTCTTTGAACATGCGATTGACTAATTGCTGGTAAGTCACACCAGCGTTTTTCAAACCAAAGGGCATTACTTTATAGCAGTAAAGCCCTGTATCGGTCCGAAAGCTCATGTGATCCCCATCAGGCAGGTGCATATTGATTTGATTGTATCCAGAGTATGCATCCATAAATATTAATGGCCATTAACTCATTAACATGGCATGTAATAAAACTATCTAGGTACTCTGTCTACTAATTGAGGTAGGTTGGATCACATGGTAGTATATGATAACCCATCTAGGTCCTCTGTCTACTAATCGAGGTAGGGTAAATCATAACTATAAACCATGAAAATGATAAAATTCTTGGGGCTTTCTATCTAAGCTCATATGCCCAAGGACTACAAAACATATTTATACATATACATATCATAACATAAACATATAAACACATATAATCTATCTTATTTTCCTTACCAAAAACTGGGATATGGAGACAAGAACGGGATTTGGAACACTCCTAAAACCAACAGTAAGAATGGTTAGTTTCTAAAGAAAAGAGATGAAAAGAAAACTAAACCATCCGAGTAGAAACTTACCGAAAAGAATCTTAAGTTCCAAGAAACTTAAACACCTAATTAAGAATCATAAACAAGAGTTAGGATCTGAAAGGAAATAAAAGAAAACTAAAGAACCATGAAGATATGAACTTAAGGATAAGAATACCTTGAATGATCTTATGACTTGATCTACAGCTCGATACTGAAATCTCACTATATCTCACTTCCCAAGTGTTTAGAAAAGCTTAGATTGATAAATCTTTTAGCCCAAAACCCAAGTGTTTCTCTCTATAGTAACCTTAGCAACTTGGAGGCTCTAAAGAATGAAGAAAATGGCTGAGTAATAGGTCTTATTTATAGAGTTCAAGGAGTGAAAGTAACCCATTTTATTTTGAATAGATAAATGAATATAAAATGAAAAATATTTGAATTTTCGTTCAACAGATGCCCAGAACTCGGTCAAAATCGTTCAAAGGCAAGTCTAAGTGGTTAAGGCTATTTTTAAATTTAAAAATCCTCAAGATTCAAAAATGGACTCCCAGGGGCGATATATCGCCTACCCTGGGCGATATATTTCCTAGACCATTTTACCGAGCCCCGTTTATTCATTCGTGCGAAGTCAACGTGTTTTTTGTATCTCCCGTAGGCGATATATCGACCCCTATAACTACGATATATCGGCATACATTGATATATTAAACACGTATTTGCACTTTTTCAGCATATTTTGAATTGATTATATAGCTTTGACTAAGTCAAAACGTGATCCTAATAGCTGCTGGAAGGTTCTAGAGTTTCTAGATCTTTCTTTTATTTAAACTATTCATCAAAAATACTTAAATCCTTAATAAACACGATTATGAAAAATGTCATGCTCTTATAAATTCTATCTAAACCTTAGGTTATAATAAATAATATTTCTAAGACTAGTAATATTAATCAAACTTTATGTTATAATTAATATTTCTAAACTATAGGTTAAACTTATAGAATCCATAACTGTTGCTATGAGTTTCCAACTAAGTCCCGGCTTGAACCAAAATCCACAGAATCTAACATACTACAAACTATGCTAACTACTATTACTATCTAGCTAAGTAAAATTCCGGGACACTACAAAACCTTCCTTAGGGGGGCAGAAACAAAGTCGCCTCGAGGCCCTATTCATATCTCATGTTGTTGTTCTAATAATGGAGACCATAGGTCACATTGAGATGTTCACCTTCTCCTACTTACTATTTTAGAAAAAAAAACGTGTTTTATTAAACTAATAAATTAATTACTAGTTTATTAATAACCTATGAATGTAATTAATTACAAAATACATTTAATTATAAAAGAGCATGTTTCTACAATTAATGTGATCTAGATAATTACCCATTACATTCAACTAACTTTACTAAAACATTTTTTAAATAAAGTTTGTTATCTTAAAGGCCTATAAAAACTATTGTCTTTATTATGGTGTAAGCTACCATGTTTTAACTAATTTAATACTTATTAGTTTACATGCAATTGATTTCTCCAAAACAATTCACATAAATAATTAGGACAATCCTAAATAATCATGTTTCTAAAAAAATCTGTGATTAATGAAAATTGTGTGGGGTTTCATGAATGGCATGTAATTGACTAATGCATGATCATGTTATCAATCAAACATTAATTAACATTCATTTAAATAAATACAATAAATAAAAAATAAATGATGAGTCGAGTACTATTGGGTATTTCTAAATTTACAACCTTTAAAAAATATAAATAAAATTTCAAATATAGCCTATGACTTGTTTTCAAGACTCCAAGAATGCTTCTCCTCTCTTTTAGGCTTTCTTGCAAATCTTTAGGAATTTGTTAGGCCCACCTAATTAATTAGAAACTAACTATCCAATTAATTAATTTAATTAAAACTAACTTTTAATTAAATAACTATTTATGTCATCTTCTTAATTTAGTTGAATTTAAATAATTAAATAATCAAATTCAAATAATTATTTAAACTTAAGATAAAATCTTAACCAACTAACAGATATTTTATTTTTCTAATAAAAATAAAATAAGATAATCAATCTTTTAAATTCAAACAATTTAAAATTAATTAAATAAAAGAATATTGCACAAAAATAGGATCTAACTTGGGCATCAAGAATGGTGGCCTAGACCACTAGGGTCGGTTGCACCATGGGAGCCAAGGGCTCAGGTTGGTGGCTACGCAGGTGGCTCGAGCTGGCTGTAGGCACACAGGGGGCGGGTGTGCAGGGAGCCACGGGGCTGGGCTGCAGGCGTGCAGGGCAGGTGCGCATGCGCGCGTGAGCCTGATGCGCAGGTGGCTACGTGCCTAGGTGCATGCCGCTAAGGCTCGGGTCCTTCTCTTTATGTACAAATTTTGAATTTCACGAAATAAAATTACAAAAATCCTATGCCAATTATGGCTTACACAAGATCTAGAAAATTGAAAATCATAACCCAATAACACCATATAATTAATGATTCATCATTCAACCAAACATTCAAAAACATATTCATCCATTCAATATATATATATATCAACATACATATAACAGATGCAAGAAACTCATACAATATTTAATATATATAGACTGCTCTGGTACCTATTGTTGGTATTAAAAGAGAAAATAAAAGATACGTAGCGGAGGAATGGGTCATTTTTAATAATTATTAATATCAGCCAAGATCATACGCATATATATATATATATTAAATGACATACAATCAGATTAGAGATTACCCCTTGTAGCCTATCATGTGTCTTCAAATTTTTTTGTTAAAATCATTGATCTTCCTATCCAGGTTCTAAAGACTCGCACCTTGATCTTCCAGACCAATCCTCAAACACACAAGGACGTGTGTGGGCATGTAGGACTCAAAAGATTGATTTATGACTCTCTAGATGTACTCAACACATGAGATCTAAAGAGGTTTGATAGAGAGAAGTGGAATTGAATAGTTTTTCATGTTTAGGAAAAATTGTCGCTTCTGTTTCTGAGAGAGTCTGTGTCTAACAATAATTTCTTTTTAGGTTTATAAAGATAATTAATTAATTTAATTAATCATTATTTTTATTAAAATAAAATTGATCAATTATAAAATATTTAGTTATTTAATTTAAATTATATTTAAAAAATAATAATGAAATAAACAAATTATTTGAAATTCAAAATTCAAATCTCAGGGATAGGAAATATCCTTGTCTGGCGCCACTCACTGTGCAGTATAGTGAGTTATATGAGCCACATTTGGGTTTTCCCTAATTTTCTTATTTTTTTATTTAATTAATATTAAAGACAATATATTTATTCCAAAATAAATGTCAATTAATTCAAAATTAACTTTATCTTAAAATATCAGTTTCAAATAAATAAATAAATATCTTATTCTAAATAAGATAACTATTAATCTCTCTTTATATATTAATCCAAACAAGATTAATATTTTTTTTAACCTATAGTTTTTCAAAATAAAAAATATATAGCTAAATAATTAATTAATTCATAATTAATCAATTTCCCATAACTATCACATAATTATTTCATTGCCTTAGAAAATTAATTCCTTTGCAATTAAGTCCTTCTCTTTACAAATCTTTCTTTTGACATCCTTACCCCTGACAGTGTAGGACATAGGTGATTTGGGGACCATAGACCTATAATACGAAGCTCCAATAAACCAGATTATTAATCAAACCCTTTATTCCAATATTCTTATTTATTAATTCCATAATTACTCCACTATAAATATGGAATTGCACTCTTAGTATTTATAGAATTATATTTACAGAGTTTTCTCTTGTAGTCTATTGATATAATCAATAAATGTAGCTTTGTCCTCCATTTATTGGTTCGTTAATTAGAGCTGGTCAAGATTACCGTTTTACCCTTCTAATTACCTCTTGATGCTTAAGTACTATTAACTCACTAGAGAATAATTAATCTATAATCAAATTATAGATTTGAGCTCAATAACTATTCTATTTCAGAATTAACCCTTAAGGGAACATTTGATCAGTTAGGAAATTATGGATTCCATTATTGTAATTCATGTTCCCAGCCATTCATGATATTGAATCTCCAAAACAAAAGTCATTAGACTCATTATACTAAGAATCATTAACAAGTGAATCAAAATATTAAATAAACACAAAAGGAGTTTATGAATACTCTAGATTTAGACTGATCTACAAATGATCATCTATTATGATAAGAATCAAATCTATATGTCAAACAGTAATTTTATAAAGATAATTAATTCTTACATGTCCAGACATATATAATCTATATTTTATACATCACATTTACTAAGATGTCTATCCACATCAGTAATCCGAATCTAGATCACTTGCATTCCGTATGCTTAGTAAACCGCACTAGTAATCATTCATTAAAGATTCCTTACTTTAATATGTTACAGGCTATTTTATTCATTATATATGATCTTAATTCTCTCGTACTAATACAAGATCATATTCTCATGAATGAATAAGGAATTTTCTTAAAATTATCATATAATTAATTCAAACAATAATTATAATATTCAAATATATAATAAAATTGTCCTTTTTATTTAATTCAATAAAATGTCTTTACATGCTTTTAGGACATTAATCCTAACAATTTTGTGGGATATGAATTTGAGCTTCCACACCTAGGTTTTTCACTAGGGTTTCGACCACCTAGTCTATAAATAGGATGAGAAGTGTTGTCTTCTCTTTTAGCCACTTGAAACCGAAATCAAAAGGAAAAAAAAAAAAAAAACGCAAAGCTTTGGTGCTAGAGGAAAGGAAAGCAAAGCTTTGGTAATGCTTAATTTGTAGTTTAGATTATGTTTTCTTCCTTCCTTTTCTAATTTAGATTAGTATATGTTTTGATAATCAAGGTTTGGGTTTCAGAGACATATCCCAAAGGGACACAAGCTTTGGGTTCGATCACCATTAAGAAAATTAAAGTAAGGATTTATAGCTTTTGGTTTTGGAAATGGTTATAGTGTAGTGGCTGCCTTATTTTGTGGGATTTTGGAATATAGTTCAAATGGTTTTGTGTCTTGTTGATTAAAAGTTCTAATGCAAGCACGTATGAAATGGTGATTTTGAGAAATGGGTTTTCAGGGTTCGGCTAGCATGGTAAATGGGTTATGAAAATTGTTTTGATTATTCTATCTTATTTCTATGAATTGTTTGAGAAGCATAATGCATGCTAGGATGTCATGATGTATGTTGTTGAGCTATTTTGGTGCATAGGTTTCGACCACTATATTTTTTAAAGGGTTTTTGGGTTTGTTTTGGATGAATCACTATTGCGTTGTATATTTCATACATTAGGGAGCATGTTAGAGTTGCTTGATAAACCAAAAACTATTTTGTGAGCACTATGAGATTCGGCCATGACATTGTTTTAGGAATAGATATCTATTTTAAATTGATTCAAGGCATGATGAATATTTATGTACTAAAACTAATAGAAAAGCATGCTAGGTTTTGTGTATTATTATTTTTTTCATGAGCATGGTGTACTATGATTCTTGTCTTGCTGATTTGAATAAAGAAGCATGATGTGATTTTGTGGTAAACTTGGTTGTTAACTCCTATGTGTATGTCAGCCTAAGCTATATTGCTTGGTGTGTTATTGTTCTAGATGCGTAAATGAGATTAAGGATTATTAGGGACTTGCATAAGATGTTAGAAAGCATGTTAGACCTATCTATGTATTGTTGGATTGGTCATTTTATAATTCTATGTTACTTGCTGAATTTTATTGTTTATATATTTATTTAGCAATCATGAGTAAACTAGGAGTGAGTTTCATGCCATGATTTCATGATATATGCTAAAGATGAAAATGATTAGTTTCATATATTTTGCTCTTGCATTTCATTAAGATAATCTATAATTTTATGTGATCTTATATGCTTAAAAGATAAAAGCAAATAAATGAATAACACATGAATTTTATTTTTAGGTTTATGAGATTAGCAAGCATGTGTATCTGAAGGTGGATTTTGTGCCATGATGATATTGTATTTATAATTATGAATATTAAGCAAGTTGGTATATATGTTTGGGTTAAAGTTTGGTATCCTTTGTCTATTGTTGATTTATGCCATGATTAGTTTGTGAGTTTTGGTTTTGGTTTTGATTTTTGGGATTAAGTCTTGATGCATGATTTCCAATGGTTTTGTACGCCCTGGTTTTCACGCGGGTTGTTTAGCAGGACGAGCCTCGGACTAAACATGATTTAGTCCGAGGCTCCCACAGGCCAGAGGCTCTATTTCCAGGACGGGCCCTTTCTAGCTCAAGGGGGTCCTGTTTCAAGCTTGCGCTTGTTGCACCAGGAGCTGGGAATAACATCCGGCGACCACGGACGGATAAGCTCGGGTTATGGATTGCTCTGGTAGCGAGCTTATCAGGAAGCTCTGACCCTATGGGAAGTCAACACGCAAGATAAACGTGCATATTCCTGCCATCACGTGTCCGATATCCCCCTGACTTCTTGGACACGCAGCAGGAACGTGCGTATTCAGACACCCACGGACGAGTTGGGCCGTGCGGCCCATTATCTCCTTCCATACTGATTAGACCACACTTGTGTGTCAGGTTTAGGAATTAATCATGAATATCACAGACTTGATATGACAAATGGTAAGGTCACAGGATGACCTCCCTACCAACTTCCAGGTGCCTTCTCCAATAAATATGGAGACCCTGGGAGTTGATAGGGGTTGGAAAAATAGTCTTTTAAGAACTATATACTTTGTAAACCAATTACCCAGAAAATATCAATAATATTGACTAGTGGAGTAGAAGGATTTTAACCTTCGAACCACTTAAAAACGTGTCTTGAGTCACCTAGTTCTTTCCCCAAAGATTTCATATCTGTGACGGTTCTACTTTTAGTACTAATCTCTTTCTCTTCTTCTCTTAATTATCTGTTGCCGAAGAACCGCGTCAACAGTTTGGTGCTTTCATTGAGAGCAAGTCCGATTAGTACTACCACAAACATACAACTATGGTGACCACTCGATCCAAACATGGCAACGAGACAGAACAGCATGATGGGCAGGAGGCCCGCCATGTTGCCCTCCCTGATGAGCAAGTTCCTGAAGTCCAGCAGGGGCCAGGAAAGCAGCCGGCCGGCCAAGACGATACTGGTAGTTTGGTGCCCCGACCGCCTCATCCAAATCCATGTTATTACACTGCGGTGGAGATGGAGAATGCTCAGCTGAGGAGCCAGCTAGCAGCAGCTGGTCAGCAAATCCAAGATGTTCTGAGTCGACTACCCCCTCTCACAACCAACGGTAACGTTGGAGAGAGGCAAGGCGAGGCTCCTAAGTCTCGCCGGAGTAATCGATCCAGGCATAGCCGTTCGGGTAGACTCCCTGCAGCCAACTCCACCCCTTCATCACGCCATCAAGAGGCGAACTTCAGGGAAATGCCTCGGACCGAACAGCAGCAGTACAGCCGTTCGGTTAGGACGTCAACCCCTAGCTCTCAGCCTTCCTCGAGGACGCCCAGATGAGATCGAGGAAGTTCCCAAAGGAGGGCCGAGGAGATCCGGAGACGTCAGCCCGTCCCCGAAGAACGTCCAGTTCCTCGTCCAGCTCGCCCAGCGCGAAACCAGCAAGCCGGCAGGGCCGAGAGGCCCCCACCAAATTTAGTTCGTCCGGACGGCACTAGGATCGCCTCTCCGGTCAGGCATCCTCCTTCTCCCATCAGATACCCGTCTCCTCAGCCCGTCCGAGACATCCCGACCTACGAAAATAGTAGGAGAGACCCGCCATCGGCCGGGCCTTCCCGGCGCAGCAGGGTGCCGGGGGAAGGATCAGGTCGCAGCCGCCAAAGACGCACCTCGAGCCTGTCCAGCAGGAGTCACTGGACCGGTAGTGCACGGAGTGATCTTTCGGGAGGAGACCTGCGACAGCGACTAAGTTCAGCACAAAGTCACCATACTACCCAGGGAGGCGACCTTCGAGATCGCCTCAACTCTCACAGAGAGGATCGAGTTAGGGATGGTAGCCAGGCCCGCTCAGTTGGGGTCCGATCCGAAGTACGTAACGGCGGGAATGCCCCAAATGACCTATCTCAAGATAGGAGGGGCAACAACCCGCCTAATATGTACAACGGGTCCGGAGCTGGTGAACAGCCCCGGAATAACCCGGGATCTCAGGAGAAGACCCTAGAGCGCTTAACTCAGATGGAGGAGCTGATGACGAAGCTCCTGTCGGAGAAAGAAAAAGACGAATATGATTCAGGGGATGAGATGGAACTCTTCGCCCCCAATATAGCAGCAACGACATACCCTTCTAGCTTTCGTATGCCTCACTTGTCAATGTTCAACGGGGATGGAGACCCGTCTGACCACTTAGGGATGTTCAACACCCTAATGATGGCTCATAACATCGGACCAGAGCTTCGTTTCTTGATCTTTCCTTCAACCCTAACTGGACCTGCCAGGCAGTGGTTCAAACAAAATAAAAGGCAGTCAATCAGCTCTTGGAAGACCTTTTCGGCTGACTTCAAGAGGGCATTCCGCGCCTCTCAGGCCGCCCGAGTCCAGGCCGACTCCCTAGCTAACGTGAGACAGCAACCTGGAGAGACGCTAAAAGCCTACTTGAGCAGATTTGCAAATGTCGCTGCTCGAGCCAGAGACGCCGATGACAGCTCCAAACTCATGGCTATGAGGACCGGGATCCTAGTAGGCGGAGATCTGTGGAAGGATATTCAAAGGAGGGGGGTCAGCTCGGTTAGTGAATTCCTTAACAGAGCCCAAGAGTGGATAAACTTGGAAGAAGCTGAAGCTTCAGCCGCGGGGACCAGCCAGGTCCTCGAGAAGCCCGCTGGGACGGGAACAGAGATCGTATTGGCGACTCCCGACGTCGCGCAGAGTAACCAGACCGGTGGCGGCAAAAGAAAAGGAAATGGTGAAAACAGCCAGCACGGTCAAAATAAGAATAAGTCCGCGGATAAATTCAAGCCCGTGTTCACAACGTATACTGAGCTCACCCAGACCAGAGAGAATATTTTCCTGGCCAATGTTACGCGAGTCCCCTGGAAAAGGCCGGAGCCAATAAACCACCCTAAGGGAAAGAGAGACGCTTCCAAATTCTGCCGTTTTCATAACGACGTCGGGCACAATACCGACGACTGCAGGCACCTCAAAGATGAAATCGAGACTCTCATCCGAGCAGGTCCGTTGGCGCAATACTCGCGGAACAGAGTCCCGACAAGTCGACCTGCTCCGGAGATCCCAGCCAGTCAACCTGGACCTCGGGTAGATCAGGACGTCCTTCCCCCTGTGGTCGAGGGAGAGATTTCCACCATCTCTGGAGGACCACACATGGCTGGCACGAGCAAAGGCGCCCAGAAGAGGTATGTGAATGAGGTGAAGGCCCACAATGGAGCGGAGTTCATCCCGGAATAGCGTCAATCAAAACAACAAAGATTAGAGAAACAACCAATCACTTTCACGGAGGAAGACGCGAGCCATGTCCAATTCCCTCATAACGATCCCTTGGTCGTAGCAGTCCAGCTCGCCAACCGGAGAGTAAGGAGAGTGTTAGTGGACAATGGGAGCTCGGTGAACCTCCTATTCCGGTCCACCTTAGAAAAAATGGGCTTGACCGTCTCCGAGCTGAAGGCAACCTCGATGATGCTATATGGTTTTTCAGGGGAAGGATCAGCAGCGATAGGGACGATTGAGCTAGTGATCACCCTAGGAAACGAGTCCCGAACAGTGTCTAAACTACTCGAATTTGTAGTCATTGACTGCTCCGCTGCCTACAACGCCATTTTGGGCCGACCTACGCTCATTGCTTTCGAGAGTATCACGTCCGTCCGGCACCTCGCCATGAAGTTCCCTACTTCAACAGGGGTCTGTACTATCAAGGGCGATCAACTCGCTGCCAGGGAATGCTACAGCATTTCCATGAAGGGAAAATCTAAACCCGGGCAGGTGACGATGGCCATTCAGGATGAAGAGGAATCTCAGGGACCCAAGGCGGCTCCTAAGATTGAAAAACCTCGGGTTTCCGAAGACGAAGAGCTCGCCCTAAGTGAGGACATTGACCCCCGAGTAGGCGAGGACAGGTCCGAGCGCCAAGCTATTGAAGAGCTCGAGGAGGTAGGCATCGATGAACAAAACCCGTCACGGACGGTTAAGCTCGGAAAGAACCTCTGCGATAGAAGAAAGGCGGAACTGACTGCGTTTCTACAGAAAAACCTGGACGTATTCGCATGGTCGCACGAGGACATGATAGGGATCAGTCCGAGCATAATCATGCACACGCTCCACCTAGACAAAAGCGTCCCTGCCAAGTCTCAAAAGCAGAGGCGTTTAGGGACAACCCGAGCCGAAGCCCTTGAAGAAGAAGTAGCCCGGCTCAAAAAATGTGGCTTTATCCGCGAAGCCAGATTTCCCATTTGGGTTGCCAATCCCGTGTTAGTTCCAAAGCCCAATGGGAAGTGGCGGACCTGTATCGACTTTTCTGACCTGAATAAAGCCTGCCCCAAGGATTGCTTTCCATTACCGAGGATCGATCAATTGGTGGATGCCACGGCGGGGCACGAGCTCATGTCCTTCATGGATGCGTACTCGGGCTACAATCAGATCGCGATGAATCCAGCAGACCAGGATCATACCAGCTTCATGACCCTGACTAATGTCTATTGCTATAAGGTCATGCCGTTCGGTCTTAAGAATGCCGAGGCTACCTACCAAAGGCTGGTAAATAGAATGTTCGCGGACCAGATCGGGAAAAACATGGAGGTGTACGTCGATGATATGCTTGTCAAGTCAAAGATTGCCAGCAACCACGTCACCGATCTGGAAGAATGCTTTAACATACTGCGAGAATATGGCATGAGGCTCAATCCTCAGAAGTGCACTTTCGGTGTCACATCGGGGAAATTCTTGGGTTTCATAGTCAATACCTGAGGAATCGAGGCAAACCCCGACAAGATCAGGTCACTACTCGAGCTTCCTTCCCCCAGGTCGCGGAAAGATGTCCAAGGCCTCACAGGAAGAGTGGCAGCACTGAACCGGTTCATTTCCAAATCGACCGACAAGTGTTTGCCCTTCTACAACCTGCTCCGGGGAAACAAGAAGTTCGAATGGACAGTAGAGTGTGAAAACGCATTTCTCGACCTAAAAACGCACCTGGCTGAGCCGCCTGTGCTGTCAAAGCCCAGGGTAGGAGAACCTCTTTTCCTCTACATGGCCGTCACTGAGGACGCAGCTAGTGCTGTTCTGGTACGAGAAGAGGACCAGGCTCAGAAACCGGTTTATTACATCAGCAAGAGACTCCTCGGAGCTGAGTCAAGGTACCCATTGATGGAAAAACTGGCGTTCTGCCTAATCACGGCCTCGCGAAAACTCAGACCATACTTCCAGTCCCACTCTGTACACGTCATGACCGATCAGCCTTTAAGGCAGGTTTTGCAAAAGCCTGAAGCCTCGGGACGCTTGCTGAAGTGGGCGGTCGAACTCAGTCAGTTCGAGATTTTCTATACTCCCCGAACTACCATAAAAAGTCAAGCCTTGGCCGACTTCGTGACAGAATGCGCGGGATTCCATGAGATCCCATCAGAAGACTCACCTCAGGTCGCCTCCTCAAGTTCATCGTGGAAGATCTTCGTTGATGGCTCATCTAACGAGAACGGCTCCGGGGCCGAAATCATTCTGATATCCCCAGAGGGGCATAGATTCCACTCGGCGCTAAGGTTTGGATTCAAGGCGTCTAACAACGAGGCAGAGTACGAAGCCTTGTTAGCTGGACTTAGGATAGCTAGTGAGCTAAAGGGAAGCTCTGTCCAATGCTTCAGCGACTCCCAGCTCGTGGTGAATCAGGTTCTAGGCGAGTATCAGGCGCGGGGTCCCAAGATGGCCTCCTATTTGGCTAAGGTAAAATCCGAACTGTCCGCGTTTGGGCAAGGGTCGATCGAGCAGATACCTCGGGAGCAGAACGCCAACGCAGATGCTCTCGCCAAGCTCGCCACCTCGGGAGAGACAGAAACCCTGGGATTGGTGCCAGTTGAGTTCTTGGAGAAACCTAGCATAGACGGAGATCGAGCAGATATTGAAATGATTGACATCAGGCCGACCTGGATGACTCCCATTGTTGAGTACCTCGTCGAGGGAAAGTTACCCGAAGGGCGCAACGACGCACGACGAGTCCTTTATCAAGCTCCGAGGTATACGCTAGTCGAGGGGGTGTTGTACCAACGTGGGCATTCCTTACCTCTCCTCCGGTGCGTTCTTCCAAGTGAAGCGAAGGCCATCCTGCAAGAAATTCATGACGGGTTCTGCGGAGATCACGCTAGGGGGCAAAGCCTGGCCTTGAAGATCCTTCGGCAGGGTTATTACTGGCCGACTCTGTCCAAAGACTCGATCTCATATATAAAAAAGTGCGACAAGTGTCAGCGGTTCGCCGCGGTTGCGCGAGCTCCTCCGACCGAGCTAAAAACGATTTCGTCTCCCTGGCCCTTCGCCATTTGGGGGATAGATCTAATAGGCGCCCTGCCCACCGGAAAGGGCGGGGTCCGTTACGCCGTGGTTGCCATTGACTACTTCACCAAGTGGGCCGAAGCAGAACCGTTGGCGACAATAACATCGAAAAAGGTGCTAGACTTCGTGGTTAAAAGCATCATATGTCGATTTGGCCTACCCAAAAAGATCGTCTCCGACAATGGCACTCAATTTGACAGCGATCTGTTCACCGAATTTTGTGAAAGGCACGGAATTGTGAAAAGCTTCTCGTCCGTGGCCTATCCCCAGGCGAACGGCCAGGTCGAGGCTGTCAATAAAACTCTGAAGGCAAGCCTCAAGAAGAGGCTAGATGAGGCAAAGGGGATCTGGCCAGAACAGCTCCCCCAAGTTCTGTGGGCCTATAGGACCTCACATCGGACTCCCACGGGTCACACTCCTTTCTCCCTAACCTTTGGAAGTGAAGCAGTCCTCCCCGTGGAGGTGAAGGTCCTGTCACACAGGGTCCGGTCCTACGACCAAGACGGGAACCACGAGCTCCTATGCCGCTCCTTAGACTTGGTGGATGAAAGGCGAGAGGATTCACAACTCCAGCTCGCCCTTTATCAACAGAAAATCACTCGCTACTTCAACACTAAGGTCAAAAGACGTGCCTTTAACGTCGGTGATTTGGTCTTGAGGAGAGTTTTCCTGGCCGGGAAAGATCCCAAAGATGGGGTTTTGGGACCAAGCTGGGAAGGACCATACCAAGTCATCAAAGTCATCAAAGAGGGAACTTATAAGTTAGCTCGACTTGGTGGAGGGACGGTCCCGCGGACTTGGAATGCTATCCACCTAAAGAAATATTATCAATGAGCCATTTGTAAGGCCTAGAAGGTCACCTTCCATGTATAAATAAAAATCAAATCTTTCTCGTTATTTGCAAGTGTAATTCTAAAGTAACAACGAAAGACCCTTTCCCAGTTACTTGGGCGGCATATGGTACCTGGATATAACCAGGTCTCCTTAACGACTTAGGTGTTAATTTTTATCTACGGATAAGAGTTATCACAAACTAAGTCCTATCCTGGTCTTAACCAGGTCACAAAACTTAGAAGTTAACTAAAATTTGTTGACCGTGGTTCTTCCTTAAAGAGCCCGGGATACGGATAAAAGTTGACGCGAACTAAGTTTTTCAAAATAAGTTCCTGGTCTTAACCAGGTCACAAAACTTAGAAGTTAACTAAAATTTGTTGACCGTGGTTCTTCCTTAAAGAGCCCGGGATACGGATAAAAGTTGACGCGAACTAAGTTTTTCAAAATAAGTTCCTGGTCTTAACCAGGTCACAAAACTTAGAAGTTAACTAAAATTTGTTGACCGTGGTTCTTCCTTAAAGAGCCCAGGATACGGATAAAAGTTGACGCGAACTAAGTTTTTCAAAATAAGTTCCTGGTCTTAACCAGGTCAGAAAACTTAGAAGTTAACTAAAATTTGTTGACCGTGGTTCTTCTTTAAAGAGCCCGGGATACGGATAAAAGTTGACGCGAACTAAGTTTTTCAAAATAAGTTCCTGGTCTTAACCAGGTCACAAAACTTAGAAGTTAACTAAAATTTGTTGACCGTGGTTCTTCTTTAAAGAGCCCGGGATACGGATAAAAGTTGACGCGAACTAAGTTTTTCAAAATAAGTTCCTGGTCTTAACCAGGTCAGAAAACTTAGAAGTGAACTAAAATTTGTTGAACGCGGATCTTCTTTAAAGAGCCCGGGATACAGATAAAGTTAACTCGAACTAAGTTTATAAAAATCAAGAGATGAATTGTAACCAAATGCATAAAAATATATATGTCAAACTGGCTGAGCAAATTGTCTCGGGGCGGAAAAGCCTCACATAAAAAAGAGAATTACAATAGAAAGAGTTCAAAATACTTAAACGAGAAGTGTCTTAAGCTCCATCAGTTGGCCCTTTGGAGGTCGCGGTCTCATCCTGCTCCGCCGCGACAGAGGCCTCTCCAGTCTCCGATGGAGGAACCTCCTTATTTAGGCGGGCTTGGAGCTGCGGCAACAAGAATGCCCAGAGGTCCGGCGGCATGAAAGAAAAGTCCGCGTCCGGATTGTGGGACCAGCAGTGATAGAACAGGTATTGTAAGGACTGCTCCGATACGACCCGCTCGTCTTTCAGGGCGGCCTGGGAGGCCTGGGCTTCGGCCTTCGCCGCCTCAAGATCTGTCCGCGATGCGGCCAGGGAGTTTTTAAGCTCTTGGTTCTCGGAGCGGATCTTCTCTAGCTCGGCTTTAGAGGCCGCCAGCGCGTCTCTCGCCTCCTGAGACTCCTGGAGGGCGGTCTGGCGATCAGCTTCCAAACCCTCGAGCTGGGCCTTGGTCTTAACAATGCCTCTGTATGCGGCAGCAATGCCCTGCAAGAAAAGAATGATAAATTAACAAACTGGAAGGAAAAAGGCGGCGTGTGAGTGTTAAAGCCTTAAAAGAAGGGGGCACTTTACCGTTAAGGTCATGTCCATCGCAGACTCTATAACTCGGACCGGGCTCGTTGTTTCGATGGCCCGGAGCTCCTTCTCCCTGATATTGTAGAAATGGCTGACGGCGTAGCTAGCCGACTCATACACCGTACCCCGGAATTCTTCGGGCATCTTCTCCAGAGCCCGGGGGTCGACCTGGATACGCACATCCGGGGCTGCCGCGGCCAGATTCCCGACCTCTATTACCCCGTCCTGGGCGGCTAGTGGAGATCGTTGGGGTGGCGGGTGCATGAGCCCTGTCCTGGCAACAGGGAGGTCCGCCCCCGCGACCTGGGATGGCGGGGCTTTCTCCTTCTCCTTAGCCGGGGATTTGGTGGAGGCCCCAGCCGAGCTCTTTAACCTCGGCCCTGCTGGGGGATTCCCACCGAACACAACGCCCCGCAGACTATTCCCGGGCTGAGACATCTCTTCTGCTAAGAACAAAAAACATGGTTATTACAAGGTAGCAATCATGCAGAAATAAAGACAAAAGGTTCAAAGGAAATAAGAAAGAAAATACTAAGGGAGCCCTACCCCCCGAGCTGGAAGAGCCTAAGACGATTATCTCGCAAACTGGCGAAGGTTCTGACTCGGGGCTGGACTCTTCTACGTACTGCCTAATCCCCGGAGCATAGACGCCCCGCTAGAGCGCAGGCCACGTGCGTAAGTTGGTCCCGTACTCCTCAAAAAGGACCGACCTAAAGGCTAGGGTATTATCTACTACTACGGTACCCTTAGGCCGACTCTCTTGGTTGTCCAGCACGAGCTGGTCAACGCAGTGGAGCAAGAGCGTGTCCAGGTCCGGATTCCTTGAGTGACGATGGACAAGCTACCTAGGGTTGAACCTAACCAGCCGGGGGTCTGCAGTGGCCCTATCTACGTTCTTAAATAAGTAAGAGTTACCTTGACCGGAAGGACCCGCGGCTGCTCCGGATTGGGCCCTCTCCTCGCTCATCCCCTGGGCGACCTCCAAGGTCCTCTTCCTATTCATCACCAGAGGAACTTCCTCACCTTCTTCCTCGCCTTCGTCGTCTGCGACCTCCTCCGCGACGATCGGTCTGTTGACACGAGCTGGGGGAGGCCCCCGGGGCCTTTTCAAATTCAAAGTCTGATTTGGGAAAATCAGCTTGCAGAATACCATCGTCTCGTCCGTCACGAGCACGCGGTAGTCTTTCTCACTGGGGGGCAAGTTCGCCAGTGTATCGTATTGACCCCCGAGGGTCACAGACTTTTCGGTCCTCGCGTAGATGGCTGCAAGGTTGGTTGAAGTCAGAAGTGGAATAAGGGAAGAGCTAAAATAAGATAACCTTTAAAAGGCGAGCTAAATCAAGGATCACTTACGAGGACGGTTGAAATAGTGATGATCGCAGTTTCGGAACCCAGTTAACATGAAAAACTAGTCTTTGAAGTCGTTTGGATGGCTCGGCAGCTCGATCACTGCTGCTGTGTTAGGGAAATGGGTTAAGTAATAGAACCCGTCGCCTCGCCCCCGCTGGTCCGGGCTGGCTTTGAGGCAAAAGAAATATAGAATATCAGCAGGAGTGGGGACCTCCCACTCATGCTTTTGAAACAAATACCTCAATCCCGCCAACAGACGGTATGAGTTGGGGGGGAGCTGAAATGGGGCCAACCTCACATAGTTCAGAAAATCAGCAAAATACTGATCCAGGGGGAGGAAGGTCCCTGCCTTGAAGTGTTCACCGCTCCAGGCCGCGAACGACTCGTCGAGCGGCGTGCAGCTCTGCTCCCCATCAGCAGCAGGTCGGGCGATCACGGAGGCCACCCCCAGGGGAATGTTGTGGTTGAGGAAGATTTTGGTGATCTTTGCCTGGTCGGTTATCTTCGAGACGATTCTCTCCACCTCGAAAAACGCGTCAGGGGCCACCTCGGCTTGCTTCTCCACCGCCGGCCCAAAGCGAGGAATTGGCGAGCTGGTCACCACCGCCTTTCCTTTATCCTGCTGGGAGGACGAACTTCCCACATTCTTCTGTGGCAGATTTCTCTTTGGAGCCATCTGGTAGCCTATCGAACAAAAGAAAACACTTTAGAAAAGGCGACCCAAGCAGGAGGGTGAAGCAAGTATTAAGTACATGAGCTGGGGTAAGCCCAGCCCGTGGAGAGTGGTGCCACGCGTTCCAAGGAACACGCGCCTATGCCCTCAACAGATCCCAGATTACTCAGAATTCGTGTGTCAGAGGGCTCAGAGTAAAAAATTGCCTTGGGGGGAAAATTTCAACAGGCAAGGCGTGGCAAAACCGCTTTTAAGGCGTATTCCCTAAGCTACCCGGTTTTTGCACCCAAAATTCCTAAGGATCCTACCCAGAAATTGTTCCTAAGAGAGAACCGTGGAACCCATATTCTAAGACGATGTCCCATGGAAAGTGTGCCCTAATCTAAGAAGGGCTGTCACCCTCCATATCCGCGCGACCCAGAAAACCTCTGCATGTGGCTACAGTAAAAAAATTTACCTAAGCTACAGTGGCATGCTTTCAAAAATAAACAGGGACAGAAGACTTACAGTATATGGTTAGATGGTGAGCGAGGTTGCTGCGCTGGTAGGAGCTTCGTTGGCACAGTGGTCTCCAAGGCTTTGAAGGAACTCGTACGCTTAAGCTTCGTGAACGGAGAAGATGAGAGCAATGGAAATGAGGGTTTTGTTCTTCGGAAGGTCAAAGAGAAAAGAAGGAAATTTGAGAGGTTCTGAATGGTAAGGTGGCCCGTGCGTGGGATGACCACCCCCTTTTATATAAGGGAAGGATCACGTGTAAAAGGCTCTTGGGAGACCCTCCACTCGAAATGTGAAACGACGGCTGGACAGTAGGCTAGGCCATTTAATGCGATTCTCGTAGAGTGTACCGTCGCCACCTACGGCGTTCCACATATCAGACGCCTGCGAAAAGCATGGAATACGAAGGGTTGTGGGGGAAGTCTAAAAGCCCCTACTATGGTCTCCCATATCTGACGTCATGCACCACGACCAGGAGCTTGGGGGGCAGATGTACGCCCTGGTTTTCACGCGGGCTGTTTAGCAGGACGAGCCTCGGACTAAACATGATTTAGTCCGAGGCTCCCACAGGCCAGAGGCTCTATTTCCAGGACGGGCCCTTTCTAGCTCGAGGGGGTCCTGTTTCAAGCTCGCGCTTGTTGCACCAGGAGTTGGGAATAACATTCGGCGACCATGGACGGATAAGCTCGGGTTATGGATTGCTCCGGTAGCGAGCTTCTCAGGAAGCTCTGACCCTATGGGAAGTCAACACGCAAGATAAACGTGCATATTCCTGCCATCACGTGTCCGATATCCCCCTGACTTCTCGGACACGCAGCAGGAACGTGCGTATTCAGACACCCACGGACGAGTTGGGCCGTGCGGCCCATTATCTCCTTCCATACTGATTAGACCACACTTGTGTGTCAAGTTTAGGAATTAATCATGAATATCACAGACTTGATATGACAAATGGTAAGGTCACGGGATGACCTCCCTACCAACTTCCAAGTGCCTTCTCCTATAAATATGGAGACCCTGGGAGTTGATAGGGGTTGGAAAAATAGTCTTTTAAGAACTATATACTTTGTAAACCAATTACCCAGAAAATATCAATAATATTGACTAGTGGAGTAGAAGGATTTTAACCTTCGAACCACTTAAAAACGTGTCTCGAGTCACCTAGTTCTTTCCCCAAAGATTTCATATCTGTGACGGTTCTACTTTTAGTACTAATCTCTTTCTCTTCTTCTCTTAATTATCTGTTGCCGAAGAACCGCGTCAACAGGTTTTAAGATGCCAAAATGGTAGCAAGCATGCTAGGAAAATTAATAGGTAATTAGTTAAGTGTTAATAATGCTTGCTGAATATTTGTAAAATTGTTAAGAAATAAGTGTATGATATCATAAACTTTGACATAATTTTCAAGAATGGTCACATGTATGCATGTTACATGCAAATGCATTCTTACGTGCATTCTTAGGGTCTTTGCTTGAAGACCTTTAAAATTGATATGTGTATCAACATTGTTTTTCACGATGTTATGTGTGACATGCAAGCATGATTATGTGTATGAGTTATGCTAGAATCTAGGAAGTGGTGCAACCTGTTATGAGCTTACAAGTGTTTTGATTATTATTCTAGGCTCATTGTGAAGTGTTCTCGCACTTATTTTGCTTGGACCTAAGGTAAGGAAGTTAGCTAGATTTCTGTTTTGTTTCTTACTGGACTCTAGTTATGATGATATGTATGGAATTGTTTGTGTTTGCTTAACCTAGTACTACAAGATTATTAAAGGCAGACGTGCCTAAGATTTTGACCAAAAGGGTGTTAGGGAAATTCATGGCCAAAAGGGTACCGGGTGAATTCGGGCCAAAAGGGTGTCATGGAAGTGACCAAAAGGGAGTCACATGTGATCATTGGACAATAGGGGTTCCATGATCTTATGTTGTATGCTTATGACCTTACGTTGTATGTTTATGTGCATGATGCAAATGATATTATGGTTATGAATATGATCTTATGATGTACGATTATGCTTATGCCGCAAATAGTCTCATGTTTATGAATATGACTTATGTTGATAGTGATTGCTATAAGAAAATTATGTTAAGAATTTTTGTACTTCCTTACTGGGCTTTTAGCTAACCCCTCATTACTTTTTTCCCTTGCAGATAGAAAATAAATAGACTTGTTTGGCACGCATGGTGAGCTGAGTCAGTTTTCTATAGGTATGTATGTATGCTGCAGGGAGCCAGTGAACGAGGAAACGATCTGGAATGCCATAATGCCTTAGAGACTTTCTTATGTTAATTTATTAGTGGGATGTATTTTTAGTTATTTTAAGACTGCATTAAACTCTCTTTTGTTTTGAACATTGGATCCAAACTCTGCATGTATTTCCAATAAAGTCCCACTGTATTTTCAGACAATGTTATGAAATCTTTTGAACTATTGTTAAAACTAGTATTTTAACAAAGATAAGCAATTAGGGGCGTTATAATAACATGGTAGAGGGTTTGAACTCAACTAGGCCACCATTTTCCAATGGTGTTGATTTTTCTTATTGTAGAATTAGGATGGAAACATATCTACAAGACATGGATTATGATATTTGGCACATTATTAGTGAAGGAATCTATGTCCCAAAGAAAATCATAGGAGATAAGGGGATAGTAAAGGAATAAAAAGATTTGGATGAAAAGGATAAAAGGGTTCCAACTAAAAATGTTAAGACCAAGTATGCATTAATATGTAGATTAGATAGAGACATATTAAAAAATATAGAACAAGCATCATCTGCTCATGATATATGGAATATGTTAAAGTCACACATGAAGGTACTAGCTCCATGAACGAGACTAAAATTAACTTGCTTATTACTCAATATGAAAACTTTAGGATGAAATCTCATGAAATCATTTCTACTATGTATACTCGTTTCTCAACTATTACTAATAGTTTGAATACTTTTGGCAAGGTACTCTCACAAAAAGAGATGGTAAGTAAAATATTAAGGAGTTTGACGAAAGCTTATGATGGAAAGGTGACCGCAATTCAATAAGAAAAAAACATATCAACCATTCCATTGGAGGAGCTCATTGGTTCCTAATGAATCATGAAATGTTCTTGAATGCAAGTCAAGATGAGGAGAAAGTTAAAAAGAAGAAAACTATCGCATTAAAATCCACCTCCCATGATGATGAAAATGATAGTGAAATGGAAGACATGGTTTTAATGGCAAGAAAATTCAAAAAGTTCATGAAGTTAAAAGAAAGCAAAGGCAGGAAGCATTGCAGAGGAAGTGACTCAAAGAAAAGGAAAAGCAAGAAGAAAACCTCGTTTTCAAGTGATTCGAGTGATGAAGATCAAAACGAGGTTACTAACTTGTGTCTCATAACAAAGAATGATGAAGTAAGCTCTCTTGGTAGCAATAATGAAAATGTAATTGATGAATTAAATCAAAAGAAAAATGCTAGATACTTTCTTCATTTGTTTTACATAGTATTGTACATATTTTCTTTAAGTTTTGATTACTATGCATGTTTGTTTTATTTGCCTTAATTTTCATACTTTTTCATTTTAAGTGTATGGATTGCATCAACATGTTTAGTATTATGCATATGAACTTTTTGAAAATAAAGTTTTGAAAAACAATGCATACTTCTCATTTTTACCATGTAAGTTGTTTTTATGCTCATATTAGGCTTATTTTTGCATAACTTATCAAAATCATTAAATTCTTGAGCTTTTATTGATTTTATTGCTTGAACATGTTTAATTATTCATATTGATGATGTTTCAAAAAATAATTTCTCAAAAATAATGCATGAAACTCATTTTTGACTTATGGGTTGTTTTCTTGCTTTTATTAAGCTTAATTTTGCATAACTCGCCCAAATTGATGAATTTTTTAGATCTTATTATTTTTACTACTTGAGTTGTTAGAAAATAATATGTTGCATCAATGGAAATATATGAACTATTACAACTCTATACAAAATAGTACAAATAAAAAAGATTGATTAAATAAGATTACGACTCTATGACTGAAATTACAAATAAAATAAGAGAAGAAGTATAAGAAGAGAATAGAGAAATACAACTCTAAACAAAAGATACAAATAAAGTAATAGTGTTTGAAATAAAAGAAATAAAAAGATTACAACTCTAAACAATAAATACAAGTAAATAGGAAAAGAAGATTAAGATAAAAAGCAGTGTGGAAAAAGAAATAACAAGAACAAGAAAGAAGAACTCTCACTCACACCACCAAAGTGAAGAGCATTGGGGATCACCAATTTGAACAAGGTTTACAGCCTTTGTCCAAAAGCTTATTTCCCCTATCTCAAGCACTAAGGGAGATCTCACAATTTGGAAATAGCTCTCTGGAATTATCAAGCCTCTAGGTGTTTTCTAGCCAAGTGCTCTAGTTGATAGAAAATGTTGTGTCTTACAAGTGAGCATTAAGCTCCTATTTATAGAGTTTGAGATACAATTTGAATTTCAAATTCCACCAACTCCAATGACTGTTACCAATATTTAATTGGATGTTTATAGAATTAAAATGGATATTTGAGAGTTACTTAGGATGTTAGAATTGTTCAAATTGGAAAAACTTGAAAATCCAATTTGGCTATCAGCCTCACTGGCTGTGGCGAGGTGTATCAGTGGTCGTGGCCACTAGCCTCTGTCCCCTTGGCCACGGGCAGTGATAAACAGTGGTCACGACCACAACCCATTTTCAGCACATATTTTTTGTGCAATTTTCCAAACGGTTCCAAATAACTCCGAATTGATTTTGTAACCCCAAAACAAATTATTGGGATTAAAACCAAGTCTCCAATAGCCATTTCACTTATGGCTTTGAGAAATTCAAATCAAAATTGTGAAACAACAAATCTACACAATAATGGGCAATATTTGGGAGTTACAAATTTGTTACTGAAATTGTAACTCTCAAATATGTTACACATTTGCACTATCCAAATGTTGTAACTCTCATTTGTATGTTACAACACGTGACACTCTTTGTCACATTTATTTAATCTAAACATTATATTATAAAGTAATATAACATTCCCCCACTAGAATAAATAGTTATCTATTGTAACACTTATTTAATCAATCAACATTATATTTTAAAATATAACATATCCCCCACTTGATTAAATAATAACTCTCTTATAAAAGCCTTTGCATTGGTGCATAAAGTAAAGTGTTCTTCAACTTGAACTTTACTATAGTGTAATTATCACAAAATTTGTTTAAATTTTGGTTGCACTAGGCATTGAACCATCTTTCCATGATAAAAAATTGGTGATAACACACACACATTTGTCATGTTCACTTGAGACCTCAATATCTCGCTTTGCACCTTAATGGCCATGTGCACTTTCCATTCATGGACATTCTTGAGAATACTCTCAACTCTCATGAGAGGTGGCACCACCCCTAGGTCCATATAGGTAGAACTCTTACAGTATTTTGTTGCCAAAAATACTTGTTTTCACAAGACTGAATTCTATTAAAAAACATCTCGGTTTTAACCCTCAATTTGGTAACTCACAAGTACTCAACATCTCAAATGAGATTGTTTTTAGTACAACTAATATTCACTTAATTGACTTGTTATTACCTATTGAACCTAACACTATTTAAGTAACTAGTGTTAAGATAGATTGCTATCAATATAAGCGGAATTAGCATTTTTATTGATAACATTGAAAGTTACATCATTGGTGCACAACTTAACCATACCCTCACAAGAGTACCCTTTTCCCAAAAATACATTGGATTTGGTAAGAATAAGTTTACCAGACTCCAAAATGGCTTTAATGTTGGGCTTGCCAAGCAAATCACCACTTACCAAGTTTCAACTTATTTGGGGAACATAAAACACATTCACTAATATGACTTTCTTGTCGGTGGTGAAAAAGACTTCAATGGTACCTTTGCCAAGTACCTTGGATTGGTCCCTCATTGCCCATTTGAATCTCATGGTTGCTCTTTTGCTCTTCAAATGTCTTGAACAATGATTTGCCATAGGTGACATGGACAGTGGCACATGTATCATACCACCATCCCTTCACCTTGCCTTGGACCGCATTCACCTCACTAAGGGTAGCAGCTATATTCTCCTTTTGAGCTGCATTTACCTTAGGTCCTTGTTGGTCTTTTCTATGTCTACACTCTCTAGCATAGTGACCCTTTTTTCCCACACACAAAGCAAGGACCTTTCTCGCCCTTAAACTTGTTTGGGTTGGTTTTTGGACTCAAAGATGTATCATTACCCTTCTTGCCTTTCCCTTTTATTTTTGGGATGTTTTGGTTGTGACACTGCATTTTCTTTGGAAGTCTCTCCATTAGACCCCTCCATAAGTTTGTCACTACATATCGATTCCTCCTCAATTTGAATATGCTTTTGGATTTCCTCCAAAGAATAATCCTCATTTTTATGAAAGATTCTTTTCCTATACCACCAGTTGAAAGTTGGTGGTAATTTTGCCACTATAGCACCAACTTGAAAGGCCTCGGGAAGCTCAATCTTTAACACTTCCAATTTGTTAACAATTATTTGTAGCTCATGTCTTTGAGGAAGAATAGGTTTATCACCAAAAAATTTGAAATCAATCTATTGAGAAATCAAAAACTTTTTGGTACCTTCCCCTTCCACCTTGAACTTTGTCTCAAGTGCATCCCAAATCTCCTATGCCGACTTAGTCTCGGTGTCGAGGTCATAGAGCCTATCAGATAGGGCATTGAGGATATGACCCCTACAAATGAGATTGTCCTCCTCCCTCTTCCTTCTTTTCTCCACCACCTCAGGAGTGTCCTTCTCGGATGGTGTTGGGAGAGGTTCAAGTGTAGATTCTAGGATGTAGGCGATCTTGAGAGTGGTCAAGAGAAACCTCACCTTTTCTTTCTACCTAGTGAAATTGGATCCATCAAACCTATCCAACATCACTAAGTCTTGGTTCATGATTTTGATAATCTCACCTTCCTTTGAAACAAACAAAGGGGTAAGCTTTTGAATGTTAGAAAATAATATGTTGCATCAATAGAAATATATGAACTATTACAACTCTAGACAAAATAGTACAAATAAACAACAATTGATTAAATAAGATTACAACTCTATAACTGAAATTACAAATAAAATAAGAGAAGAAGTAGAAGAAGAGAATAGAGAAATACAACTCTAAACAAAAGATAAAAAATAAAGTAATAGTGTTTCAAACAAAAGAAATAAAAATATTACAACTCTAAATAAGAAATACAAGTAAATAGAAAAAGAAGAAAAAGATGAAAAACAATGTAGAAAAAGAAATAACAAGAAAAAGAAAGAAGAACACTCTCACTCACACCACCAAAGTGAAGAGCATTGAAGATCACCAACTTGAACAAGGTTTACAACCTTTGTCCAAAAGCTTATTTCCCCATATCTCAAGCACTAAGGGAACTCTCACAATTTGGAAATAGCTCTCTAGAATTATTAAGCCTCTAGGTGTTTTCTAGCCAAGTGCTCTAGTGGATAGAAAATATTGTGTCTTACAAGTGAGCATTAAGCTCCTATTTATAGAGTTTGAGATACCCTTTGAATTTTAAATTCCACAAACCCCCATGGTTGTTACCAATGTTTAATTGGATGTTTATGTAATTAAAAAGGATATTTGGGAGTTACATAAGATGTTAGAACTGTTCAAATTGGAAAAAAACTGAAAATCCAATTTGGTAGTCAACCTCACTGGCTGCAGCCACTGGCCTATGTCCCTCGGGCCACGACCAGTGATAAACAGTGGTTGCAGTCATAGCCCATTTTTAGCACATATTTTTTGTGCAATTTTCCAAACGGTTCCAAATAACTCTCAATTGATTTTGTAACCCTAAACACATTATTGGGGTTAAAACCAAATCTCCAACATCCATTTCACTTATGGCTTTGAGAAATTCAAATCAAAATTGTGTAACAACAAATGTACACAATAATGGGCTATATTTGAAAGTTACAAATTTGTTACTGAAATTGTAACTCTAAAATATGTTACACATTTGCACTATCCAAATGTTGTAACTCTCATTTGTATGTTACAACATGTGACACTCTTTGTCACATTTATTTAATCTAAAACATTATATTATAAAGTAGTATAACATGAGAATGTTTATTTGAGTATATTGAGAGTGTATCAAAAGGATTTCTTTTAAATAATTAGTTAAACTTAGTTTTGACATGTGAGTTGTTCTCTTGATCGTTTTTAGCTAAAAATTTTGAAAATATACTAAAATTTCTTATCTTTTGATTTTTTGAATGATTTTTGTGCTCAAACATGTTCTATTATGCATAATAAAATGTTACAAAATAAATTTTTCAAAAACTATGCACAAAACAAATTGACATTTTTTGTTTATATACAACATTTATGAAGAAACTACTATAATAAAACCACATTATAAAATTACAGTATAGTATACAATACGTAACCCAAAACACAAAATAATACTTTATAATCAATACCACATATTATGCTTCTTTCCATAAAAGTGAATATGAAAATATATTGATTTTATAGGTTGTAATTATATGTGATTTACATGGAATTAAATGAAGTAATCATTTCATTTGAAATGCTGCCAACATTAAAAATGAATTCACAGATGAGAATTTACAGCCTTACAAAACAAATATCAATGTTTATTCAAATCTAACAGTGGGGATTGATTTCACAAAAAAATTAAAACTTTTCAGTAAACAAAAGTGATAATCTAATATATCTATTAAATCGTACCTTTATATTTGGTATTGCAAACTAATAAACATAAAAAATCTTGAATGATTTATTTGAATGATTTTCTAATATTTGTGTAGTCTTATATGCTATTATATAGAAGGAATACCGAAAATTAGGTTTATTCTCTTACAACATTAACATAAATATATTAGATTACATTAATAATGTACAATGATAACCAAAACGTTTATTGACTACTGTTTACCCAAAAATGGCTCCCGATGACGTGACAAGAATTTATTACATGTGGTTGGCACGTGGCAGCGTCAAAGTGAAGGGGTGTTTTTCGCCTATCGACCATCTCTTTATTGCTTCATCAGATCTCACAATTAGATGCTACCAGCCTGGTTGCATGCTTCGGTTTATTTCCTTTAAACATATGTAATCTTGTAATAGCTGCATTTATTGTATTCTCTTTATTGCCTTAATACGCTGATATTAAGGATAATTATGGCACATCGGCCCATGTAACCCCCTTGAGCCTATAAATATGAATGAGAAGGCTCAAGGAAGGGACTTTTGAACTTTTTTTTCTAAATACACATAGAAAGAGCGCAAGTGTGATTATCCACCGAAAGGTTGTAATTTTCTTAAGGCTTGTGAAACTCAAGAACCCTAGTTCTTTGATCACGACATTGGGATTCAACATCAATAATAACACTAAGTGGACGTAGATTGTTACCACATTGTTGGGGCCGAACCACCATAAATCATTTGCGTCATTTCTTACCATTTGATTCCATTCTTGATTGCCTTCTTATTTCTTTGTCGTATTTCTGACTCCGTGTTGTTGGCCAAATCGAGGGTCAACAACTACAAAGTTTCAATAAAACCTCAAATCATAAACATGTAAGTTTATTTTTTAATTAAATTTAACTTTGAAATATTAGTCTATTGCCTATAATCATAATAATAACATTTTTGTTTATTATTGATAATGGTTTAAAACAAATATTGAACACCAATTTATATTGATTACTTTATACCATAGAAGAGCTAAATCTTGAATTGTCCTTCCGAAATAAACTCTCTCGTAAAATTTATATGCAAATAAACATACATATTTTTATATTATGTTGTAAACCCATGACAACATATTTTAGTTCATAAACATAATAAAAAAAATTGTTTATTGTTTACTATATAATAATAAAGAAACAATTTAAGTTTGTTTATTTTATACCATCAAATAAATAAATCTCCATCTTTCCTCTTAAAATAAATGTCTGAGTTTATATTATCGTTTACATAATTTATACTATTAAGACATAAAAATAAACAAAAATTCATAATTTAAAATTCTTTATTAAACATAAACTCTATGGTAAACATTATAAAAAAAATACGCATAGTGTTAGAGAATAGAATCCCACATGAAAAGTATGTGGGATCATCATACTTTTTATAAGAGCATGAGTTACTCCACTCATCACCAATTGGTTTTGCGATAGAACCTCATGCTTCTTATCATGCACCATTTCCTACTTTCTAAACCACCTTCCACATTATAACATGATATCCGAGCCAAAGAAAACTCTAACGAGTTCGATCCAAATCCAAACTAATCCAAAAAGAGTCACTTGTGATTTGGGGATAGTGAGCCAAAAGAGCTAAAGAGCCACTTGCGATCGAGTCGTCCAAGATTGGTGAGCAAAAATAGTCACCATCTTGAGGTGATGTTAAAGAATAGAATCCCACATGGAAAGTATGTGGGGTCATCATAGCATTTATAAGAGCATGGGTTACTCCACTCATCACCAATTAATTTTAAGATAGAACCACATGTTTCTTATCATGCACTCTTTCCCACTTTCTAAACCACCTTCCACATTATAACACGTAGTTATTTTATATGATGTTGAAAATTCAGGCAAACATATTTTTGTGTATAAACATAATAATGCCATTTTAGTTTATTATTTATTATTTGTTAAAAGAAACAAATGACCAAACAAAGTAAGTTTGTTTATTTTATCGCATTTGTTATCCCCGTTTTCTTCCGGGCGCCTGGGTCCACGCTTCAAGCCCTCAGGCCGCCCGAATGAGTTTGGGCCCGGCCCAGGCCCATTTGGCAAAGAGTAAAATAGACTTCGGCAACCCAAGTCTAGGTGAGGCCCAAAGGGTGTCCGGGGAGGGTCGTTCGGGACATTCATGCGGGAGATAGTATGAGTGGTTTCCGAATAACAGTCGGGATCGAAGTGAATGATCCCGGAGCCTGGTAAACGGTCCGGGCTCCTGGTAAATGATCCGGGCCCATGGTAAATGATACGGGACCTTGACGAATGGAGGGGGATGTGGGTAAACGAACCCGGGTCGGTTCTCCGAGGTTGGCAAGATAAAGCATCCGTGACCCTAACTTCGTCCCATGAAGCGTGGGGTTTGTCCCCGCGTTTCACCTGCTGAAAAGGCTACCTCAGGATTGTACGCCTTTGGTTCAGACTTGCGCCACCACTACTCTAACCGATCTTGTCCCCTGAATCTACCTCGTAACTCGAGATGACCAGACCAAAGCTCCAGTTTGTCGCATGACAGATCTGGTTTGGGCTGGCCTTGTGGGCTCAGATTAGTCTATTTTTTTTATGTTTTAATCCTTTGTATTGGGATTCCAATAGAGAGGCCAGCAGTATATATACCTTTATTGGGCCCGGGTCAGCCTAGCCCAAGCCCAGTGCACCTGTGAGCTTATAAATACATGTAGTACAGCACTGAGGAAAGGATCTCTTTTTAGCATGTATATAGTTACTCTGCTGAAACTGGTAGAAAACTCCATTGTTATAGATTCTCTAAGCTCTAATACAACTGTCTCGTGGACTAAGGCTCATTAACGCCCCAACCACGTAAAAATTGTACTTACAACTTCTAAACCCTTTCTCCTTAATCTCTCCTGTCTTTTATTATTGTAGTTTCTGAAAAACTCGGTAAACATTTTGGTGCTTTCATTGAGAACCTGAGAAAGCTAGAGTTGACCTCAAACATCCGTAACCATGGTGAACACAAGACACATCACTTTCGACCCTACTAACCAAGAGCAGGGTAATGGAGAGCCACTGCCCAACCAACCGCTTCCTCAGAATCCACCTGAGGACACTCCTCATCAGGTGTCCCAGCCTGACGAGTCGCAGAACTATGAAGGTGGAGCGGATTATGAGGAGGAATACTATGAGGAAGAGGAGGAGAACGAGGGGGAATACCACGATGAGGCTGAGGATCCCGAGATCCCAGAAGGAGTGGACCCCAACCAGGAGGATCCGGAGGTGACTAAACTAAGGCAGCAAGTCCTGGACCAAGAAGCCAGGATTGCTGAACAGACAGAGGCTACTCGACGGATGTAAGAGTCCCTCCAAGCCTTGCAGGCTTTCATAGCCACCCAGCGTCCAGCGGCCATTCCCCCAGCTATCCCGCCTCCGGGAACGCAATCGCCCGCTCCACAGGATAGAAACGGCGCCCTTGAGGATACGAGGCCGATCCCTCCTCTGGGACAAGCTCCCGAGCAAGTCCTAGGAAACTCGGACCGAGAGAAAAGGAACGCTGGGAAAAACTCCCAGAGGAAAAACCCCCCATCTAGAGAGTCGGGACCCGTCCCCGACCGCTCCCTGGGAAAGAGAAGGTGTGCCCTGTCCTAAGACAGGGCCATTCGACCAATCTACAAGGGATGCACCCATAGGGTACCAGGCCCCGGTATGCCCCAGGGCAGGCCGAACTGGAGCGGTCTTTACATCCCAGCACTTCAGTGAACAAGAGCTATCGGGAACGCCCGCGTAACGACGAGCATCATGCCCTCAACTCTGGGGACGATACATCCCGGGTAGACCTGCGCGATGGGCTGAATGCCCAAAAGGAGCGGGCCCGTAAGGAAAATATTTGCCCCCAAGATGGTGACCTTAGAAACAACCTCAACGCCAGGAGGAACGAGAGGGTTCCCTTAGAAGATGGTGTGGCCAGGCAACTCATGGGGCAATTGGTCGCCCTGAAAAAGGTCACGGACCGCTTGGTCCGCAAACAGGAAGGAGCGGACACCGATTCCGACGAGGAAGACAAGGAGCCCTATGCGAGGCACATTCTGGGCGCCGTGCTCCCTAAGGGATTCAAGATGTCGAGTCTAACTGCCTACACTGGGAACACCGACCCCAGGGATCATCTGTCCCGGTATAACCGATTAATGACCGTGGCCCATATCAGTGACGACGGCAAATACCTCTGCTTCTCGATCACTCTAGGTGGGCCCGCAGAAGAATGGTGGAAGAGACTCAAGCCATGATCCATCCAATCCTAGTCAGGACTACAGTCGGTGTTTCGCAAATAGTTTGTGGCCGCCATGAGAATGGACATGTAAATTATTTCCCTCGCCAACATTAAATAGCTCCCCGCGGAGACATTGAGAGCCTACATCCAGCGTTTCACCGAAGAGGCTTCCAAGACCAAGGTGGACGATGAGCAACGCCTGGTGGCGCTGCAATCCGGGATCCGGGCCGGGTCCCCCCTCTGGGATGATATGTAGTGTAGCAAGGCGGCTACCCTAGAGGAGTTCGTAAGGAGGGCCCAAGGATTCATTAATTGGCAAGAGGCCTGAATCCAGGCGTTCGGATGGCAGCCGAAACCTCAGCCCAATGCCCAACCATTTTTGGGATACGGGGTGCAGCTTCCGGCACAGCAATACATTACTCCTCCGCTTGCCCCAGGATCAGCAGCCGCGCCTGGGATGACCTTCACCATGCCCACAATGTATGGTCCTGCCTCTTCGGGGTATGCCCTGGTCCAGTCCACCCCTCTTTCCGGATATGGAGCCACACGTATCGGGCACAGCGCTGCCGCCGTCGGAGCCCAGCCGTCCCAGGTGGGGGGAACTGGGGCGAGTGTAAACCCCTCCCGAGGGAAGAGATCTGGCAAGGGCCAGAATTGGTCTGAGCCGAATAAGAAAGGAAAGAGGGGCTACAAGCCCCAGTATTCGGAGTACACCAACTTGGTGGAGACCATGGAGAATATCTTCCTGGCCACGGAAAGGGCGGTTCATTACCGGAAGCCTACCCCCATGTTTAAAGGAGGAAGGAATCCGAGAGATACCAGCAAACGGTGTGCTTACCATAAGGAGGTAGGCCACACAACTGAAGAATTCCGACAGCTCAAGGATGAGATCGAGAATTTGATCAAGTTGGGGCATCTCCACTAGTGGATCAAGATTCCCGTGGGAGTCTCGGGCCTGTCAGCAGTCCCTAGACAATCCACCGGCCCGTGTGCACCTGGAGCATATCCGCCTCAGGGAGGATATGCAAAGGGTCTGGCAGCGCAGGCCCCTCAGGGGTTCCCCGTTGTGCAAGCACCCGGGCCTGGAATGCCTTACCCGTCCAGGAAACCATCCCAAGTAGATGGCCATGTGGCCACCATCTCGGGTGGGCCTCATCTAGGAGGGTCATCGCGGAATGATCAAAAGTGCTACATTAGCGAGCTCGACCATGATCAGGAGGTGTGCGCTCTGGTCTAGGCCCCAGCTCAGCACCTGAGGCTAATGAACCTCCCTATCACCTTCACGAAAGATGACACCTGTAATGTCCATTTCCCGCATCATGACCCTCTGGTCATAGACGCCCAGATTGCCAATAAATTGGTGTCTCGGGTGCTGGTGGATGATGGAAGCTCCGTCAACATTCTGTTCAAGCCCGCCTTCACCGTGATTGGCTTGACCGAAGCAGATCTAGCATCATGCCCAACCTAGATCTACGGCTTCAACAGGGACGCGATACTCCCTATGGGAAAAATCCAGTTTCCCGTAACTTTGGGGAGCGAGATGCAATGCTCATTCAAGTTCTACACGTTCATAGTAGTGGACTGCCCCACTACTTATAATATCATTTTCGGTCAGCCCGCATTGGTCGAGTTCGTGGCTATCACCTCCATCTGTCATCTATGCATGAAATTCCCTTGCGATAACGGAGGGGTGGGAATAGTCTGGGGAGATCAGAAGAGCACCCCAAAAATGCTACCACGTGTCCGCCCAGCCTATCTACATGGTCCGGGAGGAACCCCATGAGGAAGTCATCGGCCCGGTTCCACCTCCTCCAGCTGATAGAATTGTTCGGGAGGAGGACGACCTGGACCCGCGGATAGGAGACGACTGCGTACTGAAGCCCGTGGACGAGATTGAGGAGGTGTGCATCAGTGACACCGACCCGACCAGGTAATCCATGTCGGGAAAAATCTGACAGCAGAGGTCTGGGCCGCCAACATCGCCTTGGTAAAGGAGAACCAGGATATCCTAGCCTGGTATCATTCGGATATGACGGGGATCGACCACTACATCATCTTCCATGCCTTGAACATCGACAAAGATGCGACCCCGGTCCGGCAAAAATGAAGGCCCTTGGGAACGAAAAGGGTCGAGGCCCTCAAGCTAGAAGTCGAAAAGCTATCTTCGGCCAACTTCATCTGCGAAGTTATATATCCCGTATGGCTGGCCAACCCAGTTCTGGTACGAAATCCGAATGGGACCTGGAGGACATGCATCGATTTCACGGATCTCAACAAGGCTTGCTCTAAAGGTTGCTTCCCACTTCCCCAGATCGATCAGATGGTGGATGCGACGTCCGGGTACGAGATCTTGAGTTTCATGGATGCGTACTCTGGCTACAATAAGATCTTTATGCATGTAGCAAACCAGGAGCATACCAGTTTCCAAACCGACAAGGGGGTATACTGCTACATTGTCATGCCCTTCGCGCTCAAAAACGCCGAAGCCACCTATCAGAGGCTCGTCAACCGAATGTTCTGGGCCTAGCTGGGGTGGAACATGGAGGTCTATATTGATGACATGCTGGTCAAATCCAAAACCTCCGGGAAGCATTCTAATGACCTGGACGAGGCCTTCGCGATCATTCGAAAGTATGGGATGAAACTGAATCCCAAAAAATGCACTTTCGACATGGCATTCAGGAAGTTCCTGGGGTTCATAGTGAATTTTTGAGGAATAAAAGCCAATCCGGACAAGATTAAGGCACCGATTGAAATGCCCTCTCCCCAGAAACATAAAGACGTGCAAAGTCTGACCCGGCGAATAGCTGCCTTAAGCCATTTCGTCTTGAAGGCCACGGAAAAATGCATCTCGTTCTTCAACGTTCTTCGGGGAAGCCAACGTTTCGAATGGTCAATCGAGTGCGAAGAAGCTTTTCAAAAGCTGAAAGAGCATCTAGCCCAAGCATCGATATTGGCAAAATCGGTGGACGGGGAGCCACTATACCTCTATTTGGCCGCACTGGTGCGGGGGGGCGATAAAACCCAACTCCCGGTGTACTACGTGAGCAAGAGGTTGTTGGAGGCGGAGTCACGATATACGTTAATTGAAAAGTTGACATTTTGTCTACTAATGGCGTCCTGGAAGCTCCGGCCTTACTTCCAAGCCCACGCCATAAAAGTTCTGACCAACCACCCTTTGCGGCAAGTGTTGCAGAAACCTCAGTCATCAGGAAGGCTCTTGAAGTGGGCTATGGAAATGAGTCAATTCGATATAGCTTACGTTCCTAGAGTCTCGACAAGGGACAAGCCCTAACCGACTTCATTGTGGAATGCTCCGGGATCACCAAAGAGGACGATCCCGCAGATCCCGCGGCGCCCGTGTGGAAGGTATTTGTGGAAAGAGCCTCGAATGAAAATGGAGCAGGGGCCGGGATCATCCTAGTGTTTCCATAAGGGCACCAGTTGCAAAACTCCCTATGCTTCCATTTCAAGGCGTCAAACAACGAGGCTGAGCACAAGGCCATGCTGGTCGGATTGCGTTTGGCCCGGGAAGTAGGGGCCGCGAACCTAGAGATCTATAGCGATTCCCAGCTGGTTGTCAGGCAAGTCTCAGGAGAATACCAAACCAAAGGGGAAAAGATGGCGGCTTACGTGACTCAGATGAGAGAAATGCTGCAAACGTTCACGAGGTACTCCATCCGCCAAATCCCCAGGGAGCAAAACGTGTTCGCGGACACATTGGCAAAACTGGACACCGATGCCGAGGCGGAGCTGTCAGGACTGGTCCCAGTCAACCATCTCCCCATCCCAAGCATTCGAGTCTCTGCGATCAACGCCATCGACCACTCTGCGTCCTGCATGGTGTGGCTTGCTGCCCCTTTGGCACACCCACATGGGGCCATTTTGTAATGAGCATGCCTTGGTGCTTGATCATTAGTCAAGTCTTGCACCAAGCAACCTCATGGGATAGGGTAGTGGCAGTTTTGTAATATTGCATATGTCTCCCAGACAAAAATCATATATGTTCCTGGGAAGACTTTATTTCCCTAGAAGGCTCCTTAGGGGGAGGTGACCTGGTGACTTAGGGAAGCACCATGGCCATCAGCAGATAGGGGCCAAAGCTGTGTACTCCCTTGCCCTATCAAGGCTATATATTAATGAAATAACATTTATCCATACTTGCCCCTGTGTACTTCCTTGTTGCTTATGTGTTACTTGTTTGTTACCTTCGTTGGGCCTTTGTGTGCCACTTGCCTTGTTGTGTGCTTTGTGTTGTGTGGACGTTCCTAGGAATGACTTGCTTTGTGCTTACTCATACTTCGTTATTGCCCGTTGCATGTCCGAGATGTGTATGTGGCTAACCGCTGAGTTTGTTTGCCTGTAGGTGTGTGTTGTAGGCTGACTTGCTAGCTTGAAGAGTCTGCAAGTGCCGCACGTTCCGTCTAGTTGGAATCCCCAAATAGCCGGCCCGTGACAGTTGGTATCAGAGCTAAGTTAGAAAGCGCTTGGCAAAAACACACTATGGTGAACCACACTCAGAGGATCGAAGCTCTTGAGAAGCGAGTTGGGGAACTGGATGGCCTGGACGAGAGGGTCAGGGATCTTTCCTTTGCAAGTCAAGACTCGGGTTCGTCTGATGCATACAATCGCATAGCTGCGTTGGAGAAGGAGAATGATGTTCTTCTATCCAGAATTATCGCGTTGGAGAAAAGAAACACTCCAACAAGTACTTCTGTTTTCCCTCGGTGGGAAGAGCGCATCGCGGCAGTGGAGCGCATGCTAAAGGAACAAGAAGTTTCAATAAATGACACGACGGAAGATTGCAGGGAGGCAGTCAGTGTACTCAGAGAAGAAATGGCTGAGCTGTCTGCCAAAGTAAACCTAACCATGCGAGCGGTTGGGAATGCCCCTGCAACAGGGCCGATGGGTATGGAATATGGCCGAGCCAAAGTACCCGAGCCGAGGCCCTATAATGGGGCCAGAGACGCAAAGGATTTGGAGAATTTCCTCTTTGACATGGAACATTACTTTAGAGTCGTGCGGGCCGATTCGGAAGATGGAAAGGTCGCCATGGCTACCATGTATTTGTCGGGGGATGCCAAAGTGTGGTGGAGGACCAAATATGATGATATAGAGAATGGCAGGTGTACCATCACATCTTGGGCGGACCTGAAGAGGGAATTAAAGACGCAGTTTCTGCCAGAAAATGTAGCTTACATAGCTCGTCGCCAGTTACGAGAGCTTAAACAAGTCGGGACAGTCCGAGAGTATGTAAAGAGATTTTCGGGACTGATGCTCGATATTAAAGACATGTCCGAAGTGGACAGGCTCTTCTGCTTCCTCGAGGGACTGAAACCATGGGCCAAGCAAGAACTTCAAAGACAGCGGGTGACTGATCTAGCCACCGCTCAAGCTGCTGCCGAACGCTTAACAGACTACACTCTGGAGAGTAGCCTGCCGAAAAAGGCTACCCCTCCAGCCAGCTCAAGTAGCGTCGGGAGTAAGAAGTTTGGGAAGTCCTGGCAGGGCAAGAGTGGGGGAGAGAAGAGGACAGCTGAGTCCAATTCTTCCAATGGGACAGATGCTGCTATAGGGAAGAAGCCGCTAGCTTGTTGGATTTGCAAAGGCCCACACAAGTCGGCAGAATGCAAATTCTGGGGCCAGATAAATGCCCTCATTGGCCAAGAACAACAAGGTGAAGGAGAAGAGGAAGAAGAAGAAGAGTACGCGCACATGGGCGCTGTCCGCCTGTTGAACGCTCTCAAGAAGCATGGCGAGAAAGGGAAGAAGACCCTGGGGAAAGGGCTAATGTTCGTGGATGCCGCTATCAATGGCAAGCCTGCCAAAAGCGTGATGATTGATACTGGTGCCACCCACAACTTCATCTCTGAACTCGAAGCAAAGCGACTGGGACTAAAGCTGGAGAAAGATGCAGGCCGCATGAAGGCGGTCAACTCCAAAGCCTTGGCCACATCTGGCGTGGCTAAAGGGGTAAACGTGAAGATCGACACGTGGGAAGGGCAGACTGATTTGGTGGTCGTCCATATGGACGACTTCGATGTAGTTTTGGGAATGGACTTTCTAACCGAGAAAGGTGCCATTCCAATTCCTGCCACTGGAAGCTTACTCATAATGGGAGAGACTCCTTCAATGGTACCTGCAAAGGTGAAGCCACCCCCTGCTGTGAAGCTTCTATCAACTTTACAGTTCAAGAAGGGTGTGAGGAAGCAGGAGCCGACTTATGTAGCTGTGCCCACCGTGTTCGAAGAAGTAGTGGAAGAAATTGTTCCACTAGAAATTACGAGGGTCTTGAAGGTGTATGGGGATGTGATGCCAGATAAACTCCCCAAAGCCTTGCCACCAAAGAGGGGGATTGATCACCAGATAGAACTAGTGCCTGGAGCGAAACCTCCAACAAAAGCGCCATACAGAATGGCACCCCCTGAGCTAGAAGAATTGAGGAAGCAATTAAAAGAGCTATTGGAGGCAGGCTTCATCAGACCGTCGAAGGCGCCATATGGCGCACCGGTGCTATTCCAGAAGAAGCACGATGGGAGCTTGAGACTGTGCATCGACTATAGAGCTCTCAATAAGGTGACAGTTCGCAACACATACCCCATTCCTCTAATCGCTGATTTGTTCGACCAGCTAAGTGGAGCTAAATACTTCAGAAAGTTGGACTTGAGATCGGGCTATTATCAGGTGAGGATTGCAGATGGGGATGAACCAAAGACTACGTGTGTTACTCGATACGGAGCATTTGAGTTTCGAGTAATGCCGTTTGGGTTGACAAATGGACCTGCTACCTTCTGTACACTAATGAACCAAGTATTCCACGAGTATCTAGATAAGTTCGTGGTGGTGTACTTGGATGACATCGTGGTTTATAGCGCCACGATAGAAGAGCATCAAGAACACTTGGCTCAAGTGTTTCAGAAGTTGAGAGAGAACCAGCTATATGTGAAGCGAGAGAAATGCTCGTTTGCACAGGAGAGCATCAAGTTCTTAGGCCACGTGGTGGAACGTGGCTGTATTCGTATGGATCTGGAGAAGGTGAGGGCAATCCAGGAATGGAAGGCCCCCACAAACGTGAAAGAACTCTGCTCCTTCTTGGGCCTAGCTAACTACTATAGAAGATTTGTGGCCGGCTACTCAAGAAGGGCGACACCCTTGACCGAGCTTCTGAAAAAGGGTGTGATTTGGGCATGGACTGACAAGTGTGCTGAAGCGTTCAGAAGTTTGAAAGAATCCATGATGAAGGATCCTGTTCTTGCCTTGCCAACTATTAGCAAGCCCTTCGAAGTACAGACAGATGCATCAGATTATGCTCTGGGAGGGGTACTAGTACAAGAGGACCACCCAGTCGCATACGAAAGTCGCAAGCTGTCTGAAGCTGAGAGGAGGTATACTGCCCAGGAGAAGGAGCTCCTCGCAGTTATACATTGCTTGCGAGTGTGGAGGCATTACTTGCTGGGGTCAAAGTTCGTGGTGAAGACGGATAATGCAGCTGTGAGTCATTTCCTTACTCAGCCGAAGCTGACCCCTAAGCAGGCTCGATGGCAGGAGTTTGTGGCGGAATTCGACTTCCGTTTTGAGCACAGGGCAGGACGCTTGAACCAGGCAGCTGACGCCTTGAGTCGTAAAGCGGAGTTGGCGACTCTAAAGATCATGGCTAGTTTATCGGCTAGCGTGGTGAACACTCCACTCAAGGAACGCATTAAAGAAAACCTAGAAAAAGACCCAGTTGTCAGGACCATCCTGAATCTCGTAAAAGAAGGCAAGACTCGCCAGTTCTGGGTGGAGGATGACCTTCTGTGGGCTAAAGGGGGACGCTTGTATGTTCCAAAAGCTGGAGATTTGCGAAGGACATTACTAAGCGAGTGTCATGACACTTTGTGGGCAGGTCATCCAGGGTGGCAGAGAACCCATGCCCTCTTGAAGCAGGGATACTACTGGCCACAAATGCGGGACGATGTAGTGGAGTACACCAAGACATGTCTGGTCTGCCAGCAAGACAAGGTCGATAGGAACAAGACACCTGGGTTGTTGGAGCCCTTGCGAGTCCCAAGCCGACCGTGGGAGAGCGTGTCGCTTGACTTTATCACCAGTCTTCCGAAGACAGGAGATTTAAGTGCGATCTTGGTGGTCGTGGATAGATTCTCGAAGTATGCAACATTCATCCCAGTTTCGAAGTACTGTTCGGCAGAAGAGACAGCCAGACAATTTTTCAAACATATTGTCAAATATTGGGGAGTGCCCAGAACATAGTCAGTGACCGAGATGGAAGATTCACGGGGACGTTTTGGTCCGAATTATTCAATCTCTTGGGGTCACAACTGAATATTTCCTCTAGCTACCATCCGCAGACAGATGGGCAGACAGAAAGATTCAACGGGATGTTGGAAGAGTACTTGCGCCACTTTGTCAATGCCAATCAGAAGAATTAGCCGCAACTACTCAATGTAGCTCAATTTTGTTTCAACTCTCAAAAGAGTTCTTCGTCGAATAAGAGCCCTTTTGAAGTTGTTAATGGACAGCAACCACTGTTACCCCACACAGTGGACGAATATCGCGGTCGGAACCCGCGAGCCTTTCACTTCACCAAAGACTGGAAGAAGACAACAGAGATTGCCCGAGCTTATCTAGAGAAAGCCTCAAGAAGAATGAAGAAGTGGGCAGATCAGAAGCGCAGACCACTGGAGTTCAAAGTAGGTGACTTAGTGTTAATCAAGCTGCGGCCCGAACAGTTGAGATTCCGAGGGGACAAAGACATCAGACTCGTCCGCAAGTACGAGGGTCCAGTCTCAGTCATCTCAAAAGTTGGCCTAACTTCATACAAAGTCGACCTACCCGCTTGGATGAAGATACACCCGGTCCTTCACGTCAGCAACTTGAAGCCGTATCATGAAGATCCAGCCAATCCAGAGCGCAACCAGTCAACCAGAGGAGGAGTCAGTGTTCAGCCAAGGAGCAAGCGTCAACCTGAAGAAATCCTGGCGGAAAGAACGGTCACCACTGACCGTAAAAAGCATAAGGAATATCTGGTAAAATGGAAGGGGCTCGCTGATGACGAAATCAGCTGGGAAAGGGCGGAAGACTTGAAGAAGCTCACGCAGAAGATTGAAGATCTACAAGCTACTTCGTCGAGGGCGCCGAAAGATTAAGTGGGGGAGAGTGTGGCGTGCTGCCCCTTTGGCACACCCACATGGGGCCATTTTGTAATGAGCATGCCTTGGTGCTTGATCATTAGTCAAGTCTTGCACCAAGCAACCTCATGGGATAGGGTAGTGGCAGTTTTGTAATATTGCATATGTCTCCCAGACAAAAATCATATATGTTCCTGGGAAGACTTTATTTCCCTAGAAGGCTCCTTAGGGGGAGGTGACCTGGTGACTTAGGGAAGCACCATGGCCATCAGCAGATAGGGGCCAAAGCTGTGTACTCCCTTGCCCTATCAAGGCTATATATTAATGAAATAACATTTATCCATACTTGCCCCTGTGTACTTCCTTGTTGCTTATGTGTTACTTGTTTGTTACCTTCGTTGGGCCTTTGTGTGCCACTTGCCTTGTTGTGTGCTTTGTGTTGTGTGGACGTTCCTAGGAATGACTTGCTTTGTGCTTGCTCATACTTCGTTATTGCCCGTTGCATGTCCGAGATGTGTATGTGGCTAACCGCTGAGTTTGTTTGCCTGTAGGTGTGTGTTGTAGGCTGACTTGCTAGCTTGAAGAGTCTGCAAGTGCCGCACGTTCCGTCTAGTTGGAATCCCCAAATAGCCGGCCCGTGACACATGGGACCCATTATCCACTACTTGACAACCGGCGGGTTGCCAGCAGACAGGGCCGCAGCCAGGAACCTTCAGTACCAGGTCCACAGATACGTTATAATGGACGGAAAGCTCTACCGCAGAGGGTTATCCATGCCATACCTCATATGTGTATCCGGGACCGAACTGAGTGAAATTATGCATGAAGTGCACGAAGGCTTCTGCGGAAACCATACAGCCGGACTCAGTTTGTCGAAAAAGATCCTACGCCAAGGATATTTCTAGCCAACCATGAAGAAAGACTGTATTGATTACGTCTCCAAGTGCGAGCAGTGCCAAAGGTACGCGAAGATCCCGCAAGCCCCTCCAGTAGAAATAACCCTGATGACAAGTCCCTGGCCTTATTGAACAAAAATGGTGATATTGTTCCTCCATTGATCAAGAATTTCGATTTTTGGAGTAGGATCGCTCTCGACCGGGAAGGGAGGGGTGAAGTACACCATCGTGGCCATTGAGTACTATACCAAGTGGGTTGAAGCGGAACCCATGAGTACAATCACCTCGAAGAAGGCCCTAGATTTTGTCATCAACAACATTGTGTGTCGCTACGGGCTCCCCTACAAGATTGTGTCTGACAACGGAAAGCAGTTCGACAGCATCCACTTCACGGAATTTTGTGAAAGATATGGTATCGTCAAAAGCTTTTCCGCAGTCGCCAGGCCTCAAGTGAATGGGCAAGCAAAGGCCGTCAAAAAAATCTTGAAAGGAACATTAAAGAAAAAGCTCCAAGCCTACAAAAGCAAGTGGCCCGAAGAGTTGCCCCGCGTGTTATGGGCTTACCGGATAACCGAAAGGACGTCTACCGGGCACACTCCTTACTCCATGGTGTACAGGCGCAAAGCCGTCTTCCCCGTTGAAACGGCCATCCCGTCTCACAAAAGAGACGTACGATCCTGCCCAGAACCACGCCTTACTCCAAGAATCCTTGGATCTCATCAAGGAGATCCGGGAAGAGTCGCAAGTTCAGTTGAAGATGAACCAAGGCAAGATCCCTCGACATTTTAACTCAAAAGTAAAAAGCCGAAGGTTCGAAACTGGCGATCTGGTCCTACGAAGATTCTTCCCTGTAACCCAAGATCCGGGAGTAGGGGTTCTGGGCCGTACGAAATCCAGCATGAAATGTGCCCGGGAACATACCGTTTAAAACGCCTCGACGGTACGGAAGTCCCAAGGACCTGGAACACGGAGCATCTCCGTAAATACTATCAGTAGTCAGGAGAACATGTCCCAGTTTTATATTTTCGTTGTAAACAATGTACGCCTTAGGGCAATTCCTTGAAAAATAAGAATGGCATGTACAAAATGTCATAAGGAAATATTATCAAACAATGAAAATTCAAATCTGCTTCCATAAGCAAGTGACCAGAGACTAGTCTCCGCACACTTGGGGGGGGGGGGGGGGGTGTATCTTCGGTATGAACAAATACAAGAACAAAAACAAAGCAGGAAATTAAAGGCTCAGGCCTAGTCCTGGCCGAAACTAGCAAGGTCTGGGGGGTACAAACCCAATTGGACACAAGGCTCAGGCCTAGTCCCGGCCCAGACCGACAAGGTGTGGGGGGTACAAACCCAATTGGACACAAGGCTCAGGCCTAGTCCCGGTCCAGACCGGCAAGGTCTGGGGGGTACAAACCCAGTTGGACACAAGGTTCAGGCCTGGTCCCGCCCCGGACGAACGCTGTCCGAGGGTATGATCTATAGGACTCAAGGCTCAGGCCTGGTCCCGCCCCGAACGTACGCTGTCCAGGGGTGCAATATAGGGGACCTAAGGCTCAGGCCTGGCCCCAGCCCGGACGTGCGTAGTCCGGGAGGTAAAATATCCAGTAGGACGTATGGGCTCATATATTTTGTTATTGTAGTTTCTGAAAAACTCGGTAAACAGCATTAAATATTATTTAAATTTTGATATTGCCTCTGAAAATAAACGTTTGTGTTTAAATTATCTTCCATATAATTTATACAATTAAAATATAAAAATAAACAATAACACTCATAATTATAAATTGTTTGGTATATGTTACACACACTTCACACTTCTTAAGTTGAACATATACATATAACATAAACCAATGTTTAGATAAAAAAAAATCAATGATGCAGAAAACATATAATACGAAATATTTAGATTTTTAGAAGATAGACACGAAAAATGAATGACAATAGTTAATTTTTTTTAATTTTGTGATCTAATCTATTAATGATGAGAGAGATAGTATTAATTATATATCAGAAGAAAAAAACACTCACATTTCCCGAAATCTCATAAATCACATAATCATTTTACAATATTAATTTTAATTAATTAAAATTAAAAATAATTAAGATTTGTATACAAAAATGAAATTAGTCTTCTCCGTATTAATATAGTAATAAAAATATTATTGTAAGGAATTATGTATAAATTCTAAACAAATTTTTGATATACTATTTGTTTTAGCAGCCATTTTTAAGCTAAAAATGCAAAACTTACCAATTTTTTTAAATCGTGGAGTTTTCATTGGTTTATTTGCTTGAACACTTTTAAAAAAATGATACATAAAACTCATTTTGGGTACAAAAGTTGTTTTTTCATGCTTTAAAGAAAAACTTGTCAAAAACTTTGGATTTTTAAGTTTTATTCAGTTTCATTGCACAAACACGTGTATTTTAGTATCCATGAATTTTCGCAAAAAGAATTTTTGAAAAACGATGCAAGGAATTCATTTCACACTATGCAAACGAGCTAATTTTTCAAAAATTCTGCATTTTTCCATGTTATATGCATTTTTCTGCACTATGCTGATTTTTTCGTCATTTCAAATGTATATTCATACAAATTGTAATATTTTTCATGCATGTGCACATGTCATAAAATATGTTTTACACTTATGATATACTCAAAATCATTCCATCTATGTTCAACTCAAAATCAAACTTTCAATGGACTACTTGGACTTGTTTTGATTATTTGGATTTTCTATAATATTTGACTTCTTGAACTATTTTGTTCATATCATTAACATGCATATGGTTAAATAGCACTTCCAAGCTTGATCACCTCCCAATGCTTTTTGATGATATCAATGGGGAGAAAAGGTAAAGATTATTTGCAAAAACTTATTCATGTTACTTTAAAGGTAAGATTGTATTATTATATGATTAAGGGGGAGAGTATAAGAAATAAAAATAATCTTTATGTGCATAATTTGAGGGGAGCGTACGCTTACTTGTTTAAAGTTATTCTTATTCCCTTCAAATAATTAAATATTTGGTATCATAAAAAATGGAGACATTGTTTACTCAAAGTCGCATTACTCGTGTTTTGATGATATACAATAGTTGATTATGATGTCACTAACCATTCTTGATTTTGTAACAAAAACGTTTTATCTTGTTGGAAACAAGTTTACTGAAATGATCAAGAAAAAAATGTATTTTTGTAACCGGAAAGTAACAAATTTGTAAACAAAAGCTCAGAATTTGTTACCAATTCAGAAATAGTCTCGACCCATAAATTGCAAAGGTCCGTTGAACAACCTATGCATTCCAGTTGACCAGCGTGTCACAGATGGGGCCCATTTTATTTTCTAAGTGCATTTTTAACTAACATAAACGACTATATTGGTTGGTCGACTGATTACTCACCCAATTGAATTCAGAAAGCTCCAAAATGCTTCCAACGGCTCTATTTTGCTTCCCTCTACAAATAGAATTACTTCTAGACTTAATACATACCCAATACTAGTTTTATATCATAGTATTAAGCTAGAGAAAGAGTTTTAAGCTCTTACCTTGTGTGAATCATTCCAAAACACCTTTCACATACTTGAGCAAAAATTGTAAGGAATTATTTGTAAGTGTATTCATCTCTCTCTAGGTTCTCAACTATTATTTATCATTCTTAGAGAGAGTGAAGACCGAACAAACAACCCAATGTTGGTGAGATTGGCACCGAAAAACAATCCGCGTTAGAGGTTTGGGTACACCTTGGTGAAAATTCTCCGGTTGTAAAAACATTAGTCAAGTCCTTTAACTTGGTTCATTACTAGACCTCAAAGCTAGGCTTACTTTAAAAGAGAGTTTGCATCCTTATAGCATTAAACTCCTTTACATTTGTGCTTACTTGATTATTTACATTGTAACTATCTATTTATTGCAAGAAAGTTTCACTATGTTTCTAGAAATAGATAGTTGAGTTTTAAATTTCACAATTAGTTTTAAATTCTCAATTCAGCCCTCTCTTGAGAGCCAATCTTGGCTAACATTTTTCACCTATTTTTTATCTGTTTTTTATATTAATTTGATGTCATATGGTATATTTTTTAATTATTTTATAACAAAATATGAATATTTTTTTTATTAATTGTACATTTTTTTTTTTGCTTTTCCTTATAATCACTTTTTTCTATACCATTTTTAATCTGTTTGTTATTTTAATATTAATTAGAAAAAAAAATCATAAATTATGTAATTTCCACCACTTTTTACTATACGTTTTTTTTTCTTTTGTCTAGGTTAAGTAACCAATTACTTGATAGTTTACCTTTCATGTTTTTAAATCTAATTTTTTCTAGATCTAGGTTAAATGACATGTTATCATAAAAGGTAACAAGTAATCTGTCATCATGAGGGGGGCAACCTGTTACCATAAGGGGGTAACTAGTTCCATATATTAACAGTAATATGGGTAATCGGTTACCTACAAAATCCTAAAATATACATATATCAAAATGTGATGATAACTATGAAAGCAATCGATAAACTATCTCATATATGAAAAGAAAAAAAATGATTTGAAAAGAAATATCAAAATCTAAAAATACTATTGAAGAAAAAGAAGAAGAACATTGCATAAAAAATCGAAGAAGAATCTATATTTATAGTAACATAGGTAATGGTTACTCAAAAATCTCAAAAATATACAAATATATCATAACATGATAGTAACTAGTTACCTAGCCCAGATTTGAAGAAAAAAAAAACAGATCTGAAAAAAAAAATAGATTATATTTGAAACTGAAAAAAAAAAGATTGAAAAAGAAGACGAAGATCGAAGAAGACGAAGACGAAGACGAAGATCGACATAGATGTCATCATTGTTGTGGATGAAGATCTTCATGGTTTCAGCTCGAAGAAGAAGAAGAAGATTTTGGAGCTTAAATATGTTGTTGAAATTGGTTGGACTTGATCGAAGGTGGGGAAGGAGGTCAGATATGGAGTTATGGCAATTTTTCCCTTCATTTGAAATTGAATGGGTTTGAGAATCTATGAGATTAAATTGATAAATTTGGAATATAAAATCTCATAAACTTTGAGCTTTTAATGTGAATTTCCCATAAATTTTGAGAAACTTTTTTTTCCTTTATTGGTATAAAAATCATAAAAATAAATATTTCCTATAAAAATAATATAAATTTATTGAATTTTAAAATAATAATAATTTTTTATAATTAATTAATCTTATTTTATAAATGTGCCTAAGGCTTCCACACATACTGAGCCTTAGAGCCAACCTTGGTTTTAATGAATTTTATATAAGTTAGGCTTAAGTTGTTGTAACAGCTAAAGATTGTCTTCTTTCTATTTATATGCAAAATAAATAAATAAAAGAATTGATTTGTAAACATTTACTTATAATAGTGGCTTGTTTGGTAAAATTTTTGTTTTTGAATTTTTTAAACAAAAATAGAAATATTATTTCATTTTTATTTCTTTATTTTTAAAAAATAAAAATATATTTGGTAACTATTTTAGTTTTTTGTTTTTAAAAATAAAAAATAATAAACACGTTTGATCATTTTTATTTTTATTATTTATTTAACAATGTACGCCCTGGTTTTCCCACGGGCTTATTAGCAGGTCGAGTCTCGGACTAATCATGGTTTAGTCGGAGGACTCCCCCAGGCGGGAGATCCTGTTTCCAGATCGTACCTTCTTAGCTCGAGGGATCCTCAAAGGCTCGCCAAGGGCCCCCAAGACTGGAGGAAGGCATCAGAAGACCTGAAGGCTGAAGGTCGGTTCAGGGAAGCAGCTCGTGGTACGAGCTGGCCATGGATCTCTGACCCTTTGTAAAGTCAATACATGCAAAATAAACGTGCATATATCTGACATCACGTGTCCGATATCCCCCTGACTTCTCGGACACGCAGCAGGAACGTGCGCATTCAGACACCCACGGCTGTGTTGGGCCGTGCGGCCCATTATCTCCTTACACACTGATTAGACCACACTTATGTGTCAGGTTTAGGAATTAATCATAATTGCCACAGAGTTGATATGACAAATGGTAAGGTCACGGGATGACCTCCCTACCAACTTCCAGGTGCCTTCTCCTATAAATATGGGGACCTTGGGAGTTGATAGGGGTTGGGAAAAATAGTCTCTGAAGAGCCATATACTTTGTAAACCAAATACCCAGAATATATGAATAATATTGACTAGTGGAGTAGAAGGATTTTAACCTTTGAACCACTTAAAAAACGTGTCTGGAGTCACCTAGTTCATTCTCTAAGATTTCATATCTGTGACGGTTCTACTTTCAGTACTAATCCCTTTCTCTTCTTCTCTTAATTATCTGTTGGCGAAGAACCGCGTCAACAGTTTGGTGCTTTCATTGAGAGCAAGTTCGATTAGTACTACCACAAACATCCAACTATGGTGACCACTCGATCCAGACATGGCAACGAAACAGAACAGCATGATGGGCAGGAGGCCCACCATGTTGCCATCCCTGATGAGAAAATTCCTGAAGTCCAGCAGAGGCCAGGAAAGCAGCTGGCGGGCCAAGACGACACTGGTAGTTCAGCGCCCCGGCCACCTAATCTGAATCCGTGTTATTACACTACGATGGAGATGGAGAATGCTCAGCTGAGGAGCCAGTTAGCAGCAGCTGGTCAGCAAATCCAGGATATTCTGGACCGACTACCCCCTCTCACAACCAACGTTAACGTTGGAGAGAGGCAAGGTGAGGCTCCTAAGGATAGACTTCCTGCAGCCAACTCTACCCCTTCATCACACCATCAAGAGGCAAACTTCAGGGAAATGCCTAGAACCGGACAGCAGCAATACAGCCGTTCGGTTAGGACATCAACCCCTAGCTCTCAACCTTCCTCGAGGGGGCCCAGGAGAGATCGAGGAAATTCCCGAAGAAGATCCGGGGAGGGCCAGAGACGTCAGCCCGTCCCCGAAGACCGTCCTGCGCCTCGTCCAGCTTGCCCAGCGCGGGACCAGCAGGCTGGCAGGGCCGAAAGGCCCCCACCGAATTTAATCCGTCCGGACGGAACTAGGATCGCCTCCCCAGTCAGGCATCCTCCTTCTCCAATCAGATACTCGTCTCCTCAGCCCGTCCGAGACATCCCGGCCTACGGGAGTAGTAAGAGAGACCCGCCGTCGGCTGGGCCTTCCTGGCGCAGCAGGGCGCCAGGGGAAGGATCAGATCGTAACCGCCAAAGACGCACTCCAAGCCTATCCAGCAGGAGCCACTGGACCGGTAGTCGCCGGAGTGATCTCTCGGGAGGAGACCTGCGTCAGCGACTAAGTTCGGCACAAAGTCACCAGACTACACAGGGAGGCGACCTCCGAGATCGCCTCAACTCTCACAGAGACGAACGAACAGGAGATGGTAGCCAGGCCCGTTCAGTGGGAGTCCGATCTGAAGTACGTAACGGAGGGAATGTCCCAAATAACCTATCTCAAGATAGGGGGGGCAACAACCCACCTAATATGTACAAAGGGTCCGGAGCTGTTGAACAGCCCCGGAATAACCCAGGATCTCAGGACAAAACCCTCGAGCGCCTAGCTCAGATGGAGGAACTGATGAGAAATCTCCTATCAGAGAAAGAAAAAAACAAATATGATTCGGGTGACGAAATGGAGCTCTTCGCCCCCAACATAGCAACGACGGCATACCCGTCTGGCTTCCGTATGCCTCACTTGTCAAAGTTCAACGGGGACGGAGACCCGTCGGACCATTTAGGGATGTTCAACACCCTAATGATGGCCCATAACATCGGCCTGGAGCTGCGTTGCTTGATCTTTCCTTCCGCACTGACTGGACCTGCCAGGCAGTGGTTCAAGCGGAGTAAAAGGCAGTCAATCAGCTCCTGGAAGACCTTTTCGGCTGACTTCAAAAGGGCATTCCGCGCCTCCCAGGCCGCCCGAGTCCAGGCCGACTCCCTTGCTAACGTGAGACAGCAGCCCGGTGAGACGCTGAAAGCCTACTTGAGCAGATTCGCGAATGTCGCTGCTCGAGCCAGAGACGCTGACAATAGCTCCAAGCTCATGGCCATGAGGACCGGAATCCTCGTCGGTGGAGACCTGTGGAAAGATATTCAAAGGAGGGGAGTCAGCTCGGTTAGCGAATTCCTTAACAGAGCCCAAGAGTGGATAAATTTGGAAGAGACTGAAGCTTCCGCCACGGGGACCAGCCAGATTCCCGAGAAGCCCGCTGGAACGGGGACAGAGATCGTAGTGGCGATTCCCGACGTCGCGCAGAACAACCAGCCCGGTGGTGGCAAAAGAAAGGGGAATGGTGAAAACAGCCATCACGGTCAAAAGAAGAATAAGTCTGTGGATAAATTCAAGCCCATGTTCACAACATATACCGAGCTCACCCAGTCCAGGGAAAATATTTTCCTGGCCAACACTGCTCGGGTCCCTTGGAAAAGGCCGGAGCCATTAAATCACCACAAGGGAAAGAGAGATACTTCAAAATTCTGCCGTTTCCATAACGACGTCGGCCACAATACCGACGACTGCAGGCATCTCAAAGATGAAATCGAAACTCTCATCCGAGCAAGCCCATTAGCGCAATACTCGCGAAACAGGGTCCCAGCAAGTCGACCCGTTCCAGAGGTCCTAGCCAGCCAGCCCGGGCCTCGGATAGATCAGGACGTCCTTCCCCCCGCAGTCGAGGGAGAGATATCCACCATCTCTGGAGGACCGCATATGGCTGGCACGAGTAGAGGCGCCCAGAAGAGATATGTGAATGAATTAAAGTCTCACAACGGAGCGGAGTTCGTCCCGGAGCAACGTCAGTCAAAACAACAACGGTTAGAGAAACAACTGATAACTTTCACGGAGGAAGACGCAGGCCATGTCCAATTCCCTCATAACGATCCCTTGGTCGTAGCAGTCCAGCTCGCCAACCGGAAAGTAAGGAGAGTGTTGGTGGACAAGGGGAGCTCGGTGAACCTCCTATTCCGATCCACCTTAGAAAAGATGGGTCTGACCTTCGCCGAGCTAAAGGCAACCTCGATGATGCTATATGGCTTTTCGGGAAAAGGATCAGCAGCAATAGGGACGATCGAGCTGGTGATAACCCTAGGAGAAGAATCTCGGACAGTGTCCAAACTACTCGAGCTCGTGGTCATTGACTGCTCCGCTGCCTACAATGCCATTTTGGGCCGACCTACGCTCATAGCTTTCGAGGCAATCACTTCCATCCGACACCTCGCCATGAAGTTCCCTACTTCAACAGGAGTCTGTACTATCAAGGGTGACCAGCTCGCTGCCAGGGAATGCTACAGCATTTCCACGAAGGGAAAATCTAAACCCGGGCAGCTGACAATGGCCATTCAGGGCGGAGAGGAATCTCAGGGACCCAAGGCGGCTCCTGAGATTGAAAAACCTCAGGTTTCCGAAGAGGAAAAGCTTGCCTTAAGTGAGGACATTGACCCCCGTGTAGGCGAGGATAGATCCGAGCTCCAGGCTATTGAAGAGCTCGAGGAGGTGAACATTGATAAACAAAACCCATCACGGACGGTTAAGCTTGGGAAGAACCTCTGTGACCAAAGAAAAGCGGAGCTGACTACGTTTCTGCAGAAAAACCTGGACGTGTTCGCATGGTCGCACGAGGACATGATAGGGATCAGCCCGAGTGTCATCATGCACACACTCCACCTGGATAAGAGTGTTCCTGCCAAATCCCAAAAGCAGAGGCGTTTAGGAACGACCTGAGCCAAAGCCCTTGAAGAAGAAGTGGCCCGGCTCAAAAAGTGTGGCTTTATCCGCGAAGCCAGATTTCCAATTTGGGTCGCTAATCCCGTGCTGGTTCCAAAGCCCAACGGGAAGTGGCGGACCTGTATTGACTTCTCCGACCTGAATAAAGCTTGCCCCAAGGATTGCTTTCCATTGCCAAGGATCGATCAGCTGGTGGATGCCACGGCGGGGCACGAGCTCATGTCCTTCATGGACGCGTACTCAGGCTACAATCAGATCGCGATGAATCCGGCAAACCAAGAACATACCAGCTTCATGACCCCGACTAACGTCTATCGCTATAAGGTCATGCCATTTGGCCTGAAGAATGCCGGAGCTACCTACCAAAGGCTTGTAAACAGAATGTTGAAAGACCAGATCAGAAAAAACATGGAAGTGTACGTCGATGACATTCTGGTCAAGTCAAAGACTGCCGACAACCACGTTTCCGACCTAGAAGAGTGTTTTAACATACTGCAAGAGTATGGCATGAGGCTCAATCCTCAGAAGTGCACCTTCGGTGTGGCATCGGGGAAATTCCTGGGTTTCATAGTCAATACCCGAGGAATCGAGGCAAACCCCGAAAAGATCAGGTCACTGCTCGAGCTTCCTTCCCCTAGGTCGCGAAAGGATGTCCAAGGCCTCACAGGAAGGGTGGCAGCGCTCAACCGGTTCATTTCCAAGTCAACCGACAAGTGTTTGCCCTTCTACAACCTCCTCCGGGGAAACAAGAAGTTTGAGTGGACAGTAGAATGCGAAAGCGCATTCCTCGACCTGAAGGCGAATCTGGCTGAACCGCCTGTGCTATCTAAGCCCAAGGCGGGAGAACCTCTTTTCCTCTACATGGCCGTCACTGAGGACCAAGTTCAAAAGCCAGTCTACTACATCAGCAAGAGACTCCTCGGAGCAGAATCAAGATACCCAATGATGGAAAAACTGGCGTTCTGCCTAATCACGGCCTCGCGAAAGCTCAGGCCGTACTTTCAGTCCCACTCTGTACACGTCATGACCGATCAGCCTTTAAGGAAGCTTTTGCAAAAGCCTGAAGCATCGGGACGTCTGTTAAAATGGGCGGTCGAACTTAGTCAGTTCGAGATTTTCTATACTCCACGAACTGCCATAAAAAGTCAGGCCTTGGCCGACTTCGTGGCGGAATACACGGGATTCTAGGAGAATCCATCAGAAGGCTTGCCTCAAGTTGCCTCCCCACATTCGTTGTGGAAGATCTTCGTTGATGGTTCATCTAACGAGAACGGCTCCGGGGCCAGAATCATCCTGATATCCCCCGAGGGACATAGATTCCACTCGGCGCTAAGGTTCGGATTCAAGGCGTCTAACAACGAGGCAGAGTACGAGGCTTTGTTGGCTGGGCTAAGGGTAGCTAGTGAGCTAAAGGCGAGCTCCGTCCAGTGCTTCAGCGACTCCCAGCTCGTGGTGAACCAGATTCTGGGAGAATATCAGGCGCGGGGACCCAAGATGGCCGCCTATTTGGCAAAAGTAAAAACTGAGCTGTCTACATTTGGGCGAGGGTCGATCGAACAGATACCTCGGGAGCAGAACGCCAACGCAGATGCTCTCGCAAAACTCGCCACCTTGGGAGAGGCAGAAACCCTGGGGTTGGTGCCAGTAGAATTCTTGGAAAAACCAAGTATAGAAGGAGATCGGGCGGAGATCGAGATGATTGATATTAGGCCGACCTGGATGACTCCCATTCTGGAGTATCTCGTCGAGGGCAGGTTACCCGAAGAACGTAACGATGCACGGCGAGTCCTTTATCAAGCTCCTAGATACACGCTAGTCGAAGGAATGTTATACCGACGTGGGCACTCCCTACCTCTCCTCCGCTGCGTTCTTCCGAGTGACGCGAAGGCCATCCTGCAGGAAGTTCACGAAGGATTCTGCGGAGACCACACTGGGGGGCAACTTAAAGGTTCTCAGGCAAGGCTATTATTGGCCGACTCTGTCCAAAGACTCGATCTCGTATGTGAAAAGGTGCGACAAGTGTCAGCGATTCGCTGTGGTTGCCCGAGCTCCTCCAGTCGAGCTAAAAATGATCTCGGCTCCTTGGCCATTTGCCGTTTGGGGAATAGATCTAGTGGGCGCCCTGCCCACCGGAAAGGGCGGGGTCCGTTACGCCGTGGTAGCCATTGACTACTTCACCAAGTAGGCCGAAGCAGAGCCGTTGGCGACAATAACATCGAAGAAAGTACTCGACTTTGTGGTGAAAAGCATCGTCTGTCGATTTGGCCTACCTAAGAAGATCGTCTCCGACAACGGCACTCAATTTGACAGCGATCTGTTCACCGAATTTTGTGAAAGGCACGGAATTGTGAAAAGCTTCTCGTCCATGGCCTATCCCCAGGCGAACGGCCAGGTCGAGGCTGTGAACAAAACTCTAAAGGCAAGCCTCAAGAAGAGTTTAGATGAGGCAAAGGGGGTCTGGCCAGAAAAACTCCCCCAGGTCCTGTGGGCATACCGGACCTCGCATCGGACTCCCACGGGTCACACTCCTTTCTCCCTAACCTTTGGGAGTGAAGCAGTCCTCCTCGTGGAGGTTAAAGTTTTGTCGCATAGAGTCCAGTCCTACGACCAAGATCGGAACCACGAACTCCTATGCCATTCCCTAGACCTAGTTGATGAAAGGCGGGAGGATTCGCAACTCCAGCTCGCCCATTATCAGCAAAAGATCACTCGCTACTTCAACACTAAGGTCAAAAAACATGCCTTTAGCGTTGGCGATTTGGTCCTAAGGAGAGTTTTCCTAGCCGGAAAAGATCCCAAAGATGGGGTTTTGGGACCAAACTGGGAAGGACCATACCAGGTCATCGAAGTCATCAAGGAGGGAACTTATAAGTTAGCTCGACTTGATGGAGGAGCGATCCCGCGGACTTGGAATGCCATCCACTTAAAGAAATACTATCAATGATCCACTTGTAAGGCCTGGAAGGCCACTTTCTATGTATAAATAAAAATCAAGTGTTTCTTTTAATTTGCAAGTGTGATTTTAAAGTAACCACGAAAGACCCTTTCCCAGTTACTTGGGGGGCATATGGTACCTGGATATAACCAGGTCTCCTTAACGACTTAGATGTTGACTCCTATCTATGGATAAAAGTTAACACGAACTAAGTTTTCAAAATAAGTTCCTGGTTTTAACCGGGTCATAAAACTTAGAAGTTTACTTAAATTTATTGATCGTGGTTCTTTTTAAAGAGCTCGGGATATGGATAAAAGTTAGCACGAACTAAGTTTTCAAAATAAGTTCCTGGTTTTAACCGAGTCATAAAACTTAGAAGTTAACTTAAATTTATTGATCGTGGTTCTTTTTAAAGAGCTCGGGATATGGATAAAAGTTAGCACGAACTAAGTTTTCAAAATATGTTCCTAGTTTTAACCGGGTCATAAAACTTAGAAGTTAACTTAAATTTATTGATCGTGGTTCTTCTTAAAGAGCTCGGGATATGGATAAAAGTTAGCACGAACTAAGTTTTCAAAATAAGTTCCCGGTTTTAACCGGGTCATAAAACTTGGAAGTTAACTTAAGTTTATTGGTCGTGGCTCTTTCTTAAAGAGCTCGGGATATAAATAACGGTTAGCATGAACTAAGCTTATATAAAAAAAATATATATAAGTTAAGATTTCCAAGTAAATCGTCTCGAGGTGAAAACACCTCATGAAAAGGTTACAAAGACAAAATAAAATAATTAAAAATGCATAAGAAGTGCCCTAAGCCCCATCCGCTGGTCCATTGGAGGTCGCGGTCTCGCCCTGCTCCGCCGTGCCAGAGGCTTCCCCGGTCTCCGAGGGCGGTACCTCTCTGTTTAGGCGGGCTTGGAGCTTCAGCAGCAAAATAGCCCAGAGGTCCGGTGGCATAAAAGAGAAGTCAGCATCCGGGTTATGGGCCCAGCAGTGATAGAATAGGTCCTGCATGGACTGCTCCGAGATGGCCCGCTCGGCTTCCAAGGCGGCCTCCAGGGCGGCCTGGGCCTCGGTCTTCGCTGCCTCGAGATCTGTTCGCGAAGTGGAAAGGGAGGTTTTAAGTTCTCGGTTCTTTGAGCGGCTCCTCTCTAGCTCGGCCTTCGAAGCTGCCAGCGCATCTTTTGCCGCCTGAGCTTCCTGAAGGGCGGCCTGGCGCTCAGCCTCCATCTCCTCGAGCTGAGCCTTGGTCCTGGCGATACCTCGATGTACGGCAGCAATGCTCTGCAAGAAAGGAAGGATAAGTTGGCTAAGTGGAAAAACAAGGCATTGTGTAAGTGCTAAAGCTTTAAAAGAAGTGGGGAAGATTACCGTTAGGGTCATGTCCATCGAAGACTCTATGACTCGGACCGGGCTCGTTGTTTCAATAGCCCGGAGATCCCTCTCTTTGAGCTTGTAGAAGCGGCCGACGGCATAGCTCACCGACTCATACACCGTCCCCCGGAATGCTTCTGGGATCTTTTTCAGATCCTGGTTGTCGACCGGGATGCGTACGTCCGAGGCTGCCACGCCCGGAGTCCCGACCTCCAGTACCACGTCCTGGGTGGCTAATGGAGATCGCCGGGGCGGCGGGGGCATGTGTCCTGCTCTGGCAGCAGGAAGGATTGCCCCCCCGACATGGGATGGCGGGGTTTTTTCCTTCTCCTTAGCCGGGGATTTGGTGGAGGCCCCGGCCGCGCTCTTAGACTCTCGGAGCCTTTTCAACCTTGGCCCTGCTGGGGGATTCCCGCCGAAGACTACACCCCGCAGATTACCCCCGGGCTGAGACATCTCTTCTGCCAAAAAAAAAACATGGTTATTACTAGTTAGCAATCATGCAGAAGTTAAAAGCAAAAAGTATACGAATATTAAGGGAGCCCTACCCCTCGAGCTGGAAGAGCCTAGGACAATTATCTCATGAACTGGCGCGGGTTCTAGGTCTGGTTCTGACTCGGGGCTGGATTCTTCTACATACTATCTAAACCCCGGGGCATAGGCACCCCTCTGAAGTGATGGCCATGTGCGTAAGTTGGTCCCATACTCCTAAAAAAGGATCGACCTAAAAGCTAGGGTGTTATCTACTACTACGGTACCCCTAGGCCGGCTCTCTTGGTGATCCAGCACGAGCTGGTCAACACAATGGAGCAGGAGTGTATTCAGGTCCGGGTCCCTCCCGTGACGCTGGACGATCTGCCTAGGATTGAATCTAACCAACCGGGGGTCTGCGGTGGCCCTATCTACATTCTTAAACAAATAAGGGTTACCTTGGCCGGAAGGACCCGCGGCTGCTCCGGTTTGGATCCTCTCCTCGTCCATCCCTTGAGCGACCTCCAAGGTCCTCTTTCTATTCCTCACGAGCGGAACTTCAGCCACCTCGTCCTCCTCGTCTTCCTCTGCCGCGACCTCCTCCACGGTGATAGGCCTGTTGTCGCGGGCTAGGGGCGGCCCCCGAGGCCTCTTCAGGTTTAGAGTCTGGTTTGGGAAGATCAATTTGCAGAACACCATCGTCTCGTCCGTCACGAGCACACGGTAGTCCTTTTCGCTGGGGGGCAGGCCCGCCAATGTGTCATACTGACCCCCGAGGGTCGCAAACTTTTCGGTCCTTGCGTAGATGGCTACAAGATTGGCTGGAGTCAGGGTGGAATACGGGAGGAGCTAAAATAAAAAAAATAAAAAAAACACTCAAAAGGCGAGCTAAGGTCAGGGATCACTTACGAGGGCGATTAAAATAATGGTGCTCGCAATTCCGGAACCCAGTTGACATGAAGAACTGGTCCTTGAAGTCATTTGGATGGCTTGGAAGCTCGATGACCGCCGATGTATTAGGAAAACGGGTTAAGTAGTAGAACCCGTCACCTCGCCCCCGCTGGTCCGGGCTGGCTTTGAGGCAGAAGAAATATAGAATATCCGCAGGAGTGGGGACCTCCCACTCCTGCTTCTTGAATAAATACCTCAAGCCCGCCAGAAGACGGTAGGAGTTGGGGGGGAGCTGAAATGGGGCCAACCCCACATAATTCAGGAAGTCAGCGAAGTACTAATCCAGGGGAAGGAAGGCCCCTGCCTTGAAGTGTTCGCCGCTCCAGGCCGCGAACGATTCGTCGAGTGGCGTGCAGCTCCGCTCGCCTTCCGCAGCAGGTCGGGCAATCACAAAGGCTCTCCCCAGTGGAATGTTGTGGGTGAGGAAGAGTTTGTTGATCTTCGCCTGGTCGGTTACCTTTGAGACGATTCTCTCCGCCTCAAAGAATGCGTCGGGGGCCACCTCGACCTGCTTCTCCACGGCCGGCCCGAAGTGGGGGATCAGCGAGCTTGACATCACTGCCTTTCCTTTCTCTTGCTGGGAGACCAAGCTTCCCACGTTCTTCTGAGGCAGATTCCTTTTTGGAGCCATCTGGTCGCCTATCGAACAAAAAAAACACTTTAGAAAAGGCGACCCAAGCAGAAGGACGAAGCAATTATTATTTACACGAGTTGAGGTAAGCCCAGCCTGTGGAGAGTGGAACCACGCGGTTCAATGAACACGCGCGTATGCTCCCAACAGATCCCAAATTACTCGGAATTCGTGTGTCAGGGGATTCAGAGTAAAAATTTGCCTTGATGGGGAAGTTTCAACAGGCAGAACGTTGCAAAACCACTTTTGAGGCGTATCCCCTAAGCTACCCGGTTTTGCACCCAAAGTTCCTAAAGATCCTAACCAGAAATTGTTCCTGAAGAAGCATCTTGAAACCCATACTCTAAGGCGATTTCCTACAACAAGTGTGCCCTAGCCTAAAAGGGGCTGTCGCCCTCCTACCCACGCAACCCAGAAAACCTTTGCATGCGGCTACAGTAAAAATTTTTACCTAAGCTACAGTGGCATGTTTTCAAAATGAACAGGGTCAGAAAACTTACAGTATATGGCTGGATGGTAAACGAGAGTGTTGCGTTGGTAGGAGCCTCGTCGGTGCAGTAGCTTCCAAAGCTTTGGAGAAACTCGTGCGCCTAAGCTTCTTGAACAAGGAAAATGGTGGCAATAGAGTCGAGGGTTTCGTTCTTCTGAAAGTCAGAGAAGGAAGAAGGAGAGAGATTTGGGAAATTTTGGAATGAAGGGGTGGCCCGTGCATAGGGTGGCCACTCCCTTTTTATATAAGGGAAGGATCACGTGAAGAAGGCTCTTGGATGGCCCTAGTGAGGGATCCGAGGCCTTCCACTCGAAATATGAAACGATGGCTGGACAATAGGCTAGGCCATTAAATGCGGTTCTCGTAAAACGTACCGTCACCACCCACGACGTTCCACGTATGAGACGCCTGCACAAAGAATGGAATGTGAAGGGTTGTGGGGAAGTCTAAAAGCCCCTACTATGGTCTCCTATATATGACGTCATATACCACGAGCAGGGGCTTGGGGGGCAGGTGTACGCCCTGGTTTTTCCACGGGCTTATTAGCAGGTCGAGTCTCGGACTACTCATGGTTTAGTCGGAGGACTCCCCCAGGCCGGAGATCCTGTTTCCAGATCGTACCTTCTTAGCTCGAGGGATCCTCAAAGGCTCGCCAAGGGCCCCCAAGACTGGAGGAAGGCATCAGAAGACCTGAAGGCTGAAGGTCGGTTCAGGGAAGCAGCTCGTGGTACGAGCTGGCCATGGATCTCTGACCCTTTGTAAAGTCAATACACGCAAGATAAACATGCATATATCTGACATCACGTGTCCGATATCCCCCTGACTTCTCGGACACGCAGTAGGAACGTGCGCATTCAGACACCCACGGCTGTGTTGGGCCGTGCGGCCCATTATCTCCTTACACACTGATTAGACCACACTTATGTGTCAGGTTTAGGAATTAATCATAATTGTCACAGAGTTGATATGACAAATGGTAAGGTCACGGGATGACCTCCCTACCAACTTCCAGGGGGGCAGGTGTACGCCCTGGTTTTCCCACGGGCTTATTAGCAGGTCGAGTCTCGGACAAATCATGGTTTAGTCGGAGGACTCCCCCAGGCCGGAGATCCTGTTTCCAGGTCGTACCTTCTTAGCTCGAGGGATCCTCAAAGTCTCGCCAAGGGCCCCCAAGACTGGAGGAAGGCATCAGAAGACCTGAAGGCTGAAGGTCGGTTCAGGGAAGCAGCTCGTGGTACGAGCTGGCCATGGATCTCTGACCCTTTGTAAAGTCAATACACGCAAGATAAACGTGCATATATCTGACATCACGTGTCCGATATCCCCCTGACTTCTCGGACACGCAGCAGGAACGTGCGCATTCAGACACCCACGGCTGTGTTGGGCAGTGCGGCCCATTATCTCCTTACACACTGATTAGACCACACTTATGTGTCAGGTTTAGGAATTAATCATAATTGTCACAGAGTTGATATGACAAATGGTAAGGTCACGGGATGACCTCCCTACCAACTTCCAGGGGGGCAGGTGTACGCCCTGGTTTTCCCACGGGCTTATTAGCAGGTCGAGTCTCGGATTAATCATGGTTTAGTCGGAGGACTCCCCCAGGCCGGAGATCCTGTTTCCAGATCGTACCTTCTTAGCTCGAGGGATCCTCAAAGGCTCGCCAAGGGCCCCCAAGACTGGAGGAAGGCATCAGAAGACCTGAAGGCTGAAGGTCGGTTCAGGGAAGCAGCTCGTGGTACGAGCTGGCCATGGATCTCTGACCCTTTGTAAAGTCAATACACGCAAGATAAACGTGCATATATCTGACATCACGTGTCCGATATCCCCCTGACTTCTCGGACACGCAGCAAGAACGTGCGCATTCAGTCACCCACGGCTGTGTTGGGCTGTGCGGCCCATTATCTCCTTACACACTGATTAGACCACACTTATGTGTCAGGTTTAGGAATTAATCATAATTGTCACAGAGTTGATATGACAAATGGTAAGGTCACGGGATGACCTCCCTACCAACTTCCAGGTGCCTTCTCCTATAAATATGGGGACCCTGGGAGTTGATAGGGGTTGGGAAAAATAGTCTCTGAAGAGCCATATACTTTGTAAACCAAATACCCAGAATATATGAATAATATTGACTAGTGGAGTCGAAGGATTTTAACCTTTGAACCGCTTAAAAAACGTGTCTGGAGTCACCTAGTTCATTCTCTAAGATTTCATATCTGTGACGGTTCTACTTTCAGTACTAATCTCTTTCTCTTCTTCTCTTAATTACCTGTTGGCGAAGAACCGCGTCAACAAACAATATGAGGTATTGATTTGAAGAAGAGAAGAACAAAAAGAAAGGAAAAAATGAAAACTGTTTAAAAAAAATTTAAAAGTGAAAAAATTCTATTTTCAAAATTTAATAAATTTTAATTAAAATTTAAAAAAATAATAAATAAAAATAGAGTTACCAAACACATTTTTTGTTTAATTGTTAAATTTTTAATTAATAAATTAAAAAACTATTTTTTTAAATGTTACCAAATAATACCAGTATTGAATAATATGCTTGGAAAATCATTAAGTTGATTAATTTCTCTTATAAAATCTAGTCGAACTTTTGTTTTTTTTTTCCTGAACAATACTACAACATGAGTATTTCTGAAATTTTAAACACTCTTTTGGATAACACTTAAATATAACAGACGTTATTATTAGGAAAATTTGCAAATGAAATTCTTAAATTTTTACTTTACTTACTGTTAAATATCAAATCTTTTTTTAGGTAAAAGTACCAAAATATTATTTTTCCTTGTATTATGTAGGTATCAATTATTTATTTTGACATTTGACCACGTGTCAAGTTACGATTAATCCATATGTAAAAAATTTTAAAATTCATCTTCCTAATTTTTATTACTATTAAAAAATATATATTAAAAATAATTCTGAGTTAATCTTTTTAATTAAAATCAAATTAAATAATTATATTAATAAAAACAAAACTTTAAATAAAATTTAAAGTGATGAAGAACAGCAGGTGCTCATCTATAATTTCAATTTTTTATTTTATTTTTTGTGTTTATTAAATGTAGTGTAATTGGTTCAAGGTAGTAATGAGTTTGAAATCTAATATCATTTTCTTAAAAAAAAAAATATGCTTATGTGTTATTGGATGAAGATGAACCATTTAGATAAATATGGTGAAATTCCGTTTTTAGTGATTACCAAATTAATTAAACCAAGTGAATTAATTAAAGTGCGGAATGGTAATTAACTGTTTACACAGAATACAATTCTGTCGGGACAGAAACCAAACTTGTCACGACAGAAACTGAACACAATAAAAAGACAGTGCAAAAGAATAAAGAACACAGCGAATTTTTATAAGGTTCAGAAACCCTTTCGGATAACCTACTCCTTGGGGCTACGCCCAGAGAATAAAACCAATTAATAAAGAATCACAAGTACAAAAACATTGACTTAAACAAAACAAGACTCCCTCTTGAGATTTGCCGCAACTTGTTGTACTTCTCTTCACTAATCTGATCTTGATTGAAATGCTCAACCACTTGAACTCCCTTCAATGGCCAGCGAGTGCTTGCATCCTCCCGACGCAAGGCTTGTAAAAATCTTCTCCCGAAGACTATAAACGTTGTGTTCAAATTACAATGTGTATTCACTCATGAGCATGGTATAAACTCACCACTAAAATCTAAACACACATAATTCTACAAGATCACATGAATACTTATGATCTTGAATACAAAGAGGAGCTCTCACAAATATTACAATAAAACTCACGAATAATGTACCAAAGAGTTCACTTTTCTCACTGCCTTTAGAGCCCTATTTATAGAGTCTTTTTCGTGCTCACAAAAGCAGAGAAACTCAGACTTGTGTCAGATCAAAAACAAGCTCAAAAAGGAAACAACAATTAATGACATTAAGAACCAGTTTCCTGATTGCAATCATTGAGTTGCACGAAAATATATCAGCAAATAATCCAAAAACAACTTTGGGTAAGTACTGAATATTTGCAATATACTTTGTTTCCTTTATAAACAAAATGAGACAATATATGCTAAATAAGGAAGCACATTATTGTCCAAAATTCACACAAAAGGAAAGTGGATTTCCGAAAATTTCAATAAAGGAAACCAAACAATTCCGAAAATTATAATAAAGGGAAACAAACATTTCTGAATATTATAAAAAAAAAGGAAACAAAATCAACCAATTTACCTTTTAAGAAAAAAGATATTTATATAAAAATGCCAATTATAGGATTTACAATCTCCCCCTTTGGCAATTTTATAGACAAGGAATATCTATTTTTAAAAGATCCCTGTAAAACACAAGTAAGTGCAAAAAAAAACATACGTGTCACAAAATGATCAAAAAATGACTCTCCCTGCGATAGATAACCAAAGCACAGTTAACAAAAAACAATATGAAACAGCAGGGCAACATAATCAAAGTGCCAAAAATAGAGTTACTCTCTCTCCCCCTCATTGTCTAAGAAAATGCCAAAGAACAAAGGAAACGAAACCAAAAGAAAGACCCATCAAGTGTTCTTTTACGTCTATCAAAAGCAAAATAAAAATAGATCAAAGGGAACTGTAACCATCATGGAGCAGGAGAGGTGGATGCACTGATAAGGGCCAATGAAGCAAGAATTTGGCACTGAGTATCCTCCATTAGAGTGAACCGGTCAGAAAGATGTGTAAGACCTGTCTGGACAAAAGCGAGAGCAGTCGGGACAGCAGGGGTGTTAGGCTCCTTGGATTTCATGGCTGCTAGAATAGAAACAAATGGAGACACACAAAGAACAAAAACCCTAAACACTTTGATTATACGTGAGAGAGACAAACAAGAAAAACACTGATTATAAAACAACCAAAGTGAATTCGAATAGAGTATTCGGTGCACAAATGAGGCAAGTTCAAAAATGGGTAACCGGATTTTAGTGATAAATGCCAAAATATCTCCTCTTGTTTTTTTTTTTTTTTAAACAAATTCTTTCACACCTCAAAATTGGAAACTTTTTAAATATTTTTAGAATATATTGAGATAAAACAAATAAATTGCATCAATTAATTTTTTCAAACCTTTTTTTTTTAAGTACACGGTAGATAACAGATTTTATTTTTCAATTTTTTATTATTTTTTATTACAAAATTGCCGAAAATAGAGTGTAGATTGCCATACCATATGTGTCCATGTAAATGCCAAGTCATGTTTAAAAAAAACAAGATAACCATATTTTTAACAAATTAGAGAAATGAGTTATAAATCAAATACTAAGAGACCATAATTCGAAAAATATACCAATCACAAAACATATTTGAATCAATTCATTATATGTATGAGTCTTACAGCCAACTTACACAGTCTAGTCAACAGGCATGTGTGTGTGTATGTGTAATCAATTTGGCGTTTCTTTTTTGCCTTTTAAAGCTAGGGTCATTGCCCATATTTGGCGATTTTAGCCTTTTTCAAAATGTAACCATAATGGAGGCTATAACTCTTATACTGATGGTAGCCCTTTACACTGGTAGAGTATCCTCCAATATAATTGCTAATTACCTGGTACCAACTTACTCAGTGTCGGCTTTCACACATCAGTATAGGTAGCTCTTTTCCAAAATGGAGCCTGAAAAAGAAACTGGATTAGGAATGCTCATACAAAGATAATGATTTGATCAAATATAAATTGGATGGTCTATAATTTTTCAAATATGGTTTTTTATTCCAACAAAGTATAAGACTTATAACGATCATTTTCTAAAATACAAAAAATATTGTAACGCCCTGGATAGCCAAGACCGTTACACTGTGTGTTTATAAAGTGCCAGACTTGCTAATCAAGTCATTAAAGTAAAAGCGTGTTACTGAAATGGTAGAGGAACTAGGGTTAAAAGTGTTTTGGTCTCAAAAGTACGTTTTCATTACTAAACATTGTTTACGTACATGGGATCCCAAAATTGACAGTTTAAAAGCCATTTACAAAAGTTACAACGTTTAGATACATTAACTGGCCATACTAAGGCAAAAGCGAGCTGTTAGGTAATCTCTGTCCTGACACACTTCTCGACCGTGGTGATCGAACGGCTGGCTATGTACATTTCACCTCGGAGCTCTCCACCTCAGGCCTGGTCCAGCTTGCCCTTGCCCTTACCTGCACCACGAAGCACCCGTGAGCCAAGGCCCAGCAAGAAAACATAGAAACAACAGAGCATGAACAACTAGCAACAAATGAATTACACTTATAGCATCTCATCAACTCAAGTGTATCATCAATCAAGTATTTCATATACTAAGCATCTCATCAAATACACAATACAACTTTCGGGAGCACTTAGTCCCATTCACAACCATACATTCGGGTGCAGTTTTCTTACCTTTCAATTCAATAGCTTTAATCCTTCGACACCTTGAGCACGATCCCACTCGAGCCCTAGCGCTCACCTAAACACAATCATGGCCAAAGTCAACATCAACCCTCAAGTTCAAAACCTAGCCCCGGGGCCAATCCCGAGCCCCCCCGGGATGACCTAGTTCCACCAAACAAGGTGGTGGAACCAAACCCCAAACCTTAGGTCAAAAACCCTTGCAAATTACCCTAAAATCCCCTTCAAAAGGCAGGGTAGCGCTACAGCGCTCTTGGGAGGGCGCTATAGCGCTACAGACAGAAGCCAAAACCCTTCCAGCGAAATGGGCTAGCGCTACAACGCCCAAAGGCTAGCGCTGTAGCGCTAGTCACAGACAGCCCAACACCCAAAATTTCCGTTATGCGATTTTCTCGAGCCAACCTCAACCAAACCTCTTCCAACTCTTACCCAAACTTAAAAAACAACCTCATGACCACACTCAACACTCTAAAACCCAACATAAACCAGCTGAACAACAGAACTAAAGCTTAGAATTCATACCTTTGATAGAATTTCTCCCACAAGCTATCCCTAGGCTCCCTTGGCTTGCTACTCCTCAGCCCTAAGCCTGAATTCCCCAAAGTTCCATTCAATTCAATTCAAGCACCACAACTTAAAAACCAGAAACAGAAATGGATGAACTCTAGAACCTTACCTCAAGTGTTGGTGAAACCCTGCTAAACCTCTGTCAATTCCTTAGTCTTAGGTCAAGATCCTTGATGTTTAGTTATCCCAGCTCTCCTCTAAGCTTTACTCCAGAAATTCTCAAGAAACAGATGAAGGAAAGTGTAAACCGACTTTAGAGAAACTCTCTCTGTTTTCCCTCTTCCTTTTCCCTTCTTTTTCAGACTTCCTTTATATTCTATAAACTCCACTAACTTAAAACCTCAGTAATACCCATCCTTAAGAGTCCAATGACCTTTATGCCCTCCCAATTAACTCTAATCCTTTAGTCCACTTAAGGGCATTTTAGTCATTTTACCTAATTCCCGCTACTTCCTCGAATATCTCTATTATTTCCCGCTTAATTCCCGATACCTAATTAATCACCAATAGCATTCCTCAATGTTACAATAATCTCCAGCTCATCCACTAAATTCCCATTTACACCCGTGAGCTCACCCCGAGCCGGGTATAAATGCCCGCTATGACTTTTCCGCTACTTACCTCACTAGGATCGTCTCGAGTCACAGATCGCAGATATATCCACATAATAATGTGGTCTCAACAATTATCACATATATCAAAGCAGTTATGCCCTTAATGGCCAAAATTACGATTATGCCCTTCTACCCTAATCTGGGCCTACATGCATACAAACACGCATAGTCATGCATCTCAAGTACTCAAGTAATCATATAACATGCTTTAAATCATAATTATACATCTTAATCACTAAAATCACACGTAATCTCCATTATGCCCTCCAGGCATGCTAATCAAGGTCCTTAAGCCTTATTAGCGAATTTGGGTCGTTACAAATATGCTCATCAAATTTCTTCCAATCAGGACAAGAGATTTACAAAAAACACATATGCAAGGCAAGATAATCAATTTATTGGAAATTTCAAATAAAACAAACCCCCAAGGACTTCCTGAGGGAATCAAATCTGACCGTGTCTAAAGCTTTAGTAAAAATATCTGCAATTTGTTTGTTAGTCTCAACATATTCTAAAATCAATGATTTGTTTTCAACAAGTTTCCTAATAAAATGGTGACGAATATCAATATGTTTGGCGCGAGAGTGCTGAACGGGATTTTTGGAGATATTAATAGCACTTGTATTATCACAAAAAATGGTTAAAGTTTTAATATCAAGCCCATAGTCTGCCAACATTTGTTTCATCCACAAAATTTGAGTACAACAGCTTCCAGCAGCAATGTACTCAGCTTCGGCTATTGACAAGGAGATGGAGTTTTGTTTTTTACTATGCCAGGAGACCAAATTGTTTCCTAAGTAAAAACAACCACCACTTGTACTTTTGCGATCATCAGTGTTTCCTGCCCAATCTGCATCACAATAACACACAAGGTTAGAATTTGTTTCTTTGGAGTACCAAATTCCTAAATCAAGAGTATTATTGATGTAACGAATAATTCTTTTTACAGCAGTCACATGAGACTCCATGGGGTTCCCTTGGAAGCTAGCACACACTCCAACATTGAAACATTTTTCATGGGAAATTTTCAAATGTATTCCTAATCGATATGGTTCACATTTACCTAAATTCGGTAAATCATGAGCATGACTCACACTTCCAATTTTTCTCAAATTTTCAAACACCACATGACCATGTTTTTCATGACACAAATTAGTATCACTCCTTGTGTTTGTGTGGCAACTACGTGCTTGAGATAATGTGTACCAATTGTCAACAGATTTATATCCCTTCAAAACACAATTTCCATTTTCGTCAAGCACAAAATAATTATCATGAGAAAAATTTACTAACAAGTTTTGGTCACAAATTTGACTTATACTAATTAGATTAGTTTTAAGTCCATCAACCAAAAGTACATTTTGTAACTTTGATAGTCCTTCAGAATTTAGAGTGCCACTACCAAGTACCTTACAAGACTTACCATCTCCAAATGTGACTTCCCCATTTTTCAAAGTCTTGAAGTCAGTGAGTATGCTTTTGTTACCTGTCATATGCCTTGAACAACCACTATCGAAAAACCAAGAGTTAGAAGCACATGTTCTAAGACAAGTAAAGGCAGCAAGACATTTGAATTTATTATTCTTCACCCAAACTTTCTTAGGTGGAGACCTTTTCTTCAAGGGAATTTGTCTCAAATTACCATGATGATTAAAGTAATTTTTGTGAAGAAAATTCATCAAGGTAAAACATTTAGGTCGAAAATGACCTTTCACTCCACAGAAATTGCAAATTGGAATAAAATGACCAGTTTTTTTATTCTCGAAATTTCTGGTATGTTTCTCATGTGATGTGACAGATTGAAAAGATGATGCCACATGAGTTTGAGTTGTTCCTGCAAAAGGGTCAGTTGTCGAAACAATAGGAAGATTTCCAGAAATATAAATTTTTTTTCCTTTAGGTTTAGATCCATTTGATCCTAACCTAGAAAAATCACAAGCTTTTTGACCTGCAAACAGAACATCATCCAAAACCATAGATCTATGATTAAGCAATTTGACACCTTTCACAATTTTATCAACTTTATTAGACAAACGATTGATTTCAGAATCTTTAGCAACAATCTCAATTTCATATTTTTTAACAAGAGAGTCAAGTTCTCCATTTATCTTCTTGAGAATTTTGTTATTGTTTTCCATCAAACGATTATCTAAACATACTTTCAACCATTGATCATACATGTTTTTGTGTGATTCTTTCAAAGAATCCTCATCAAAATCAGATTCATCTGAATCACCATGGGAACCCTCATCTGTTGAAATAGTATTATTTAAACAAACAAAATTCTCATTCACCTGCACAGAAGGAGGTAAGCAAGAAAAAACAGAAGTTAAGGGAAGATTAGACTTTTCTTCCTCATCACTACTTTCAGAGTCCTGGTCACTCCAAGTGACTGCCATGACCTTCTTATTTTTCTTTAAGGTATTGGCACATTCAGCTTGAATATGTCCAAAACCTTCACACTCCCTGCATTGAATACCTTTTTTATTAGTAGATTCAAAAGGTTTTGAAAAATTATTACCTTTGGACGATTTAGACAAGATTTTCTTGTTATCAATCTTTTTCATAAACTTCTTAAATTTTTTCGATAACAAGATCATTTCATCTTCATCTTCCTCATCCGAGCTTTCCATTTTCTCATTGGAAGATTTCAAGGCAATCGATTTCTCCTTCACGGAAATTGGTTTCTCTTTGCGGATCTTTTGATTAAGTTCAAAAGTTCGAAGAGATCCCATAAATTCCTCAACTTTCAAGGTGTCAAGGTTCTTTACCTCCTCAATGGCTGTGATCTTGGGTTGAAACCTGTCAGGAAGAGATCTAACAATTTTCCTAACCAAAACAGAGTCAGACAACTTTTCTCCTAAAGCAAAATATTCATTAGCAATGTCAGACAATTCTTCATAAAACTCAATGAGGGTTTCTTTTTCAGACATGCGAAGGTTTTCAAATCTTGTGGTCAACATTACAAGCCTAGATCGCTTAACATCAGTGGTTCCTTCAAATTGAGTTTGAAGGATTTCCCAAGCATCTTTGGCAGACTCACAAGATGAAATCAATTTTATATAACTCTCACCAACACCATTAAAAATTGCATGTAAAGCTTTATTATTATAAATTGACATTTTATCTTCTTCATTAGACCATTCAAGTTCAGATTTTACCTGTGTCTTACCGGATTTCGAATTTATCTCGACAGGTGGTGTCCAACCAGATAATATTGATCTCCAAGCCCTTTCATCAAGGGATTTGATAAAAGCTTTCATCCTTACTTTCCAGTATGGATAATTTGTATCATTCAGCAATGGAGGGCAAGTTATAGATCTACCTTCTGCAAAGATAGACATTTCACAAGGCACAAAACAAACGGAAAAATACAAGATCGCACTAAGAGTTTAGTGACCCGCTCTGATACAATTGAAATTCCGTTTTTAGTAATTACTGAATTAATTAAAGTGCGGAATGGTAATTAACTGTTTACACAGAATACAATTCTGTCGGGACAGAAACCAAACTTGTCACGACAGAAACTGAACACAATAAAAAGACAGTGCAAAAGAATAAAGAACACAGCGAATTTTTACAAGGTTCAGAAACCCTTTCGGATAACCTACTCCTTGGGGCCACACCCAGAGAATAAAACCAATTAATAAAGAATCACAAGTACAAAAACATTGACTTAAACAAAACAAGACTCTCTCTTGAGATTTGCCGCAACTTGTTGTACTTCTCTTCACTAATCTGATCTTGATTGAAACGCTCAACCACTTGAACTCCCTTCAATGGCCAGCGAGTGCTTGCATCCTCCCGATGCAAGGCTTGTAAAAATATTCTCCCGAAGACTATAAACGTTGTGTTCAAATTACAATGTGTATTTACTCATGAACATGGTATAAACTCACCACTCAAAACTAAACACACATAATTCTACAAGATCACATGAATACTTATGATCTTGAATACAAAGAGGAACTCTCACAAATATTACAATAAAGCTCACGAATAATGCACCAAAGAGTTCACTTTTCTCACTGCCTTTAGAGCCCTATTTATAGAGTCTTTTTCGTGCTCACAAAGGCAGAGAAAGAATTCTTCTAATAATGGCAAGAATCACAGTAGTTATTCTTGATTGATGAAGAGTTGCCTTTTTTAGAAAATGCTGATCCGACAGAGTCGGATAAAAAACAAGCTCAAAAAGGAAACAACAATTAATGACATTAAGAACCAGTTTCCTGATTGCAATCCTTGAGCTGCACGAAAATATATCAGTAAATAATCCAAAAACAACTTTGGGTAAGTACCGAATATTTGCAATATACTTTGTTTCCTTTATAAACAAAATGAGACCATATAGGCTAAATAAGGAAGCACATTATTGTCCAAAATTCACACAAAAGGAAAGTGGATTTCCAAAAATTTCAATAAAGGAAACCAAACAATTTCGAAAATTATAATAAAGGGAAACAAACATTTCCGAATATTATAAAAAAAAAGGAAACAACGAAATCGACCAATTTATCTTTTAAGAAAAAAGATATTTCTATAAAAATGCCAATTATAGGATTTACATATGGGTTTATGAATAACACGAAGAACACAACCCAAAACCAAGTCAATACAAACACAAACCATGGTATCAAACATCTAAGAAATTGATACACTCAAATCTGAGTCCAATCATAACAAATAGTTAAGAACCCAAAGAACACAAACTCAGATTTCACCCAAATCTCCTTCAGCAACTGACAACCCAGATGAGAAAAAAAAACTCATAATAGAAACTGACAAACCAGAAGAGAAAAGATAAGAACCTCAACGTCTCAGTTTTACCATGACCTTCACCCCCTACTCCGTCGTTCACTCTGCGATCCACGCCTAGATCTGGGTTTTCTTCTCTTAGATTTTCCTTCACCAATCTCAACAAATAATTAAGAACCCAAAGAGCACAAACTCAGATTTCGCCCAAATCTCCTTCAGCAAACTGACAATCCAAATGAGAATGTAAAAAAACTCAGAAGAGAGAGAGAGAGTGGCGTGAGGCTTGAGAAAGCAAGGAAAGATGAGTTTTCCTTATTTCTTATTTGATTGATTGAACGAGTGAGTTGTCATAGACACATGTGCTAGCCAATTTGTGGTGACGCAATGGTATGAACGTGAGTTAGGAAAGTGTAAGAGAGCAAATAAAATTTGTTAGTTTCCATTCTAAAGAATCACTTGACTATTGGTAGAAAATACTTGATATTTCATTAAATAAATTGATGACAATATTAAGTCCTTTTTTATTTATTTTATTGGTCTTTGATATGGAAATTTAAGAGCAAGAATGACCTGCGTGTGAGTGTGTTTCAGCCAACCATGGTAGGGACAAGAAGGGATTTATTTTTATTTTTTTCATTATTCTTGATAAGTCAATGATCCTAATAGCTAGAAAAACACTAGGGTTTTGCCAGGGTGTGCATAAGTACTAGGTTTCCTTTTCTTTTCTTCTCCACGGATTCTTCTTCCTCCTCTCATCACCATAGTTGCCGCCCAACACCAAAGAGAAGTTTGTCTCTCATTTCCTTCTCTATCCATACTAGGGAGGCTGGAGTTCAAAATTCCAAAAAGGTAGAGGTAAAGTGTTGGCCTTATTTTTCTATTATCTCTATTTCTCCTTCTATGTTCTAAGCCAAAGATTCCTTGAATTAGGTTCTTTGTAGTGGTGCTAGCAAAAAATTCACAAGGTTTTCCTTATAGTGAATTCAACCACCAATCCAGGAGGATTGAGACTTTTGAATTTAGAAGAGGTATGATGGTGTTCTTTTGTTTTTTTTCCCTTCCCCTTACCTTTTCTTCCAAGATTCTAAAATATAGATGCTTTGGGATGTTTCGCATCTAGGTCCTTGTGATAAGTAGCGAGGGTATCAAGAGACATAACTCTAGAGTTTTTGGCTAAACAATGTTATCAAGAGTTTTGTGTTTTTGTTTTATGGTTGTTTGAATTTTTGTCTCCCTATGTGTTTTGATGATTGTTCTCCATATCTCTATATTTTTAGATTCATAGAAACATGCCAAAGTTATACATGTAGTATATGGATGAGTATTTTCTATGAGTAAATTGATTTATGAATATGTGTAATTATTAATGTGGAATTTGTTTTTATTTTAATTAATTTCTATCAACTTGTTTATGTTTTTGGAAATAGGAGGATGTTAGGGTTTCATGAAATAAAACATAATTTCATGCAATAAGTATTGTTCCCATAATAAAATAACTAATAAAAATATCATTAACATATCCTATGGCGTTCTTGATCGCTTTCGTTCATAAGGACCCTCACATCGTTCATATGTCTCTTTGGAAGGATTTCAACCCGCCATTCATCACAAAACATGCATTCGCTTATTACCTACAAGGGGAAAGGTAAAGGGTGGGCTAACAGCCCAATAAGGAGAATTAAATCAAACAAGCAGCATAAATACAAACCTTATATCAAACCAAAAGCTCATATCATAACAAAACATAGAATCATCATACACAAAATCTATATGCACACTACACATGTAAATGGGAGAGATACTACGAGGAAGCAGTGTGGTCCTCTCTGCGACCACTTTGGTCAAAATTGTTCCTACCATCGTCCACCTTTTACCTTCCCAAGTACATGCCCTGAAATATTTATCATACAACATGTATTCCATAAACATTAGCAATCAAGCAAACATGTTTAACCTCCTTACCTTGGTGCGAGTGTGAGTCTTGACAAGGAAAAGATCATGCTTCAATGATCAAAACCTAATCATAAAATAAGAACCTTATGATAAGAACAATATCATGCCCAAACATCTAAGCCACATGCCCAAACCTCTTTGCTTGGGCCATGCAACACGTGCACCAAACCCAAAATCATAAAAACATGCTCATAATGATCAACTCTTAAACATAGTGCAAACCCTAATGGAGAATCAAACTTAGAAATACCATGGTACATTTAGAGTATGTGCAGGCCGAACCTCTTAAAGTTTTATCACCTTTGAACCTCGAAACCCTAGCCTTTCTTGAGCTTTGAAATCTGAACCCTAGATACGAACCAACTTCTCCAATGATCATCAAGAATAAAGAGAAGAAGAAGCTTAAGAACTAAACCATAGAGCCAAGAATATCACCTTAACCTTGTGTCAAACCCGAACCCTAGATATGAGCTTCACCTCTCTCTCTCTCTTCCACTTTCTTTCTCTTCTCCTCACGCTCTCTCCTTCTTCCTCCTTCTTTTCTCTCTCACGCCCTCTCCTTCTTGGTGTGCACGAAAATGGGAGCTCCTCTCCCACTATATATAGTCTCCAAAAACTATCACCATCAAATCTACTTTAATGATAATTAATTCCAATCACCATTAAAGCTAATTGATCTTAATGAACCTAGTCATATTCTTATACCATACACATGATTGATTTCCTTCAATCACCATGATTTTTGAAATCACAAACTAACAATCAACCACGAATGCTAATTGATACTAATCGTAATTAATTCTAATTGATTTAATTGCTCAATCACCATAAGCCTTTATTTTATTTCCATAAAGAATTCACTCAAATTACTCTAATGTGTCTCACGCACCTAATATTTTTCTCAGCCACATTCTTCATTGCTCATCAAACCCTTAATGTCGAAATTCATTGAGATGATCACAAATTGATCATCTTATTCATTCCTAAAATCAACTTTATCAATTAATTATTAATAAGCCTAATTTTCAAAATTACTAGTCATCATACCATTGATACTCTACTTAATCTAAGAATGTATACTCACATTTGGACCTTATTCTTGATTGATAAATAATCACATTTGATCTTTGAAAATTTCTTCAAATCAATCAAAAAGTATAAATCCTTTAGTCACCTCTTTATTTTCAAAAATTAGCTCCCAAATACTAGCTAATTAAGTCACCAAACTTTCCATAATTTCTTACCTTGATTCCAATTGACGTCCATGATCCAACAAAGATCACAATGTCTCATTTCCTTGCCACACACGCCCAAGGTGTTCACACATACACATATAAATGGCAACTAACATCTTTTAATAATAAAATAAACACTTATTAAATTAATAAAAAAATAAATAAACAATTATTAAATTGTGTGAATGGATATTACATATGCTATGTGGGTTTTGGCCTTGTGAGTATAGTGTGATTTAGAGTAGTTTTATTTTTGTTGTTGATTAGTTTTTGCATGCTAGTTGTAATATTAAGATTTACAAAATATATAAACATATTAGGGTGAACTGTTAAAATTGTTAGAAAAGAATAATGAGCATTTTTTGGAATATTATGTGATGTTAGGCTTGCTGATTTTTATTGTTTTAGAATGATAATTTGCAAAGATAGTTTAAAAGAAAAAAAATTATGTCTTGAGTTCATGTTATATGATTAAAATGAGAAAATGTATAATTTTGTGATTTTATGTGAGGTTTGATTTATGATTTATGTTAAAGTTAAGTTGAGGTGCAACTTGTGTGAGAAAGGTGCCACATGAGCAAGGGTCATGCACATGTGAGATGTGCTTGAATGTTCATGTGTGGTCTTACATGGTATTAAGAGGAGTGTTTGGTTGTTATTCTAGACTCGTTGTGAAGTTATCTCGCCATTTTAATTGCATGGACTTAAGGTAAGGAAGTTAGTTAGATTCTTATTTGATTTGTTTGAATGTTTGAGAATTAATCTAATATCATGAGATGAATTGTTATGTTGTTGATATATTGTATGACTGTATCAAAGAGTAGATTGTTGTTAGCGTGTTGAACGCGACACAACAAATGAGTTACTAAGGTACAACGTAGTTCAGAGGGTGGACGAACCAAGAGGCCCCAAGGGGCAAGAGGAGGTTATACTAGGATATGTTTTCCTGGTTACTTTATTTGCTTATGTTTGTTTTCAGATAAAGTATATGTTTATTATGGAATGCTTGTGTTATTTCATTTTAAAGTTAAGATATTGATAATAGTTTTGTATTATGTTTACTTGATACACGTTCATGTTTGTACTTCCTTACTGAACTTTTACCTCATCCCCTTACTTTCTTCCTTTCAGATAGACGATAACATTTGTTTGGCACGCATGGTAAGCTGGGAGTTTCCAAAGTCACGTGTGTATGCCGTGGATTAAATCGATTTAGAAAACACCAAGGGGTTTATTTTGAGTTTTATTAAGTTAATTTAAGTTTTCACCGAGACTTTTGTTATTTTCTTATGAATTGCATAAAAAGACACTATATTTTGTTTTTGAATAATGGGCCCATATTATATATTATTTATAACACCCCACTGAACCTTTTGGATAATTGGTGAAATTGTTCTAAATAAGCGTAAAACGTTATTTTTGCAAAGATAGTTGAGAAAGGGAATTTCACATAAACGGCTATATTGGTCGGTCAACCAATTGCTCGCCCGGATGAACTCATAAAGCTCCCAAATGCCCCCAATGACTCTATTTTGCTTCCCTTTATAAATAAACTTAGTTCTAGACTTAATACATACCCAATACCAGTTTTATATCACATTATTACGCTACAAAAAAGTGTTCTAAGTTCTTACCTTGTGTAAATCATTCCAAAACATCTTTCACACACTTGGGCCAAAATTGTAAGGATTTATTTGTAAATGTGTTCATCTCTCTCTACGTTCTCAACTAGTATTTATCATCCTTAGAGAGAGTGAAGACCAAACAAAAGACCTGAAGTTGATGAGATTTTCACCGAACAAACAATCTATGTTAGAGGTTTGGGTAAACCTTGGTGAAAATTTCCCGATTGTAAAAGGATTAGTCAAGTTGTAACGACCCAAATTTACTATTAAGGCTCAGTGCTTGGATTACAGTACCGGGAGGGCATAATGGGATATACATGTTGAATTAATTGAATAAATGTGTGACTACGTGGCATACATGATTTATATGATAATATGGATTTAAATGCATGTTTATGTGTATTATATATGTACGTGGACCCATTCTTGATAGTAAGGGCACATTTGTTATATTGGCCCATTGCATAAATGTGATTATATGTGCGTAAATTATTGGGACCACATTATTATGTGGATATATTTGCAGTATACGACTCGAGACGATCCTAGTGAGCGGGTTAGCAGAATAGTCACAACAGGGTCCAATACTCGGCTCGGGGTGAGCCTAGGGGTATTTTGGGAAGTTTAATGTATATTTGGGATTTATTGAGTAACGAGTAGTGTTTGGTAATTAGTTGGGCAAGTCGGGATTAATTGGGATTTGTTGGATGACTCGAGGAATTAGCGGGAAGTGTGGCAAATGATGATTTTGCCCTTGAAGCCATTAAAGGATAAGAGGAAACCTAAGGGGTATTTTGGTCTTTTGAGGTTAGAAATGGACTTAAGCAACTGGGTGGTTTGAGAAAAGACCAAAAGCTAAGGAAGAAAACAAGGAAGGAACCTTTCTCAGCTCTCTCTCTCCCTTCTATACGGTTTACCCTCCTTCTCTCTCTATGTTTTGGTGCACTTGAAGACCTTGGTGAACACTTGGAAAATTGTTGCAGCAGCTGGGAAATTAAAGCTTGAGGGCTAGGAATAGAAGCTAGAAAAAACTAAACAATCTATGAGGATTAAAGCTTCTAACTGAGGTAAGGATTCTGTTTGGTTTCTACTGAGAATTCAGGTTATTAGGATGAATTTGTTAGGTTTTGAATGATGACTGATTGATGATTTGGGATGGTAAATTCAATAGGATTTTGAGTGTTTTATTTCTTAAGTTATGTGGTTAAGAGTTCTAGACTCGATTCTGGGTTTTGGCTGAAAGTTCCAAGAGTTATTTATTGATTGGAGCTGGCAAAAGGTTGAAGAAACCCAGAGAATTCTGGGTTCACAGGGGCACGCCGCGAACCACTTCATGGGAGCTGCGGTCCGTGTGCCCCAGAAGGCCCTGGGTGCTTGCTATTCTGCAGGCGTGTCGCGGCACGCCTCCCCCTGGGAAAAGAGGCAGACACCTCTGAATTGGGGCACGTCGTGACCGTTAGGGCCAGGTCACGGCCCGCCTAGGCAGCCCTAACTAGAATTGGTCTTAAGGCTCGGGGTGGCTCAGGGGTCTAAACCTAAGCGCTCGGGATGATTTTTACCACCTTGATTAGTAGAAATCGAGGTCCTGGAGGCTCGTATATTATTCCAAAGCTTTTAATTGGTTTTAGGATCTTAATGGTTATCCATTACCGCATTGTGACTAGGTTATACCACAAGGGCTCAGAACTAGGGATCATGCTCGGGGCCGTCATACGCTTGCTTCTCAGGACTTGAGGTAAGAAAACTGCACCTGAGTTGTGATTGGGGCTTAAAACCCCCCCACCCCCTCCCTTATATGAATATGTTATGAACATGAATATAGCTATATCTGGAATATATGATGCTTGTATATGCTGCCATTGATTATGTGCTATGCATTATGTATTGTGAATTTATTTATAGATCAGCCTAAGGATGCCAGGGACCGATAGCAAGTGTGCAGAACGCAGCCCGGCCTAAGGGTGTCAGGGTCGGCTAAGAGACCAGGGGACTCGACCTAAGGGCGACGGGCCTCGGTATTATACCATAAATAGAAGCGTTGTTCACACTTAATCATTTTTATTGACTGGTGAGCTTGATTTACATACTTGACTGAATTGAATATTACTGCTGGTTGGTTATTTATATCCTATCGTTAATTGAGTGTGATGATTAATATTTATTGTTTTTATATTGTTGCTTAATTGTGATTGTTGTTTTAAGTTTTCTTGCTAAGCCTTGGCTCACGGGTGCTATGTGGGGCAGGTAAGGAAAGAGATAGTGGAACCAGCCATGAGTTGGAGAGCTTCAGGGGCGGTGTGTACATATGCGGCCTACTCGATTGCCACGGTCGGGATAGCTTGGGAGGAACTAGGGTTAAACTCCGTTTTGCCGCTTAGGACGGCCAAATTGTATTCTATTTGTTCTTTTATGACTCTGTAAACTAATTTTGGGATCACATGTATAAACTTAATATTTTAATGAAAAATAATCATTTTGTTGACCAAATCTTTAAATACTTGACCTTGACTTAGTCTTTAATTACACATTTGGGTTCAAACGGCTTGCTTAGCAAGTCAAGCACTATTTTAAACACATAGTGTAACGATCTTGGTTATCCAGGGCTTTACACAAGTCCTTTAACTTGACTTGTTACTAGAACTCAAAGCTAGGCTTAGGTTAGAACCCAAATCTTGGGAATTAGTTCCACCAAACGTAGGTGGCTTTAGTTCCACCAATCCTTGTAAAAAAAGAGTTTGCATCCCTATAACCTTAAACTCCTTTGCATTTGTACTTACTTAATTATTTACGTTGATTCTATCTATTTATTGCATTAAAGTTTCACTAAGTTGCTAGAAATAGATAGTTGAGTTTTAAATTCCCAATTTACCTATTTTTTTATATTATTTTGATGTTATATGGTATATTTGTTAATTATTTTATAATGTAATATGAATAGTTTTTATCTATTGTACGTATTTTTTTGTTTTTCTTATAATCACTTTTTACTGTACAATTTTTATTCTGTTTGTTATTTTAATATTAATGTGAAAAAAATAATAAATTATGTAATTTCCTCAACTTTTTACTATACGTTTTTTTTTTGTCTAGGTTAAGCAAGTTGTTTACCGAGTTTTTCAGAAACTAGAATTATAAAAGATAAGAGAGCTTAGAAATAAAAGATTTGAAATAATCACACAAGAAACTTTACGTGGTTAGGGTGTTAAAGAGCCTTAGTCCACGAGTCTATTGTATTAGAGCTAAGGAGTCTTAGTATGGAATTTTTTCTCTGAGTTTGAGCAGAGTATATGCTTACAAGAGAAAAATCTGACCCCTTCCACAGTGCACAACTGTTCATATTTGTTTACCGAGTTTTTCGAAAACGAATACGAACGGAATAAAAAAAAGACAAGAGCTATAAAAATGCAGAAATGTAAATAAACAAACAGTGTTTTTACGTGGTTCAGGCGTTAACGAGCCCTAGTCCACGAGTCGATGTTATTATACTTGTAGAGAATAACAGTCAAACAGCTGGTGTATAAGGAACTCACAACCTCACAGCGTTTCTCTCGGGTTCTCTTGGAGAAGATGAAGCTAGAGAGATTTTAGTAGAGTTCTTGCTATGTGATCTGTTGGCCGTCCTTCCTATTGCAAAATGAGGGGGTCTTTATAGCTAGGGTTTTGGATTAGGGTTTTTCTCTACTCACATGAGTCTTAATTATACCAGCCATAAATAGGGGATACAATTACCGTAGTCACCTGGCTACCAGGCTCTATGTGGGTATATTTACGTGAAAGTATGGGGAATGCACAAAGGCAGCCGTCTTTTCCAAGTTGTCAGCGGAACAGTAGGCGAAATAGTACTTTTAGGCGTGCTGGGATGTGTGCGGCTTTGACCTGTCGGGCGTGTCAGGCGGGATTCTGTGTCAGGCGGATATCATTCCAACTATGCCTCCTCCATGACTCGACCGCCTGGCCTTGTTCCGTGCGAGGCACGGAACTGTTTCCGCGAAGACCACTTGAAGCGCTACTCCTGGAAGGAGCTTCCCCGAAGGATACCCCTTCGGGAGTCCGGGAGAGTTGACGAGCTTCCGTGTCGCGTTTGCTTGAAAGAGTAATCCGGACACTAAACGGAAGAGGCGAAGCCTTTCTGTCCATCCGCGAGCTCTAGTCACCTACCGTGAAAGACATTGATAATTCTGCTTCCCCGAGGATATCCATCTAAACGCTATCCGGAAATCTGGATAACATTTACCCCCCAAGGTCACGGAGCTTTGAGAGATCCGGGAGCTTGTACAGTCCTCCGGGTATTCCGGTTTCTTAGATTAGGCGAGGGGGGCCACCTCCTGTGTTCCTGGAAGGGTTCCTTTTTCCCGCCTGAGTGTTAGTATGAAAAAGAAAGGAAATTTCTTCTGTTTGAAATCAAGTACTCAAATGCGGCAAGGGCCACGCGTCATGCCGGGAGTGGCTCTGCGACCAAGACGTGTGCGCGAGGCGACTGGTTGAGTATGCGTGCGTCAGGTATCTGAGTAATGATTTGACGGTTTTTAATGGTACACCGGGCCCGAGGTGGTATAATGATGGGAAATAAATACTTTATTCCCATCCGAGGAGTCATAAATAGGATCGTCGCTTCATCTCCAGCCGTTGGATCTGATGCACACGGAATGGGAAGATCGGGACCGTCCATTTGAGGAATTCAAAACGACTTCTTTCCTGTTATAAAAACGAGGGAACGGACCTTTCTTCCTCTTTACGCTTTCAAATTCTCTATCTTTCGGATTTTCAGATTCCCAAACCTTCGAACTCTCAGGCTTCCAAGCTTCCATTCCTTCGAACTTGCCACTTCTTTTGGTAAGGAATCTAGAAACTTTTCTTTTGATTTGGCAGTGGGTTTATTCGCCGAAGTTCAGGGTCTGAAACGCTGTTCGTTTTTGCAGCTTTTACTTCTCGCGATCGTTCTGTGCAGTGATCCGGTTACTCCCTCAACCTTCAACTACCCGAATACCAGTAAGTATTTCTACTTTGCTCTTTCCTCCCAAACCTTAGGTTGTTGGTAGTTGTTAGAGTTGAGTTTTCTGCCATTATCGCCTATGTGCATGCGTGAATAGGGCTTTGATAGGCATGTGATTGATGTGAGTCGATAAGTAGTCTCTTTAGCATGCTTTGACGATTTGCGTACGGAAAGTCGTTCCTTGTCTTGCTTGCGTTGTTCTGGTTTGCTGTTTTAGGGCATAAGCATGAACGCCTTTAGGGTGTCTTTCTCTGGAGAAACACTTCTCTCGGCGGGCTTAGGCTCGGAGTCTGAGTTTGGCTCCTTGCTGTCCTTCGGGTGGCATGGTGCCAACCCCTCGGCAAGCTCGGTGGGAGCCTCTCCAAGCAGTTTTCGGGGAGGGTCTCCCCGACGCCTTTGATACCACTAGGGTATGACAAGGGTGCTGACTGCTTAGAGTGTTTTCTTCTTTGTTTCTTTTGTTCAGTGACGAACATCTCAAAGGAACAACTCCTCGCTGTGGCGGAGGCTGATTCTGCCCAGGAGAAGGGTTCCCCTGTCGCCGGCGCAAGGGGGAAAGGAAAGACAAAAGTGGTCGCGGCTAGCCCACCGACTACCAATAGTTCAATCTGGGAGATGGACCAGAAGTCGAACCTGCTCAGGAACTACGGCATGCTGGAGCTGTACTCCTCAGAGGCAGGCCTGAAGAACATCCCAGGCCTGATGTGGCACCGTCTGTCGGTGCTGGGCGAGTCAGCTAGTCAGAGCCACGAGGGTTTTGGTGCCTGGAGCTGGGCACACATAGTGTGTGGGGCGCACTTGCCCCTAAGAAGTTACTTTGCCAATTTCTGTGTGAAGGCGGGGATTGCCCCCTTCCAGTTGATTCCCCCCAGCTACAAGCTCCTAGCGGGGTGGTTCATCTTTTGCAAGTCCCGGAAACTGGAAGTTCCTACCCCGGAGGAGGTGCTGTACTTCTACGGGTTGAAGTCTCAGCCCATGAGGGGTCATTCAGACAAGGTGGGATTTTACAGGTTGGAGAGGCACCCGGACGTGATGTGTCCCACTTGTCATACCGCGAGGGTTCCAGACCTCCGGGAGTACTGGTTCCTGACGACTGGCTTCCCACTGAAGAGGGTGCCAGCCCTATCTTTGGACTTCAAAATCCCTGGTAAGTGCTCCTTCCTCTCCTTTTCAACTTTGTTTCTTTGCGTTTGATTTGCCTTTCGGGAGGATCTCTAATGCTTGTATTTGAATTTTGCAGAAGTCGTTCCGCGGACACCTCGCTGTGCGGAGATGATAAGGAGGTCCAAGTTCTACGAAGGGCTCTCGGAGGAAGAGTTGAAAGTGGAGGGACTTGTGACCTCCGAATCTTTGAGGGAGTATGGGCTACTCGCCTCTTTTCAAAACATTGAGCTAGTGAGTGGCAGGGGGCAAAGTCAAGTGTCAGCTGACATCCGGGAGCAGATTGCCTTGGAGCTGTCCAAGGTGATCAACCAAGCAGCCCAGGACGAGAATACTTTATCCCCTAGTTGGGCGGAGAGGTTCCCCGACCCCCAGCCGGAGGGAGAGGAGATCGAGGCTCGCCACGCCGCAGCTTACCCTAACGAAGGGACTCCGGGGGCTGGTACCTCCGGGAGAGGTAAGACTAGTTTTCGATTGATCCACACCCCCAGCCTGTCTGAGGTTTCCCGGACCTCTCAGATGGGGTTCGATCCCCGCTTCCTTAGGCTAGATCCGCGTAGGATACCCTTTGACAGATATTGCGATAGGGTAGATGAGCTCCTCGGGTGTCTGAGTGACGGTAGTCTGCCTGAAGGTGTCATCATGGTTGACCCTTCTTCCCTCAGCATGTCATTTCCGGACTTCAAGGAGTACGGGAGCTTCCTGGAGCAGGAGGCGGTGTTTTTTTTTGCTCGGGGAAGGCCATCCACATTTCTCGTGCATGGTCGTCCCTTTCAAACTTTTCTTTTTCTTGTTTCTTGTTCCCTGCTGGCGGACTTGCTTGTGCTTTTATGTTGTTGATTGTCTTGTCTTCTGCTTATCTTCTTTCTCATTGCTTGTTGGTTCGTTAACCTTGCTTCGTATGTTTCTTGCAGAGTATCCAGAAGCCAAGATGTTGGGGAGAGTTACCTTGCTCATTAAGAAGGCTGCCACCAGCCAAGACCCGTCCAAGGGGAAAGGACGGAAGGCCAAGGCTGGTAGGGGAGGTAAAGCTGCCACCCCCAAGAAGACAAGTGGCGAGGCGCAAGCGTCTCCGGGGGTAGAGAAGTCTCCTGCCGACGGGCCTTCCGAGACTATGATGGTCTCGAGTAGCAGCAGCGACGGGGAAGGGCTTGTGTTCCACGTGAAGACGACTGGGGTGAGCAAGCGTCCCGGAGGGGATGCTCAGGGCGCCGAGAAGAAACGCCTTAGACACTCTTCTCCCGGTCGAAGGCAACAACAACAGCAACGACAGCAACCACAACTACAACAACAGCAGCAACAAGAACAACAGAGACAATCACCAACGCCACAGCGGCAACAACAACAACATCCAAACCAGCAGCAACAACAAAGGCAATTACTTCCGCTGCCGCAGCAGCAAAAGCAACAACAACAACAAAGGCAGTCACCTCCGCCACCGCAGCAGCAAAAACAACAGACCGGGGCCTTAATACCCCATCTGCCTCCTCCTCTAGCCCAAAGGGAGTCCACCCTTTCGGGGTCTCCTTCTTCTCAGCAAACAAACCCTCCTCTGCCTGGCCTGAAGTTCCACTTCCCGCTGAAACCAACCCGTTTCCCCGCTGCCCTCCTGGAGGGTGTAAGACGGGCCGATAATTTTTTGAAGAGGCGGTTGGAGGCTGAGAAGGCCATTACTCAGGGAAGGGCAGACAACTTGTCTGCCGTGAAGAGAGCTGAGTTGGCCGAGGGGGTGAGGTCTCTTCACCCGGCTGGAGCGGTTTTGGATGGCCCAGCCTTGGAGAAGAGGCTGGTGCCTAGGCTTGGACGTGCATTGGCGCCGTTCGGAGCGGAGATGATGGAGGACATGGCCCTGAGCTTGTGCGAGCTCAATTCTGAGAAATGGGCCATCAGTAGCAGTAAGGATCCGCTGCTGCTGACACATGCCGTGAAGCAACAATTGTCTGGGGTAAGCCGTCAGTTAAGCTTTGGGATCATCTGTCTTAGCACATTTGGTTCTGCTTAACTCATTGTGTTGTCTTTCCATGCAGGCCTCTCTGATCGCGGAACGCTCGTTCCGGGAGGTGGGTGCAGTTCTGGTTCAGCTGGAGGAGAGCCAGGTGGCTCGCCAGGCCTTGGAGGCGGAGAAGCAGAAACTGACCCAACAGGCCTTGGAGGCTTCGGAGAAGATTGACCAGGCCCGGCGCACGGCTGAGGAAGAGGCGGACAAGAAATATCTTGCAAAATATCGAGAGTACCGGGCCAACGCAGAGAATGAGTTCAGACAGCGGTCGGATGAGATGAAGGCCGAAAACTCCAAGCTCCGGGAAGAGCTGTCCCAAGCCAGGGTGGAGAAGGATACCTTGGAAGCCCGCTTGCAATCAAAAAATGATCTCCTCCTTAAGCAACAAGAGGAATATTCCACTCTTCAGAGTAAGCTGCACGAGGAGGAGCAACTTCATAAGAGGAGCAAGGATCTCGTGTCTATGCTGAAGTTGGGGCTCGCCGAGAAGGATAAAGAGATCGGAGCCTTGGAATTCACTGCCAGGGGGCATGTGACCGAGAAGCAATCCGTGCTAAACCAAAATAGGGAGCAGCGCAAGGACATTGATTCTCTTAAGGGAGAGCGGGATGCCTCCAAGGCCGAGATGGACAAACTAAGGGCTCAATTAGCTGTCGCGGAGGCACAGCTGGCAACCTCCGAGGCGGAGCGCTTGAAGGAGAAGGAGGATGCCGAGGTGATACTGAACAGGACGATTAATATATCGCATGTGGTCCTCATGCATCAACTCTGGAAGTGAACCCGGAGGTACTAGGCTATCTGGGAGAGGATGCCGACGCCATGAGGGAGAAGCTACAGGTGTGGGATCAAGGCCCAGAGGTGTACGTCCAAACTTACAACATTGACGAACGTGCTGGAGCCCCTGAGGCGGGAGATCCCGGAGAGGCGGGGACCTCTGAACCTTCCCATGACAAAGTTCCGCCTTCCAATGAGCCGACTCCACCAGCCTCAGTTGAAGCCGATGTCCCCGAGGCCGCGGTCGTGGAAGCTGCAGCCACCCCCAATGCTTGAAGGGGCTTTATCTTTAATTATTTTTCATTTGAGTTTTTCATTGCAGACATATTTGCCATAATTATAGCATTCTCCTTTCTTTTCTGCCGAGTTCTTTATTTAACTTTGCGTTTAGGGTAGACTTTTATACGGTAGAAACTGTTGTAGGGGCGCATGAGGTTTTGGTTCCAACGGCCAGAACCTATGCACTTCCCACTTGAAGCTCTAACGGCTGATGTCTTTTCCCACGTAGTTTCTAGGTTACGAAGGTTTCCTGGTTCCAACGGCCAGACTCCTTTCACTGTATTTTAGCTTTCCTAAGGCAAATAGCCAATCCCGGGACTTGTAGTTATACTGTTCGCTGGGATTGCTAAGGTGAGCCGTTCCATGGCTCGGAACGGGAGTTCTTTTGGTGAGCGTCGCTAGACTTAAGGTTAGATCTTTGCGAAGCAAAACTAACTGTCGTTGCGAACCTCATGGTGGCTGACTTCAGGGACCTGGCACGGAGCTCTGCGAGGCAAGGCTCGTTGCTGTCGGGGAAATTGCCACGCCCACCAGGTGCGATCCCGGAGCAGGGGCTTTGCGAAGCAAGGGCTGCTATGAGTGGGGGATCGACCATGTCTGCTTCTGGAGCTAAAACTTGCAATGGTCGAGGAGCTCGCCATGCATTATTTTGTGAGATCCGGAGCTCGAGCCTGCGAAGCAAGGCTTACAACGGTCGCGGATCTTGCCATCTTTCGCCTTGCAGGACCCGGAGCTGGAGCTTGCGAAGCAAAGCTCTACAGCGATCGCGGAGTATTCTGCAAAGGACTTGTCAGGGAGTTGGGGGTGTTTCGGCGTAGCTCTCTGAACGTGCCCCAACCCTCAGTCCTGTTCATCGTTGGGCTACATAGGAGATAATTTTCATGATGCATAATGGCAGGCATTTCAATGGAAATTTTCATATAAACACATAATGCACACATGACACGTAATGCAAGCATGTTCATGGCAACAAATTAACCTAAGCTTAACAATTTAAAAATTTCAAACACAATGCTAGCACATAAGTGGTGTTCTGTGTATGTTTTGTTCAAGGGGTGTATGGCTATGCCTTAGCCATGTATACCCCCCCAAGTGAGCGTGGGGTCCGGACGTCTCCGGACCGCGTGGTCACTTGTTAAAACACAGCTTTGAACACAGGGATAAAAAGTGCAGTAAAAGCGGAGTGAATCTCTCCGTGTTTCATTAAATTAGCCTGCTAGGCATGTGTTTTACAACAGGGAGGATTATTTCCACATTTTTCACTTTTGCTAATTTCACCAAGGACTTCCGACTAGATAGTCCGGGGCCTACTGGTAGTAACGGCGGAGGTGCTCCGCGTACCAGGCGCGTGGGACTTTAGATCCGTCGAGTCTCTTTAAGTGATACGTCCCATGGCCCACTTTTTCTTGTACTTCATAGGGGCCTTCCAAGTTGGGTCCGAGGACTCCCACTCCTGGATCCTGCGTAGTAGGAAATACTCTCCGGAGGACAAGATCCCCAACTTCGAATGTACGGCTCTTGACTCTTGTGTTAAAGTGTCGGGCTATCTTGCCTTGGTACATTTTTAGTTGGACCTGCGACTGCTCCCAGAGCTCTTCGATCATGTCCAAGGACTCCTGGAGAAGGGCGTGGTTCCGGGTATGGTCGTAGGTGTCCTGCCTGTGAGAGGGGATCATAGTTTCTAATGGGATGACGGCCTCGCAACCGAAGGTCATGGAATAAGGTGTGTGCCCCGTCGAAGTTCTCTCTGTTGTGCGATAGGCCCAAAGTACTCGCGGAAGTTCTTCCGGCCAGTGAGCCTTGCAGGCTTGGAGTTTTTTCTTCAACGTGGTCTTTAATATTTTGTTTACTGCCTCCACTTGCCCATTAGCCTGGGGTCTGGCGACTGCGGAAAAGCTTTTGATAATTCCATGCGAAGCACAGAAGTTCGTGAAATGTTCACTATCAAATTGCTTCCCGTTGTCGGACACAATTTTTCGTGGAAGCCCAAAACGACACACTATATTCCTGATGACAAAGTCCAGTGCCTTCTTAGACCTGACCGTGTTCATAGGTTCAGCTTCAGCCCATTTGGTGAAGTAGTCTACCGCGACTATGGCATACTTCACTCCGCCCCTTCCAGTTGGAAGGGAACCTACTAGGTCAATGCCCCAGACGGCGAACGGCCAGGGGCTGGTCATTAAGGTAATTTCTGTAGAAGGCGCTCGCGGAACCTTGGTGTACCTCTGGCACTGCTCACATTTTCTGACATAACCCACACAATCCTTCTTCATGGTGGGCCAGAAGTATCCTTGTCGAAGGATCTTTATGGAGAGGCTCATCCCGGAGGTATGGTCGCCACAGAATCCTCCGTGAACCTCATGGAGGATGGTGTTGATTTCGGTTCCAGCAACACACCTAAGGAAGGGTATGGACAACCCCCTGCGGTAAAGCTTTCCATCCATAACCACGTATCGGGGAGCTTGATACTGGAGCTTTCTTGCGTCAGCTTTATCAGTGGGGAGCTCTCCGGTGGTGAGAAATCTGAGGATGGGTCCTATCCAGGAATGGGAATGGTCGATGATGGAATTTACCCTCTGTGTCTCGGTACTAGGTGCTTCTAAGTGTCCGATGGGCACTAGGCCATATTGTTCAATCTCCGGGTCTGTTGCAAGCTTGGCCAGCGTGTCCGCGAGTGAGTTCTGGTCCCGGGGGACCTGGCGGATGTGGTAGCCTTTGAAATGCTGCAGGAGGCCGCGGGAGAGAGACACGTAGGCAGCCATTTTTTCGCCTTTCGTCTGGTATTCCCCGGATATTTGGTTTACCACAAGTAGGGAGTCGCTGTATACCTCGATTTTTTGGGCTCCGACTTCTCTGGCCAGTTGCAATCCGGCCAACATGGCTTCGTGCTCTGCCTCGTTGTTGGACGCTGGGAATGCGAAACGGATGGCGCTCTGGAGCTGATGTCCTTGGGGAGATATTAGGATGACCCCTGCTCCAGCTCCTTTTTCATTTGAGGCTCCGTCTACATAGACCTTCCATGTGGGAAGTTCCGGGACAGGATCTTCCGGGAGGTCATTCATTCCTGAGCATTCCACAATAAAGTCTGCGAGAGCTTGTCCTTTTATGGAGACACGTGGCTGGTAGTGGATGTCAAATTGGCTCAGTTCCATGGCCCATTTAAGCAATCTGCCAGAAGACTCGGGCTTCTGCAAGACTTGTCGGAGAGGGTGGTTGGTGAGTACTTTGATGGTGTGCGCCTGGAAATAGGGCCTTAGCTTCCGCGAAGCAATTAGCAAGCAGAGGGAGAGTTTTTCGATCATCGAATATCTGGACTCGGCGTCCAGTAACCTCTTGCTTACGTAATACACAGGGAGCTGGATACGGCCATCTTCCCGGACGAGAGCGGCACTCACTGCGTGCTCTGTCACAGCTAAGTATAAGAACAACGCCTCTCCTTCGACAGGTTTGGACAGAATGGGAGCTCGGGTTAAATGTTCCTTGAGGTGTTGGAAGGCTGCTTCGCATTCGGGGGTCCACTCGAACCTCTTGTTTCCTCGCAACACATTGAAGAAGGGGACGCATTTGTCAGTGGCCTTAGAAACGAAGCGGCTGAGCGCAGCTATCCTTCCGGTGACGCTTTGGACATCCTTATGCTTCCGGGGGGAAGGCATATCTATGAACGCCTTAATTTTCTCAGGGTTGGCTTCCACTCCGTGGGAGCTGACAATGAAACCGAGGAACTTCCCAGACGAGACCCCGAAAGTACATTTCTTTGGATTCAGCTTCATCCCGTACCTTCGGATCACGGTGAAAGCTTCCTCAAGGTCATCACTGTGGTCCCCGGAGGTCTTGGATTTTACCAACATGTCGTCCACGTACACCTCCATGTGCCTCCCCAGCTGGTCTTTGAACATCCTGTTTACTAGACGCTGGTACGTCGCCCCAGCATTCTTCAAACCGAAAGGCATGACCACGTAACAGTAGACACCCTTGTCTGTGAGGAAGCTGGTGTGTTCCTGGTCCGCGACATGCATCTTGATCTGGTTGTATCCGGAGTACGCATCCATGAAGGACAAGAGTTCATACCTGGAAGTAGCGTCTACCATCTGATCGATTCGCGGAAGAGGGAAACAATCTTTCGGGCAGGCTTTGTTTAGGTCCGTGAAGTCGATGCACATTCTCCAGGACCCATTGGGTTTCGGGACCAGAACCGGGTTGGCCAACCATACGGGATAGTATGACTCCTGGAGAAAGCCTATGGACATCAACTTGTCCACTTCAGCTTTGACTGCTTCGGCCCTCACTGGGTCTAACGGCCTCCTCTTTTGGCGAACTGGAGCTGCAGATGGGTCTATGTTGAGTGCGTGGCACGCAACATTGGGATTAATCCCCGTCATATCAGCGTGGGACCATGCCAGGATATCCTGATTATTCTTCACAGTGGCCACGATCTTTTCTCGAATGGCCGATGGGAGATTTTTCCCTACCTGAATGACTTTGGTGGGATCACCCGGGTTGAGGATCACCTCCTCAACTTCCTCCATTGGCTCTATCGCTCTCTCGATCCCCACTCTAGGGTCGAGTTCGTCAACGTACGCCCCTTGGGCACCCCCAGTTTCTGGTAAATCTCCCGCTAAAGGAGCGTCAACAACCGCCTCCTGGACCGTGTGGACGGATCGGACGGAGACGTTATAACAGCTTCGTGCACTTCGTTGGTCTCCTCGGAGGGTGCCAATACGCCCATCGTCGCATGGAAATTTCAAGCATAAGTGGCGTATCGAGGTTATGGCCCCACAATCTATTAGGACCGGTCGGCCTAGGATGGCATTATACGCCGTGGGGCAGTCGACCACCACAAATGTGCAGTGCTTGAAGGCACAGGCGTCACTTTCTCCTCTTAGGGTGACTGGAAGTTGAATTTTGCCTAATGGCATGAGTGCATCCCCATTGAACCCTTGAAGCTGGATGGGGCATGGGGTCAGGTCTGTCTCGGTTAGTCCGATCGCGTGGAAGGCAGCTTTGAAGAGGATGTTTACGGAGCTTCCGTTATCGATCAAGATCCGCGAGACCTTCTTATTGGCAATCTGGGCTTCCACCATGAGGGGATCGTTGTGGGGGAAGTGCACATGTTGTGCGTCGTCTTCTGTGAAGGTGATGGGAAGGTCCATCATTCGGGGACGTTGTGCAGATGATTGAACCAAGGCGCACATCTCCCCGGTGTGTTCTAACTCCCTCAAGTACCTTTTCTGGGAGTTGCGCGTGCTTCCGGCAAGGTGTGGTCCTCCGGAGATGGTGGCTACATGTCCGTCAACAGGTGGCGGAGCAAGGCCGGACGGATATGGGTTGCCAGGTCCTGGAGCCAACAAGGCAATGGGTGCCGGAGAGGTTGGAGCAGGAAGCGCTGGGAACTGAGACCCAGGAGCTTGGGGGTGACCGGCTCCAGGAGCGCTAGCGGTCCCCCTTTGTCCCTGGGAGTATGCAGCTCCGTGAACTACTCCCTGTCCGGGATAAATTATGGGTATCCTCACCCATTGACCGAGGTGTCCCGCTCTTGCCAGGGACTCGATCTCGTCCTTCAGCTAAAGGCATTCGTTTGTGGTGTGCCCCACGTCTCCGTGGAACTCACATCTCTTATTGGAGTCTCGCGGACGCCTTCCTCCGTGAGACACTTTTGGGGGCTTCCTGTAGTTGACCATGTTACAGGTCGCCCGATAGACATTTTCTCGCGAGTCTATCAAACTGGTGTACTCCGTGAACTTGGGTTCATAGTTCTTCCGGGGTTTCTTTGAATGGTCCCCCCGGTTGGAGTTTCTCCTGCCTCGTTTATTCCGCGAGTGGCTCGGATTTTGCTCTGGGCCTTCTGCTTGCGGTTGCGGCGGTCCGGGAGCGATACTACATCTGGTTTGCACAGCTCCGTACCCAGAGAGATGGGTTGGACCTGGTATCTGAGCAGACGCGGAAGGCCCATACACGCTTGGAGTGAACTGGGCTCCTGGAAGCGTGAGAGCTGGCGCGGGATCTTACGAATCAAAGCTCGGTGTAGTCACGGAAGGTGTCGGAGCTGGAGGAACTCCAAAGGCCTGTTGGTAGGCATCCTCAAGGTTGATGATTCCCTGAGCTTTTGACATGAATTCGGACAGGGTTTCTGCCCGTCTCCGTTGCATTTCCCCCCACAGTAGGGAGCCGACGGTAAGCCCTGATTGAAGGGCGATCAGCTTCATATCGTCGCTGACCTTAGTCTTAGCAGCAGCTTCCATCATTCTTTGAATGAAAGCTTTGAGGTTCTCATTGGGTTGCTGCTTGATGTTGGTTAAGGAACCAACCTCCATGTCGTGGTCGCGGGCAGCAATGAACTGCCTCCTGAATGCGGACTGTAGCTCCTTCCAACTGTGGATTGATCCGGGAGCTAATCTTTTCCACCAATCCTCCGCGGACTTGGTAAGGGTGAGTGAGAAGCACATGCATTTGGCGTCCTCGCTGACGCGCGCCACTTGCATCATTTTGTTGTATTTAGCTAGGTGGGTACGCGGGTCTGTCCTCCCCTCGTATAATTCTATGTGAGGCATTTTGAAGTTATCCGGGAGGGACGTTTCCGCGATCCTCCGAATACATGGTTCCGGGTCATCCTCCTCAGAGTCTGACAGGGCCCCACTTTGCTTCCGGACCAGCTTGGTCAAGGCAGCAATCTGTTCCTCGAGCCTCTTTGTATCACTCTCCGGGAGGTCACGTCCCCGGAGCTTGTCATTAATATGATTTCGGAGGTCATCTCCGTGAGGCCGGGCCTTTTCTCCTTTGGCCTTTTCATACTTGGCCTCCAACCTTCTTCTTAGGTCCACCGTGGACCAGCTATCTTCGGAGTGCGAATTCGCAGCCCGACCGTCCTGGTTGACGGAATCACTGGGGCGGTTGTTCCTTCCCCTAGGCCTAGGTGCCTTAGCACCGGGCCCTTTAGGCACGGAGTGCCCCCTTGGGGCTGAAGGACGTCTGGGCTTAGGAGCGCCAGAGACCTTCTGCGCGTGGGGGGGGCAGTCGGCCTGGTGATTCACGCCTTTAGGAGGTGCAGGGGCGTCAGCGCGCACAGGCTCTCCAACTTTTTATTTGCCCTTGTTAGGGGCGGCTTTGGATGGTCCAGCAGCGGCTGGATCCGGCATAGTGGCATCAGCACCACCTAAAACAGAGGCGTCCTCGTCCGAGTCGCCTAGGTCTCTGAACTTGCTTTGGAGGCGCTCCATCATGCGCTGCATTTTTTCAGAGAGGCGCTCCTGCTCAGCAAGCTTGGCTTTGGTGACCGCCAGTTCTTCGGCTACTTGGACCAGCTCTGGATCCTTCTCATAGTAGCAGCCGTCCTTGTAATAACCGTCTTGGACATACTCTTCTTCGTCTTCTAAGTATGTCGTATCTTCAGTACTGACCCGATCCTGGCGGGATGTCGGATCTTCACCTTGGTAGTCCAAGGGTTCGTTTTGTACCGCATCTTCCATCATAGTATCGGGGTTGACCCTAGCATTTTTGTCAACCGCGGATTTTCTCGTAGTCACCATCTTTTTAGCACGAAGTGAATACAAAAAACGTACACAGAAAAAGAGCCGACTAACAACTTCCTACAGCTCTCAATGAAAGCACCAAAATGTATACCGAGTTTTTCGGAAACGAATACGAACGGAATAATAAAAAGACAAGAGCTATAAAAATGCAGAAATGTAAATAAACAAACAGTGTTTTTACGTGGTTCAGGCGTTAACGAGCCCTAGTCCACGAGTCGATGTTATTATACTTGTAGAGAATAACAGTCAAACAGCTGGTGTATAAGGAACTCACAACCTCACAGCGTTTCTCTCGGGTTCTCTTGGAGAAGATGAAGCTAGAGAGATTTTAGTAGAGTTCTTGCTATGTGATCTGTTGGCCGTCCTTCCTATTGCAAAATGAGGGGGTCTTTATAGCTAGGGTTTTGGATTAGGGTTTTTCTCTACTCACATGAGTCTTAATTACACCAGCCATAAATAGGGGATACAATTACTGTAGTCACCTGGCTACCAGGCTCTATGTGGGTATATTTACGTGAAAGTATGGGGAATGCACAAAGGCAGCTGTCTTTTCCAAGTTGTCAGCGGAACAGTAGGCGAAATAGTACTTTTAGGCGTGCTGGGATGTGTGCGGCTTTGACCTGTCGGGCGTGTCAGGCGGGATTCTGTGTCAGGCGGATATCATTCCAACTACGCCTCCTCCATGACTCGACCGCCTGGCCTTGTTCCGTGCGAGGCACGGAACTGTTTCCGTGAAGACCACTTGAAGCGCTACTCCTGGAAGGAGCTTCCCCGAAGGATACCCCTTCGGGAGTCTGGGAGAGTTGACGAGCTTCCGTGTCGCGTTTGCTTGAAAGAGTAATCCGGACACTAAACGGAAGAGGCGAAGCCTTTCTGTCCATCTGCGAGCTCTAGTCACCTACCGTGAAAGACATTGATAATTCTGCTTCCCCGAGGATATCCATCTAAACGCTATCCGGAAATCTGGATAACAATATTTATAGGCAGTTGAGTGCTCTAGGTTTGGGCCAGACTAATCCAGGCCCAATGAGGGTATAAACATTATTTTCTCATTAATGGAGGCTTAATACAAATGAGTGTAATAAATAAAATTCACTAATCAGGGCCCATTGGGCCGGCCTGAGCGTAACCACACTACAAGACTGACAACAGTACGCAGCGTCAGTCCGGTTCGCATGGGCTTCTAAGGAGGTCCGGGGGACAGGATCCGTCAGAGTAATGGCAGTACGGTTCTGAAATAACGGCGTACATTCCGTATATAACCTCTTCTATAGGTTAGTTATGGGGACAAAACTCCGTGCTTCTCGGGGTGATGTCAGTATTGGGGACAACTTATCACGCCCAACCTGGTCGCCTAGTCTGGGTTCGTTTACTAACATCCCTCTTCATTTACCAAGACCCTGGTTCATTTACCGGGATCCAGGTTCATCTACTGTCGTCCCGGTCCATTTTTAGACTTGAAGGAATTAATATCCTTACCGCATCCCGGACACACCATGTGAAGGGTCTGGGAAAATGAAATATGCCAACCTCACGGTCCCTGCTTTCACTACGGGACAATGTTTGGGTTGTACCAATATTTGGGCCGTTGGGACTCATGCCCTCTCCGTCTATTGGGCCCGATCTGGGCCTTAAGTCCCTTCAGGGTGGCCCATGGACTAAATGTGCGGATCTACGAATGGAGGGAGGAAACGGGGATAGCATTTACCCCCAAGCCTTTATCTATGCTTGCGCAGTGAAGGCTTGCTTCCTTTCTCGAATCAATTCTCGACATCCCGGTTCGTTCCTCAGGAAACAGGTCCATTTTCGTGGGGGATTGATTGCTGGGAACTTGTATAAAAAGCATCAGAGTCAGCATCCCTCATCAAATCCCAAAGGCTCGATCCATTTACCAGGACTCTGGTTCGTTTACCAGAGCCCAGGTTCATTTACTTCAAGGTCATTTGGATGATCGTCGACCTTTCAACTTCATCATGCTACACACACGTGTCTCCCTATAATTTGCGCGTCGATGGTACTCGTGTCTAACAGATTTGGAGACAATCTCTTGGTTATCGTGTCGGCAACCAAACGTCAACGTAAATTCCAAAGCGTCCCATCTGTACGAACGAATCCTTTAATATTCATGCATTATTGAGGACCATTGGATGGGACAAATTTTGAAATGCCTTTCCTTTGGACCGTTGGATCGAGGTGGCGTAGATCGCGACTTGGGGAACTCGCGATCCGATACTCGAGTGGGCTAATTAAAACCCCTGCATGATCCGGGACCATCCGATGTGGGGGATCATTTCGAACCATTAGATCAAAAACATGCTTTTGGTCCTTATAAATACCCTCAGAATTTTATTTACAAATTTTACGGATTCTAAACAACCGAAACCACAAAGAGAAATTTTTATGTCCGAGCTCACCGACGAAATTCTCCGTCAACTACTCTGTCTTCGTCGTCGTCTCTTTCCGATACATCTGATTTCTGTGCCCCTGCCTAAAAGTGTGACCTCGGCTCGACCATTGGACGAGCTTTTGTGTCGCCTCCGCCTGTTCAAGACTGTGATTCTACCGTCCCTATCACCGGAAACACGTCACCCTCCACGATCAGCACTTTACAGTAAGTTTCCCAAACTTTTTAATTCTGTTTTCTCATGCCTATCATTTTGTAATATCGCATTTGTAGCTATAGGGCTGTTGTTAGAGTCGGGGCCACCGTTCAGGGTGGCTTTGGGTGTACTAGAATAGTAGAAAAAATTGTCTAGGTCGTCCCGGTTCCTTTCAGGTCCGGGATGTCCTTGAACAAACGATAATAGGTCGACTTGGGGAAACTTTAGAAAAACTCTTCTTATTTGTTCCCGATCAGGGTTCTAGGGATCTTTGGTGATCCCGGATCAGATCCGGAAGGGACTCTTCCAAGTAGTTCGTAGGAGAGCCCCCGTACCTTAACCAAACTTTTTGGGTTTTGGTGCTAATTGCTTGGTTATTTGCTTCCTTTTCTTTTGTTCCCAGATCATCAGTCATGAGTCACGGCGTTAGCCTCCATCCGGAAGAGTATGTCCAATCGACCCCTTTTGTCCTGGAAGTACACAAACCCCCCAGTGGCAACACATGGGAGATGGACAGGGAGAAGAATTTGTTCCGGAACAACCGGATGATGGACATTCTAGAGAGGCTTTTGGGAGTGGAGTCCACTCCCGGACTCTTTTATAACTGCCTGGCTAGGAAGGAGGAAAAGGCTTACACCAGCATGGGCGAATTTGTGGCCTGTAGCATGAGCCACATCAGTGCGAGAGCCACTCTCCCACTTCACAACTATTTCGCGTAGTTCCTGAAGTTTGTGGGGATTGCGCCCTTTCAGCTCTTGCCCCAAGCTTACCGACTTCTCACAAGATGGCGTATCTTTTGCTTGGCAAGGGAGATACTGAAGCCGACCCCGGCAGAGGTGTTGTACTTCTATAAGCTGGAGCCGCAACTTAATGCCAAGGACAAGACCCGGGATGGCTTCTACAGACTGAAGCCTCGCGGCAATTATCCTGCTCCCACCAGCTCCTGGAAACACCCCCGGATGTCAGACACTATTGGTTTATGACATCTGGGTTCCTTTTGGATAAGAGCCCCACGCTGGTGCTGGACTTCCAGCGAGTGGGTAAGTAATCTTTTTTTCTTAGTCATGTTCGTTCTTTTCATTCTTTTTGTTATTCGCTTTCGACGTACAGTCCTGGATGACAGGACCATATGCCCAGACCCCTTTCACTCAGTCCATCCTTGAACGGAAGAAGTTCTACGCCACTTTAAGCGCGAAAGATCTGGACGTAGGAGGCTACGTAAACACCGCCAACCTGCGAACAATTGGGATGTTGGCAGCCAATCAGACAATTGTGGCCTCTGGCCTCTGGGGGCTGCAATGCGAGAAGGACCTGGCCTTGAGGGAGGAGCTGGCTCTCATCCATATCGAGGATGTGGAGGCCGCAACCTGGGCAGACATGATGAAAAAGAAGAGGGAGCAAGCTCAACAAACGGAGAGGGTCGCCTCCGAGGAGCTGGATGCCCTCTTTGAAGAGGCCCAACCAAACACGGGGGCTCCCGAGGCAAGGTAATTCACCTTTGCTTTTGACTTATGCTCCCCATTTTGGGGACTTAGTTAGGGATAGACTAGTTTATCGAGGCCACTTGTTTGGGGCTGTTAGAGAAATGGGACCTTCATCCCCCATCGTCGTAGACCGAGAGACTCTCATGTACTCATCCGGGTTCCTTCAATATGGTAACTTCTTGGACCTGGACGACATGGGAGACCGAATCCATCCTTCGCATTATGAGAGTTGAGTCGAGCCTAAGTTCTAGATAAGGGTTCGTCCTGGAGGACCTAAGACTAGTTTTTTAATTACTTCTTATTCTCACTCGTATATTTTGCTGACTTTATTATTGTTGGCCTATTTCAGACGATCCCGACATGTCCAATCCCGTGGCCAAGATGAAGCAGGCCATGGAGGCCCGAGCGGCCAAGGCCAGGGCGTCGGCGAAGAAAGCCACCAAAGGTGTGCCCAAGAACAAGGTGTTGGATTCAATCCTTGGGGGTTCGGTGCCGGAGGAGGATGGTGTCAAGGAGGCTCCAACCGCGATCCCTCTTACGACGGTACGTACCGAAACCGCCCCGTTTCAGCCTGCTCATTTTCCGGTCATTGACCTGGAGCAGGAGCCTCTAGTGAGTCGGGGGTCAGAGAAAAGAGCTGCGGACTCAGCTGCTAATGAGTCTGCGACTCGGTAAACTCAGCTCTCAATAAAAGCACCAAAATATTTACCGAGTTTTTTGGAAACTAGAATTATAAAAGATAAGAGAGCTTAGAAAGAAATGATTAGAAATAATCACACAAGGAATTTTACGTGGCTGGGGCGTTAAAGAGCCTTAGTCCAAGAGTCTGTTGTATTAGAGCTTAAGGAGTCTTAGTAATGGAGTTTTTCTCTGAGTTTGAGCAGAGTATATGCTTACAAGAGAAAAATCTGACCCCCTCCACAGTGCACAATTGTTCATATTTATAGGCAGTTGAGTGCTCTGGGTTTGGGCCGAACTAATCCAGGCCCAATGAGGGTATAAACTTTATTTGCTCACTGATGGAGGCTTAATACAAAGGAGTGTAATAAATAAAATGCACTAATCAGGGCCCATTGGGCCGCCCGGAGCGTAACCACGCTATAAGACTGACAACAGTACGTAGCATCAGTTCGGTTCGCGTGGGCTTCTAAGGAGGTCCGGGGGACAGGATCCGTCAGAGTAATGGTAGTACGGTTCTAAAATAATGGCGTACATTTCATATGTAACCTCTTCTGCAGGTTAGTTATGGGGACAAAACTCTGTGTTTCTCGGGGTGGTGTCAATATTGAGAACAACTTATCACGCCCAACCTGGTTGCCTGGTCCGGATTTGTTTACTAACATCCCTCTTCATTTACCAAGGCCCTGGTTCGTTTACCAGGATCCGGGTTTGTCTACTGTCGTCCCGGTCCATTTTTAGACTTGGAGGAATTAATATCCTTACCACATCTTGGACACACCATGCGAAGGGTCCGGGAAGATGAAATATGCCAACCTCATGATCCCGACTTTTACTCCGGGACAACGTTTGGGCTGTACTGATATTTGGGTCGTTGGGACTCACGCCCTCCCCGTCTATTGGACCCGATCTAGGCCTTAAGTCCCTTCAGGGTGGCCTATGGACTATATGTGCGGATCTGCGAATGGAGGGAGGAAACGGGGATAACACAACCAATTACTTGATAGTTTACCTTTCATGTGTTTTAAATTTGATTTTTTCTAGATCTAGCTTAAATAACAAGTTATCATGAGGGGTAACAGGGTAACCTTTTATCACGAGGGGGTAACTTGTTACCATAAGAAGGGTAACTAGTTCCATATATTTACAGTAATTTTGGTTAATCGATTATTCAAAAAACTAAAAAATATACAAATATATCAGAACATGATGGCAACCAGTTACCTAGCCCAGATCTGAAAAAAATAAATAAAGGAAAAATGGATTTTATTTAAAACTGAAAAAATGATTGAAAAAGAAGAAGAAGATCGGAGAAGACAAAGTGTTACACCCAGATTTCGAGACCAGAGATTATGACCTCGAAAAACTGGATTCATCAAGTATAAGCCCGAAATATATGAGACACATTGCATGGTCCAATTGTAAAATCTCCGAAGTAAAATGGAAATCTCGAAGACGTAACCTCAGGATTCTTTCTAGGCTCGAAATGGCATGACATCGGGATACATCCGTTATCGAGTGCCTTCAGATTGAGCAGCCCGAGCTTAGGAAGTGCAAGCTCGAGTGTGATAGCCTCGATAGTATTTATCTGCTCTGAGCAGGTCTAGGAGTAAGATGGCAAGTTCGTAACAAGTCCGTAAGTCTTGACAGACACGATGTTGATCGCTGACCTCGAAGATTCAATGAGTCACCTAAGATAACCCGTTGTGTATGTGTGAACATATTTATTGTTGTAAAATCCCAACATTAAGGGGAGATTATTTAGTTTGTTATTCATCCCCGGGTCTTCAGGGGACGTTTCCTTGTATATAGAAGATATAGCATTTAATGTCATTATTTTAAATTGATATACAGAATATCTTCCCGAAATATGTGGGAACAGACTCTGTAACCTTCCCTATAAATAGAGAAGGAATTACCATTTTTAAGGGGATCGATAATCTGAGATCTTGAGAGAAAACTCTGGGTAATTCATCCATGAAGAATTTCTAGAAAACTCTAAGGCTTAATAACACAGACTCGTGGACTAGGAAGATTTAACTGCTGAACCACGTAAAAACCTTCTTGTTCCTCTTTACTATTCGTTCGCACCGTAGTTTATATTGTTTAATTGCTCTGCGATTTAAGTTGACAAAAAATGGCATCAACAGTTTGGTGCTTTCATTAAGAGCATAAAGCAATACGAATCTAAGTCTAGTTGTTATATTATTTCATATAATATAATATTAGATTAAATAATGTGACAAAATGTGATTTGTCACACAAATGTGATTTGTCACACCTTGTAACATATTATTGAGAGTCATAAAATTGGACACATGTGTGTGCCTAAATGTGACATATTTTGGAGTTACAAAATCAGTTACAAATTTGTAATTCCCAAATATTACCCAATAATGTGTATATTATATGTTACACATTTGAGATTGGATTTCATAAAGCCATTATAAAATATGGCTGTTGGAGATATGATTTTACCCCCAATAATGTGTTTTGGGAGTTACAAAGTCATTTGGGAGGGTTTGGAACCGTTTGGAAAAACAGCACATTTTCAAGTGCTGAAAATGGGCTGTGGCTGCGGCCACTAAATGATGGTGGCCGCGACCACAGGTGCATTTCAGGCAAAATTTTCAGTGTTTTCCAAATGTGTTGAATGGTTCTAAAAACCCAAATAACTCCCAAATCTCAATTTTAATTCCATATTAATCCAATTAAACATTGGTAACAGCCATAGGATTAGTGGAATTTGAAATCCAAAGGGTATCTCAAACTCTATAAATAGGAGCCTAATGCTCACTTGTAAGACACACCATTTTTCATCCACAAAGCACTTGGCTGAAAAATACACCTTGAGGCTTGATTATTCCAGAGAGCTATTTCCTTGAGAGATCCCTTAGTGCTTAGAGAATAGGGGGAAATAAGCTTTTGGACAAAGGTTTTGAACCTTGTTCAAGTTGGTGATCCCCACTACTCTACACTTTGGTTGAGTGTGAGTTTGTGTTTTTCATTGATCTTTTCATTCAGTTGTTCTTCTTGTTTAATTATTGTATTGAGTTTGTAATCCTCTTCTTCTATTTCTATTTACATATATATTGGTATCTTTTGTTTTAGATTTTTAGTTCTAATAATTCTCTTCTTTCTCTCTTTTCTACATTTACTTGTATTGTTGGTCATTGAGTTGTAAATCAATTTATCTATCATCTTGTCCATTGTATTTTTTATACAGAGTTGTAATATTTCTTACCATTTCCATTGAAATAAAATATATTCTCTAATAATCAAAAGCTTAACCCTTTTTTGTTTCAATGGAAGGGGAGACCATCAAGATCATGAGCCAAGACCTAGTGAGGTTGGGTAGGTTTAATGGATCCAATTTCACTAGGTGGCAAGAAAAGGTGAAATTCCTTTTGACAACACTCAAGATAGCCTACATCCTTGAGTCATCCTTGGCACCTCTAGCCGAGCCATCCAACAAAGACACTCCCGAGGAGGTGGAGAAAATAAGGAAGAGAGAAGAGGACAACCTTCTTTGTAGGGGTCATATCCTTAATGCCCTATCCGATAGGCTATATGACCTCTATACCAATACCAAATCCGCAAAGGAGATTTGGGATGCCTTGGAGAGTAAGTACAAGGCTGAGGAAGAAGGTACAAGAAAGTTCTTAATTTCTCAATATTTTGAATTTTCTTTCATTGATGGGAAAACTCTTTTACCTCAAATTCATGAGTTACAAGTGATTGTGAACAAGTTGAAAGTTCTCAAGATTGAGCTTCCCGAGGCCTTCCAAGTTGGTGCAATAGTGGAAAAATTCCCACCAACTTGGAGGAGCTATAGGAAAAGAATCCTCCATAAGAATGAGGATTACACTTTGGAAGAGATCCAAAAACACATTAGAATTGAAGAGGAATCGAGAATAAGAGACAAGGGTATGAATGAGTCTAAAGATGAGACTTCCAAGGCCAATGCGGTTTCACACAAGCATCCAAAGGGCAACAACAACAACAAAAAGGGTAGTGGGAACCCTTTAGGTCCAAAGAAAGATCATGGACAATTCAAAGACGTGAGAGGTCATTGTTTAGTTTGTGGAAAACCCGGGCACTATGATAGAGTGTGTAGGTACTGAAAGGACCCACATGAGAATGAGGTAAATGCTATAGAAAAGGAAGAAGAGATCCTAGCATGATTACCATGTTTATGTGCCTTGTTGGGAAAATTGTTATTTTGTAATAAAGCTTGTACTCTTGAAAGCTATCAATAAAATTAAAGTATTATTCTATGATAATTCTTTATTTTGCTATGAGACATTTGTGTGAGAGATTAACAAAGTTTCAAAATGAACTTGTTAAAATAATAGGTAAGTGTGTAGACCTATTATTTCATAATGTCATTATTTGTTTGAGAAATTCTCACATTACACTTGTGTTCACATTTTATTTTGTGAAATATATAAAAGAAAGCAACCAAGTGAAAGTTATTTTCAAATAAGTGTGCCTTGCTTTAGCAAGTAAATAAATCAAGATAAACATCGAGGTTTTATCTTGAGAGTTTATCATGTGGCATAGAGGACTCATGATGAACTTTGAGAATCATAGGTCTAGATTTATCTTGGAGGATAAATGACTTAATAGAAATGAAGAGATTTCTATTTTAAAGTGATATTTTATTATCACTATGTGAGAAATGTGGGGGTGATGCTCCAAAGTTAATCAATTTATTTTGTTGTTAATCAATTGATTAATTTGGTCATCCTATCAAATAGATGATTTGGAATTCCACATTCTAAATCACATTGGCTATATGTGTATAGAACGGACAAATCTAGACATGTTTGGTGTCTAAAGTCAATGTTTTTAATATTTTGATTCAAGAAGGAATCAATTTAAAACATAAAGGAGAATTTTAGAAACAAAGAGGTTTCTAGAATTAATATTCAAAGAAAATGTTTATCTTGGATATTAAACTAGTGGGGGTGTTGACTATGGTCCAAATTACTATTTTAAAGAGGTAACTATTTTAATCAAACTATGACTAGCAATAAAGTTTGAATAAAATAAAGAGAGTGTTTAAAGTATGCATACATGAGAAAAGAAATGATTCAAATGGAATCATTTCTACATCTAAGGGATGGGACTTAGACTCCCTAAAGAGATTCACGGTTGATGGTAACCTATCTTAATACTAGTCACCAAACTAGTATTAGGTTCAATAGGTAATAACAAGTCAATCAAGTGAATAGTAGTAGTACTAAAATTTTGTCCCATCTGAGATATGAGTACTAGTGTGTTACCAAAATGAGGGTTAAAACCGAAAGGTTTTTTAATAGAACTTAGTCTTGAGAAGACAAGTATTTTAGGGTAACAAAATACTGTAAGAGTTCCACCTATATAGACCTAGGGGTGGTGCCGCCTCTCATGAGAATTGAGAGTCATTCTCAAGAAAAATCTATGAATGGAATGTGCACATGGCCATTAACGGTGCAAAAGCGAGACATTGAGGTCTCAAGTGAACATAGCAAAGGTGTGTGTGTTATCACCGGTTTGTTATCAAGGGATAGTGGTTCAATGCTTCGGCAACCAAAATTTCAACAAACTTTGTGATAATTACACTAAGGTAAAATTCAAGTCGAAAGACATTTTACTTTATGCACCAATGCAATGGTTTCTATAGAGAGTGATTATTTAATCAAGTGGGGGAATATTATATTTTAATATAATGTTTGATTGATTAAATAAGTGTTACAAAAGTGATTATTTAATCTAGTGGGGGAATGTTATATTATTTCATGTTGACCACGATTTTGGCCAACGACGAGTAGACGTCAAAACTACAATGAACCTTCAAGAGAAAAATACGACATAGATAATTTCATAGTGGTTCAGCCCCAATTTATTGGTAATAGCCTAATCCACTTGGAGTTGTGATATATATCCTACACCTAAGATCAGATGAACTTGAGCCAACTGAGTTTCTTAAGTGTAAGTAGAAAAATATATAGTTTATCTCTCTAAACTCTCTTAGAAAATGCCCCAAGAATACTCCAAGTAACAGTCCCAAAGTCTCCAAAATAAAGAGTTTTTCTCAGTCTAAAAGATCAGATCCCCTTAAAATGATGCCATGAGCCATTTATTTATAGGCTCATGGATCGTACATCAGATATTCCCTTTGACTGGGTTATTTCTGTTACTCTCACAATATTTAATTAATAATAATATTCAAATTACAATAATATGCGACTTCTTTGGGATAAACTGAGAGATTCCCGCGTAGGTTTGACCGATTCTAGCTGAAGCCGTTACTGGGATCTCTTGCATAGCAATGATCTGTTTAGTCGGTCCACATCACATCCAAGGAAAACTGGAGGGCCAAAACACTTCACTGGTCGGCCAAGACAAGTGACTGGTTGGCCAAACACTTGTCTGGTCGGACAAGCACCTGACTGGTCGGACAAGCACCTGACTGGTCGGTCATGACACCTGACTGGTCTAACATGACACATCTCTGGTCTAACATGGCACATCTCTGGTCTAGCATGACACTTGACTGGTCAGTCAAAAATCTTCAAATCAGTCATATCACTTTATCACAACTTCGAAGAGCCAACACATTTATTGACTATTAATGTGCCATTTACTGACCATTCATTGTCACTTGTCACTTCTGATTACCACGTCATCGAACTGAAATTTTGGGGATAACATTTGCCCCCCGAAGTTTATTATATGATTTACTCGTATGATAAAATTTTCTTCTAGCAAAATGTTTTTGAGGTCATCCAAAAGCTTCCATCCAGTCAGTAACCTTCACTTTTGTAGTGAACCCACGACTTAACTTTTTTGTCCATACAAACGGTAGTTATTAGTTTCCCATTTACATTGCTCTTTCGGGCTCATGGGTATATGATAATCATTGATGTTATCTTGAAGTTTGTTGAACCCTTGAAATTCAACTTGTTGATCTTGTTTGCATAGTTCAAAATCAAGAAAATAGGTTCCCCTTTTAGCCCAGCAAACCCATAACCTTGGCCACTTTCAGCTATTTAGACCACTCGGATTCGTGCTTGTACTTCCCGGACACACCAATCCAGCTCCTCGGATGACAAGCTCCTCGGATGGCCAGCCAGCATCTCGGATGCGCACGGATCCTCGGATGGCCAGCCAGCAGCTCCTCGGACGCTCGGCCCAGCTGATCAGATGCGCGCTTGCTGCTCGGACGCAAATCCCATCCCGCTCGGACATTCAGACATGCCCCCAAAACCGCTCGGATGCCTGGCCTAAACACTCGAACACCGCATCATCCGCTCGGACACCACGTGGACCACTCGGGCACCACAGCATCTGCTCAGACCATCACCCAGCCGGTCGGGGCACTCTTCCATCCTCTCAGATGCCTGGCAAACTGCTCGGAAACCACACCTGCCATCATCCGCTCGGATGTGCGCATGACAGCTCGGACGCAAACCCCAGGCTGCTCGGACACGCACGCCAGGCGCTCGAGTGCTCCTCCAACCGCTCGGTCACTCGCACTACCTGATCGGACAAGCCACCATCTGCTCGGATGCCAGCTCCAACCGCTCAGACGCAACCCATCCCGTGCAAACACGCACGCAAACCGCTCGGTCGCACGCCTATCTGCTTGGATCAGAGCCTAGCCGATCGGACACCAGAGCCTAACCGCTCAGCTCTCGGTTCTGAATGCTCTCAAGTCTTCGGGCTTGTGAAAAAAAACTCCAGGAACTCATCATTGTTAGTCATGCTGAACAACAGAGTTCTTACTAGACCAGTGATATATGCTCAGCCGACCAGGGAAGTTGTATCTGCTCTTCCGACCAGGGAAACTTTGCACCAAACTTTATACCTGGCCAGTAGTTTACTCTTTTTTCTTGTGAAGACAATTGTTGCTTAGCAGCTTTGATATTTTTATCGTACAGCTGAGCTGTTGGCAATTATACTTTACTTTTCTTTGTTAACTTGAAACATTCTAAGTCTTTTTAGACTTAAAAAGTTATAAGTTTTTTGTAAATAGTAAAGTCACTCTGATGTATGCCTTATATTTTCGCATGAGTACTTAGTTTTCTAACTTAGAAATTCTAGACATTTCATAAGTCCCTGCTAAGTATACTTTCTCACACTCTTATTGCTCTAACATTTTATGAGCATAATGTTTATTGTCACACGAATATTTGCTTCTAACTTGAAATTTTGAAAATTTCCAAGTTACTTAAGCTTTGTCAAACAAGTTAGCTTAATGGCCTTTTTTGACTTCAAAATTTTACACGTCAGCCTAAAAACAAATATGTTTACTCGTGCTCTTATTGCCTGTGTTAAATTATATACCAGCATACCCCATGTGCCCCCCAATCGGTCGAGGATTGAAAGATCCTTAGTCACTTGCTACTTGACCGAATCTATTCGAGTAGTTAATTACTCGTGAAACACATAGAATATATGGAAAATATTCAAGCAGTTGAACACTGCTTGAACGTATCGACCAGTTGAACACTGTCCGATTTTACCGACCAGTTGAACACTATTTGAATAATTAACACACATGCACATTTGTAGCAAGAATCGACCACGCTGCACGTAGTCTCTTTTATTACTCGTAAAAAAAAGGACAAAACGTGTCTAATAACGAGTCTTAAACAACAAAAATTGTTCAAAAATAGATGACTGGTCAGCAAATAACCAGCTCATAAACCAAATTTAAATAACAAGTTAAACAACTTGAAATTAAACTACCACTCTGAAAGCGGTATTTAGAAATAATATATTCACAGACGCTCGCCGTTCCAATGGCTCCTAATCCTAGCACTCCCGCTCAGCATACCTCTCCCTTGCTTCGTTGCTATCCTCAGCCAAGTGTGGACCTCCACATATAGTGTCTAAGGTAAAGTCCACAGGTCCGGGCTGCAAGGGTGGAGATCTTTGTCGTTTGAACCCAGGATTGCTGCTGTCTCCTTCTCCTTGGGGTGTCTCTGCCCGGTACTTTCTGAACTTGCCCGACCGGAGAAGAAACTCTATCTCGTCCTTGAGGTGATTGCATTCATTTGTGTCGTGATCATAATCTCCATGAAAACAACAAAACTTATTCATATCTCTATTCCTCATCTCTTTCCTGATTAGTGGAGGTTTCTTGTAGGGAGCCTCTTCATGACTAGCAAGATATATTTCTGCTCGGCTGGTCGCGAGAGTGGTGTAATTAGTGAAGTGAGGCTCATACTTGGTTGGCTTTTCGTTTGAACTCAACTTTGCTTTCTTTTCCTCATGATGGTCAAACCCGTTATTTCCACGTTTCTTTCCATGCAAATTTGTACAAGTGTTCAATCACTGCTTGTTATCTTCGAACATACATTTTACGAGCCTATATTTCGAAACTCACTTATTCATCATCAAAATTTGGGTGTAGCAAAATAAAACAATAGATTTATAAACACTTACTTATAATAGTGTGGAACAATATGCTTGGAAAATCATTAAGTTGTTTTAGTTTCTCTAATAAAATCCGGTAGATTTTTTCTTTAACAATACTATAACAGAAGTATTTATGAAATTTTTAAAAACTTTTTTGGATAAGACTTGAGTATTACATGCATTATTATTATTAGAAATGTCAAAAAAAAATTTGAGGTAAAAGCACCAAAATGTTATTTTTCCTTGTATTCTGTAGGAACCAAATGTTATTTTTGACATTTGACCAGTGTAAAATAACGATTAATCCATATGTAAAAAAAAATTTAAAAACATCTTCCTAATTTTTATAACTATTCAAAATTTAAAAAAAAAAATATTAAAGATAATTCTGATTTAATATTTATAATTAAAATCAAACTAAATAATTAAATTAATAAAAACAAAACTTTAACTCAAATTTAAAGTGGTGAAGAACAGCAAGTGCCCATCTCTAATTTCAATTTTTCATTTTATTTTTGTGTTTATTAAATGTAGTGTAATTGGTTCAAGATAGTAATTAGTTTGAAATTTAATATCATTTTCTTAAAAAAAATTATTCTTATGTGTTATTGGATGAAGATGAACCATTTAGATAAATATGGGATTATGAATAACTCGAAGAACACAACCCAAGACCAAGTCAATACAAACACAAACCATCGTATCTAACATCTAAGAAATTGATACACTCAAATTTGAGTCCAATCATAACAAATAGTTAAGAACCCAAAGAACACAAACTCAGATTTCGTCCAAATATCCTTCAGCAACTGACAACCCAGATGAGAAAAAAAACTTAGAAGAGAAACTGACAAACCAGAAGAGAAAAAAAAAAGAACCTTAATGTCTCAACTTTGCTGTGACCCTCACCCCCTACTCCGTCGTTCACTCTGCGACCCACGCCCAGCTCTGGGTTTTCTTCTCTCAGATTTTCCTTCACCATTCTCAACAAATACTTAAGAACCCAAAGAGCAAAAACTCAGATTTCGCGCAAATCGCCTTCAGCAACTGACAACCCAAATGAGAGAAAAAAAAAAAAAAAAAAAACTAAGCGTCTCAACTTTATCGTGACCCTCACCCCTACTCCATCGCTCACTCTGCGACCTTTGTCCAGATCTGGAGAGATAGAGATGGATAGAATTATTGGCTTTGGGTCGTTGCCGGTGAGTATAGATATGCAAAATGGCTTCTCTGCCGCCCGTCTTCGCGTGTCCCAGCTCTCCACCGTCGACTTCGTTCATCAACCTCCACTGTTGATATCGCTCGTGAAGATTGTGTTGTAGGAAATCATTTTCATCTAACCCATATAACATAACATGCTCCTTAATTATACCTGGGAGCTGTAGTTTTTTTATCCTGATAGTCCTCATTTTATAACCAATCTGTCCCAACTTTTTAAGAAATTTTAAATAATTAAGTTGCGAAGAAAAAATTCAAATAACTTATTATATGCGTGCATTTACTTATTATTAGTATTATTATTATATTTATATATTTTGCATGGTTTTTTATAAAAAACTCTAAATTATGTATAAATAAATTTATGTTTTGTGTAAGTATTATTTTGGTTCATTACCTGTTTGGATTCTTTATTTTTTAAAATAACTTTTATACTTCGTATTTTGTCAAAAGTTTAAAAATACGAATAGATAAATCGACTATTTGAATATTGTATTTTGGTCGATTACTTATTTTGACCATTTATTTTTAAAAATTAACATTTGGACCATATTTTTATTCAAAAGGTTAAAAAATCTTTATAAAAAGTAGTACATATATATAATTTATATTTTGTGTAAATGTTTACACCATTTTGAACCCTTGTATTCTAGTCGATTACTCGTTTGGATCATTTATTTTAAAAAAATATCTTTTGGGCCTCCTGTTTTGTCAAAATGTTAAAAATAGGAATAAATAGTAGATTATCTTAACTATATGTATTTTGATCAATTACCTGTTTGGACCCTTTATTTTTAAAAACTAACTTTGGGCCTCTTGTGTTTGTCAAAATGTTAAAAATAGGAATATTTAGTAGATTATCTTAACCATATATATTTTGATCAATTATCTGTTTGGACCTTTTAATTTTAAAAACTAACTTTTGGATCCCATGTTTCATCAAAAAGTTAAAAGTAGAAATAGATAGATTATTTATTATTATATTTAAATATTTTTAAATGACATATATTATAATTATTATTAGAATAAAAAAAGATAAAATAGATAGAGTTTTCCCTTACTTACTTAATAACCATAAATTAGAAAAGTAGAATAAAAATTGAAAAGAAAAAGATGTTTATTATTATATTTATATACATTTTTAATTAAACACTTATCGTAATTAAATATTTAATTAAATTTAAATTCAAATAATATATCATTTAAATAAATAGTTAGAATTAAAATTTAAATTATATATGTTGTAAAGATATATTTTTGTAAAACTATTTACGTTTAAATAAAAAACATAAATAATTTGAATAAACGTTTATTATTATTGACCATAAATAAGAAAAAATGAGAAGAAAAAATAGAAAAATATTTTTCTCTTAATTATTTAAGCACATGATTATGTAAAACTTAACAATAATATAATTTATTTGATTTTAATTAGTTTAAATTAATTAATTTATTTATTTATATATATTGACTATGATAAGTCTCGTTTCCCAAAAAAAAAAGGGATTTTTTCATAAATAAATATATTATAAAATATATTTCAATTTTACGGTTTCTACTAATTCTTTGCAGTAATACTTTCTTGTATAAAATATATTCAGAAATACGATCTTTTCTTCATCTAACGTATGTCTACTGTAAAACAACTCACAAATAAAGCTTTGAAGACATGCCCAAAAGAGAGCTCAGAGTAGCTTCAAACCAGATTCTCTCTCTCTTTCAAGATAATTATCCTGAAATGGTTGCTCGTAAGGTGATTGATTAATTTTTTTTTCTTAGTATCGTTCTACACGTTTCATTTTTTTTTTTCACTTTATTAACTTTTTTGTCTTGTTATGTTTCTGGTTTAGATTTTCATCAATGTTCCATGGTACTTCAGCATGCTATACTTTGTTTTCAGTCCCTTTTTAACTCAAAGAACTAAGAGCAAGTTCGTGATTTATAAGGAAGGAAATGTAGCCGAGACACTTTACAAGTAAGCCTAAAATAGTTTGCCTAATTCGATTGCTCTGAATTTTTTTTGATTGAGAATCCAAACTGGGTTTGTTTTTTCCGACATTTTCTTTAAAAAAGTTCAAGATTCCGAAGTGGGTTTTCTTTTATCTGTCAAAATTTTCGTATGTTCAGTTCTTATCAAGTTCAAACTTGTGTATATATATATATGTATATATATTACATACAGTACCAACCACAACCTCTTTAGTTGTCTTGTCTGTCTTTTTCTTTTCATTCCGACGTCATTTTGGAGCACATTACTTTCCTTTAATACTATATCTGAGCAACTCACAAGTTCAAAGAAAAATAACTCTACTTTTGTCCTTTTCCTTTCTATCCTGATCAGGTTCATTAGGCCTGAAGATGTTCCTGTTCAGTATGGTGGACTGAGTCGACCCAACGTTTTTCAAAATGGTCCTCCAAAACTAGCTTCTGAGTTCACTGTCAAAGGTGGAGAAAAAGTGAACATTCAAATTGAAGGCATTGAGGTTCATCACTGTCAAAGGTAAGCTGCTTTATTTTCTTTTTAATTGCTTTAGTTGCATTTGGATAACATTTAAGGTGCATAGATTTGTATTGGGTTGCATTTAAGATTGCAGTGGATTGCATTTAATTAAGGTTGTTGTGGGTTGCACGAGCTATTATTTGAGGTTTCAGTATGTTGCATTAGGCTTCATTTGAGGTTGCAGTAGACTTGCATTTGAGGCCGTAGTGTGTTGCATGAGTTGCATAAGGATGAAATTTTCAAATAAATATTTAAAAGCTGTTGTAGGTAGCCTGGACTTACATTTGAGGTTGCATTGGATTGCTTTAGGTTGCAATGGGCTTGCGTTTGGGGTAGTAGTTTGCTTTGAGATGTTATGTAGCAAAAGATTAGGTTGCTTAGTTTGTTTAAGTTGCTTCTTATTTTGATAAGGAATTTCAAGCATAAAATGGTCGATATATGAGTTGCTTCAGAGCTTTAGAGTTCGTAATTCATATGTATAACTCACATTAGGAGTTGCAGTGGGTTGCACTTGGACTAGTCATGTGTTGCTTTAGGTTGCATGTGGTTGCATTTGTAATTCATATGTATAACTCACATTAGGAGTTGCAGTGGGTTGCACTTGGACTAGCCATGCGTTGCTTTAGGTTGCATGTGCTTGCATTCGTAATTCATATGGACAACTCACATTAGGAGTTGCAGTGAGTTACAGTGGGTTGCACTTGGACTAGCCATGTGTTTCTTTCGGTTGCATGTGGTTGCATTCGTAATTCATATGGATAACTCACATTAGGAGTTGCAGTGGGTTGCACTTGAACTAGCCATGCGTTGCTTTAGGTTGCATGTGGTTGCATTCGTAATTCATATGGATAACTCACATTAGGAGTTACAGTGGGTTGCACTTGGACTAGCCATGTGTTGCTTTCGGTTGCATTCGTAATTCATATGGATAACTCACATTAGGAGTTGTAGTGGGTTGCACTTGGACTAGCCATGTGTTGCTTTCGGTTGCATGTGGTTGCATTCGTAATTCATATGGATAACTCACATTAGGAGTTGCAGTGGGTTGCACTTGGACTAGCCATGCGTTGCTTTAGGTTGCATGTGGTTGCATTCGTAATTCATATGGGTAACTCACATTAGGAGTTATAGTGGGTTGCAGTGGGTTGCACTTGGACTAGCCATGTGTTGCTTTCGGTTGCATTCGTAATTCATATGGATAACTCACATTAGGAGTTGCAGTGGGTTGCACTTGGACTAGCCATGCGTTGCTTTCGGTTGCATGTGGTTGCATTCGTAATTCATATGGATAACTCACACTAGGAGTTGCAGTGGGTTGCACTTGGACTAACCATGTGTTGGTTTAGGTTGCATGTGGTTGCATTCGTAATTCATATGGATAACTCACATTAGGAGTTGCAGTGGGTTGCAGTGGGCTTCTATTTGAGTTTCATTGGCCTTCATTTAATTATATGAAAAAATATTGACACAGAGTACTATTCGCCTAATATAAATTTGGGCCTTTGCCTTTGACTACTTCAGCTTCCCAATAAAATGCCCAAGTTGCAGGAATTTTGTTTCTTCATCCTCTCATCTCATGCCAACATTTATTTATTTTAATAATGTATGTTGACTGTTGATTAGTGTAAATTTCACAACTTCAAAATTAGAAAAGTCTGCCAGCTCTAACTCATAGTCCTACATCACAAGTTTAGAATCAAGACCTCCACTAATAACTGGCTGAACATGCAAAACATAATTGTTTGTCAAATGTCATAAATGCAATATATATATACGATTTTGGAACAAATGAGATCAGAAATATCTATTACACTAAACTTGTCCAAGTAATTTATAAAAATACCATGACAGATGGGTGACTTCTCACTTCAGACCAATCAAAATATTGATTTTACATTAATGTTAATAAATAGATGGAAAACATGAGTATAAAGATCAATGGAAAAGAAACATGAAGCGTATTGACAACACAATTATTTGCTACACCACTTGCTAAGCACTTCCCCACAATTTTAGGATAGCCCATAGTCTGGCAATTCTCCAATTTTTTCATCCAATGGAAAAAACCCTTGATAATCTTAATATCTCCACCAGATTTTGCCTCACTACTTTGACCAGAAGTAGAATCAAAATTCTGCACAAATGTAGATTGCAAGTAGAAAGGCAGCTTGATTGTTCTTCTTGGCAAAATAGGAGTAACATATCCCAAGTTACTCCCACCACTACCAACATATGGAACAATAGCAGTGCAATGAGGAGTAGATTCCTATGAATAAAAAATAAATATAAAAAAATAAGAACACAGTAACAAAAACAAAATAAAATAAAACATTTGAAGGAAAAAAAAATCTATAGTTTGAATAAAAAAAACATTTGAAGCACAGGTTACAACATTAATAGCATTTTGCATAGCCTCCTCCAATGCCGTGTCAGACAAACTATCAAAAGAAGACTGAGATGAAATAGTTCCAGCAACCTGTGCAACGTCATTGACATTCTCTGCAACCTTTGCTAATTCTGCAACCTCTAGAAGATCAGGTGCAACTTCGGGAAGATTAGGTGCAACTTCTGTTTCTAATTCTGCAACATTTGAAAAATGAGATGCAACGTCTTTATCAATCTCTCCAACAACTGTGGGAACATTTTCAACATCGGTTGCAAAATTTTCAACATGCTGCCACAATTAAATATATGCAACATCATGCTACCACTAAGCGAAGCATGTAATCATATTTAAGCAAAAACAACAACATGCATCCTTAAACACAACATGATGCAACCTTAAACACATAATAATCACATGTTACCACAATCAACTAGATGCATTCTCATGATGCCACAATCTACTAGATTTAACCACATGCAGTCGCAACCAAGTGCAACCAATATCAACCTGTTGCAACCTAATGCAACTTTAAACACAATCTGATGCAACCAGCCACAATCTGTTGCAACTTTAAACACACAACAATAAAACAAAAAAGAAACGTAAAGCAACAAATATAAACCTGTTGCAACCTAATGCAACTTTAAACACAACCAGATGCAACCACCCACAACCTAATGCAACCACCCACAACCTAATGCAACCAATCACAACCAGCGACAACCTGTTGCAATTTTAAACACACAACAATAAAACAAAAATAAACATAAAGCAACCAATATCAATCTGTTGCAACTTAAATAACACAATATTTAAACAAAATTGAATAAAAATATAATATAAAATGACTGATAAATGAAATTGAAAATATACCTGTGGCGATGGAATTATATGATCAGCATTTGCCAAATTTGACTTTTTTTTGTTTAATAGCATTTTTACCTTTAGCTTGACCACTCAATGGTCTCTTCTTATTATCTTGGCTGTTTAGGATTTTTACCCCCCGAACTATACTACTACCGTATCGTGCCCCCTAATTTTTTCAAACCGTTAAAAATTCCCCCCGAAATATTCACAGTAATGTAAAGAAGGACTTCCGTGGCATCAATTATTGATCTCAGTTACAAATTTATATTTATAAGAAAATGTTTGTGATTCAGCATCATTATTGTTTTAGTTGATTTTAAATTCTTCTCAAATAAAGGTTAATGAGCTTTGAAGTTGGCAAAGGCAAATCAGTTGGAAATTCATTGCAGAAGAATATATATATATTTATGTATCGTTTATTTAATATTGTTTTACCAAAATTTGTCATTGGAAATTTACACGAAAATTGCAAGACAGAAAGGCAGAAAAAAAAGGCTTACTGATATTGTTGTCAAGCTCCTCGAGCTTGCGCCGCCGAGACGGAGAGGACTAAGAGACGAGCGTAGACCTGGAGGCCGTCGAGCTCCTTGATCTTGCGCTGCCAAGAGGAAGAGGAGTAAGACACGAAAGGCTCCGACAAAATGAGAGTGAGAAGAGATGAGGTGGAGACACGGAGGTGAAGAGAGGCGGCTGTAGTCTCTAGACACGGAGGTGGAGAACTCTCCAAGCTGAATAACGTTAAGGGTTAGGGAAGTGTAATTTAGACCGTATAATTGCATAAACAAACCGTATAATTGCATAAATAAAATTATAACAATGAAAGGAAATAAAAAATGACGTAAAAATGAAAAAAAAAATGGTAACAAATAGTATATTGGGTTGTGTTACTAATTTCAGAGAATGAACCCAAATTATAAATGTTACCGTACATGTGCAAATAATACTCATTTTTACCAAAAATAAAATAAAATTAAACATACATAATTCAATAAGTCCAAGAAGAAAGAAATGCATAAAAAAAAAAACGATAATGTCATCTTGGAATTCTATAAACAAAATAATAAAAAAAAAATAGTGAATGAATAATAAAACTCATAATATAGTGAATCTAAATCCACATATATAGAATACTGAATAACAACTCTTTGAAATGATACATTGTTGGGTTAATACTTAATATCAAATTTGAATGACGACTCTTTGAAATTGAATTCTCATCCATTAAAAATTTGGGGGTCAAACATGAGACTCCATGAAAGATAAAAAAAGGAAACACTAAACACAAAAGACCAAAAAGTTAAAAATAAAAAGGAAGTGAAATATTGAATTTGAAGTTACAATCATTCTTACGAGTGCAATGATACATAAAAAATGTGAAAAAATAGATAATTAGATTGTATCATCATTAAATAAATGAAAATAATTAATTAGCAAAAGTGGTTATACAAATTACAAGTGGCAACATGTAAAAACGATAATAGTAATAATAATTGAAAAATAATTATCAATAAAAAAGAACTCATACTATTTTCACTATGGAGAAAAATAATTATAAGTAAGAGAGTTTTCAAAGAAGAATTAGAATATAAGTCTCCTTTACCAATGAATTTCAAGTCTATTTATAGTGAAGCATGTGGGTATAGAATGATAATTTGTGAGATAATATATTATAAATATCTTCACATTTGTTACAATATAATAATCATTTAAATTCAATTAAAAACTTATTTAAAATTAAGTTACATTAAATAAAATAATATATAAAATATTTTAGTAATTTTTAATAATTATATTCAATTACAATATAATAATCATTTAGATTATAATTTAGTTAAAAACTTATTTAAATTTAAGTTACATTAAATAAGATAATTCATAGAATATTTTAATAATTTTTAATAGTAATGTTCAAAATAGATGTTATATTATAATATATATTTTTAATTTTTTAATTATTAATTAATAATTATAAATACTTTTTTTTTTCTCTTCACATTTTTTATTTTTGTTTTTTTAATTATTAATTAATAATCATAACTTGTTCAAAGAAGAATAAAAAAAATCTCTTTACGTTTTTTTATTTTTTATTTTTAAAAATAAAATAAATGGATATTTTTTCTTTAATTTTTAATTAATCATAAATATATATTTTTTATTTTGCTTTTTACGTTTTTTTAATTTACATATATATTTTTTTTTATTTTAAAAAGAGGAATAAAAAATTGCTCTTTCGTTTTTCTAATTTATTTAAAAAGAATTAAATAGATATTTTATTTTATTTCTTTAATTATTAATTAATAATAAAAAAATTTAACAAGAACGATAAAAAAATGTTATTTAATAATCATAAATTTAAAAAAGAAGTACATTTTTTTTCAAAAAAAAAAAAATAGATAAATATTTTTTATTTTTATTATAAATTTTTAATATAAGAATAAAAAAATTGTGAAAAAAATAAGAATATGGATAAAGTGAGAAATTTATAACTTGGTATTTGTTAACATTTTCAGTGAAGGAGTTACATAATATAAATCATGGCAATTTGCGTTTTGGGAATCATTAAATTTTTTTATTTTTTTAAGATTGATTATGAATATTATATCATCCAAATGTCTGGTATGAAATTCATGAATAGTTTTCAATTTCTTCATTTGGGTCCTCATCTTTGTAGTGGTAGCTATATTACAAATGTTACATAAGTATATCTAAATATACTAATATTATCATTGTACATGTAGTTTCATGCAAAGAGGTGTTAATATTTGGTCTTGCACCATCTACTAAAAAAGCATATGAAGTTACGGACTCATGTATATTTCATTAAAAGAGGAACATATTCTTTTTACTGGCTCATGTTGAACTGTATATTTTTATAATTCTGAGAACAAAGAATAAGTTATTAATTTCTAATATTAAAAACATTAGGAATAAGTAACAAAACTCAACAATTGCAAGTACAAATGTACCAAAGTGAAGAAGATGTTTTCACTTATTTATTTTTTTACTGTTTCAGTTATGATGTTTTATTATTATCATTTGTAGTTGTGTCGTGTGGTTGGAGGAGATTTCCCTTAAACATGTTAGGAAAATATATTAATATACATTTAAAAAATTATTTATCATTATAATAGAGATAATGTTAATTTGTTTTATATGTCAGTAGGAACAAAAAATTTATTATGAAGAATGGCATACAATTTGATGAAATGTTCACATTTCCTACGAAAATATTCTCTCTAAGAAACCACTACACAACAAAAGCTAACACATAGAGATTTTTTTTTAAAATGCATAACACTATTACACTAAGAAAAAGTAGTCATTCTTTACACAATAGAGAACATAAGAAGCCTTGTAAACTCACGAGAAGGAGGGTAACTTTAAGTAGACTTGAACCACAACTCAGTTTCATAAATCTCGGCCTAAGTCTCCTCCCGAGTGAAATAAAAAATCCTTCATCAAACTCGTATTTAAGGTCGATTTCATAAAGTTCAAGTTCAGTTTCAACCTCTTGTGAATGGTGATAATTAAATAATAATCTAGATAATTCTTAACAATTTTGGAGAGATGAGTTGTGCTATAATTATAGGGGATGGAATGGTATGTTTCATTTTATAATGGAAATTGATATTTTACTTAGTATTATTAGAAGAATACAGTTAATTAACTTAGAAGTTAGAGGAATTAACTAAGATAATAGATTTTTAGATTAATGTTATATAACTTATTGAATTTAAATCAATAGCCCTTTTATATTTATTGTTATTAACATATTCAAGTTAACGTGGGATAGTGTAATATAAAGTCTGTTAGTTTATCAATATAAAAACAAAGTAAATAGATAGTTTCTATTAATTTGCTAATATAGAAAAGTAGTTATACATAATAATATAATATTTCTAATTTAAATTAGTTAATTGATTTATGATACGATTTTTGTTTAAATAAATAAATTATTAAAATTAATTTATTTCTATTATAATTTATATAATTAGATATTTTAGGTTTTTTTAATTATTAGTTATTAAATTATTATTATATGGTTATTATTCTTATTAAAATTAATTTACTTTTATTATAATTTTTATAATTAGATATTTTAGTTTTTTTTCTTTAATTATTAACTAATAATCATAAATTTAAAAAATGTGCAAAAATGAGAAAATAGAAAGAGTGATTTGAAACAATTTTAGAGTGTTATATCACTTCTTTTTTTATATAAATATATAGATATATAGATTAATTAATTAAATCATTATTATTATAAAAAATAGAAATAGAGAAAACAATATAACCATATTATTTTTCAAATAAATATCACTTTTTACACTTAAATATATATCTTATTTAAATTTACATTAATTAATTTATTATTATTATAAAAAAAAATAAAAATAGAGAAAATGTGTTGATGAACCCATCTAAGGGCATTATGGGTTACTAGATTGGAGAATCTTGGAAAGACTAAACCATAAAAACATACTTACCGACTTATATGCTTAAGAACTTGGATTCCCTAACCAAAATAAGAATGAGGTTAGGAAATTGAGTAGAAGACTAAGAGAAAGGAAACATAATACAGAAAGGAACTAGAGTTTTGGTTACCTCAAAGACTTGAAAGACCAATCTATACCTCCACCGAAATACTATAGAACTCACTTCCCAAAGTGTTTGATAAGCTTATGATGTTTAAGCTTATAGTTTTTCCCCAAACCAGGTGTTTACACTCTCACACTCACTTAACACTAGCAGCTTCTGAACTTAGAGCAAATGGTGAATAATGGCTGGGTACTAGGTCCTATTTATAGAGTTTGGGAATGAAAATATCTTGATTTTACTTGAATAAAAATAATGGCTTTTTAGGTGAAAATCATTTGAATAATCATTCAGCAGAGGCTGAAGACTCGTTCAAAAGATGCTGGACTTATGGAGGAGTTTGAATGGCTGAAAGGAAAGGAATTAAAAAACAATTGAACATATGCTGAAGGAGGCGATATATCGCCCCCTGTAGGCGATATATCGCCTGGGCCAGTATGCCCGAGGCGACCGTGCATCGTTTCGTGTTTTCCGTATCTACGTGCTGCGACATATCGCCCCCTATAGCTGCGATATATCGGCACTCGCTGAATATTTAAACACGAAATTACACATTTTTAGCTAAGTTTGAATAGAGTAAACAGCCTTGACTAAGCCCTCAACGTACTCAAAGCTGCTGACTGACCCTATAACATTCAAACTTTACTCCTTATTAGATTTAATCTTCCAAAATACTTAATCCTTAATTACCATTCATAACATGTGCTTCAAATCCTATTGGTTGATGTCTAAACCTTATAATATAATAAATATGATCCTTAATATCAGTCACTTTAATCAAACCTTAGGTTATACTTAATATTCTTAAACTATAGATTAAACTTAGAAAATCTATAAGTACTACTATGAGTGTCCAAATAATTCCCGGTCTGAACCAAAAATCCATAGTAACAAAGATAATGCTATAAATACTATCATACTACTATCTATCTTAGCTAAGTAAAGTTCTTGGACTCTACAATTCTCCCCTACTAAAAGGAATTTCGTCCTCGAAATTTACTTATCAAATAACTCCGGATACCGGCCTTGCATGTCTTCCTCTAACTCCCACGTTGCCTCGCGTTCAGAACTATTGCTCCATAGGACTTTGATTATAGGAAGGCTCTTAGACCGTAACTACTTCATCCCTCTATCTAGGATGCTAACCGGTCGTTCCTCGTAACTTAAGTCTTTCTGGAGCGCTATGGTATCGTATTTGAGGACGTGAGATGGGTCTGACACATATTTGCGTAGCATCGAGATGTGGAAGACGTTGTGACTATCGGCTAGTGCTGGCGGTAGGGCTAGTCTGTACGCAACTGGTCCCACTTTGTCCAATATCTCAAAAGGACCTATGAATCGGGGACTGAGCTTGCCTTTCTTCCCGAACCGCTTGACACCCTTCATAGGAGATATCTTCAGGAAGACTTGATCTCCAACTTGGAACTCCACATCGCGTCGCTTGGTATCCGCATAGCTTTTCTGTCGACTTTGAGCAGCAAGCATACGCTATCTAATAAGTGTTACTGCTTCTTGTGCTTGTCTAACAACTTCGGGCCCTAGAAGCTGCCTTTCTCCTACCTCGTCCCAGTGCAACGGTGATCTGCACCTTCTTCCATATAGCAACTCATAAGGTGCCATCTCGATCGTCGACTGGTAGCTGTTGTTGTACGAGAACTCGATCAGCGGTAAGTACTTGTTCCACGATCCTCCCAATTCAAGTACACATGCGCGTAGCATATCCTCTAAAATATGAATCGTACGCTCGGACTGCCCATCTGTCTGAGGATGGAAAGCTGTACTAAGGCTTAATTTAGTACCCATAGCTTGCTGTAAGCTTCTCCAAAATCTTGACGTAAATACTGATCCTCTATCTGACACTATCGTCTTGGGGATTCCATGCAATCGTACAATCTCCTGGATGTAGATGTCTGCATGTTGGTCTGCCGTATATGAAGTCTTAACAGGCAGAAAATGAGCCGACTTGGTTAGTCTATCTATGACTATCCAAGCGGAATCATGCTGCTTATTCGTCTTTGGCAAACCCGTTACGAAGTCCATGGCTATATCGTCCCACTTCCATTCCGGTATGCTAAGCGGTTGCAATAATCCTGCAGGTCGCTGATGCTCCGCTTTCACTTGCTGGCATACCAGACACTTAGATACATACTCCGCTATGTCCTTCTTCATCCCTGGCCACCAATAGACTGCCTTGATGCCATGAGTCATCTTGGTAGACCCTGGATGAACTGAGTACGGAGTATTGTGCGCTTCTTCTAGGATCTTCTTCTTAATACTTTGATCACTTGGCATGCATATCCAATCCTTATATCTCAATAAGCCTTGGCTAGATATTGAGAATTCGGTATTCTTGCCTTCTCTGACTGCTTCCATATATGCTGCTAGCGATTCATCACGTCTCTGACGATTTCGTATGTCCTCTAGCAGATTGGATTGGATAGACAAGTTAGCCAGCTTGCCTATAACCACTTCTATTCCGGCACTGATAAGCTCCTGCTGTAGCGGCTTTTCTATTCCAGATAAGGCTGCTAAATTCCCATAGCTTTTCCTGCTGAGTGCATCGGCAACTACATTTGCCTTCCCTGGGTGGTATAGGATTTCGCAGTCGTAATCCTTGACTAATTCTATCCACCTGCGCTGCCTCATGTTGAGCTCCTTCTGCGTAAAGAAGTATTTTAAACTCATGTGGTCCGTACAAATCTCGCACCGTTCTCCGTAAAGATAATGGCGCCAGATTTGCAACGACCACCGCTGCCAACTCCATATCGTGAGTTGGATAGCGTTGTTCATACTCCTTCAACTGACGTGAGGTGTAAGCTATCATCAACACGCATCCCAATCCTAGCTTTGATGCATCGCATTAGACAACGAACTTATCGTCGGGTGTTGGTACACTAAGTACTGGTGTTGAGCAAAGCTTATCCTTAAGTAACTGGAAGCTTTCCTCACACTTATCATTCCATTTAAACTTTTGTTGCTTCCGGGTCAGGTTGGTGAGTGGAGTGGTTATCTTAAAAAAACCTTCTACAACTTTCTATAATAACCTGCTAGCCCTAAGAAGCTTCTTACTTCCGACGCGTTCTTTGGGCTAGGCCAATCCTTCACGGCCTCTACCTTTGATGGATCTACTGCAACTCCGTCTTTTGATATGATGTGCCCGAGGAACGCCACTTGTGAAAGCCAAAACTCGCATTTCTTGAACTTGGCGTAAAGTTGATGCTCCTTCAATTGCGTCAAAATCATCCTCAAGTGTTCCTCGTGCTCCACTTCATCCTTGGGGTAAATAAAAATGTCGTCGATGAACACAACGACGAATTTATCCAAGTAGTCCTTGAAGACCCTATTCATTAAGTCCATAAACACGGTTGGTGCGTTAGTAGGACCAAAATACATAACCAAGAACTCGTAGTGTCCATAACGAGTCCTAAAGGCTGTCTTAGGAATATTTTCTCCCTTTACCTTGAGCTGATGATACCCGGACCGTAAATCGATCTTAGAGAATACAGTCGCGCCTCGCAGTTGATCAAACAAATCATCAATCCGAGGTAGCGGGTATTTGTTCTTAATTGTTACTTTGTTCAGCTTATGATAGTCTATGCACATCCGCATACTTCCGTCCTTCTTCTTCACGAATAGTACCGGAGCTCCCCATGGTGAATGGCTTGGCCTAAGTCTAGGAGTTCTTGTAGCTGCGTCTATAACTCCTTGAGTTCCGTAGGTGCCATCCGGTATGGTGCCTTAGAGATAAGCTCGGTGCCTGGTACTAATTCTATCGTGAAGTCTATCTCTCGAGTTGGTGGAAATCCTGGCAAGTCATCGGGAAAAACTTCTGGAAATTCTTGTATAACTCGAACATATCTAACTTTAAGTGACGTCTCCTTCTCCACATTCGTGATGCTGGCTAAGAACGCTTGACATCCTTTCTCTATCCTTTGTTGAGCTTTGAGAGATGACACTAACGGGGTGCGTAATCCTGAAGCTTGTCCCATGAAGCATCGTCTCTGGCCATCAGGAGTCTTGAACATCACCTTCTTGCGTTTGCTGTCGATCGTTGCGCCATGCCGTGCTAGCCGATCCATGCCTAGTATTACATTGAAGTCCTTGATCACTAGCTCTATCAGGTCTCCTTCTAGTTCTATGTCCTCAATCTTGATCAGTACGCCTCGTACTATTCGTGATGATAGAACTACTTTGCCCGAAGGCAACTCGGTTACAAACCTAATTCTAAATCTTTCACTAGGTTTGTCTAGTTTTTCTATCATTCCTAATGAGATATACGAGTATACTGCTACCAATCAAGCGATACTAGAACATATACTATCGAGGATAGGATCTGACCTGTAAATCCTTGTTACTAGCATGGGTTCCTCCTTGGGTCAATGCAAAGACTTTGGTCTGGAACCATCGTTTAATCCTTCTTCTCCTTACTAACATTAATCTGAATCCTTTCTACTTCTATTGCCATTTCTAGAATATTGGCATAGGTAGTGGTTCCCAGGTTTGCTAACTTAACCCCTAATTCCATCTTTGGTCTAAATCCTCTGACGAACTTGGTCAACCTCGTAAAGTCGGTTGGGACCAACTCTGGTGCAAACTTGACTAATCTGTTGAACTGACGAGCATATTCTTCTACCATTAGCGATGACTGCCGAGGTGTAATACTTCTTGTGGAACGGCTCCACAAATCTTGTCCATATCATGGTGGTGACATCGTTAGTCTACTGAACTAAGTCCCACCATATTCTGGCATCCTTCTTGAGTAATGACGAGACGCAGGATATGCGGTCTGCATTACTGAGATTCATGTGCGTAAGAATTGGCTTCACATTCCTTAGCCACTCTTCTGCCTCAAAGGGTTTATAGTCCCTTCGAAGTTTGGAGCGTGCTGCTTGCGGAATCTTTCATACACTGACTCCATATTCGGTACTGGATGTGGTGCGTAGTTCATCACTGGCCATCCCCCATATGGACCAACTTGTTGGGGTGCTAGAGCCATTTGTTGTAGCTGCGGCTGCAGTTGCGGCGGAGGCTGAGGCTGAGTCTGCGCCTGTTGACGTTGTTGCTGCAAGAGTTCCTCGACTTGTTGTCGCCGTCTAGCGATTTCCACGGTGTTGTCAGCTGGCGGTGTCGGCGCGTTGCGGCTAGTAGTAGCACACACTCCTCTTCTGCGAACTGGAGGGCATCATTGGTTGTTGGAACAACGTTGGAGGCGTTTTCATTGGTGCGTGCAGATCTTCGGAGCGACATCTTCACCAAAAGTTCTAACAGTCGAGAACTTGTTAGAACTTACCCTAATAGGCTCTAAGGCAAAAACTTATTCTAAAACAAACATATCTCGGACCTATTTATTATGACTTCTTATGAAAAATTATATAGGTCTTTATTTATTATTAGAGTGGGTTTCTATACTTAGAAAAACAAGTCATCTTTATTTTCTAAGTGCGTTTCTAATCATCCTATATGACTTAATTCTCAGGCTCGAAACTTATCTTTGTTCCAAAGTTAACCATATTGAGGGAGGGCTGGGATCAGTAAAATCGTTCCCACTACTAAGGCCCCCTAACTCTCAGTAAGGAAACTTGGTTCATTAATTTGTATCCACCCTCACTGAACTTAGTCATTATTCATTTTATTTATTACTTATTATGATTGCGAAAATAAAATCAAACTCATACATGATGATAAAATAACATGAAATTAATTTGGAAAAAATAATTTTCACTTATTACAATCATAAAATAAAGAAATAAACAAAACAAACAATGAAAAACTAGCTATTCTAAAAATCGGGATCTTCTACATCCGATCCTTCATCTAGCATATCATCATCTATCTCCTTATAATCATCGTTGTCTTGAGCCTCAAAATTTCCTCGGGGAAGATTCAAGAAGATCCTATGTTGTTGCTCATTAGTGAATTGAAACTCTAAGTCATAGGTGAACTTAAGTATGAGAGAATAATATCTTAGGGCTGCTTGTAAGTCATCATCATTATTTATATTCTCCCATATTTCTTCTAAAGTTAAAATTGCTGAAGGAAAATCTTTTAAAAGCCTAATTACTAGGACATATTGTTCTGCAGCTCTCATCATAATTTGCTTAGACTCTTGAAGGTGACCTATCTCTTTGTGGAACAAGATCAATCTTTGAGTGATCCTTTCTAGTGCTCCTACGGTGTTCCTTGGCTCCCTTATTATTTTTAAAGCCTTAATGGCTCGGATATCCTCATTGCTTAAAGCTCCGTTCATTCTTAACTGAAAACATAAACACTAAAGGTGTTAGCTATACACATAAGTAACATAACTAGTAACTAAAACACTTACTTGGCGGTCCGATTCAGAGCTTTGAGCGTGTGTATCGAGGAGAACTTCATGCAAAAGAACCGTTTCTCTGATACCAACTGTAATGACCCACTACTCTAGACTATTTGGACCATTAACGAAACTATACATAAAGCTTACATTTTTGCGAAAATACCATACTTTATTGGAAACTTGTAGAAATAGAGTTACTTTCATAAAATAAGTAGGATATGGGTACCCATTGTCTTTAAAACAAAAATAACTTAAAGTAAAAAGAGTTACATAGAAAATGCGGAAAATACATTTAAAACTATAAAAACATAAGCAAGACTACATCCTCGAATCGAATAACGCTCGGCTCCTTGACTCCATTCACCATCGATACACATCCTCTAAGCGTCACGAATCTTTCCGCCTCTAAAGCATATTTCCTGCACAAAAACAGAAAGGAATGAGCCTAATGCCCAGCAAGGAAAATCTAACACATAGTCATAAACATAAACATAATTTCATAATAACGTAAAGACATATCATAACACATAATACACTTATTATAATGGCCATTATTACTTGGGGTCCCATAGACTAAACAAGCATATGCCCATGGAATTAGTGGGGTCCTACTAGCTAAGTAGATCATATGCCCATAATCCATTTGGGGTCTTGTTAGTCATATGGGTCATATGCCCAAGCCTACAAACATACATACATTTATAACATATTCATAACATATCATAACATAACACATAAGATAACATAAACATAAACATATAGATTCTAGCCTATTTTCCTTACCAAAGTTACCGGGATATAATGGACTGAGTTGGGACTTTTGGAACACTCCTAAAACCATAATGAACATGAGTGAGTTGAAAGAAGGAAAGAGATGAAAAGGATGGAAAGACTAAACCATAAAAACATACTTACCGACTTATATGCTTAAGAACTTGGATTCCCTAACCAAAATAAGAATGAGGTTAGGAAATTGAGTAGAAGACTAAGAGAAAGGAAACATAATACAGAAAGGAACTAGAGTTTTGGTTACCTCAAAGACTTGAAAGACCAATCTATACCTCCACCGAAATACTATAGAACTCACTTCCCAAAGTGTTTGATAAGCTTATGATGTTTAAGCTTATAGTTTTTCCCCAAACCAGGTGTTTACACTCTCACACTCACTTAACACTAGCAGCTTCTGAACTTAGAGCAAATGGTGAATAATGGCTGGGTACTAGGTCCTATTTATAGAGTTTGGGAATGAAAATATCTTGATTTTACTTGAATAAAAATAATGGCTTTTTAGGTGAAAATCATTTGAATAATCATTCAGCAGAGGCTGAAGACTCGTTCAAAAGATGCTGGACTTATGGAGGAGTTTGAATGGCTGAAAGGAAAGGAATTCAAAAACAATTGAACATATGCTGAAGGAGGCGATATATCGCCCCCTGTAGGCGATATATCGCCTGGGCCAGTATGCCCGAGGCGACCGTGCATCGTTTCGTGTTTTCCGTATCTACGTGCTGCGACATATCGCCCCCTATAGCTGCGATATATCGGCACTCGCTGAATATTTAAACACGAAATTACACATTTTTAGCTAAGTTTGAATGGAGTAAACAGCCTTGACTAAGCCCTCAACGTACTCAAAGCTGCTGACTGACCCTATAACATTCAAACTTTACTCCTTATTAGATTTAATCTTCCAAAATACTTAATCCTTAATTACCATTCATAACATGTGCTTCAAATCCTATTGGTTGATGTCTAAACCTTATAATATAATAAATATGATCCTTAATATCAGTCACTTTAATCAAACCTTAGGTTATACTTAATATTCTTAAACTATAGATTAAACTTAGAAAATCTATAAGTACAACTATGAGTGTCCAAATAATTCCCGGTCTGAACCAAAAATCCATAGTAACAAAGATAATGCTATAAATACTATCATACTACTATCTATCTTAGCTAAGTAAAGTTCTTGGACTCTACAGTTATTCTCTCCTATAGCCAAATTACCAATTTTCCCTTTCCCTTAATAAAATCCTTATACAACCTCAAGGGCAATTCCATCATTTCACACAAATCCCACTAAGTCCTTAAGTGTTCCTATAAATCACATTTAATCTCGACATACCAAAATTTCCGAACACATTATAATATTCCCAAAATACCCCTAAGCTCCTCCCGAGCCAGGTATTTGACCCTGTTGTGACTTTCAAGCTAAACCGCTCTCTAGGACTGTCTCAAATCATGCATCACAATTATATCACCACTCACACGTGGTATCAATCACAATATATACAAATATTACATTTATGCCCTCAGTGGGCTAAAATTACAATTATGCCCCTAACAACCAAATGGGCCCACATGCATCTTTAATTCACCTTAACATGCGTTTCTAATCACATATTCATCAAATTCACATATTAACAAAATAATAGCACAATTATTTCCCTCTGGGCATGCTAACCAAGGCCCTAAGGCTTATTAGCAAATTTGGGATGCTACAACTATCCCCTCCTTACAGAGATTTCATCCTCGAAATTACCTGAACAACTCGGGATACCGCTCCCGCATATCTAATTCAAATTCCCACATCGCCTCCTCTACCTTGCTGTTCCTCCACAGCACTTTCACCAAGGCGATGGTCTTCCTCCGCAAGACTTTGTCCTTCCGGTCAAGAATCTGAACAAGTTTCTCCTCATATGACAAATCCTTGTCCAGCTCTAAGTTCTCATAACTCAAAACGTGTGTAGAATTTGATACATACTACCTCTCCAACCCATTCCAAAATCTCAAAGGGACCAACAAACATAGGGCTCAACTTGCTCTGAACACCAAATCGTTTCACTCCTCTTAAAGGTGAAACCCTAAGGAACACATGGTCACCGACCTGAAATTCTACGTTCCTGCATTTTAGGTCCGAGTAACTCTTCTGGCGACTTTGGGAGGCGAGCATTCGAGCTTTAATCTTTTCAATCGCCTCATTGGTCCTCTGGACCATCTCAGGACCTAAGATTCTTCTCTCACCCATCTCATCTCAATGGATAGGTGATCTACACTTCCTTCCATATAACATCTCGTACGGAACAACCCCAATAGTCACATGATAACTGTTATTGTACGAGAACTCAATCAAAGGAAGATACTTACTCCAAGATCCCCCAAAATCTTGCACACAGGCTCATAGCATATCTTCCAATATTTGAATTGTCCTTTCAGAATATCCATCTGTCTGAGGATGATAAGTGGTACTAAACCGTAACTGCGTGCCCATAGCCTTCTGACTCTCCCAAAACTTGGAGGTGAAGGTTGGGTCCCTGTCGGTTACTATCGACCTCGGAGCCCCATGAAGTCGAACAATTTCCTTCACATATAACTCGGCATACTGCTCCACAGTATAAGTCGTCCTGACAGGTAAAAAGTGGCAGACTTAGTATACCTATCTACAATCACCCACACTGAGTCATGTTGTCCCACGGTCTTCGGCAAACCAACCACGAAGTCCATGGTGATATCTTCCCACTTCCACTCTAAAATCCCTAGAGGCTGTAACAATCCTGCTTGCCTCTGATGTTCAACCTTGACCTGTTAACAAGTTAAGCACTTGGCCACATAATCGACCACGACTCTCTTCATGCCCGACCACCAATACAAAGCTCTCAAATCTTGGTACAACTTCACCATACCTGGATGTAAGGAATAGGGAGTGGTATACGATTCATCCAAGATCTCTCACCGGATATCAGCATCCATCGAAACACAGATCCGATCCTTGTACTTCAGCAACCCCATCTCCAAGATAGAAAAGTCCTTAGTCACCCTAACTAAGACGTTCTCTCTGTGATTTCTCAACTGGGAATCCTTTCCCTGTGCCTCCTTGATCCTCTCAAGGAGTGTAGACTGAAGATTGATGTTGGCTAACCGACCAGCAACCAACTTTATACCCTCTCTAGTCATCTCCTCAGCTAGCTTATCTGATATCTGTCTTGAACTGAACAACTGCCCTGGGCCCTTCCGACTCAATGCATCAACCACTACATTAGCCTTCCCAGGATGGTATAGGATATCACAATTATAGTCCTTAACCAACTCTAGCCACCGTCTCTGGTGCATATTTAGATCCTCCTGAGTAAAGAAGTACTTCAAACTCTTATGGTCAGTGTATATATCGCACTTCTCACCATATAAATAATGTCTCCAAATCTTAAGTGTGAATACCACCGCTGCCAACTCCAGATCGTGTGTGGGATATCTCTGCTCATACTCCTTTAACTGTTTTGTTGTGTAGGCTATCACCTTACCAACTTGCATCAGCACACACCCTAAACCATGTCTGGAAGCATCGCAGTAAACCACAAACTTCTCATTGTCTGTCGGTAGACTCAACACTGGCGTGATGATCGATCGCCGCTTCAATTCCTTGAAACTGTTCTCACACTTGTCTTTCCAAACATACTTAGTCTTCTTCCTTGTCAATTTTTTCAATAGTGTAGCTATCTTGGAGAAACCCTTAACAAACCACTGATAATACCCTGTCAATCCCAGAAAACTCCTAACTTCAGGAACACTGCTCTGTCTAGGCCAATCTCTCACTGCCTGAATCTTACTTGGGTCAACCAGAATCCCATCCTTACTGACAATATGGCCCAGAAATGTGAGTTGTGGTAGCCAAAACATGCACTTGCTGAACTTGGCATATAGCTTGTGCTTTCTCAACCACTGCAGTACCAAACACAGATGCTGCTCATGCCCTGTCTCTGACTGAGAATACTCCAGAATGTCGTCGATAAATACAATTACAAACTTGTCCAAGTAGTCCTTGAAAACCTTGTTCATCATATCTATAAAAGCTGCTAGAGCATTATTAATCGAAAGCACATAACCAGGAATTCATAGTGTCCATACCTCGTGCGAAAAGCGGTCTTTGGTATGTCCTTTTCTTTGATCCTTAACTGATGGTAACCTGACCAGAGATCAATCTTGGAAAACACTGTCCTTCCCTGTAGCTGGTCAAATAAATCGTTGGTCCTAGGCAGTGGATACTTATTCTTAATGGTTAACTTGTTCAGCTCCCTATAGTCAATACACATCGTAAGAGATCCATCCTTCTTCTTGACAAACAACACTGGAGCACCCCATGGCGAGAAACCCGGTCTGATGAACCCAAAATCTAATAACTCCTGCAACTGAATCTTCAACTCCTTCAATTCCGCCGAAGCCATTCTATAAGGTGTCCTAGATACTGGCTCCGCCCCTGGCACCAACTCAATGACAAACTCAATCTCCAGCTGCAGCGGCAACCCTGGAAGATCTGCTGGAAATAAATCCGAAAACTCACATACCAATCTGGTCTGACCCGATCCAACCGACACAACCCCAGAGGTATCCACAACATTCGCTAGGAATCCCAAGCAACCTTCCTCCATCAGGTCTCTAGCCTTCAGTGCTAAAATCATAGGTACCTGCGGTCCACTAATTGTCCCCATAAACACAATGGGTACCTCCCCTTCTGGTTCAAAAGTCACCATCCTGTGCTTGCAGTCAATCGTTGCCCCATACTTTGATAGTCAATCCATCCCTAGAATCATATCGAAGTCATCCATCTTCAACTCAATCAGATCAACAGACAACTCCCTACCATCTATCTCTACTGGCAATGCTCTAATCCATATGCTAGAGACTACCAGTTCCCCTGTTGGCAACAAAGTCTAAATACCCCTAGCATACACACCACTAGGTCTACACAGCTGATCTATCACTCTAGCAAACACAATTAAATGGGTAGCTCCCAAATTAATCAATGTAGTATACAAAGAACAAGCACTAGAAATCTGACCTGTCACAACTGAGGGGCTAACCTCCACCTCAGTCTGAGTCAAGGTGAACACCCTGACAGGAGCGAGACTGTCACCCTGCTTCGGCTCCTCATTCCTGGCTTGTGGGTAGTCCTTCTTCAGATGATTGGCACTCCTACAGATAGAGCAGGCCCTAATCCTGCACTCACCCTAGTGTTGTCATCTACACCGAGGACACACTGGACAACTCCTCTAGTTGTCACCCCCACCCTGATGGCCACTAAAAGCACCCCGGGCCCTCCTATCCAAGCTAAGAAGAATGAAGGAATCTTGGGCCTTTCTCTTCTACTCACTGGGGCCACTACCCCAACTAGATCCAGTAAAAGGAGGCACCGTCCTCCTGGCATCGCACCTAACAGTGCCTTCTCTCCAAATTTGATCTTTGGCACCCTCAGCAATAAGGGCCTTATCTACTACCTGAACATAAGTAGTAGTCTCTAGGTCCAAGGTAATCTTAACATCACGGGCGATCATAACATTCAACCCCCATACAAATATATCCATTCTTGCCACATCATTCGGCACCAAATCTAGTGCAAACTTCACCGATCGATCAAATTTCAGAGCATACTCAATAACAGTCAACTGGTTCCTGGTCAGGTTGATGAACTCGTCCACTTTCGCAGGTCAGACTGCAACACTATAATACTTCTCATTAAAGATGTTTCTGAACTCTTCCCAAGTCATAACTTCCACATTCCTCCTATGAGTCACTATATCCCACCAGATGCGGGCATCTTCTCTGAACATGTAGTTGGCACAAGCTACCCTCTCATTCCCTTCCTCCCTCATAAAATCCAGGATGGAGGAAATCATATTCATCCACTGCTCTGCCCACAGTGGGTCTGGTCAACCCTCGAAGGTGGCAGGATGTTGTTTATTGAACCTCTCATACAAAGGTTCCCACCTATTCTCCATAATAGGCTGAATCGGCACTGGTGCCACAGCCTGCTGAACTGACAACCCAATAGCCTTAGAAGGGGCCTGCTACCTTAGCTGTCGAAGTTCTTCCTCTGTTCATTGTAGTCTCACTTCCATTTCGGCAAACATCTATTGCCAATTCTGTGGGGTAGGTGGAAGGTCCTGACCCTGATAATCATCCTCGACCCTATTGCTGCGGAGTCTTCATGACTGTCGAGGAATCTCAATAATATGCTTGCAATCAACGACGCCGCTCATCAGGCATGATAACAACATCCAAAACCACCTCTCAATTCACATCCGCCAACCATAACAACAATCCACATAACACAAATAGTATAAAACACTCAACAAGCCTTGCCCTGGCATCATGCATATGTTAACTCAGTCATTATGCTCTATATAAGATAAGCAAGCAAACATGGAATTTAAGCACATATTTAGGCATATAATTTAATCAATACCAACCAACCCTGAGTCGAGCTTGTCACTGACAGCGAGCGTGCATGTTCGGTCAATCTCCAGGAACCATAAACCTTGGCTCGCTCTGATACCAAGTTGTAACGCCTTACTCCCTTAGAGTCGTTACTAGGTGAGTTTAAAATGTGCAATTAACTTGCTAATTGAGGTTTTAAGTCAAAAGTGTAATTAAACCATAAACAGAGTCTTATACGTTGAAAATAATTCCATTCATTGAAAATCATAAAGCGTTTAACATTTGAGATCCCAAAATATTGTTTAGAAATATTTACAACTCAAAAATATAACTAAAGTCAGCTAAATGACCAAATCTAGGTTTAGTACAATCATCTCCCAAAATTACCCCTGGCCGTGGCAGCGAAGCAGGCCAAACATGTACGCATTGCTTCACGCTCTCCGTACTCATGGTTGGTCAACTTTTCCCTTGCCCTTACCTGCACCATAGAGCACCCGTGAGTTGAGGCCCAGCAAGAAAACTCACACAAACAGATAACATATGCATATCTTTCACTTAACACATAGTCAATCTGCCAACAGGCTAAACACATACGGCCATGTCGTCCCAGGTGCTTTACCAAGCCCTGGGTTTGCAGTCTACACCGTGAGGATATCCTAGGTATCCTTTATGGTCTCACCTTGGTAACTCGCACTCCGCGTGCTAAATGCTGCTTCCAGCCCCTTGCCGTTCTTGGCCTTCACCATTCCCGGCTCTTGCCGTTCATTCACATATATGCACACAAAGCATAATTAAACAAGTAATTAAACATGTATTAACATAATCAATGGGGCTACGCCCTGCACATAATCATATAGAGTCATGCCCTGCAACACAACTATGGGGCCTCGCCCTGCTCTACGGGTACAACAATTTTCTTACCTGTGTCCTGAGCTTCTTGAGCACTGTAATCAGAGCCTCTAACCCAAGCTTCTTGAGCACTGTCCTCTAACCCAAGCCTCACTGAAAACCTAGTCACAACACATACATAGAACTCTAATTAGTAACCAATTCATAATCATCCCCCAGAACCAATCCTTAGCTCTCGGGATGTCCCGTTTCCCCACACAAGGTAGTGAAAGCGTCCCCCGAGCCCCCTGAGCCAAAACCTTAAAAACTCAAATTCCTCTTTCTTGAAATTAGCCTAGCACCGTGGCACAGCCCTATAGGGGCTGCGGCGCCGAGAGTGGTTCCCTCCTCCTGATTCAACCTAGCGCCGCAGCACAAAAGAACGAGGTTGTGGTGCTCATACGCTAACCCCGAAAACTGGGTTTTTCCCAACATTCTTCCCGAGACAAAACTCTTCCAAATCAATACCAAGCACACTCAAGTCCCAATGCAGCCTAAAACCCCAAATAAACAATATGGAAACTCAGAAATAACAACAACAAGCCCAAACATACAATCAAACCCAAGAATCACCTAGTGGTTTAAAACTCCACATACTTAAACCATACTTTATCAAATTTAAATCACCTTTAAGAAATCTTAAACTAGACCAGCAAATAAGCTTCAGAAATGCACGAAATTCTTACATCAAACAAGGATTCGACCTTGAGCCATCTCCAAATCCAATTCCAAGCTTAATTCCCTTGATTCCCAAGCTGAACCTCACAATCACTAAGCCACACATTCAATTTTCAGCACTCAACCCGAATTCTCTAAAACGTCCAAAGAGACTTAAAAGAGAAGATGAAGCCTTACCTCTGAATTATTCTTGGCCTATGCTTGACTCTAGCTTCCCCAATCACAACCCTAAATTCCTTCCTTGATCTCAAGGATAACTAGCTCTTCCTCTCCTTCCTTCTAGCTTCGTGGTTCCCTCTAAACTTCCAACAAAACTCTTGAATAAGCCTAAGTATTGAAAAAACATAAATGACTTCTTCTCAGACAAGGTTACCCTCTCCTAAAGCCAAATTACCGATTTGCCCTTTCCCTTAATAAAATCCTTATACAACCTCAAGGGAAATTCTGTCATTTCACCTAAATCCCGCTAAGTCCTTAAGTATAAATCACATTTAATCTCGACATACCAAATTATGAATAAGCTACTAACCATTACTCAATAATTCCCGAACACATTATAATATTCCCAAAATACCCCTATACTCCTCCTGAGCCGGGTATTTAACCCAGTTGTGACTTTCTAGCTAGACCGCTCTCTAGGACCGTCTCAGATCGTGCATCACAATTATATCACCACTCACACGTGGTATCAATCACAATATATAAGAATATTACATTTATGCCCTCAGCAAGCTAAAATTACAATTATGCCCCTAACAACCAAATAGGCCACATGCATATTTAATTCACCTAAACATGCATTTCTAATCACATATTCATCAAATTCACATATTAACAAAACAATAACTCAATTATTTCCCTCTGGGCATGCTAACCAAGGCCCTAAGCCTTATTAGCAAATTTGGGACGCTACAGAAATCCAATAAGAAAGATATTAGTGCTCTTTTCTAAACTGTGATGAATTATGTAAACAACTTCTCACACTCGCAATTTTACGTGGTTCATGTTTAAAATCTACCTAGTCCACGAGAAAATATTATTACTTTCTCACAATTTCTATAGAGTTTCTGTATTACAAAAAGGCTTCCATTTTCCTGTCCATTATCCCTGATATTTATAGTGGAATTTTTTGGACAGGTTTGGGTAATCGTGTGCATAAATATGGTAAGCATTTAATCAAGATAATTCCCATTTACATAGGGATCTTATTGTCTATGGAAATTACTCCCGTTATCTCAAACAGTAAATGTGGAATACAACCTAGGCATTAATGAGCCTATAAAGAACCTCTAAGTCTTTCGAGATCCTTCACTGTGCATCATAGCCAGGTTTCCACGAGATGAACATCTTTATCGAGCTAGAGATTGAAGAGTGAATGAACTTTAGTTCAGATTATTTTCAGAGCACCATAAAGGCGATCTGGCCATTACATGTCTCGAACTAGATCATTGTCCTATGAGGTAGTCTGAAAATTATCTGCATGTCGTACTGCCGAGTCCTAACTCAAGCTGCTCATATCCTCATTGGCTAGATGTTCTATTTGTCTGCTTTTTCCACATGCTCCTGTGCCAACTGTACCCTTAGCTGAGTGATTGAATCCATGCTTATTTTTAGGGTACAACAGGTTCCTTAGTTTTATTTAATTATGAGCATTTTTGGAATACTATGTGATTTTTAGGCTTCCTTATTTTTTATGGTTTTAGGGTGTTAAATTGCAAAAATGGTTTAAAAGATTATAAATCATGTTTTGAGTTCATGTTATAAGTAAAAGTGAGAAAATGTATTTTGTATATGTGTTCTTGCACCTCACCGTGTCATAAGTATTTTCTTTAATTGTTATTTGTATTATTTTCTTTTAAGTAATTAATTATGTGTCTGCAGTGTAGAAAGTATGTCTCTACTAATTAGGACTTCTAGAAAGAAACTTCTCGAAGAGATTAGTGGGATCTCAAGGGTTCATATAGATGAGGTAAATGATGGAGATGAGTGGATATCAGCTCCCTGAAAGATGTTTGTTATGAATGAACGTATCTAATGGATGAGATGGATCATAAAAAATTGCAAATATGACACTATCTAGTTTCAAGTAAAGCAAATAATGGAATACAAAGATGATAATATAATTGGACACTATCAAGATTAAAGGACACATAATCTTTACAATTCGGTTGTTATTACAGACATAGGTGAGCGAGTTTACTCCACGACATAACCGATAGATACGTGTCCTTTGTTAACTAGATAGATACGCGCAGTCGCTAAGGAGTCTTCAGCAGAGGAGCATACAAAGTCGACACGCTACAACAATTGGTAGTAAATAATAGCAAAACCTCAATGGAGTAAATGGAGACTAAGGAGGCAGACATGCGAGAAAATCCATGAGAACATAGTTTGACATAGAGGACAATGACAAGCTATGAACCGATGCAACAATTAGGACAAGTAATGAGTTGCGACATGAAGAAACAAGACAAAGGCTACTGGTACAGGCTAAGGATTATGAAGGACAACAAGATAATTAGCAATCATAAAGATGGATGCTAGAATTTGGTGGGACGTGGTTAAGTAGACATGAACTTTAGACACCATGACCTGGGCTAACTTTGTACAAGTCTTTAGCAAAAAGTACTACAGCGCTGCAGTGCTAGCAACTAGAGTTTATCAGTTTGTCATGCTGACATAGGGTAGTCTTTCAGTCACAGGGTACGCCCAGAAGTTTGACATACTAACAAGCCTTGCATCTGCAATAGTCCTAACAGGCCATGAGAGTTCAGGGATTCATAAGGGGACTGAAGCCTATGATTGCTAGGGATGTCGAAATGGCCAATACAGAGCTAGTTAGATATGCTGAGATTCTAGACAAAGCTTTAGACACTAAGTACATGGAGAACTGTATATGGAAGGACGGTGTCGCAAGGAGAGAGGCTAACAAGAATAAAGCCTTTCAAGAGAGTAACAAGAGGAGACCCAATAAGGTCAAAACAGTGGCACTGACAAAAGGCCCAAGGTTGCAGCTCCCAATGGTAATCACAACAACAAAAACAACAATTATAATCATGGAAACCACCAAAACCGCAAGACCAAGTTCCCCAACTATCCCAAGTGTTCACGCAGACATTTAGAAGAATGTTAGGCACGCTCAAACAGATGTTACGAGGGCGGTCAAGCAGGCCACTTGAAGGAGGATTGCTCACAGTGGAGGGCAAGAGCAAGACAAGGAAACAATGGTAATCTAGTTCCAGATATAGTGTTTGCTTTGACCCAGGGAGAGGTATCCAACCATAACACGGTTGGCACATGAGTTATTATGTCATCAACTAGGTGGTTATAGTCAACTACTATAGCAGTTAAAAGTAAAGAGTGTACATCAGATCTCATAGAGTTAGACATACCAAATTATGACGCTACACTTGGCATGGATTAGTTAGCCAAATATGGAGCAACGATAGACTGTTGGAGAAAGACAGTAGAGTTCAGACATGAAGAAGGGGAACTCTTTTCTTTTAAGGGAGAAGTGATGAGATTTCGCATACCTATCATATCTGCATTAGAAGCTAGGAACATGATGCAGCATAGGTGTTCAGTATATTTTGCAAATGTTGTGGATAAGTCTAGAGATATTGAGCTAAAACCTGAGAATGTTCACAATGTTTGTGAGTTCCCAGAGGTATTTCTAGAGGACTTACCAGGTTTACCCCCGAACAAAGAAATTGAATTTTTGATCGAACTTGCACCAGAAACAACACCAATATCCAAAGCACCCTACTAAATGGAACCTGCAGAGTTGAAAGAACTCAAAGCCCAACTACATGAATTATTGGACAAGGGGTTCATACGACCTAGTCATTCGCCATGGGGAGCACTAGTTCTGTTTGTGAAAAAGAAAGACAGAAGTATGAGAATGTGCATCGATTACCGAGAACTCAATAAGCTCACAATTAAGAGCAAATATCCTTTTCCTAGGATAGATGACCTCTTTGATCAACTGCAAGGGGCAGCAGTGTTCTTTAAGATTGATATGTGATCTGGGTACCATCAGTTAAAGGTAAGAGAGGGAGTTATTCCCACAAGGACATTTATACCCCATTATGGGCACTATGAGTTTACAGTGATGTCTTTTTTACTCACCAATGCCCCAGCGACATTTATGGATATGAAGAACATGGTATTCAAGTAATTTTTTGATAATTTTGTAGTGGTTTTCATAGATGACATCTTATTCTACTCTAATACTAAGGAATAGCATGAGGAGCATTTGAGAGTGATGCTCAACATACTTCGAGAACATCAACTCTATGCTATTTTTTCTAAGTGTGAATTCTAGTTAGAACAAGGAACTTTCCTAGGGAATATAGTATCCTAGGATGGAGTAGCAGTGGACCCAGCTAAGATTGAGGTCATTAGAGACTGACACCAACCCAATTATCCCTCCAAGGTCTGAAGTTTCTTAGGACTCGCGGGTTACTATTGAATGTTTGCTGAGGGCTTCTCCAAGATTGCCACACCATTGACCATCCTGACCCGCAATCACCAAAAGTTCACATGGACTGTGAAATGTGAAGAGAGCTATTCGATTATGAAGGGTAAGTTGATCTCTACAGCGATCCTTTATGTTTCCACAGAAGGAGAGAAGTTTGTTGTGTATTATGATGCATCAAAGAATGGATTGGGGTGTGTGTTGGTGTAGAGTGGGGAATTGATAGCATACTCCTCGAGACAACTCAAGGATTATGAGGAGATATACCCCACCTATGATCTTGAATTGGCAGCAGTAGTGTTCGCACTAAAAATATGGAGGCACCACCTTTATGGAGAAAAGTGTGAGATATACACCGATCATAATAGTCTGAAGTACTTCTTCACTTTGAAATAGCTGAATATGAGACAACAGAGGTGGTTAGAATTAGTAAAGGACTATGATTGTAAAATTCTATACCACCCAAGCAAAGCCAACGTGGTGGCTGATGCATTTAGTAGGCAAGGGCATGGGAGTGTCTAAACTTTGAGCACAATAGAGACACCTTTGCAGAAAGAGATTATAAACGATGATATTAAGTTAGTAACAGGAGGCCTGGCAAACCTCACTCTACAGTCCACCCTACTAGAATAGATTAGAGAAGGGCAGAAGGTGGATGAAGCCCTAATGAAGCAAGAGGCTTTGGTACAGGAAAGTGGAAAGCGGTGACTTCACGATGTCCAACGTTGGGTTGCTGCGATATATAAATAAGATATGTGTGCCTAACAATGATGAGGTTAAGGCAAGTATTATGAAAGAGGGGCATACAATACCCTATTCCTTACATCCAAGATCGACAAAGATGTACCAAGACCTTAAAGCATCGTATTGGTGGCCTGGAATTAAGAAAGATGTTACTGAGTTTGTTGCCAGGTGGTTAACATGTCAGCAAGCCAAAGCAGAACACCAAAGGCCAGTCGGGCTACTCCCGCCTCTCTTGTAGGGCTAGGACCACAAAATAGCATGATTCAGCTTGGGTTATAGTTGACAGGCTCGCTATGTCCGCCCATTTTCTACAAGTTAACACCACCTACTCGGCGGATCAGTATGCAGAGTTGTATGTGAGCGAGATAGTAAGACTTCATGGAGTTCCAAAGTCGATTATTTCTAATCGAGGGTTAGTGTTCACATCGAACTTTTGGAAGGGATTGTAGAAAGCTATGGGTACAAGGTTGAAGTTAAGTGCCGTTTTTCATCCCCAAATCGATGGCCAGTCTGAGAGGACTATTCACATTCTAGAAGATATGTTGAGATGTTGTGAGTAGGAATTTTCGGAGTCTTGGAGTCGATATCTACCCCTGATTGAGTTCTCCTATAACAATTGCTATCAACCACTATTGTGATGGCTCCCTATGAGATGCTTTATGGTCACAAATGTATATTTCCCTTGCACTGGGATAAGGTTGGGGAGAAGCAAATTTTAGGCCCTAAGGCGGTTAGGGAAGCCAGCAAGGCAATTGAGAAGATATGTCGGAGGATGCTTACTGCTCAAACTAGGCAAAAGAGCTACGCAGACCTTAAGAGAATGGACATCAAGATTTCAGTAGGCGAGTTTGTGTTCTTGAGAGTCTTGCCAATGAAAGGTTTTAAGTGTTTTAGGAAGAAAGGGAAGTGCCCAAGATTTATAGGTCCATTTGAGATTTTGGACAGAGTTGGGAAAGTTGTGTACCGTTTAGCACTTTCATATCTCGATGTTGCCTAAGTACGTGTCAGATCCTTCTCATTTTCTAAGTTATGAGTCGTTGCAATTGAAGCAAGACCTAATTCCTTTTAATGAGAGCATATTGTAGCGCACGATGAATAGCCAGAGCGAATCATTGAAAAGGTAATCAAGGAATTGAGATCCAAAAAGGATTTCATTAGTTAAGGTCCTGTGGAAGAATAGCACGGAAAGAGAGGCAACATGATGGCTGGAAGAAGACATGAGAGAAAGGTATACTGAGTTATTTGATAAGAAATAATTTCGGGACGAAATTCCTTTTAATGAGAGTATATTGTAGCGCACAAATTTTTTTTATTTGTGTGCTTTATTTGAATTATAATTGTTAAGTATTAGGAATTTATTTTATTGTTTGAATTGTTTGGTAGAGATTATGTCAATTAAAATTGTTAATTTTTTATTTTGTGTGAGCTCTTGAGTTTTGGTTGTATGCACCAATGTGCATGGTTAGTAAAAATGCACCTTAACACTTGTGTGTGTGCATGTGTCTGATTGCAAGGTGAGCATGCAATAGTTTTCCCCTACATTATTATAGATTTTTCTTTTATTTGTTACTTAGTTATAATTTAATTAGAAGGAAAATAATGGGAGAAATAAAGAGAAAAGACTCTAGAAGGTTTGTGCTCATACAAGAAAGAAATGAGAAACAAATGGTAAGAAGAGATAGAGTTGCCTTTTTTTTTAATTCCCGTAACCCTGGACCCAACCTCAGTAAAATAGTCATAACATGAGTTGTAGATATCCGATTTAGACAAAATTGGTACCGTCAGAAAGCTAATTAAATTATCTACAATTTTTACAAAAATAATTATCTTTATAACACAACAAATAAGGGTCAAATTCGAGTCTCAAGTGGCAGGACTCTAAAACTACAAAAATTAGACTTTTCCTTATTAGTGTGGTGTGCCAAGGAAGGAAAGAGAGAAGTTAGTGTGCTGTCAATGGTCAAAGGGATTGATAATGAATTAGTTTGAAATGGTAAAATTCCAAAGCACTTTCAAATCTTGTAACTTTGTACATACTTGATTCTCTAATGAAAATTTAAAGATTTAAAAAAAAAAAAAAAAACAGAAAGAGTGGTATTTCTATTTATATATGCACGTGACTTGGACATCAATTCATACACGACGACACCTATTTCAAACGGACAGTCAATAGCTAAAGCAAAACATTTAAGAAAAAAACAAAATAGAAAAGAAAGAGGCGGATACTTCATTTCACCATTCTCTTTTCCTTTAATTGGGAACACGAAATATCCATTTGTTCTAACTTTTTGTACTTACTCAATGTGTATATATGTATTTATATTATTTCATTATCCCACTAACTCATATGATGATGTGTGTATATATATATATTTGGGGGGTTATGGTGTAGAGGCTTCAAAAAGAGCTCCACGGTGTGGCAATTTTGTGTTCCCGAACTGTGAACAATATTCAATGCGATATTTTTATATAACCGTGTATATTGAAGTTATTTAGAGTATCTGCAAATTTTTAAAAAAATTCGAATAATTTACAATGTCGAAAACTAGGTTAAAATGTGTTGTTTTCCATGCGCATAAAAAAACTAGTCACGTGTGCAAAAATTTATTTTGAACCTAATTTTCGACACGATAAATTATTCAGAATTTTGTGAATATTTGCATGATTCTCTAAATAACTACAATACACATAGTCATAAAAAGAAATTGTGCCAAAAATTATTCACGGGTCAGAAATACACAAGAATCTCACTCGTTGGCTCTTTCTGAAGCCCCTACAGGAGATTTTCTGTAATGACCCTCCAAACATACAAGACCAAATCATGCGGAAATTTAAAACTTTTTACTTTTAACTCATTTTACCGAAAATCCATATAAAAAAAACTTTTAAAAGATCGTGTGCACACACTTTTAGTTTAGTAAATTGAAATACAAACACTTTTCCACAGAGTTATAACAAAACAATTATCTCAAAAGAAATAACAGCTTCCAGCGTTTTCTTTTCAAAATGGCGATCCATCAAAAACCTCCCAAGGTCAAGCCACATGTACATATCCACAAGAAAACTCTGGTGCTCACTGCTCCACTTTGTTTTTGCACTTACCTACAATATGAAATAAATAGGTAAGCGAAAACGCTTAGTAAGAATAGCCTTGCACAAAAATATACTAAACCCAGTAACGTGTTGCCCTAAGTTAGTTACCCCTACTGGTCATTAGGGTATTGGATAAATTTCAACCCTATCATACAATTCTCAATAATAATCCTAAAAAAAAAAATTAAGCACATTGGTTGTGCCCAACAACCAATGTACATACATATTAAAACCACTTGCATTTAGAAAATCACAGACATTCAAGATATATAACCATATCCGAAATAAATACTCTGGTTGTTTCTAACAACCATGTTCACACAAAGCACGATAACCTGCACTCAGAAAATTCCCAGAACATACAATATATCACTCATATCGTAATATACTGCACTCAGAAGATTCTCAAAATATATTAATATATTTAACACACATCATTACTAAGCAATTAATTTATCAACAAGGAATTTGGGCCACAACCGGGTTCCAGCATTTATGTCGTGGCTCTAACCCGGACTATATTACCATTGTCCTAGCTCCAACCTGGACTATATTATGATAAGGTTCTGGCTTCAACCCGAACCTAATTACCACTTAGCCGCAGAATGCCAAAGCATTGGAAGAGTAGGAATTAAGCATACCCAGGTCTTAATGACCCAAAAAAAACAGGTATAATCTACTACTACAAGAACACACTAGTATATTCATTGTGTAGCCAAGAAAGAGAAAGGCTAACTTACTTGGAGTCCTTAGCTCCCAGCTAGATCTTTAACACTGCTATTTGTTTTTCCTTTCGGGTTACTATAATTAATACAGTGTACTCGGATTAAACTATGGCATGCTCTTATAGCTAATAGTCTATGATAGCTACAAGCAATAAAGTTCTCTTAGAGACTCTATACTATAACCTCTTGTACACCTTACAGTGTATACAGTTGGATTTTGTTTCAATGTTTACAGTAACATGAGAAAATTAGCCTCATCGCAACACGCTCTCCGTGCCATGCATCTTAATATTCTTTAACGAAAGAGCTCTCTTGTCGGACAACTCATATTTTGGTTTTAGGAAAATGATTTTTCCTCAACTAATAACTTTAGAAAAATACCAACTTGTCGTCCTCTTACGAAAGTTTACCATTTTCTAACATTTACATAAATATTGCTTTTTGACCCTTTACAAATAATATCCGACAATGTTATCTCATTCTCTTAAAGGTTCTACAAAACCCAACTCCCGTTCTTACCATTTTTATTCATAACCTAGGATCTCTTCTTATGTGATTTTTGAAAAGAGGGGCAATTAGACCCTTAACTTATAAAATGGTAAAAATAAAGTCTTAAATCAGCTCAAGCTGATTTGGGATTGGTTAAGTCTCCGAACCCTTAGTTATCTTTGCAAATGATTACTTCTTCTCATTCCAAAACTTTACTTCCACTATTTAATTTAAAGGGGGTGAAATCTCATTTTTAAACTTTTTCCCTAAGTTGAGTTTTGGGCAAAAACCCTTAAACTATCGTTCACATATTATGTGTCATAAGGATGGGAACTAGGCGAAAGTCTCACGTCAAAACTTGGTTTAGGTTAGAAGAACTAATCTCCCAATTTTTTTTTTCGTTCAGACTCGAAATTAATACCTTTCATTTTTTAGGGAAAACTTTGAAAAATCATTTCTCTTAAACAGTTACATATTTTTCTATTAAATATTACAACAGGATTTAAAAACATCCGAACTAATTCTCTTCAAAATTTCATATTTTTTGGGATGGCAAAACCCATTCAACTTTTTAAAGCAATCTGGGCAGTGTCTGCTGCGCAGAAGTTTTTCCCAGATTTTAAGGTAACTTTGAAAAATTTATTTCTCCTACACCGTAGACCAGATCTTTGTTACATTTTATAAGGATCTTTATACATGTCTCAATTAGCTTCCTTAAAAATTTCATAATTTTTGGAAAAATAAAACTCATCAAAATATTTAATGTAATCTGGGTAGTGCTTAATATATTTTCCTCTAAAATTTTACAGTGACCCTTATACATGTTTAAACTAAGACCTTACCAAATTTCATAGCTTTTTGATTAGTAAAACTCGTTCAAAAGTCAAAACAATCTAGGCAGTGCATGTTGCCCATAAATTTTTCAAATTTACATCCAAATGCCAAATCATTCATAACTTGGGTTTAAAATTACGTTTTTACGATTTTCCAAAGCCTATCATCAAGTACTCACAAGGAAATATGCAACTACACAATTATTTTTCACAAACAGAGACAGTTGGGTACGATCTGACCCGTTGGAATTCATACCACGAATTTTGTGCATCATTCATTTTCACACAACTTAGCAACACTAAGCACATCTAGCATAAACCTAGCCACATGCATGCATGCAAATCATCAAATCAACCAATCTAACCATCAAGCATAAAATAAACTCCAAAGACCAATAAAATAGTCTATACAACCAGATCTGCTAATATAAACCAAAAATTCTCAAGAACCAACCAAAATATTCTACCTTTAATGGTTCTAGTTTGGAGATGAGGTTCCCTTAGCTTTTCAAACTTCCTCCTTGTGTTCTATAAACTTAAACCGAGCCCCAATAGTGCCACATGCAGATTTTTAAGAGAGTGTTGGGGTAGAAGATTTTAGATTGGAAAACATAAAAGCTCTAGAACCTTTACCTTTGTTTTCACTAGATCACCAAAAAGCTTCAAACTTTGAGATTCTCCTAGAACCACCTCTCTTGAACCCTAAAATAAATGATCCATGCCATGCATTTCCATTAGATCTCCTGCATGCATATCCAACCCTTAGGGTTTTAGATTTGAAGAAGATGGGAAACAAAGTGACAAGGTTTCAGACTTACTTGTACACTAGTCTTCCTTGAGCATCTCTTTCCTTCAATGGAGAGTGAGTGTCTAAGCTTGAGAAGGAGAAGGAAATGAAGCCATGGAGGCTTTGGGAAGCTCTCAGTTTTGGGAGGGTTGAGGGGAAGAGAGAAGCTTGTCTGAGAGGAAATGGGTTGAGAGAAAGTGAATAGTTTTTATTTTGTGAAAAACAAAAAGAATAAGGAAAATAATGTGGAAGAGCACTAATCATTACGGTAGTCTCTTTGTAGAGCACCAAATTTTTTTTTATTAATTTTGTGATTTGTTTTATTTAATTGTTAAGTGTTATGAATTATTTTTTTATTCTCAGAATTGTTTGGTTGAAATTGTGTAAATTTAATTATTAATTTATTTATTAATTTAATTTGTGAATAAAATGAGTGTTGATTGAATGCACCAAGGTGCATGGTAAGTAGAGATGCACCTTAGTGATTGTGTGTGTGTGTATGTGCATGATTTCATCTTGTCCATGCAATAGATTTTCTACACATTTGACTATTTTCCTTTTATTAGATTTATTTTATTTATTTAGAAAAAAATATATAACTAAAAAAGAAAGGGGAATAAAGAGAGAAGACTCTAGAAGGCTTGTGTTCACATAAGAAAAAAAATGGGAAACAAATTTGAGAAGGGATAAAGTTATCATTCTTGAAATCTCGTAACCCTGGACCCAGCCTCAGTAAAACAGGTATAACTTGCGCTGTGGATATTTGATTTAGACACAGCTAGTACTGTTAGAAAGCTAATGCAATTATCTACATTTTTTTTCTAACTATTGTTTTTCCTAAAACGCAACAAAAAAAGGTCAAATCCCAGCCCCAAGTCGAATGAACTTAGAGCTACGAAAATGAATTTTTTCCTTATTAGTGTAGAAAGCAAAGGAAGGAAAGGGGGACTGGAAAATTGCAGCTGCCTTTTTGGGCAAATCAAAATGTATTAATTTAATTAATCAGTTAATGGAATTAAATAAATTTATAAGAAATTAACTTTTATTATTTTAGAAAAACCTAGACATCACTTATAAATAGGTCCTTAAGCCCCTTTCTACCATCTTTGAAAACATTTGGTCGCCCATTTAGAGAAAGAAAGAAGAGAAAGAAGGAGAAGGAGAAAAAAAAGAAGAAGCATTAGAAATTTGGGGTATGTGTGTTCTTTTGTTGATTTTTGAATCCTCTAAGTCTAAGCCCTCTCACTACAACAAAAACTCATTTCCATAACACAAAAATTTAACACTTTTAAAAAAGTATTATAATAGATAAATAAGTGTATAGGTGTATGTGGGACTTAATCTTTTGGTGCCTAATTTTTCCCCACCCCCCAAAAATTTCACACGGTCCCAAATATAATTAAATTTTATTTATAAAATAAGTAAATAAAAAAAATATAATCCCCAAATATCTTTCTCCCTCCCTCCATAACCGATCCCTTTCTCTTTCGTTTGCTCTCTGCCAACCCCGAACGGATACCCACCGATTGTCGCCACCGTTCAAGCACCAGACCAGGAAGACCAGACACCGCCGAAACTCCATCCCCACGAGCCTTCGTCGTCATTCTTCCCTGCGAGCAGAAGCCTCCAAGTTCGCCCAGATGTAGTGGTAAGCCATCACTTTCTTTTTCACACTCTACTGATATTTATATGCAAGAAAATAAACATGGTTCCAAAAGAGATATCTATTACATGCACCCACCTGTATTTTCAGGTGAGTTTTTCTTGAATTTCAGTTCAGATGTTGGTTACAAATGTGTTCTTGCTATCTCATGTGATGTAAAATCCATTCTTTTTAAAGTCTGAAGTTTTCTTTTTGGAAGATGTTGATTACTGTTTCCAATTGATGTTCATTGGGCTCTCGAAGTAATGCTCAATGCTTATTTTTGCAATACAGACCAGTCACTTGTAGACCGGTCAATCAATGACATATGCATCCTTATGCGCTGCAGTAGACACAATTTAAATGTGGTGGGTAGGCTTCATACATTTCATTAATGAACATATCAAGTTTTTGGGTTAAATAATAGTGATTTTCGAATTCTTGTTTAATCTACATTATCACTTTTTCATATAAATTCTTGAAGCTTGTTCTTTAAGTTAAAATGTTGTTTGCACACTATGCCTCTCATTTGTTTTAGATTTCGATGGTTAGGCATCTTGGCTGGACTATCTTCTTATTCTCTATTTTCAGTGCCTGCTTGTGCCTTGTACTTAGTTTCCAATTTGCTTTTCATAATAGGTCGTCTTTATATTTTCTTTTATTTCCAATTGACGTACCAGGCAAGAGCTCACCTTGCTTTAATTTGTCATATATATATATATCAGTGTTTACTGAAATCAATTTGTTTGAGAATTTTTGCTCTTTTTCTTTATTTAGTTCAATTAGTTGTCTTCTTAGATTTTGTTTGGTTATGAATTCTCATTTTAGCTCACAGATTCAAGAAACACCACACAAGAGACATTATAAGTTCATAGTTCAAAGCTTCAAGCATTGAAGAATATATTTTTCTTCTTATTATTCTCAGTTTTCATATCCACCACAACATCATTTTCTTTGCTCTTTTAACTGTTAAATGAAATATATTCAATAGGACCCTATCAATAATCACTATTCTCTGCTATGATTATTTGTGTGTGTGGTGCACAATGTTTTAGTACTGTTGTTAAAGCAGCCAAGAACAGATGACCGTTTTGATCAACTGCAAGGGGCAACAGTATTCTCCAAGATTGATCTGCGATCCGGGTATCATCAGTTGAAAGTATAGGAGGGAGACATTCCGAAGACGATTGTCAGAACTCACTACAGGCACTATGAGTTCCTAGTGATGTCTTTTGGACTCACTAATGCCCCAGCAGCATTCATGGACATGATGAACAGGGTATTTAAGGACTATTTGGACAAGTCTGTAGTAATTTTCATAGACAATATCCTCATCTACTCGAAGACCAAGGAGGAGCATGAGGAGCATTTGAGGTTGACCCTATAAAGACTATGAGAACATCAGCTATACGCTAAGTTCTCTAAGTGTGACTTTTGACTGGAACAAGTAACTTTCCCAGGGCATATAGTGTCCAAGAATAGGATAGAAGTGGATCCATCAAAGATCGAGACCATTAAAGACTGGCTCCAGCCGAAGAATGCCTCAGAGGTTCGAAGCTTCTTTGGGTTAGTAGGTTATTATCGGAAGTTTTTTAGGGTTTTTCAATGATTGCCACACCCTTGACCAACTTGACCCGCAAACATCAGAAGTTCGCATGGACCGAGAAATGTGAATAAAGCTTTAAGACCATGAAGGATAAGTTAATCTCTGCGCTTATCCTTTGTGTTCCCACAGAGGGAGGGAAATTTGTGGTGTATTGTGATACATCGAAGAACAGCTTAGGGTGTGTGTTGATGCAGGATGGGAAGGTGGTAGCTTATGCTTCCAGGCAACTCAAGGACTATGAGCAACAGTATCCCACTCATGATCTTGAGTTGGCAGTAGTGGTGTTCGCACTAAAGATATGGAGACATCACCTTTATGGAGATAAGTGCAAAATTTACACTAACCACAAAAGAATAAAATACTTCTTCACTCAGAAAGAACTGAATAGGAGACAGTGAAGGTGGTTGGAACTAGTGAAAGACTACGATTGTGAAATCATATACCACCGAGGCAAGGCAAATGTGTTTGCAGATGCATTGAGCAGGGGTGGACATGAGAGTGTCTTAGCACTAAATTCAATAGAGATGCCTCTCCAGAAGGAGATTATAAATGTCAGCATCGAGTTCGTGACAGGAGGCCTAGTGAGCCTTACGTTACAATCCTCCCTATTGGAACAAATTAGAGAAGGACAGAAAGTGGATGAAGCCCTAATGGAGAAGGAGGCTTTGGTACTGGAGAGTGGCAGCAGTGACTTCATGATATCCAATGGTGGATTGTTATGATATAAGGATAGGAATTGTGTGCCTCATAATGATGAGATTAAGGAAAGTATTATGAAAGAGGCGCATAGAACACCATATTCCTTACATCCAGGGTCGACAAAGATGTACCAAGACCTTAAGGCATTGTATTGGTGACCAAGAATGAAGAAGGATATTGCTAAGTTTGTTTCCAGATGTTTGACATGCCAGCAAGTCAAGGCAGAACACCAAAGGCCAGCAAGGTTACTTCAACCGCTTTACATTCTGGAATGGAAATGGGAAGATATAGCAATGGATTTTGTAATAGGGTTACCCATGACCACAAAGCAGCATGACTCTATTTGGGTAATAGTGGATAGGCTACCTACTCAGTGGAGCAGTATGCAGAATTGTATGTGAGTGAAATAGTGAGACTTCATGGGGTTGCAAAGTCTATAATTTCTGATCGAGGAATAATGTTCACGTCAAACTTTTGGAACCGATACCTACCCCTAATGGAGTTCTTTTATAACAGCAGTTATCAATCTACAATTGGGATGGCTCCCTATGAGATGCTTTATGGGCGCAATTGTAGATGTCCTTTACACTGGGATGAGGTTGGGGAGAAAAAAAATTTAGGCCCCGAGGCAGTTAGGGAAGCCAGTGAGGCAATCGAGAAAATTCGCCAAAGGATGCTTACCGCGCAGAGTACATAAACGAGTTACATGGACCTTAAGAGAAGGGACATCAAGTTTTCAGTGAGTGAGTTTGTGTTCTTGAGAGTCTTGCCGATGAAAGGTGTTATGCATTTTGGAAAGAAAGGGAAGTTGAGCCGAGATATATAGGTCCATTTGATATTTTGGACAGAGTAGGACATGCTGCATACCATTTAGCACTGCCCCCAGCACTAGCCGAAACACATAATGTCTTTCACATCTCGATGTTGAGTAAGTACGTGTCAGATCCCTCTTATATTTTGAGTTACGAGTCGTTACAGCTGAAGTAGGACCTGAGTTACGATGAATAGCCAAAGCGTGTTATTGAAAAGGGAATCAAGGAACTAAGATCCAAAAGGATTCCATTAGTTAAGGTCCTGTGGAAGAATAGTACAGAACGAGAAGCAACATGAGAGTTTGAGGAGGACATGAGAGAAAGATACCCTGAGTTATTTGGTAAGAAAGACTTTCAGGACGAAATTCCTTTTAAGGATGGTATATTGTAGCACACCAATTCTTTTTTATTAATTTTGTGCTTTGTTTTATATAATTGTTAAGTGTTATGAATTTTATTTTATTGTTAGAATTGTTTGGTAGAAATTGTGTAAATTTAATTGTTAATTATTTTATTTATTTATTAATTTAATTTGTGAATAAAATGAGTTTTGATTGAATGTACCAAAGTGCATGATAAGTAGAGATGCACCTTAGTTATTGTGTGTGTGTGTGTGTATGTGCATGATTTCACGGTGTGCATGCAATAGATTTTCTACAAATTTTATTATTTTCCTTTTATTAGATTTATTTAGAAAAAAATATTAATAAAAAGAATGGGAAATAAAGAGAGAAGGCTCCAAAAGGCTTGTGTTCACACAAGAAAAAAAAATGGGAAACAAATGTTGAGAAGTGATAGAGTTGTCATTCTTGAATTCCTGTAATCCTAGACCCGCCTTTAGTAAAATAGGCATAACTTGGGCTGTGGATATTCGATTTAGACACAGCTGGTACCGATATAAAACTAATGAAATTATCTACATTTTTTGTGAAACAGTGTTTTTCCTAAAACACAAGAGAAACGGGTGAAAACCCAGGCCCAAGTCGCAGGACCTTAGAGCTACAAAAATTACTTTTTTCCTTATTAGTGAGAAAGCCAAGGAAGAAAAAAGGAGTGGACAATTGCAGCTGCCTTTTTGGGTAAATCAAAATGTATTTATTTAATTAATTGGTTAATGGAATTAAATAAATTTATAAGAAATTAAGTTTTATTATTTTAGAAAAAACCTAGACATCAACTATAAATAGGTCCTTAAGCCCCTTTCTACCATCTTTGAAAATCTTTGGTCGCACATTTAGAGAAAGCAAGAAGAGAAAGAAGGAGAAGGAGAAAAAAAGAAGGAGGATTCGAAATTTGGGGTATGTGTGTTCTTGTATTGATTTTTGAATCCTCTAAGTCTAAGCCCTCTTCTTCTTAATTCTAAAATTTTATTTTGATTGTGGTGTATTTGATATATCCCTAGGTTGCCAAGGATATCAATCTTGTGTTTACTATCAGGAGGTAATGGAAAGTTTGTTGTTATATTTTTCCTTTCTTGACTGGTTGATGTTTATAGAAAAGCATGATAGAGTTTCATGTTATGCATGTGTTGATGTTCTTATTTCATCTCCAAAGTCTAGATCATGTGTGCTAAATTTTTGTTTGATTTCATCATTGAATTGTTTATGGATTTTGGTGATGTCGTTTCGGCATAGGCGTGATCTAGGGTTCTAGAATGTTTTCAAAATACTGGTGCTATGATGATACATGTGTGGGTTTGATATTTTGAATAGCAAGCACACTAGGATTCAATCTCCTTTGAAAGCTATGATTTGATTTTTGATGCATGTTGTATTGTTTTTGTTTTGTGTCACCTACACTCATTAGAAACATGCTAGGGTAATTTGTTAAATTGAGAATTAATCTTGGGTTTTTTATAAATAATAATTTAGTGATACATGAAGGTTATGGTTTGAGTTTTTTTAAAAGCATGAATTAAAGATGAATTCCATGTTCATTATGCTTTCTGATTTTTTTTATAATTGGTGAGTAAAATTGGTGAAACAATGTTTTAAATGCTCATATGATGTCTCTAATGATAGTTTGATTTTTATGTAAATAAAAGGGTGTTTTATTTCACATTTAAATTGAGTTTTATCAAATTAACACATGCTGATTTTTGTGAAGAAATTTTTTGATTTTTTTTATCTAAGTTTGTGATTTTGAATGAAATATTAGTTGCTGGAATTTTTTATTAAAAATTAAGAAATTTCTTTTAAATAAGATAAATAATGTGAGTGTATCAAATAAATTATTTCCTAAATTATGTATGTGTAAAAATGATATTTTTTAAAATATATATATAATCATGAAATTTCACATTATTATTAAAGTGTAGTTTTTTTATTTATTTATTTAAATGAGGAAAATATTTTTGTTTAAATTCAGTTATGATTTGTAAATAAAAATAAAGAGTTGCAAAAAGTTTATGTTAATAAATTAAAATAATTATTTTGTTTAAAATTAAAGGATCTTTCACCTACATAATTCAAGCCTTAAATAATATAAGTGAAAATATATTTTTCCCACACTTTAAAATTATGAATTATCATTTTAATAATGTAATTTTTATTAATTTATAAAGGCTATATTTTCCTAAAGGAAACACGAAATTTAATGAGTATTTCTAAATGACTACATATTATGTTATTTTTCTATGCAATTTAATAGAATAAATGAAATTATTATTTTATGAGGAATTAAGAAAAAACTAAATGAATTATTTTTATGAAGTAAAAATAATGTATTAAATGCTTTAATCAAACTTTGAGATCTAAAGAAACAAATAATAGTAAAGAAACCATGTTGTTGAATTATTTGAAAAAGTAAGAAATAAGCATCTTGGAATTATCATTTTTAACGTCACTTTTTAACAACGCTCCCACTTATGCATGTCGCATGCAAATGCACTTTTATGTTCAAATATATGCATATTATTCAACCATATAACTTTTACTTGAAAACCATGCATGAATAATAAGTACAATTTGTATTATTCTTTTGTGGTTCTATGTGAAAAAATGTGTATGTTTGGGAAATCATGTATAAGTTGCACCATGTGTGTATGGCCCATGCACACATGGGGTATATATATTGGGCACAAAAAAATTCATGTGATGCTAAAGAGTACTATTTGATTATGATTATAGGCTCGTTGTGAAGTATGATTCATTTTCGCTTTGCTCATACCTGAGGTAGGGAAGTTAGATAGAACTCTATTTATTTATGTTATAAACAGTAAGATGGGTTTGTGAGGTCAAATGTTATGTATGATGATGTACCATTTGATATGAAGTATGAAATGATATTTTTGAGATGACTTTATGAGTTTGATGAATCATGTATTTTCCTTTGTGTTGATATGACTTGATTGCATGTGTTTTGTATGCTGTATGAGAAAGTGAATGGTTGTTAGTTGGTTGAACGCGACACAACTAAGGGGTTACTAAGGATATAAAGACGTAACCCGAGTTACTAAATATATAAAGACGTAACCCATAGGGTGGACGCGCTGAGATTATTCAAGGACCAAAGCTTCCTGTTTACCTCAAGATGTGACATGGACAAGAGATGGGGTCATGTTCACAAAGATATGATGATGATGCTTATGATGATGATGGTTGAATATGTTTTGATATATGATGCATGATAATGATGTATGATGATGACGTTACGTACGATGTATGTATATGACGTTGTAGGAGTCTTACGATAAGATTTTGTTTTGTTGTGTTTTTGTTTGTCTATTATTTGTACTTCCTTACTAGGTTTTTAGGTTTACCCCCTACTTTCTATTTCAGGTAATAAATAGGGTCTCTCATTGGCACGCATGGTGATGTTGGGAGTTCCAACATCAGAGTGTGTATGGCGTGGGGGTATCCTATGGGCGAGAAAACGATAAGCTTAAACGCCAATTTTAAAGAATGATATTACGTTTTATTTTATTTTCATAACTTATCAGTGGGACTTGAACTACATTTATTTTCTTTAAAAATGTTGCATGAGAACTTTATTTTATTTTAAACTATTGGGCCCAACTTGCATGTTTTAGCAAGGCCAAACTGAAATTTTCATATAATAAGTGGTTTTCTTCTATAATTTTATGAGCCTGGAGATGTTTTATAAAGTATTAGTTTAGGGCGTTTTACACTCATGATCTTCCCCAGGGGAGGTTCCTAGAAAGTTGAGTACACTAGGGCATAGCCTAGTTGTAATGACCCAAATTTGCTAATAAGGCTTAAGGGCCTTGATTAGCATGCCAGGAGGGCATAATTGGATGATATGGGATTTAAATGAATTTAACTCATGATTATGTGAAAAGCATGCTTATATTATTATTTGGATATTTTTGATGCATCACTATGTGTATTAGTATGCATGTAGGCCCTGATTAGGTTATAAGGGCATTCTCGTAGTTTTGGCCCGTCGAGGGCATAAATGTAAATATTTGTGATAAATTAATGAGACCACATTATTATGTGGGTATATCTATAATCTGTGACTCAAGGGGATCCTAGTGAGCGAGTTAGCGAAAAGGTCACGGCGGGGATTTATACCCGGCTTGGGGCGAGCCTGGGGGTATTTTTGGGAATTTAGGTAATATATTCGAGATTATTTGATATTGAGGAATATAATTGGAAATTAGTTAGGTGTCGGGAATTAAGTAATAAATATTAGAGACATTTGAGGAATTAGTGGGAATTGGGTGAAATGACCAAAATACCCCTAGGTGGATTAAAAGGCTTAGAAGTAAAGGGAGGGAAAATTGGTCATTTGGCTTATAAGTGATAGGAGTTAAGTTGCTTAATGCCTTAGTGGGAAAAGTCTAGAGTCTGAAGGAATGAAAAGAAGAAGGAAAAAGAAAGAAGGAAAAATAGAAGTTCATTTTTCTCTCTGTCGGTTTAGGATTCTTCTCCATTCCTTGAGGTCTTTTGGAGCTAAAATTCAGAGGAGTTCTTTGTTAAGGCCTTGTGCTTGAGACCTTGATCAAGTGTGAGAATTCAGCAGGGATTAGGCACCCAACTGAGGTAAGTTTCAAGGGCCTGCTCTTATGTTTCTGAACAGAGTTTTTATGGGGAATTAAGGGAATTAAAGTTGAGGATTTGAGGGGGAGTAAGCCAAGGAGGTGCAGAGGCTAGCTTAAGGTCGACTCTCCATTGAAGGTATGAAATTCTAGCTCTAAAATCCTGAGGTTTTAGTTGTTTTGCTGAGTTTCTGAGTTTGAGGTCCAGCCATGGTGAATTTTGGGATTTGGAGTGCATGTGCTTAAGTTTTATGTGGTTGGGTCATTTGGGATGAGTTAGACATGTTGATAAGCTTTTTTCTAAGTTTGGTTGAAGTTTGGAAAAGTTTTGGTAAGGTTTGGCTCGGGAAAATCGAAGGAGGGAAAATTGCAGGGTTGTTGTTCTGTGACTAGCGCTACAACGCTAGCCTTTGGGCGCTGTAGCGCTAGGCCATGTTGTCTGGGATGTTTTTAGGTTCTGTTTGTAGCATTGTAGCGCCCTCCAAAGAGTGCTGTAGCGCTACCCTGTTTCCAAAAAAAGGTTTTTGGGTTATTTTCAAGGGTTTTTGCCTGGGGGTTCGGGGTTTGATTCCACCACCCCGTTTGGTGGAATTAGGGCTTCCCGAGGGCTCGGGATTGGTCCCGAGGCTAGGTTTTGAACTTGAGGTTTGGTGATGATTCTGATTTATGGTTGTAACTAGGTGCGTGCTAGGGCTCAAGAGGGATCATGCTTGAGGATCAATTGAACGGAGCTAGCAAATCTAAAGGTAAGAAAACTGCACCTGGTTATGTGTTTGTGAAGGGACTAAGTGCTCCCGCTATATGTATAATGTCATAGATGGTATTACGCCATGGGACATGTGATAAACGGCCTAAGGGTGCCGTAAATTATACTTGCACACAGGGCGCGGCTCGGCCACTGGCAGCCGAGGATAGCTTAATATTCACTGAGCTCGGTTTAAGCGGGCCGGAGTCAGTGGGATAGATAGAGGATGCGGCCTAAGGGAGTTAACCCTAGTTATCATATGTGGATTGTTTGTTGATATGGAATGATATAATTGGTATGCTGTATACTTGATTAACATGAATGCTTAACTGTTGAGTACATGCTTATGCGGTATGAGTAATCTGATTGTTTGTTGAGTGATTATGTTCTGTTGTTGTGTTTTCTTGCTGGGCCTTGGCTCACGGGTGCTACGTGGTGCAGGCAAAGGCAAGGGAAAGTTGGACCAACCTTTAGGTGGAGAGCTGCGGGGCAGAATGTACATAGTCAGTTGTTCGGTCGCCATGGCCGAGGAGTGGAACAGGACGAAAAATGTTTAATCATCTGTTTTGCCTTAGAGTGACTAATCATTGTATCTAGATCTTGAATCTTTTGTAAACAGTCTTTAACTTATTACTTTTGGGATCCCATGTAAATAGAAAATGTTTATTTATAAGAAATGCATCTTTTAACCCTAGTTGGAATATAGTTTCAGTAACACGTTTTGAATTCAATGACTTGATTAGCAAGTCTTGCACCTTTATAAACACACAGTGTAACGGTCTTGGCTATCCAGGGCGTTACACTAGCCGCCCATCACACCCTCTCTCCTCCCTTGGAAAAGACATTTATGCCCTTGCCTAATTTTACCTCACTTTAAGGTACTTAAGGGCTCTTTTGGTAATTTCACTCTCTAAAATTCCATAAATTTTTAACCTATAGTTTTTAAATATCTCCAAGCATAAATTTTCATTCGTAAGCGCGGTTGATTGGAATTAAATCCTCGATCAATTTTTCTTAAATTTACTGGCTCAACTATACATTCTCAGTTGCCAAATATTTTTATGCCATAGTATTCCTCATTTGACCTAATCCGAGTTTTTTCCATTAGTAGGGTTTGCCTCTAGGTCTAAGACCAATTTTCTTTGCATAGGCCTAAATCCTTTACCAACGACTATAAAATTAAAAAAATAACATAATTTCACATAATATTATTTATCGAAATAATATTTCACATAATTCTTCACCAGTTACTAACAGGTGTTCAAAACACGGGAAGTTACAATACCTACAATTTATAAATGTTTCATCCCTGAAACTCAATATATATGGGGATACCGCTCCTGCATCTATACTTTCTTCTCCCAGGTTGCCTCTTCAATGTCGTGGTTACAACACTGCACCTTTACCAAAGGTATTGTTTGGTTCTTTAAAAACTTTTCTTTCCGATCCAAAATCACGGACGATTTTTCCTAATAGCTTAGCTGAGGATCTATGCTAAGTTCATCGTAACTTAGCATATGAGTGGGGTCGTTCACATACTTCCTTAAGGTTGACACATGGAATACATCGTGAACTCTAGAGAACGCGGAGAGAAGGGCTTGTCGGTAAGCTTCCTTTCTAATGCGTTCTAGAACCTTGAATGGTCCTATGTACCTCGAGCTCAACTTGCCCTTTTTCTCAAACCTCATAGCTCCTCTCAGTGGAGCTATCTTTAATGGTAACTTTTCCCCAACTTCAAATTCTAAAAGTCTCCATTGACGATCGACATACTTGTATTGGCGATCTCTAGAGGTTTGTAATCTCTGATGAATCGACCTAATGTCCTCCGTAGCTTGGTCCACCTCTTCTATCCCAAGAATTTCCTCTTACCAATCTCATGTCAGTGGATTGGAGATCGACACTTTCTTCTGTATAGTTCCTCATACGAAGCCATTTTTATCAAGTCATGACAACTATTGTTGTAGGCGAACCTTGAAAATCTAGCACGCAAGCTCTCAACATCTCTTATAGCGTTTGAATTGTTCATTCGCTCTGGCCATCCGTTTGTGGGTGGAAAGTAGTACTAAACTTGAGTTAGTTCCCAATCCCATTTTCATTCTCTTCCAGAACGCTGAGGTAAATCTTCCATTATGATCAGACAATATAGAGATGGGAACCCCATGTAATCGCACTATCTCAACAATGTACAAGTCTACCAACTTATCTGCATCATCTATTGTCTTAATGGGTAAGAAATGAGCGGATTCTGTCAATCCATCCACGATAACCCAATTGAATTGTGCCCCTTCAGAGTGTGTGGTACCCGTAAGAAAGTCCACGGTGACCATTTTTCATTTCCCTCAGGGTTCTCTAGCGGCTGCAATAACCCTGCCGGTCGCTGATGCTCCACCTTGGTTTATTGACACGTCAAATGGTGTTCCACGTACTTCGCTACAAATACATCTTTGTGGTTCTCGGGTGCATAGCGTAAGGAGTATTATAAGCCTCACAAAATATTTGTTTCTTCATCTCCTCATCATCAGGCACACATAACCTACCCTTGAAACCCAACACTCCATCCTGTGGTCGCATGTCTTTTGTAGTCTCATGCACTAGTCGTTGGATTCAAAGATCTGTGAGCTGTCCCCCTTGGATCGCTTCCATGAACGTGGGTTGCACGGATAACTTTGTCAATCTTCCCACTACTGTCTCCAAATCTATTTTGGATATATCGGTTTGTAGTTCATGGGGTATTTCTTTCACTGAAATTACATAAGTTGTTGGCTGCCGACTCAATGCGTTAGCTACTTTATTAGCCTTGTCTGGGTGGTACAATATATATAAATTATAATTGTTGAACAATTCTAACCACCTTTGTTGTCTCATGTTTAACTTTTTCTGGGTAAAGAAATATTTCAGACTCTTGTGATCCGTGTATATGTCACAGTGTATCCCATAGAGATAGTGTCTCTAGATCTTCAATGCGAACACTACCGCTGCTAACTCCAAGTCATGAGTTGGATAGCTTTTCTCATAATTTTTCAGTTGTCGGGAGGCATATGCTATCACTTTCCCGTGTTGCACTAATACGGCTCCAAGTCCCTGACCTGATGCATCACTGTAAATGGCATAACCCTCTGTGACTTTTGGGATAGTGAGCACTGGAGCAGTTGTTAATCTGGTTTTTAACTCTTAAATACTTTGTTCGCACTTGTCTATCCAGTCAAACTTGATGTTCTTCCGGGTCAGTGCGATCATAGGCATAGCTATTTTGGAGAAACCCTCCACAAAGCAGATGTAATACCCTGCCAGGCCCAAGAAACAGCGAACCTCTTGTGCGTTCTTCAGGGCCTTCCATTATTTAACTGCTTCGATCTTGGTTGGATCGACTGCAATTCTGTCTCTTGACACCACGTGTCCTAGGAAACTCACTTGAGTCAACCAGAATTCGCACTTGGAGAATTTGGCGTACAACTTTTACTCATGTAATCGTTGTAAGATCAGCTTCAGGTGCTTGGCGTGCTCTACCTGGTTTCGTGAGTATACAAGTATATCGTCTATAAACACAATCACAAATTTTTCTAGATACTCACCCAGTACCCTATGCATAAGATTGATGAATGTCGTGGGCGCATTGGTGAGTCCAAAAGACATCACCACGAACTTATAGTGGCCATACCCAAGCTCAGTATGCGGTCTTGGGAATATCCAATTCCTTGACCTTCAACTGGTGGTATCCGGATCTCAAGATGATCTTTTAGAATACCGATGCTCCCTGCAGTTGATTGTCACTTTGTTCAGTTCGCGGTAGTCTATACAAATTCTCATGGAGTCGTCTTTCTTTTTCACGAATAGTGCTGGGGCTCCCCAAAGAGAATGACTTGGCTGTATAAATCCTTTATCCAGGTATTCTTGTAATTCCACTTTCAGTTCTTTGAGTTCCACCAGTGCAATCTAGTAATGTGCCTTTGAACTAGGTGCAGTTCCTGGAATTAACTCGACTTCCCGATCTGGGGGTATGCCTGGAAGATCCTCAGGAAACACTTCCAGAAATTTGCACACCACTGCTACCTCACCTGGTGGTAGCTTAGACTCCCTATCCTTGTTTATTACGTTCTCCAGGTAGCCTATACATCCATTGTCCAGTAATTTCCTAGCCTTCATCGTGGAGATTATAGCGGAATTCTTCTTCTCGCGGGTTGTGCCTTGGAACACGAATGGTTCTTCACCGGGTGGGTTAAAAGTTACCTTTCTTGATTTGCAATTCACCACCGCCCCGTATTTGGTTAGCCAATCCATACCAAAAATAACATCGTACTCATGTAAATCTAAAACTAGCAAATCCACGGTCAACTCCCGACCTTATACCCAAACTGGTATGGCTCTAACCCAAGACTGTACCATCATATCCTCCCCTGAAGGTAAGGATTCACCACATACATTTTCCATAGGCTCAGGCTTCCTATCAATCTTATCAACATAGGATGTAGCAATAAAATAATGGGATGCACCAGTGTCCATTAATGCATATGCTAAGTTATTACCCCCAAGAAGCTGACCTGATACCATGTCAAAAGTCCCACCATGTCGAAAGTCCCTAGGTGAGTGCATAGACTCGTGGTGCAGTTACTACTGGCTTTAGTTGTTCGTTTCCTCCCTTCTTACTCTGAGTCGGGTAGTACCTAGAGAAATGACCCGGCTTTCCATAGGTGTAGTAGTTGTTGTTTTTTCACTCGCTTGGGTGGAGCCGATTGCATTTGTTGCACTGAGGCCAATAGTTGTTTTCTCTCCTTGGCTGCTTGTTGAAATTTGAACTTCAGCTTGGTGGTTCGATCCTTCATTTATTATTTCCACCATTAGGAAACCGAGAGTTCCTTGGAGTATTGGTCTTCCCCATACTTTGATTGCCTCTGGATGCAAACCTCGCACAAGATCCGCTCTGGTTGTTAGAGTATCTTTCTCAGTCATTTGGAACATATGCTCGTTCTTCAGCTTTGTAGGGCTCCTTATTTTCTTGTACTAACCAGGATTCTTGGCAGATTACTTGCTCTATGGCTTCATCATAAGTATCTGGGCTAGTCTTCTCCATGTCCAGGAACTAAGCTATCTCTCTTTTCAACCCCTTCATGAATTTGCATACCCGGTTGGCTTCAGTGTGTACCAAATCCAGAGAAAATCTTGAGAGTTGGTAAAACTTGCACATGTACTCCTGTACGCTAGATGACCCTTGGACTAGGTTGGTGAACTCAAACACCTTCCGATCTATCACCGTCTAGTTGTAGTCCTTGGCATTGAACAGGATTATGACTTCTGCCTATTCCATATGTCCAATGTCATGCCCCTTCCTAGCAATATCCCACCAGATGTGGGCGTCCTTCCTCCACATATACAATGTACAGATTACCTTTTCCCTTTTATTAGCCGCCACAAAGTCAAAGATTTTCTCCAGCATGTCGACCCATTCTTTTGCCATCAGGGGGTTCGAAGTTCCTTCGAACAATGGTGGATTTTTCCTACTAAACCATTCTGAGATCGGTTTTGACTGTTCTATTCTAGATGGATCAGCTGGTGGGTTTGCTCTCACCAGTGGGTATTCTTTCACCGAGAATTCCTGTTGTTCGGGAATGTCTTCCCAAGGTGCTAGGGGTGCGGGGTTGTGTGGCGCTTTTGGGAATCTCCACATCAGTGTCTCGAACATCTAAACGTTTGCCGCATTCTATTCATGCACAATCTTTCTCAGATCCTCTATCTGAGTTGCCAGATCTGGTTCTGGCTGTGCTCTTTGTCCTCGGCCTATCCCTCGACCTCGATCCCTTCCTCTGCCTCGGCCACGACTTGCCTCTTGGTCAACGGCTGGGTCTAGTGGGTTAACAACTCAACCTCCCCTGGCTCGGGTGTTAGGCACCATCGTGAATTTCTATACAATAATTTATAGTAGGGAAGAATACTAACATAGCATTAAATGAGCGTACAAGTTTTGCTCATACACAAGAAAGAAGAAATATAACGATTTAACTCAAAGCAGGTAGTCATAACATTCAGTGATATAACCTAGCAATACAAAATGACCATGACAGATCATGCCATAAAGTTTTAGTTAGCAGAAATATAAATACAAAAGAGAACCTTAACTACGCATGGGGTTTCTACATACGCCTGCTACCACTATTCAAAAGTTCTACAAATTAGTAGGTTTGCAAAGTCTTTAAAAAGTATCAACAAGGCTTTCACAGCAAAACCTAATCTACCTTATCCATCAGTATATCCAGCTCTATATCAGAATCCTCGTCTGGCTACTCAGGATCCTCCTTTGGATCGCTCTCGTCGTCACCCACTAGGTCTACTACTAGCTCAACCATCTCCTCCAACACCTCGCCATCTGCTGCAGCTGCCTCTGCGGGCTAGGGTGGCTCCTGAGGTGCAACATCGGGTGCGGGAGCGCTGCTACCATCTGCTCCTCTCGGTAACTCTCTTGCCACCGGGACATGCAGAAGTGTGGTCAGAATGTGAGCTCGATAGAAGCCTGGAACGCTGGCCAGGAGACGGTGGTTGGGTCCAAGTTGAGATACTAGAACCAATGAAACTCCTCGTCTCTCAGGTATAGGACAGCCAACATCACCTTGTAGGCAGGTGGAATCTCCATATCCCGAAGGATTATATCAATCATGTATGTCCACTCCCATAGTATTCCTCTTTTTACCTAATCCAAGATTTTTCTGTTATTAGGTTTTGTCCCTCGTTCCAAGACTAATTTTCTTTGCATAGGCCTAAACTCTTTATCAAATTCACAAAATAACATAATTTCACATAATATTATTTATCGAAATAATATTTCACATAATTCTTCACCGGCTCCAACTGGCTACTAAGAGGTGTTCAAAACAACGAAAGTTACAAATTCGAAATCCCTATGGTTGTATTAGAGAGGAGAATTCATTTGAGTTGCTGAATTCTACTAAGGAAGGTAATGGATGTTTCTCTAAATCTTTGTTTGTTGATGATTTGATTATTTGTTGTGGTTTTATAATGCTTGATGTTTTGTCAATAAATGCTTATGTTTGGTGAGTTTTTGTTTTGGTAAGGAGATTGATGATTGGATATAAGAATCCTTGATGCAATTGATGGTGATTTCTATTTAGAACCATGCTAAGAATATTGTTGTGAGTTTGAAAGTTTTATTTGGGTTTCCAATTGCCTATGGGTTTCGGCTAGGGTAATAGTCTTTATGTTGTTGTTGAAATCTTTATTTTCTCTTGTTCTTAGAAAGCATGTTAGAATTATTGGATGCTGTATTTTGTTTTGTGTTCATATGATTTTAAGAAATTGGATTTGTTGTTATTTGAACATATATGGTTTCGGCTATGGCCTGTTAGGTTTAGGGTTCCTTCGTTCTATTTAATTATGAACATTTTTGGAATACCGAGTGATTTTTAAGCTTGTTGAATTTTTATGGTTTTAGGGTGTTAAATTGGGAAAATGGTTTAAAAGAGTATATATTATGTTTTGAGTTCATGTTATAAGTTAAAGTGAGAAAATGTATTATTTTTGTATATGTGTTCTTGCACGTTTAAAATAACATTTGCTGAAATTTTAATTTTTAAAGTTGTAAAGTTTGGAACCCAACAATACTTAAGGTTTATTTTATTTTAAAACATGTACTTGCTGTGAGTCTTTTGCTATGCATACTAGAGTAATTTATTAAAATGGTTTATTATAAAATTTTGAATTATTAATATATATTGCTTGCTGAAATTTTGTTTAGTATTATGGAAGATTAGTTTTTTTAGGGATAGTAAAAATATGTTTTAAAAACTCATTCCTTACAATTAATGTGATGACATGCTTGGTGATTTTTATTTAGATTCATGGAAAAATCTCTTTAGATTAAAAGATATCAAATATATGTCTTAGAAATGTATGTCTTAATATTTACATATGATAAATGTGATTTTTCTATACTTTAATGAGTGTTTTTCTTATATATATTTATTTATGCAGTTTATAATTACAAATAATTAAGTAATTTTTTAAAAAGTGACCAAAGAATTTATTTAATAAATGAGAATGTAGTTGGATTTTTCCAACTTCTATATATTTATGACATAAATGTAAAATTTTGTTATCTAGAAATGTTATTTTTTTAAAAAAAATAATTAATATGTCATGTTTTAATATTTATTTTATTTGCCAAGATAAAAAGAATTTTTGTGAAATAAATTAATCATGCCAAATTAACTATTTTATAAGTAACTACAAAATTTTTGTCACATTCTTCTAGTTGTTATTAATTAATAAATAATTTTTTTTAAAGGTGACCAAAGAATTTATTTAATAAATGGGAATGTAGTTGGATTTTTCGAACATTTATATATTTATGACATAAATGTAAAAAAATTTGATCTAGAAATATTATTTAAAAAAAAAAAATAATTTGTCACATTTTAATATTGATTTTATTTTCCAAGATAAAATAATTTTTGTGAAATAAATTAATCATGCCAAATTAACTATTTTATAAGTAACTACAAAAGTTTTGTCCATTCTTCGAATTGTTATTAAATAATAAATAACATTGTTATTTTATACAATCAAAGCTACAAAATTATTTTAGTAAATTAAATTTTTGAGATAAAATTTATGAATGGAAAATGTATGGCTTAAAGGAATAAAGTAGTAATAATCAAATTGACAATTTATTTTATACTTACTGAATTTTTGTGAAGTTGACAAGAAAATAAATGAGTAAATATTACAAGCTTCATCGCAAGTTTTAAGAACCATCTCACGTATGCATATTACATATAACCTATGTTTTACGTTAAAAAATACGCTTATTATTCAAATATATGAATTTTATTTTGTAACCATGACAGATTGATGAGTAGAATTAGCATTATTCTTTTATGATTTTATGTGAAAATATTGTATGTTTGTAATTGTAGTGCAACTTGTGCCATGTGTGCATGGACCATGCACACGTGGGGTATGTATGTTGAGCATGACTATTCTTACATGATTTTAAGACGAACGTTTGAATATGATTATAGGCTCGTTGTGACGTTTTTGCACTTTATCTTGCTTGGACATGAGGTAAGGAAGTTAGATAGAATTTTCTATGTTTTATGCTATGAAAGGTATGTCTTGTTATGTTACAAGAAATAAAGTGCAATGGAAATTGAAATTTTATTTTTTGATAAGTTATGATGAGCCAAGGGTTTTGAATACTGAAATTCTATGTTTGATATGTTATGATAAGACAAGTGTTATGAAGCATGTAATTTCTATGTTTTGATGCGAGTTGTGTTACATGTGCTTGTATGATGAATGAAAAGAAAAGGTTGCTAGCGTGCTGAACGCAACGCAACAAAGGAGTTACTAAGGATATGGCACAACTCAAAGGATGAATGCGCCGAGGATATTCAAGGACCTGAGATCCTATTTACCTCATTGAGGAGGTCTTACTAGCCTATGTTTTTACTGGTTACCTCAAGATGTGACATGGACAATAGATGTTCCATTATCACAAAGAGTGTGTTTATGATGTGTGATTGTGATGTATAATTATGATTATGTTTATGATTATACTATGAGTTTGAAGATGATATGTTTTGCTTTGATTTACAATACATGTTCTTCTTGTGTTTTCTCACTACTACAAAATGCACCTTATAGGTCACCATATTAGGAGACACATTTAAATGCAAGTCCTTAAAAATATCTGTGGATCTATTAGGACTCTCAATGAGAGTCCTTAAAAAATACATTTTAGGACGTGCAATGAGTGTCCTAATTACTAATGTTGGTCCTAAAAGAATCTGAGTAAATTTGAATCAATAGAGATTTTTAAGAGCACATTTTGAGTGTCTTAAAAGTGTATTCAGGGCGCTCAAAGTGGATCATAAAATCTGTTGATTAAATTAGTCCCCATTCTCTTATTCTTTTCGAATTTGGGGGTTAGGGCTCAATTATTTTCTAATTTTTTCTTAGCAGCACTTAAGAAGCACAGCCGAAAACCCATTCATTTCCCTTAAACCTAAATATAACATTTTCCCTCTCACGTTCTCTTAGGCGCTCACTCTTGTTCCCTCTCCCTCTCTCTTCTATCTTCATCTCCCTATGCCTCTCCCTCTCGTCACTCTCACTCTCACTTTTCAAGGTGGATTGATGGGTAGGTCGGAGGGGCGTAGTGATGGCTCAGTGACGTGACGAGGTACTACTGCGGGGAGGCTCCACAATTCAATGAACGTCTGCTTAGAGGCTCAGTGATGGGACGATGGGTGATGGGCTTCTACAAACGGCAGCAACGACTTCGATGACAATGCACAACTTCGACGGACGGCATGAACGACACCAAGGTTTTGTTTTGTTGTTTTCTTCTAATTTTAATTTGTTTCTTTGTAGATCTGTTCAAGTTCGGTTTCAATGCAGACAAAAAGGTTGCTAATGAACTTTTCTTTGAGTTAAATATTCTTTGACATATCGGTTTTTGTGCTTACAGATATTAGGTTTCTAAGTATTTTGCTTGTGTTTAAAGTATATTAATTGGATGAGAATAGCTTCAGTATATATAAGCTAAAAAATAAAAAATGACTAAAAAATAGAAATTGAAATTGATGTAATGTTCTGATTCTCTTTTCTTTGATGTTGCTTGTAAATTAGTCATATAACTTGTTTTATTATACTAATGTATTAACAATGTCTATGTTCTTATTCATAAAGATTTTGGCATACTTTTATTAATTTAGGCAAACAAACAGTTTTAAGTTTATATACAAAACTAGGTTTAAGTTTTAAGAGAAAGTTGGTGTTATTATTCTTGCTGCACTTGTTTCACTGTAGTCTCAATAATATTACTTTGATTCTTCCATTTTTAATTCAATTTCTTTGTTTGGACTTATTTGGGGCATCTCTTGTTAAAATTTTGTATTTATCTGGCCCTGATTTCTATATTCCTTTAATGAATTTATAAATATTTAGTTTATCTTTTCAAGTAACTAGAAATGCTTTTATGTTTATAATTATTTTACAAAATGGAATTGATGAAAATTGGGCAGCTGCCATGGAACTTGACCCAAATTTTTTTACTAGGATGGTACGTACAATATTTACCCCTAACACAAATCTAAGCAACTATATATATACACATATGCTTATATGAAGAATATATGTAATCATATATATACTCATAGTAATTTTACAAAATATTATTGTCGTTTATAAATACTTTATTTGACTTATTCACTATTTTGTGTTACTTAAAAAACTTAGGTTTTTACTCTTCTGAAATGACTTGTGTTGTTTTCTTTCTTTATTTTTTTTAGGAAGGTTGTACGTGTAAATGAAAATTTCTTTAGTTGCCTTATTGCTTAAGATAGAGTTTGCTTGATTAAAGTTAGTATCATTATTATTTCTTATCCTCTTCCACCATTCATTGCCATCTTTAAGTAATTATTTTTTTTATTTTAAAGACTTTGGCTGATTTCAATTTGTTGAAATGCTATTGTGCACTGTCATGTAGGAAAAAAATTTCATAATGACTTTAATTTTTTTTATATAAATTTTCTGCAATAATATTCATTTCAAGGAGGTGTATATTGATTCTAAAATTTGACTGAATTGTCCCATGGGATTTTTTGCTCCATATTCATTGTAGTAATTACTACTCTTCACTATGCCAAGGAATGGTATGCGAACTTGATAATTATTGTTGTGAAAGACCAATATTCTCTGTTTGGTAATGAGATACAAAATTGATCTACTTTATGTTGCTGCAGTGTTGTTGTAGTGTGATTTGCTTAAATGCCTATTGTTTAGAAAAAGTTATTGTTGCATTGTGCAGAAATTTCCTACTGAAAGTGTGACTTATTTATTCATGGTTGGCTCTTATTGGTTGATTTTTTTTTATAGTGAATTACATTCAGAATTTGAAGTTAGTGTTTTGGCTTGCATTCTTGAGCATAATTTGGTTTGGATTGTGCTGATGGTGTATGCTGAAATGATTGCTGAATTTCAAATTTGATGGGAGTTGCTCATATGAAATTTATTGTTGTGTTTCATTGAAGATCAATTAGAATTTTGGGGAATATTCATATGAATAATTTTTATGATTATTGCTGAAATTTTTATGATTATTGGGATATTGATGGAGATATAGTTTGTTTTGCTTGACTGCTTAATAATATTGAGTGGATGTTGTTTGACTTTTGATGATGGAATGTGTTAGAATTTTTTATGAAGTATGTGTTTTTCAACATTTAATGGTTTCTTTTGTAATTGCACAAGAACTTTATATATTTATATGTATATATATATATTATTCTTGTAGTGAAAATGACATTGTATTAGCATTGGACCAAGGGTAGAAACTAGAATGTTCGTGGTGATATTGATGATGATAAGTTTTTGCACAGGGAAGAAGTTGCTTGAAGAATCCATCATCAAGTCAAGTTATGATATTATGGGGTACCATTTTTAACTCAAGTTATTATTATTAGATTTCCTAGTTTTGTATTATAAATGTAATAAAATTGATTATTTATATTTGTTCAAATTTTTTTTTTTTAGATTTGTAAGTATCTCATTAAATGTACAAGTTTTGTTATTTTAATCTATAAGTTTTCAGATTTGTATATAAATATTTCATCTAAATTGTAATTTTTAATTTAAAATAAACATAAATTATTTTTTAAAAAATTAAAAATATAACTTTTAAGGACACACATTGCGAGCCCTAAAAATATTCTTTTAGGGCATGCGAAGAGAGCCATAAAACCTTTATTTAAAGGCACTCAACGAGATCTTACAGGACACGCATTGCGAGCCCTAAAATCATTCTTTTAGGGCTCACAATGCGAGTCCTAAAAACATACTTTTTAAGGCTCTCAAATAGAGAACTCGTGTCCAGCGAGCCCTAAAAAGCATTCTCTGTAGTAGTGTCTTTTATATTGTTGTACTTCCTTACTGGGCTTTTAGCTCACCCCCCTTACTTTCCTCCCTTTCAGGTAAACAATAAGGTTTTTCCTTGGCACGCGCAGTGATGTGGGAAGGTCCGACGTCTGAGCTTGTATGGCGTGGGGTGTCCCATGAACATAAAATGATCAACATGACCGCCAAGAATAAAAGAACCTATGTTATGAATTTTATTTTCAACTACGTTAGTGGGACTTAAATTTTTATTTGATTTCTGAATATTGCATAAAGACGGATTACTTTATTTTTCAACTATTGGGCCCAATATGCATGTTTTACCAAGGTCCCATTGAGTTTTTCCTTAAAGTTGTATTTTTCTATTAACTATAAGTTGAGCAACGTTTTTATAAAAGAATAGAATTAGGGTGAGATTTACATTGTGTCAACTGAACAACCATTGGTTTCACTTGAGACATTCAAAGCAACAGTGGGGAAAATGGTCAATCTCATGCAGCCTTATACACAAAACCTTAGGCATATGGACTGAAATAGCTCAACTTCCCCCTTATGTTTTTCCCTTTCATAACTCTCAAAGATAGGCAACTATGCAAGGACAAATGATGATGTTCAATCCCAAACCACCAAAACTTCCACCATTACCTACCAATGAGCCTATGAGGAGGATGACGATGATGACAAAACACCCCTTTGGACACAATTGCGGCGACATTGGCGTTACAATTGCACACCCCTTTTGCAATGACAATTTACCCTTATAGCAATGAAGATATTGTGGCTATGTTTTTGTGGTGCCTTGAGGGTCTTCATGGTCTATTGTGACGAATTTCTAGGACTATTGCTGTAACGCCCTACTACCATGTGATTTATAAATGTGCCATAAGCTCGCTAATCGAGGTTTTAGATTGAAAAGTGTGATTAAATCGAAATAAAGACTCATTTGGCAAACGTTAATTATAAAAGATTTGGACATTCATTAAAGCCATAAAAGTTATACATTAGGATCCCAAAATATTGTTTCAAAAACGTATTACAATTCAAAAGTTAAAATACCATTGACCTAAGTGACATAACCAACCATTTATAGTAAATTCCTCAAAACAACCCCGGTCGTGGCAGCCAGGTACGCTGAACATGTACATGCCGCCCCACGCTCTCCAACTCATGGTTAGTCGACCTTTCCCTTGCCCTTATCTCTTCCACAGAGCACCCGTGAGACAAGGCCTCGCAACACTACACCAAAAACTATTTTCCACAACACATAATTATAAGTCTTTTGAAAATGTGTTATAATATATACTATGTAAAAAGTGGTGAAGTAATACAAAAAGCAGCAAATAAAAGAATAAGTCGCAAATGAAAATATGAAATTCCCAAAAAAAAAAAAAGAGACAAAAAGCGGCAAATGAAAAAAAAAGCGGCATATTTTAATAATTCACACTAACTCTCTTTCCCTCACTTTTGATTGTTTCCATTTGACCACACAAAGAAAACCCTAGTCATTATCTCTTCAATTTTTTCCCCACGGATCATGAGTTCTCCCTTCTCTATCATTTCCCACCGATGGTACACAAAGGGTCATAGCCTTTCTTCTTTTCTTTCTCTAACTCTCTTCTGCTCCACCACCACCAGTTCGCCATGGCTAGGGCTTCAATCATGCTTGATTTCTTCAGCATGGAGAGGGATCAATCCTCTTCCAAATCTCAAAACCAGACATCTTTTCAATGCCAACGAAGCTTTCCAGGTCACTATCTTCTCTTCCTCTTCTCCAATTTTTACTTGCCTTTTATTATTATTTTTATTTCTAGCATTCATAAAGCCATTTCCATGATTATTCTTGAGGTTCTGAAATCTGGGATTGCGAACTGGAAATTCGACATTAATGGCCTTTTGTTTGATATATTAAAGAAATTGTTTTGGTTCGTTTCTAGCACCAAATCAGATCATATATTTTGTCTTCCTTTGACTTTTTTTGTGCCTAATGCTACCAGGTATCCATTCGTTCCTTCATTCGCATATAAAAATATACATATATTAGCCAAAAATTAAAAATTAACAAGTGTTGTCCTATATATGTGTATCTTTATAGTGGAATATCATAAGTGCTTTGATTGATAGTGTTCAATAGCTTTACCTTATTCCATTAGTAATTATATGGATTTTAGAGCCTAGACCACTTGCATCCCTAAAAATAAATTAATAAAAAAATTGTGGAGTCATTATAACAATGTTGTCTTTTTGTTCTATTGTACATTTGGAATATGTTTCTCCTCTTTTATGGTGTAAACATACTCCATTGATCATGAAGTGGAGTAGTATTTTGTTCTAACTTGTAACACTAAAATGCTGGAGAATATAATTGAATATGCACATAGCTTGAATTTAATCTTTGCCAATATTTACTTTTAATTTTGGCATATTCTTTTGTGTTCCTCTATCGTATAAGCACTTTCTTATTTTATGAAAAATTGTGCTAAAAGGCTTTCAAACGAGAGGAGATTGCAAACAAGTTCCACAACGTGACAGAACAAATTGAAGCAGCATTGTGTGAGATTCCATACAAGAAATTAGCTATATCTAACGAAGTTCGGGAACATGTAATTCTTCAACCCAATAAAGATTTTAGTTTCACGTATCGTCATTTCATAGTGTACATTACATCATGTTTTACTCAATTTTCAAGTAATTAAGTAATGGGTAATCATAATTTAATTTTGTTTCAGATTGAACTCATGCATTCCTAATTCAGAAGAGCAAAAGAGAGAACAGAATCACTTGACTCGCAGCTAGATCAGGATTTAATCGTGGCCGACAAAGTAGATGACCCTGACCCTGTAATTCTGAAACGACTTACAAACAAGCTGCATCTCATGATGATCAATGACCTTAAAAGAGAGTCAGTTGCTTTCCATGAAATGTTTATCACAAATGATGAAGTTCCAGGGGACTCATTTCAAAAGATGCTGTCCTTGCTTAACAAGTTAATGGAGTATGTACTACTAGAGAACCCAACAAATGATGCCCCTGAAAGTGATAAGGACTTGGTTAAGCACAGATCTCCTGTTATTCCAGATGATTTTAGGTGCCCAATATCACTTGAGTTGATGAAAGACCCTGTGATTGTCTCCACTGGACAGGTAATAATATCAAGCCACTGCCTTCACAGATTATAACATGTGTATATTGACAATCATTTTAATTTTAATTGTCTAACCTTTTTGCAGACATATGAAAGATCCTGTATTCAAAAGTGGATAGATATACCTGGCAGTACCAGGGATTGCGTGTCCTCATCCAGTAACAGGTCTACTCTAGTTATCCATTTTCTCAAGTAGGACTAGTTATTTTTATATTTTAATATAATGAAGAAATCTACTTTTAGGTTGGTGATTTATGGCTTGTTCGGAGATTCAAATGGCTGTAAAGAATGAAGATTATGTAACTATATTTGTGTCTAAGATATGGAAAGACAGTCACTTAACATTTTCAGTATGCGACTTCTAGGGGCTTAGGTTTGTTTTCTATATACTTAATTTCTCTGCCAGAACATTATTTTGCTATAGGACATAATTTCTTTTAGGCATATAAATCAATATAATTAATCCTCAATGCCCTTGGTATACAAATGTGTATATATATATTTATATACAAGGGAAAGTTTAATTGAGTTCAAATATATCACTGAGAATTTTGTTGCTGTAGATGGGAATGGTTGATTTTTGTTTGTTTTACTTTTGGTAATTGGAATGATGGTGGTAAGTTTAAAGATGCAGCTTGCAAATGATGGAAATTATATAGAACTTAAATGGTTTATAGCTTGGAAACAAAGAGAACAAATTGTTGACTTTCAATTGCCATTTGAGATTTTCGGGGCTGTGCAACAAAAGTGAGCACCATTTTGTTATGACTTCATTCAATTTTTAGATGCATAAGTCCAAACTTAATCTAATATGTTGAAAAAATAATTTATTTAAGTTGTTACTAGAAAACTTGATTATGGGATTGGATTCTTAGTTGAGTGACTCATTTTAGTTTTAAACTTTATGAAGTTAAGATTAAGTTTTTTACAACAATGCTTATGGTTTAAGACAATAAAAAAATCTGCACTCCATATGTTTGGTGAAATACCTTAGAGACATAATATAGAGTATTGATGTTAATGTTACACATTAATTCAAAAGTTCAAGTGCTTTTTTCTTTCTTTATTTCTATTATACATACTTTTCTATAGTTTTCTTCATTATAGGCTTATTGTTTACCGAACAATTTTTTTCTTCGCCATTGTTATATAGTGGTATATGTTTCTTTCGTTTATTATTTTATTTGTCATAGAGGCATTGTGTTTTTATTTTTTGGCTTAGTTTCCTATATATCATTTCACTTTTAGCAATTGGTGAAATTACTAGTAGTGAATAGAAGCCTCTTTTTTCTTAGAAGCAGGCAGTCCATCTCGTCTCTAGCTACACCAAAAACCGATATTGGTTTGTGATTTTTCTCTATAAATATTTGTAATCAATTATGACTCTTAACATAATACGTTTGTTACAATGCCTCTAAGAAGCTTGTATAAAAAAATATCAAATTTGTTGCTTGTGTTGTGTACCAAAAGTAAAATATTTCTTGCTCAAGATGTGATATTTTTCACCAATGTGTATGTTGTGTATGTGACATCATGAATATTTAACTTGTTGACTTACATTGTTTATGAATATTTTGCTAAAGAGGTTTATGAAATTCATAATTAAATTTTCTCAAGGATGTATGTTTATTTTATTATTGGATTCTATGTTTTTTTTTTTTGGAGATTTTTTGCTTCATTTGTTATGTAACCTAATTATACATATATTTTGAGACATATAGCCATAAATGTAGCGTATTAAGCTTTTGGTTTGAGCAAGTGTTGATGGACTGTACTTGAAGCATATATAATAGCTATTTTTGGCCAGCCATTATGTTGCCATTGCCAAGTCACACAATTCTTGCCATATTTTACATTTCTTACTTTTGACTAAAACTTGGTACATTCTACCTTGTGTTTGACATGGTAGTGGTTTGTATTTTTCATCATATATTGGCTACATTTAATTTAATTTTTTATAGCTTGTATATGTGTATTTATAAAACTTTTCATCCCATGCCCCACAAATGGAACATGCAATTTTCATAGACAATAGTATAGGATTTGTTTATTCTTTTAACATATATGAGTGTCTTTCGTTTAAAACATTACTTCTTGAGACATTATTACAACTATTTTTTTCTAGTTTTGTTGATTAATGACTTTCATAGTTTCTTCTTTGGTTTTGTAAGATTTCTTGCTGAATTATGATTGATTTGGAATTTCCAATCAATGTGTTTTATGTTTGTTTCATGATTGTTCTTTGGGTGGCCATTATTTCTATCGCAATGGTGGTTTCATGCCATTTTATTGAATTATGATATTTGCCTGACAATGTCTTCTTCTTTTTGAATGTTTACAAGTAAAATGTGCTAGAATCAGGTATGTTTCTTTTACTTATTATTATAATTTTTTCTGCCTTTTTTATTTATTTGTTTGTTCTTTACTTGTGGTTTAATAATATAGACTTATGCTCGGTTTTAATATCTCTATAGTTCATTCTAGTTAACTAGGAGAAGTGGCATTAGTGATGTGACTCCATGGATTTTGGTATTGTGAAGTAGAACAAGTCAATATTTACAGTAAGTTAAAGTCACTAATTCTTATTGCAGAGCTAAAGCAATGACATTATTTTGGACCTTTATAGTCTGTTTAATAAAGTATGTAATTGTCTGTTCAGTGATCTCCCCCCTCCAAAAAAATAGAACTCTGAATGAATAAAGTCTGTCTAGTCAACTTATTTGGTTTAAGTGTGAAAGTGTATCTGTTAGTATTTTTTTTTTCATTTTTATCAATGCTTTATTTGTCCTATTTATTTTCTCTTACAGCTTGGTGGAGGTTATCTATTTGGGTTGCCTTTGGGGTTCGTTGCTGATTTTATTGGAGCAACAATTGGTGCTACAGCTGCATTTATTCTTGGTAGAACAGTGATTATTGTAGACCATAGTTTTATTTAAGGAAAATCAATTTTTTAATTTTCTTTAACTAGATTTAAGATGCTTGCAAGTTGAAAGTGCTTGTCATATATTAGACAATATTTTTCCTCATTTATTGTGTTTAGTTTTAATATTTGATTATAGATGCTTGCCTTATATTGAGCTTTAATTTCAGAAAATAAGAGAACTTCACTGGTTCTATAGCAGAATTTTACATGACCAAACCAATGTTTGATTAGCTTATATTTGATTATACTCTGTTTGATTAGCTTAATGGTCCATTGATTTTGAAGAAAACATAAAAAATAAATTCTTCTTTTGCTCATTTTGGATATAGCATGCTCTCTTTTATGCTAGTAGACTTCCAAATCTTTTAAGTTAGAACCTTCTTTGTTTACTCTATGCAAGTAGGATATGATCTTTTGATCCAAACCAATAGTAATTCAATCAAGAAGTTAGTTGTACCAAACTAGTTTTTTAAACTGTTGGTCTCGATAGAGTTGTTAATTAGTTGTGGTGCTTAAGTATAGATGACTGTTTGATCTTATATGTGTTCCTAGTTATGGTTGTTGTGGTGGTATTGTTTTTGTACCAGTGGCAGTAAGGAGTTATTTAAATATTTATAACTTGATTAGTGTGCATTAATATAATTAGGGGTGTGCATAACATGGTTCTCTTGTTCTGTTTTGATAAATGTTCCCTGCATATTAAACTACACATTGTGGAATGTGTCCAGTATATAATATAAAATATTCAAAAGCAGCATGCTCAAGTTGTAGATTAAGTAAATCTTGCTGTCTAGGTTATGGAATCTCATTAATTATAAATTAAAATTGTTACTATGTCAAATGAATTAAAATACACATTGTGGAATGTGTGTTCAGTATATAATATAAAATATATGCTCAAGTGGCAGGTTAAGTGTGAGTAAGGGCGTAGTAATTTTGTTTCTTATGTGTATTGTTTAGGCTCCTCCAGTTTATCTACCAGAAAGGAACTTGCCTCCACCTCCTGCATATGTGATGAACAACCTGGTGACTGAAACCAATATGTATCAACACCATCCACCCTAGAAATTGATATGCTCTGTTATGTTTGGTTCTTGTGGGCTTCTTACTTAGGGATAGTTCAAAAGTGTTCTTCTTCTTTGTATTTTTTTGATCTGAAAGCATGTTGTATAAACTTTATTGCATGGTCCTCTCTTGATGATGCCTTGTCTTCTGTTTTTATAAGTATTTTTTCGTTGTAACAAAAGCTGTCTTTGAGTTGTTCCTAGAGTCACTGACATGTGCATCTTGTTCAATACATTCAGTGACTTGAAGGTATGTCCTTGTTTGACTTCAGTTGATTAGTGAATAATATTGTAAAGTTTGGCAAAAATGCAGATTGATACCACTAGTAATTTTGCTGACTTTGAACTTCTCTTTTGCAGCTTTTTTTTGCTGACTTTGAACTTCTCTTTGGCAAAAATGCAAAAATGCAAACATATGAGTAAATTGAGTTATTATTGTAGCTATTTTTTAATCAGCTTTGGTTGACCTCCAGTTTTGGGCTTTTGTTTTGCTTGTTTCTTAGTTTTAGCTCTCAGACTTGGAAATTGTGATAATCAAGCCGTGACCTAATTTTTGTTTAAATCCTTTGATGCTTTCCTCATATTAATCTAGATTTTAGGATTCTCATCTTTAATAGCTGAACTTTTTTTTTTTCTTTTGGCAAAAGTGACATGTTTTATGTTATATTTTGGGGCATGTTATTGTTCAGTTTAAGGTGAAAGGGTTTGAAATACGAAGAGAATTCCCATTACTAATGGAATAGTAGTCTAAATTGTAATTAAGGCCTTTATATTGCTTCATAATTTACTGTCATATGGGAACAACAACAAAAGGCTGAAAGATTTCATAATTTGTAATTTACTGTCGTAAGATTTTCTGGTTGTGTTATGCTTCAATGAACTTTGATTTATAATATAATGGAAGAACTTTATTAGAGGCTGAAATCAGACACAAGATGATATGAACCTCATTTGATAAACTAAAGTTAATACATGATTTTTCTGCTTCTTTGGCACAATTATAGACACCATTTTATTATTTTTTCCAATTCGAAATGTTGACTTTATAGATAATAGAATTGAATCTTAGGGTGACTTGTGATCAACAAGTTGCTTGAAACTGATCTACAAGAGCTGTTGCTGTTCTTTTACTTTTAGTTGTTGCTCTTCTTTGTGTGTACGAACTTTGTGTTGTGTATGTTACAGCTGGTTCAGCAATTGCGTATCAGCAATTTCCTTAGCAATTAACCTGCTCTTTATATGTAGAATGGTGTCTAATGGTACATGCAGTTCTCTTGTCTGAAGTTTTGGTCATTTGTTTCTATGTTTTCTGCCTTTGCAATAGCAATTGAATCTATTATGTGCAAGATTTATATTTTGCCACCTATTATGTGCCACAGAAAATATGTTTCTTATTGCAAAGTTTTAATATTGATATTTCTTTCCATGCTTATTTTTGCATGACTAGAGCTAATTTTCAGATTAAGCATGCCCAGCATCTTACACCTGGGATTGCAGACCGGTTTGGTGAACTAGGGATTATTGCTTCAGTACAGGTTCATCACAGCTCTCTGTTGCACTATAGTCATACTGTAACATTTAAGGTTGAGTTTTGAATTAAATGTTGGTTTCTGTGTGTGATACTAGATATGCATTTTTTTTTTAAGAAACTACATAATTTAACAATGAAGTGTAGATAATCACTACAACAAAGTGAAGTAATTGTCACTTAAGTTCTTATTTTAATACTTTTCCATAAAACTTGTGTAGAATTTGGAAATATCTTGTCTTGAAAAGAATTTGGATATGAGACTCGGTGTAGTCACCAAAGAAACTAAACCTAGTCTAACTGTAAGTCTTCTATATATCATATTAACTGAAATCTAGCTTTCTAGAGACTACAGAGATATTGATTACTGCTAAATTATTCATGCTATATTATAGGAAGATGACATGCTATTTAACTGAAACTAATCTAGATTTTTGATGAACACTTAGAATCTTGTGCAACTGGGATATCTAACTGAAACTAATCTAGATTTCTGATGTTTTGACAATACTAATTAACTAAAAGCTTCTGCAGCAATACCTGCTAGGTTGTGTGTTTTGCTTTAATGGGCATTGAGTGTGGTAAATACTGTTCTTTTCCTGTGTACTGTGTTATGTTTGTTTCTTGCCACGTTAATGCTCTTGTCTCTTATCATTTGCCCAGGGTTGTTGAGATCATCTGCACTTTGGTCAGGAAATTATCTCCTAATCCTAATAGTGCTGCTATAATGGCCATGGGTGTTAACATCTTGGCAAAGAGATTGAAATGGTAAGCTAATCATAGTTGAGTTGCTCATTTTAGTTTGAAACTTTATGAAGTTAAGAATAAGTTTTATACAACAATGCTTATGGTTTAAGACAATTAAAAAAAAACTGCACTCTATATGTTTTATATATTTCTCTAAAATGGCTGGATCCTTTTTCAGATTGGGGTTCTTGATTGAGTTTCTATCCCATGCTGCCATTGTTGGGATCATGGGAGGAGCTGCCATTACAATTTCCCTTCAGCAGCTCATAGGATTGCTCGGCATAAAAAAGAATTTCACAAAGAAGACAGATATTGTCTCTGTTTTGCGCTCAGTGTTTAATTCAACCCACCATGTTGTAATATGATTTCTTAAGCCTAGACTAGTAGACTAAATATTGTAATTACATTTGAGTAATTAATAAAAATCTATTTATGTTATCTTATTTGGCTTCAACTTTCATATTTGTTTTCCTAGTTTTGTGCAAGTAAAAAAATATTATGTTTCTCTAAGCTAATATAACACATGTGTTATACTAAAGTGTAGTATAACACAAAAAATGTGTTATACTAAAGTATAGTATAACACAAAAAATATGTTATACTAAAGTGTAGTATAACACAAAAAAAATGTTATACTAAAGTGTAGTATAAAACAAAAAAAGTGTTATATAATTGAATATAAATAACATAATTCAACACTTATCTATATATTAAAATAACACAGAAATTGTGTTATCGTTGACAGTACAATAACACATCTGTATAACACTGATAAAGTGTTATGTAAAGTACCCTGACCTACGATAACATAGTCGGTCTTAACACATCAGAAAGTGTTATCGTATGTTTTGATAACACATTTTCGGTGTTATTAAAAGCATTTTTTCTTGTAGTGCAAGTAAACTCAACACATAGCATATCACAATTCAATCCAGTAATAAATAGCTTAAACAGATAGCAGATTGAAAATATAGTGGCCTATGCCGATCCAGGTTCTTTACCAGTCATTGGGTTCACAGTCTTAACCGAGCGGGTGAGTACATCACCCTTAGAGGGTCCTTCCCTAGCGGCCTGCATTAAGCAAGCTTAATGTCGATCCCGGCCTTCGTCGTTCCCAACCTTTGTTGTTCTCGGCCTTCACCTATCTCAACCTTCGTCATTATAATTTTATCAATATGACTAAGCTGTCATAAATTATATGTAATTAAGTAATTAAATTTGAATTTGGAACTAACATAATTGAAATTTCGTTTATTAAATTAGTAAAATTTTATTAAATAAATTTGAGTTTAAGCTGTCAAATATGTATGATTTCAAAATACAGGGTATTAAATATGTACGATTTCAAAATACATAGAACCAAATGAGCATTATTGTAAATAAGAGTACGAAAATGATACTTTACAAAAACACAAGTAGCAAATGGTTACCTACCCATATATATACTTGATAAAATAACGTGTATTTATTATGAAAATATAATATTGTAAACTTTTCATTTTTCAAATGAATGCCAATTTCTAAATATAGCTAGTGTCTCTCATTGGTTGAAAACTACATTAATTATGGCAAAAACAAAATAACTAAATTAATGTAGAAAACAAATATTTATCTGTTGGTGACTTTCTATACCAAGTCACTATGTTGCCATGTTATCATAATTGTTAGTACCTATCTATGAGTAGTAACCGTTGAGAAGTCTTCCATATAAATATATATATATATAGAATACTAACAAAAATAAGATGTTATTATTCTTATCTAGATTTACTATTAACTTCTATTTCAATTGTATATTCTTTTTATTCTAAGAATTATATAAAAGTTAATAAATATTTTCACACTTCAATTTTTGTAAAAAAAAAAATATCTCAATTTTCTTTTGTTTCTAGAAAAAAATCTAATATATACATTCTTAATATAATTAATAACAAATTTATATAATATTAGAAAATGTGAATAGAAGCATCATTACTTTTGTTGACGCGGTTTTTCGACATCACTAGATTAAGAAATCCGACAATAGAGAGATTAGTGCTTTTTTTCTATACGGTAATTAACTAAATGAACAAATTCTCACACTCACAATTTTACATGGTTCAGTGGTTAAAAACTCACCAAATCCACGAGACAATAATATTAATCTCTTACAATTTCTGCAGAGTTTCTTTATCTTAGAAAGTAGTCCTTTTTCTTGTCCATGATCCCTGATATTTATAGTAGATATTCTTGGACAGGTTTGGGTAACCTCTTGCATATATATTGTAAACAATCAATCAATGTAATTTCTCATCTATATAAGGATACGATTTCCTATGTAAATTACATCTGTTATATTGGGCAATAAATATGTAATACAACCTGGCATTAATGAGCGTATAGGGAACCTCCAAGTCTATCAGAATCCTTCACTGTGTGTCATTACCAGGTTTCCACGAGTTGGACATCGAAGAGTGAATGGACTTTAGTTCGAACCAAGTTCGGAGTATCCAAAAGGCGATCTAGCCATCACATGTCTCGAACTAGGTTATTGTCCTGGGAGGCGATGTGGAGATTATCTGCTTATCATGCTGCCAAGTCTTAACTCGAGCTGCTCACATCAGAATTAGCCAGATGTCCTACTCGCATGCTTTCTCCATGTGTTTATATGCCAACTGAATGATTGAATCCACGCTTATTTTTGGGTACAACAACTTTTTTTCTTTTTTGAGAAATGTTATAACACAACATACTAAATCTTCAAATATTATAATTTTTCACTCGTATCTAAGATCTCTTAAAGCGTTGAATAGGGCTAACATTTTTTGAGACATGATGATACGACTTGAAAATGACACAAAATAAATGGGTTTGAGCGACATATTTAATTTACGTGTAGACTAGTTTAACACATGTAATAAATGTTGTTTTAGTGTTAACTAGCTTAATCCATTAACAACCCTTCACTACTACAATATATAGAAAAAAGGACTCCATTTCACGTCATGCACAATAGTTGCATGACTTAAAGTGCATTTCATGTCTTAGTTGGGAAGACATGAAAGTATTTTGTTATGTCTCACCTGGGAAAACATAAAATACCAACAATGACGTTAAACGTATTTTAAGTAATTTTTTTAATTTTATTTTTACAAACTTGACTTGATTCCACATCTCCCATTAGGAGATGTGCCACGTGTATCACATCTCCCACTGGGACATGTTGAACATAAAACAAAAATAAACAAAAAAACAAGACAATCCCAATCTCTTCCACGTTTCCCTCATTATTTATTCTTATTATTATCACTTAACACCCTATTATCCTCTCTCTTTCTCACCCACTTTTTTCCCTCACTAATTATAACACCCCTAATTGTCTATCTTCATTAAAATATTAATTTTGATAATAGCTCAAAAAAATTCATAACTTTGTCTAAAAACACATTGGGAACTTATTGGAAATACATGCAGATTTTGGATCCAATGTTAAAAAAAAAAAAAGAATTTGATGCAGTCTTAAAAATAAATAAATACATCCTACTGATAAATTAACATAATGAAAGACTCCAAGGCACTATGGCGTTCATGATCATTTTGTCGTTCAATGGTTCCCAGCAGCATACATACATACTTATGGAAAAACTAACTCAACTCACCATGCGTGCTAAAAAAAGTATATCTATTTTCTACATGCAAGGGGGAAAAGTAAGGTGGGTGAGCTAAAAGCTCAATAAGGAAGTACAAAAAAGACATACAAGCATAAGCGACATATTCCATACATTCTTAAAATACTTTTATAAGGCCCCTAATAGCTTATATTTATTAAAATACTAGTATTTAACAATAGCTCAAAATATTTTTTAACTTTTTCTAAAAACATAGTGGAACTTTATTGGAAATAAATTCAGAGTTTCGATCCAATGTTCAAAATAAAAGAGAGTTTTATGTAGTCATAAAATATCTAAAATGCATCCCACTCATAAATTAACATAAGAAAGACTCCAAGGCATTACGGCATTCCGAATAGTTTCCTCATTCATTGGCTCCCCGCAACATACATACATACAAGGGGGGAAAGTAAGGGGGTGAGCTAAAAGTCCAGTAAGGGGGTGAGCTAAAAGTCCAGTGTACCAAATAACACTATCTAGTGTCTACCTGCAAGGGGGAAAGTAAGGGGGTGAGCTAAAAGTCCAGTAAGGAAGTACAAACAAGACATACAAACATAAGCGACATATTTCATACATTCTCAACATACTTTTCTTCTAGCAATCGCTATCAACATCAGTCATAATCTTAAACATGACACTATTGCAACATAAGCTTAATTGTACAACATAAGATCGTAACCATAACCATAAGATCATTTTACAACATGAGTATAAACATTCAATGTAATATCATAAGCAACATAATCATAAGCGCACAACATAAGATCATGGCTCCTCTATTGTCCAATGATCGCATGTGACTACCTTTTTGGTCACTTCCATGGAATCTTTTTGGCCATAATTCACCTGGCACCCTTTTGGCCATGAATTTCTATGGCGCTCTTTTGTCCATGAATTTTCCTAGCACCCTTTTGGCCAGAATCTTAGGCAAATCTGCCTTTAATATTGTTGCAGCACAAGGTTAAGCAAACACAAACCATTTCCATACATATCATTGTAACTAGAGTCCATTCAGAAACAAAACAGAATTCTAGTTAACTTCCTTAACATAGATTCAAGCACAAAATAATAGTGGGATAACTTCACAACGAGCCTAGAATAACAATCAAACACTTGTCTTAATATCATGTAAAACTACACATGAACATTTCAAGCACATCCCACGTGCGTATAGGCCATGCACACGTGGCACCTAACTCATATAGTTGTACCATAATCTTAATTCTAGCATCAATCCATACATCAAATCATGCTTGCAAGTCTCACATAAAATCACAAAATAATGTCATTTACTCATCAATCCTCAATCATCTTAAACAAGAAACTTAGACTTAATCAAATTGCATATAATTGCGCGTAAAATTGTACTTGCATGTAACATGCATACGTGAGATGGTTCTTAAAACATGCTTAAAGCTGATAATATTAATTATTTTATTTTCTTGTCAATTTCAAAAATTCAATGGGCATAAATAAATTACCAACTTGGTTACTGCTAATTTATTCCTTGAAATCACACATTTGCCATTCATAAATTTTATTACAAAAATTTAATTTACTAAAATAATTCTTTAACTTTAATTGTATAAAATAATAATCTCATTTATTATTTAATAATATTAAAAGAATGTGAAATTTTTTTGTAGTTACTTATATAATAATTAATTTGGCATGATTAATTTATTTCACAAAAGTACTTTTTATCTTGACAAATAAAATAAATAATAAGACGTGACATATTTTAACCATTGTTAAAAATAAGACCATCTAGGCCACATTTTATTAATTAAATTCTTTAGTCATTTAAATAAAATAATTTTTCCTTAATTATTTTGTCAATAAAAACTGCATGTATATTTTAAAAAGAAATACATTTTAAAGTATGAAAAAATCAAATTTATCATAAATAAATATTAAGGCATAAATTTCAAAGACATATATTTGATATCTTTTAATTAAAAGAGATTTTCCATGAATCTAAAATCAAAATCAGCAAGCATGTCATCACATAGTTTAATTAATTATGCTTGGGAAAAGACTCACATGTACATGTTTAAAAAAAAAAAAAAAAAACCTTGAGCATTCTTGAGTTCCAACTTTTACAACTTTTAAAAATAAAGTTTCAGCACATATTATATAAAAGCGCAAGAACAAATTTATAAAAATTATACATTTTAACTTATAACATGAATCCAAGACACAATTTACTCTTTTTTAAACCATCTTTACAATTTAACATGCTAAAATAATAAAAATCAACAAGCCAATAAATCACTTAATATTCCAAAAATGCTCATTATTTATTTTTAACAATTCACCCTAGCATGTTTCTATACGTTGTACATCTTAGTATTACAATTAGAAAGCAAAACTAACAACACCAAAATCAAGCTATTCTAAACCATATAAAATACCCAAAATCGATTCTCCACATAACATAATACATAAAAGATTACAAATTTGACATGCTCATAATAATATCTTAAAAGAAAGAATAAAGAATACACAAACACCAATACATCCCTAATATGCATTCTATTTCCAACATTTTCATTTGATATCCCAAAACATCAAGATCTAAGAATAACAATAATCCAATATGAACCTTTATCACCAAGACATCAACTTTTAACATATATGTAAATACATAGTAACACATAACCCTATATCTTTCATACCTTACTCATACATTATGTATATTCAAAATTCCTTCATGCTTGCCTAAACACAAATACACACCCAAACACACACACACATACACACACACACACCCAATCTTAGAGCCACACTCGCCTAGGCCACTTACAAGGATACATATTTTCATAGAAAATTATTTATAGAAACTACTCTTACATAACCCACATACTTATCACTTTTCATGTTTATATGGATTTAGGAGAAATAAGAACATGGAGAACAATAAAAATACATAGAGGCAATGCCATGGAAACAGCCAACCACATATCAAAACATAAACAACAAATCATCACCAAAATATCAAAAGGGTAGGATTTTCCATTACCTCCTTGACTATGATCAACACTCAAAAGCAAGAGCACACCTTTCGGCACCTATGATTTTCGAAGCCAACAATACAAGAAAAGAAAGAATACTTAGAATGGAGGGAAAGAGCTATTCTTAGATAATAAAAAACACGAAGGTTAAAGCATACCTAGGATTTCGAAACCCTAGCCTCCTTCTTCTCCTTCCCCTCTTTATTTCTCTATTCTTTCTTCTCTTTTTTGTGCATTTCCTCTTTCTTTCTCTCTCAAATTCGGCAGCCACTCAAAGGGTTTTCCGAAGCCCCTATATGTTCTTCTATTTATAATACCCTAGTGACCTAAACCTAAGAAATGAAACCAAGTGTGAAAGCTCCAATCCTATCCAACCATATATGCTCCAATCGCACAAAATATGTTTCAGTCCCCCTAATTCCTCTCCTTACACCTCACCTAAACCTTATCCCAATGTAAACACATTCTAAAGACAAGCCTTGTCATCTTATCCCAAAAGATAACAACCCATTTCCTTTTTCCTTTTAATTTCTTCATAAAAAAATAAATAAAACAATTATCAGCACACACACATAGACATTTAAATAAAAAAAAATGTAACCTATTCTAATAACATAGTTTGTCACACCTAATAAAATGTAACACTAATAATAAAACAAACAAGTAACACAATTATTCCTAATGAATAAATTAAGTCTTAATTCACATAAAACAAACAATTCAAATTATTTTATACAAATCAAACAATTGAAATACAACATAACAATTAAATAAATAAAATTTTAAAAAATTGGATCACTACAACTTTTCTTATAGCAATCTCTATCAACACAAGTCAATTCATAAGATTGTAATCATAACCATAAGATCATTTGCAACATGAGCATAAATATTCAACATAAGATCATAAATAACATAATCATAAGCATACAACATAAGATCATGGCTTCCCTATTGTCCAATGATCACATGTGGCTCGGTTTTGGTCACTTCCATGACACCATTTTTGCCATAATTCACCCGACACCTTTTTGGCCATGAATTTTCGTGGCACCCTTTTGACTAGAATCTTAGGCACGTATACCTTTAATATTTTTGTAGCACTAGGTTAAACAATCCCAAACAAATCCATACATATCGCATAACTAGAGTCCATCCATAACAAATAAAAAATCTAGCTAACTTCCTTACCTTAGGTCCATGCACAAAACCAACACAGCACAAGACCACTTCTTCAAAAGCCTAAACATAGCAAGTACAATTTGGTCTCAATCACAATTCAAACTCACACAAGCATTTCACCGAAGTTTGCGTGAACTTTATACACTTTCTAAATGCCTATGCCGAAACCAAAGAATTTCACAAAAGAAATGTACCACTTTCATTTCCATAAAATATCAACAATTTTTCATGTCATATGTAACACTTAATGTTACCAATCATGTTTGAAAAGTTACAAAAATATTTCATTGTCAAAATTTCTATACTAGCTCAAAATGTACAAAATGTGACACTTTGTTTTACAAAATATTGGACAAAACTCATAATAACAAATCATGATAATCATTTGGTAAATAACTCTAGAAAATAAAAAAAATTTCATACATATGGGCCAAAATCTCTATAAAGAATGGGACACATAACTCTCCATTTAAATCTTATCATAAAATCATGATTTTCATAGCATAGCATAAACTCATCAATATTCTTAACAAATTACAAAATCCTAAACTTAATCCTGTCCAAATCATCAAGACAAGAATCATAGTTCAACATGCTTATAAAAAATAATAATACACCAAACCTAGCATGCATTTCTATTAGTTTTAGTACATAATTATTCATCATGCCTTGAATCAATTTTAAATAGATACCCAGGCCAAAAATAATGTTATGATTGAAACTCATATTGCTCGCAAAACAATTTTTTATTAATCAAGCAACACTAACATGTTACCTAATGTGTGAAAAATACAATGCAACAATGATTCGTCCAAGACAAATCCAAAACCCCTTTAAACAGCATAGTGTCCGAAACCTATGCACCAAAATCAACAAAAAAGTTCAACAACATAGATCATGACATCTTAGCATGCATTCTGCTTCTCAAACAATTCATAGAAATAAGTTAGAACAATCAAGAAAATATCCATAACCCATTTACCATGCTAGTCGAACCCTATAAACCTATTCCTCAAAATCACCATTTCATACATGCTTGCATTAGAACCTTTAATCAACAAAACACAAAACCACTTGAACTATATTCCAAAATCCCACAAAATAAGGCAGTCGAAACACTATATCCATTTCCAAAACTAAAAGTTCAAAAACACAAAAAAAAAAAAACTATCATTTTTCTAGTACCAAAACCAAAATTTGTAAATCCTTACCTTGATTTTCTTGATGTATCTTGATCAAAACCAAAAAAAAAACACAAAATTTGTATGAATCTTCTTGTTTTGGTGTATCTTGATCCAAAATAATTAACTTACTTGAATTAAGAATTCTCTAAAATATGGCGATTTCCAGGGTTATCAACCCTAGGATGGGCGATTTCTAGGGATGTAAGATCCTAGACCGACCACCTCATTAGTCTGGCGATTTCTGGAACTCCAAACCCTAGCACTTGCGATTTCCAGTGATAGGCTTAGGATTAGGGCCAAGTACCTTCAGGGCTTCTCCTTGTGCGATTTCCAAGTCTAGGAATTGGGTTTGGGCCGAGCACCTTCAAGGCTTCCCTTGTGCGATTTCCAGGTCAAGGAACAGGGTTAGGCCGACCACCCCTAGAGCTTCATGGGCCGAGTACTTCTCTTCCCTTGCCTTAGGCGATTTCCATGCCTATAATTAGGGTTAGGCCAACCAACCCAAGAGTTTCATGGGCCAAAAACTCCCTTTCAGTTCCCTAATGCGATTTTCAGGGATCCAAGGTGGTCGGCCCAAGCATAAGCCGACCACCTGGGACCCTAAAAATAATTTTTTCACCTCAATTGATCTTCTTGAGGGCCTTCCTTGTACTATAAAAATAACTTTTTCTGGAGACTTGAATGGTCTTCTAGCACTTTTATGAGGCTTGCGTCCCTGGGGTGGTCGGCCTAAGGTGGTAGGCTGACCACCTATACCCCATTTTTCATCCTTCGTAATTTGATGAATTCATGGTGGCCAGCCCAAGCTTATGCTCCCTGGCCCCAGCTATTGGCTTCATTATGCTTATTTACTAACTTTAATCTTCATTTTTCTTTAGTTGCAGATGTCCAGCTCCTCTTCATCAGACAAGTCTAAAAGTGAGCGTACTCCCCAGGAGTTCTTGGAAAGGGTGAAAAGGATTCTCCCTCACTCCGCTTTATATTTGTTCAGTGAGGAAGATTTCTTGAAAAGGTACTGTCCGATGGCGAAAGTGAAACAGACGACTTGACAACCCTCTGAAGATGATCCTCACATTGCCAAGCACATCACTCAGGGCTCCTCGCCTGGCTCTTCTCAGATTTCTTCTCAGCACAGTGCACCCCGTGGCTCCCAAGGCACATCTCAACGAAGTCATTCTTCTCAGCGGGATAGGTCAGGTCATCGAGACACATTGCAATGCCCTTTGCACCGAGATACTAGTCGGATTCCCCATCGATCTTCTTCTCAGCAACAACATACCGAGGGTTCTCATCGCTATGCTACTCACTCTCAAGAGTGTTCTATTCACATGGTATGGCCAGCTGTGCAGCAGAAGAAGAGACGACAAAAGGAATTCAATTCATCAGATTCTGGGGCCACCTTCACCAGTGAAATCATATGGAAACTAGTTGAGAAGCCTCATCTTGCTGATTATGAGGTTGTTTGGTTCAAGGGGGCATCCTTTGACATGACTGAAGAAAAGGTAAAGAAGTTAAGGAAGACCTTTGACCTCTCCAGTGTGTCTATTACTATCCCTTGTCCAGATGACAGAGCTGAGGACCTCCTCTGGGTATGTGCGCTTGGACACGTTCAGCCATTAAGCCTGGCGCCCTACTTCCTCTTCATCCATACTTCCGTAGCGTTGCATACTATTTTGGTATTATTCCTTCTCAACTGGCTCCTAATGCGATCTTGGACTCATCTGCATTGTACATTATCTATCACCGCAAAAAATGGGATGCTCAAGTGCCTCGCGAGATCAACTACCTGTTTGACCTGAAGACAAACCCTTCTCAGCACAACTCGGGGTATTTCCACTTCCACCATTATATGAGCGAGGGTACCAACACCTTCTTGGAAGAGATCTCTAGAAATAGCAAGGCATTTAGATACATTGACAACTATCTCTTTACTAAGGACGCAGAGGCCAACTACTCCAAGTTTAAGCATGTTGGGCCTTTTTATAGACCGCTCCCGACCAAGGCTATGACAGTTAGGATCAAGGCACTGATTTCCATGACCCCTGAGGAGAAGAATGTCAAGATCCTCATTACTCCAGAGAACCTTAGGAAGGTGGGGCTATTTCCTCCCACTATAGCCGATGTTCCGAACGATGATGGTCCCGAGCCCGTGACCGCCATAGACTCCCTGGGACCCATTCATGTCGAGGAGGTACCCTATTTGCCGATGTCGGCCGGACATGAGGGTGATGAGATGGGTGCATCTATTGCGTGCTCATCACTTGCTTCGGACGACTTTGATGAGACTATGTTCAAACTCAAATCTCATTCAGAATGTTCGATACTTTATCACCTTTATTTTATGATTCATCTTTGATAAATATCCTTCTAACATTTGATCTTCTTTTGCAGGATCGGACATGTTTGGTTTAGTTCATACCCAGGAGAGGTTGACTCCCACCGAGACCAGTTCTTCTATTCGAGTGGCAAAAAGGGCTAGGGTTGAGGCTAAGTCAGTCATGGAGGTTCCTCCTGAGGTTCTCCTCTGAATCCTTTAGTGTCTAGTCCAATTCTTTTGGCGTCTAGTCATGTCACAGAGGTAGAGCCATCTTTGTCTACACCAATTCCTCCCATCTTCACTGATGCGGGTGCTTCCTGTTCTACGCCTGCTCCCTTATCTGAGCCACATCAGTCTTCTATATGGAACTTAGGTGCCCTCATGGACCGAGCATCTCATCTGGAGCAAACGACAACAACTTTTAATGGGATTATGAATGAGGACTTAAGCGCCATTCTAACGAAGTCACTTCTAGACATTCAGAGTGTGAGTCCTTTACAATTCTCTTCTTGTTTAGTTAGCTTGTGTTCTGACGTTTATCTAACACATGTATGTTTTTTGCAGGCACGGATACTGGTCTCTCATGTCTGTGATAGGTTTGTGGAGTATACATCTATGCTCTCCAACCTTCATTCTGATCTTGAAGCTATCCGCCAAGAGGTGCTGGACCTTAGGCGCGTTCTTGGCTCTAGGGATGCTGACATTGCTTCAAAGGATGAAGAGATCAACACCCTCCGTAGTACCATGGAGCTCAAACCGCAAGAAGTGATCGAGTTGACTCTCAAGATAACCCAGATGGAGGGGAAACTTGTCGATCAGCTCCAACAGTCTAAAGCCGAGAAAGAGAAGCTAATTGCTGACATGGATCAATTACGGACAGATGCTCTGGTCGGGAACGAGAAAGAGGTCGAAGCTGCTCGACACAAGGCTCAAGAGGAGTATTCAAAGAAAACTTTCTCTTGCTTTTACTTGATCTGGAAGTCCAACAAAAATCTAAACTATGATTTCCTTCCCAAGAAGACACGAGCAAAGGAGCTTAGGAAGTGTATGGCTCGTGAGGCTGCCGAGGCTCAAGGTGGTCTTTCAGATGGTACTCTTCACCCTAGTTAGTCTTCTTTTGGTTTTTTACTCTGTCTTTCCTTCCATGCTATTGGTGGGGCACCTTGTACTTGACAATTTTTTATATGACATTTTATGCCTTTATGCTTTTTTGTTATGAGTACCTAGTGTATTGATTGAAAATTTTTTATTTCCAATGCTTACTAAGTATATCAACTCAGAACCCTCATTGGTTCAGATATCAGTATACTCTGAACACATATTTCACGTGCCATACTAATCTTACTCTATGTTTTTCATGCTAACAACCATGGTAATTTGAGTAGTACGATACTTCACCAAGTACCATGAACAAAACAGTCAGGTCGACCACCCCATGGGTGATAGGCAGACCACCCAATAGGGTTGATGGACTGGCCGACCACCCCATAAGAAACATGGCTAGGAATCTCCCTACCAATGCCTTTTTTTTGTTTTTGTTTTTTGCCCTTTCAGAACATATGTTGAACAAAGTTCCTAGAAAAACTTGAGCTTGCTTAGTACTTAAGGTCACACCCTCATTGCTTGTGTATACCCCAATCGGTATGTACTATATGCCCCCCAACAGATCATGGGTTTTAAAGCCTTGGTCACTTGCTACTTGACCACGCCTTGCTTCAAGCATTTAGACACATAATACTATCCTTTTCACCCAATGATGGAAGCAACAAATGCTTATCCCTCATTGGTAGTCAGATGATGGTTTCATAGTCAGTAGTAATGATACCTATACACAGATGCATATTGTGTAGCAAGTGTCGATCACGATCTACGTAATCTCTCATGTACTCGCTATAATGATTGAAGACAAAAGTGTCTAAGTTGGACCAACCGGGTCTAGATCGGCTAATCGAGCCTGTAACGAGTCTTAGATCAAATTATCGATCAGTCCCTCAAGGACCAGATTCGATTATGATCCAATGATGGCAATTGTTCTTCAGACAAGTCTCTTATTTTTTGATCGTATGGGTCAATAGGTTCCTCAAGAACCATGATCGAACGTGATCAAATAGTTTTGGCGACAAGGTCCTTGGACCAGTCTCTCATTTGGATCTTATGGGTCGATAGGCTCCTCAAGAACCAAGATCGAGCATGATCCATTAATTTGGCGACAAGGTCCTAGGACATGTCTCTCTTGTTGATCGTGTGGGTCGAAAGGTTCCTCAAGAACCAGGATCGAACTTGATCAAATAGTTTGGTGACAAGGTCCTCAAACAAGCCTCTCATTTGGATCTTATGGGTCGATAGGCTCCTCAAGAACCAAGATCGAACATGATCCATTAATTTGGCTACAAGGTCCTAGGACCTGTCTCTCTTGTTGATCGTGTGGGTTGATAGGTACCTTAAGAACCAGGATCAAACATGATCAAATAGGTTGGCGACAAGGTCCTCGGACCAGTCTCTCATTTGGATCGTCTGGGTCAATAGGTCCCTCAAGGACAAGAATTGAACATGATCGGATGTCATATGGGGTTGACAGGTCTAAAGGACAAGTCCTTCATTGAAAGAAATTTAAAGAACTAATAGAAACTTAGGAAAGTGAATCATTCATTGAAGCACAATGGCTGTTACATAGATAATTATAAAATAATACATTTGCAAATTAAAACTTGTGTTGCTGCTGAAGAACTTCATCGATAGTACCAGCGGAGGTGTTCGCCATTCCAGTAGTTTTTTATTAGTTCGCCATTCAGTCGAGCTATCTTGTACGTCCCTGGTGGGATCACCTCCTCCACAAGGTATGGCTCTTCCCAGTTAGATCCTAGTACTCCTACTCTGGCGTCCTTAGTGTTTAAGAACACCCTCCTGAGTACTAAGTCCCCAACTTCGAATTTTCAATCTTTTACTCGAGAGTTGAAGTATCTGGCCACTTTTTGTTGATGTGCTACTACTCTCAGACTTGCCTTTTCTTGTCTTTCTTTGATCAAATCGAACGACTCTTCTATTAGTTGATGGTTCCTCCCCTGATCATATGTCTCTCGTCTATGCGATGGGGGAGTGAGTTCAACTGGCAACATGCCTTCATACCCAAACGCCAAAGAGAAAGGTGTATGCCCAGTCGTTGTTCATGCCATCGTTCGATGTGACCATAGGACCTCCGGAAGTAATTCTGGCCAGGCTCCTTTGGCTTGTTCAAGGCATTTTTTCAGAGTGTCTTTGATAGTCTTGTTCACTGCTTCTACTTGGCCATTAGCTTGGGGTGTACTACCGAGGAAATGATCTTTGTGATTCCATGCCTCACACAAAATTCGGTGAACATATCATTGTCGAATTGAGTCCCATTGTCCGAGACTATCTTCCTTGGTAGGCCAAATCAACATATGATATTCTTCACCACAAAGTCTAAGAATTTCTTCGAGGTTATGGTGGCAAGCGGTTCTGCTTCAGTCCATTTGGTGAAGTAGTCCATGACTACAAAAAAAAATTGGACTCCTCCCATCCCGTAGGTAGCTTTCCGCTCAAGTTGATCCCCCATACAGCAAAGGGCCAAGAGCTTTATATCTGTGTTAATTCGTTAGCTGCCGCCCGGGGTATCATGGAGAACATCTAGCACTTGTGGCATCTTCTGACATAATCCATCTAGCCTTCATTCATCATCGGCCAGAAGTATCCTTGTCTTAGGATTTTCTTTTATAGGCTCTGCCCCTAGTGTGATCTCCACAAAACCCCTTGTGTTCCTCAATCATTAACAACTTTGACTGGTTGGGTGTAACGCACCTTAGCAGTGGAAGGGAGTACCCTCGTTGGTACAGTACCCCTTTGACTAATATATAACGTGCAGCTTGTCTCACCAACTTCCTTACTTTGTTCTGATCGTTGGGCACTACTCCTTTGTTGAGATAGTTTATAATAGGGGTCATCCATGTATCTCCTAACTCAACAGGTAATGCCTCTTGCTGAGTTATGCTTCTTTCCATCAAGTATTTGACTGGAACGAAATTTAGGGTGTCTGCATCTTTGGCACTAGCAAGCTTGGCTAAGGCATCGGCATTGGCATTTTACTCTCTCGGGACTTGTATAATTGAGTATTTCTTGAACTGTGCCAACAATTCCTTCACCTTGTTCAGGTATTACACCATCCTAAGTCTCCTAGCTTGATACTCCCCCAGTACATGGTACACCACTAGCTGGGAATCACTGAATATCTCTAGGGAATGTGCATGTACATCTGGAGACAAGCGTAATCCTACTAATAATGCCTCGTATTCAGTCTCGTTGTTTGAAGAGTTGAATCCAAATCTGAGAGCGCAATGGATTCGATGATTCTCCAAAGTGATCAGTATGATTCTTGTGCCTGAGTTGTTCTCATTGGATGCTCCATTAACATATAGCTTCCATACAGGAGTATCTCCTTCCTTCTCAGTATCTCCATTTTTCGATTGGTAGGAAAGGCCTTCAACGGTGGTGCCTTCGACTATGAAGTCTTCCAATGCTTGTCATTTTATTTTTTTCCTCGAATGATAAGTGACATCAAACTGTCCTAGTCCCACTGCCCACTTGAGTAATCGTCCCGAGGCCTCCAGTTTCTGAAGAACCTATCTCAGCGATTGATCAGGCAGGGTTCGGATCGAGTGAGCTTGGAAATATGGACGCAACTTTTGAGAGGCAATTACTAAATAGTAGGCTAGCTTTTCAAGAGGGGGATACCTAGACTCCGCAAATACTAGCCTTTTACTGAGATAGTATACAAGGTGTTGTACCCTATTCTCTTCCTTTATCAGAGCAGCATTGATTGCCAAATAGATGAATAATACTTCACCATATATTGGCTTCGCTAGGATGGGAGGTTGGGTGAGGTGCTCCTTCAAGGCTTGGAAAGGTTCCTCACATTCCTTGGTCCATTGGATCTTCTTGCAGCCCCTCCGTAAGTGAAAGAAAGGGACACACTTGTTCGTAGACTTTGATATGAACCTACTGAGGGCAGCTACTCTCTTGGTTAAGCTTTGCACTTCTTTGACTGTGGTTGGTGAATTCATGTCTGTCAATTCTTTGATATTCTCGGGGTTAGCCTTGATTCCACGTGAATTGACTATGTATCCAAGAAACTTACCAGAACCAACTCCAATCGAGCACTTGAGAGTGATTAAATTCATGCTATACTTTCTAAGTATTGCAAAGCATTCCTCCAAGTCTTGAAAATTCCCTCCAGCTTCTTTGGACTTGACCAACATCTCATCGAGTTATACCTCCATATTTTTGCCAATCAAGTCTCGAAACATGCCATTCACTAAACATTGGTAGGTGGCTCTTGCGTTCTTCAAGCCGAATGGCATCACCTTCTAATAGTACAATCCCTTGTCTATCCGAAAGCTGGTATGTTCCTCGTCGGGAGGGTGCATACTTATTTGATTATACCCAGAATAAGCATCCATGAATGAGAGTATTTCATGTCCTGTCGTTCCATCGACCAGTTGGTCTATTCTGGGTAATGGGAAGCAGTCTTTGGGGAAGGCCTTGTTCAGATCTGTGAAGTCCACACATGTTCTCCACTTCCCATTTGGCTTTGGGACCAGCACGGGGATTGATACACAAATAGGGTAGTACTCCTCCCTTTGGTTACCCTGTACGCATCCTTGCCCTGCGCTGGTGGGGAACTTCAAAGATAGATGCCAGATAGATACTACTATGTGTAATGCCATCAGGGGGGGTCTCCCGAGCACTACATTACAAGTCGATGAGCAATCTACCACCAGGAACTCTATCATCATAGTCTCGTGCCTGGGGGCATCCCCCACCGCGACCGGTAGTCTAATAGTTGTTGGTGGTGCTAGGCATTCTCCAGTGAACCCATATATCACTTGGGAACATGGTGTCAGGTCCCTGACCGTGAGCTTCATCTTCTCAAGCGATGATTTGTAGATGATATCTACTGGGCATCCGGTATCCACCAAGAATCTCTTCACCCGGGCATTGGAGATTTCAATGGTTAGGACCAGAGGGTCATTGTGGGGGTACTTCATGTGCCTGGAGTCATCCTCTATAAAAGTGAGAGCTTCACTTTCATACTTTGGATTTTTTGGAGACCACTCCTCGACTGACATACACTGGGAAGACTCCCCTACCTCAGGTTTGAGGGTCCTTGCATATCTCTCACAGGCATTGTTACTGTTGCCTGCTATGTGGGGCCCTCCACATATGGTATCCAATGTGAAGTCTACAACTGTCGGCTCTAGTGGTGGACTCCTCTGCCTTCGAAATTCTGGATTCCTATTTGGGGTTTCGATCTTGCCTCGGTACCTCAAGAGTTTTCCTGATCGGAGGAGAAACTATATCTCATCCTTCAATTGTTTTCACTCATCTGTGTCGTGCCCATAATCATTATGGAAACGACAAAACTTATTCTTGTCCTTCTTTCCTTCTGAACGAAAGGGTGGTGGTTTTTGCTATGGTACTTCCTGGTATGTTGACAAGTAAATCTCAACCCTTGATGTGGTCAGGATGGTATAATTGGTGAACCTGGGCTGGTAAGGTTGATGCTTAGCTTGTTTGTCGAGGGGTCCTGACTTAGCTTTCTTTTCTCCACCCTTCTCAGCCCCTAAGGTATTCCTCTTCTTACGAGTTCCCTCACTGTTTCCCTGAGGGTTTGCGTCATTTTTATCTGCCTTAATAGTGGTCAGATGGTTTATGCCTTTTTCTTCCTTCATGATAGCATCATCTAGCTTCATGTATTTTTCGGCTCGATCCAAGAACTCTTGCAAGGTGTTGATAGGGTTCATGTGTATACTATCCCACAAGGAACTATGATAAATTATTCATGATAGCACCATGGATGCTCAGTTTTCCTCTCTCATGAATCTTTGAACGTAGTCTTTTAGAGATTCATCTTTCCCTTGCTTGATGTCAGCTAACTTATTGGCATAAACTGGTTGAATACACCCGGCACTGAAGACCTGGAATAATTCCTTCCTGAACTGCTCCCAGGGAGTGATGGATCCAGGTTTGAATTTCCAATACCATTCTTGAGCCGAGTCAAGGTGAGTGGTAGGGAATACTATGCACCTATAATCATGCTCCACACCGAGTAACTCCATCTGATCCTCGAACTTCCCAATATGTCGTACTGGGTCCTCCTTCCCAGTGTATGTTGGGAGTTTCAGGGTCTTGTATTTTAGTGGTGGTTGGGCAACATGGATATTAGCACTGAAGGGACTCCCACTTCTATGTGTCAAATCGATATTGGAAGGTTTCTTTGTCAGACCTTGGACAGCCATGACGAGTGCATCTATTTGAGCCTCCAGTGCTGGTAGGATCGCTCCACTGCTAGTATGGTAGACGTCCCTGGTACCCCCTCCTGAGCGTTTGTCCTTCTGTTGATGACTTTCCTCAGATCCTGAGGTTGCGCATCTTTCCCCAGCCTATCGAACACAGTATTGGTGTTATTCATCGGTTCCTTTCCATTGCGAGACTGAGGGTGTAGGGGTGGTAGGTCCGCCTTGTCCTTGTCGATGTGACCCTGCCCCCGAGCCTCTCCTCGTACATGACTTTGAGATTTTTAGTAGCCATTTCCATTCCTGTCATGCCTATTAGATGCTTGACCCTCATCTCCTGCGTTGTTTTCTCAGTCCCCCTGGGAGGGGGCCTTCGGGCAGGTAATACTCCTACTCCGAGAAGAAGTGTCATTCTTCTTAGTCATGGAGGAGGCAGTCTTGGACTATGCCTCTTCATCCTGTCTCTAGGAAAGTGGTTCTGAGAGTGTCCTTGGGGTCCTACTCCTCCCCTGGGACTCTCTGTTACCGTTGTCTCGCATTCTTGCTGCTTTGGCCTGAGCCTCCCTCACCCCTGAGCAATAGCTTCAGCTTTAGCTCGGACTAACTGAGTAGCCGCCTCCAAGGCCACAGAAGCCTGCTGATGTTTCCGGTAAGCTTCCTGCTCCCTCTGGATCATTCTCTGGACCTACTCATCTATCTCTCATTATTCCCATTCCATAGTCGCTCTCTGAAGGGAAATTTTCGCAGCTAAGGCCTCCTATCTCTCCAGAAATTGCGCCATCTTCTCTTGGTGATCATCCTGTGGATCTTTCGCATAAGGTTGATCTCCAACCTCCACCTGTGGTTCGTTAACGGGATCTATGGGATCGTGGGTGTTGAAATCCCTGGGAGCAGTCTTCTTGGTCTGACTGGATTTTGGAGGCATCGTAAAAATGATGAAAGTGTGTTTCTTGATTTCGTACTCTCAATGAAAGCACCAAAATGTTGACCTGTGAAATTGGCCAACGGTCGTATGTACAGTATATGACACCTTTTGAATGAAATAAATAGAATAGAGGACAGAGTGCGATTATCTTAAATAAACACACAGGAATTTTATAGTGGTTCAGCCCTGTCTTGATGAACAGTAATAACCTAATCCACTTAGTCTTTAGTATTGAATTACTCAACAATTACAAGTACGAACTGATGAGTTCACTCCTCAGAAAGATTTTTCTCCCAAAATTCCAGAAAAATAGATCTTGAAAAAAAAGAGTCCCCAAAATGAAGCCCTGGGTCCTTTATTTATAGTACACAGGGGCTATTACATGACCAGTAATACTGGGATCGTGGTTTTGTACACGATTATCAGGTAGTGGAAATACGTTTACACCTTCCCATGATTATGAGATCGTGGGTCATCTCGTTGTTTCTCTAGATCGTGGTGGATAATGCAAGATAGAAACCTCTGGGAAGATGTTAAGTCTCTGTTGGTATGTGAGACTTAGGTGCTAGGCTTGTGACCTTCTGGGTGCTGGACCTGTTGATCCTATGGGTGCTAGGCCTGTGACCTTCTCGGTGCTAAGCCTGTTGATCTCAGTTTGAACGAGAGTGATTATTTCTTATTGAAGTGTACTTGGGGGTTTGAGCCGACCACCCTATGAAGAATAGGGTGGGCCGACCACCCAGGTGGTTCTTGAGCATGTCAGGCCGACCACCCTAAGGGTTAAGGTCAAGCTGACCACCCCCAGGGATCCTTGGGTATATAGGGTTTGACCACCCCTGAGGTAGGGGTCAGGCCGACCACTCTCTTAGACACACTGGGGCCAACCACCCCTGGGGTAGTGGTCAGGCCACCTCTAGGGCTCTTGGGTCTGCTTAGGCCGACCACCCCTAGGGGCTTACGCTTGGTCGACTTCCCCATATGTCTTGGACCTATCTTTTTTTCTCGTCTGTCTTTTCTCAATACTTTGTCGTTTTTTCCTTGATTTGTGATGTCACGTGTCGCATTCTCATTCGCCACATCATCCTCATATTTTTAAGGAATAACAACATGTGTGCCACATGCCCAGTCACAGTTCTTGCATAGTGACTGACATGTGACACATGTCACAACCTAGTTTGCTCAATTCAAATTTTAATGGTTAATAATTTTAATTATTTATTTATTAAATAATTATTTAAAAATGAATATTTTAATTTGATTAAATATTTATTAAATAATTACAATTTTAAAACTTAATCAGTTTTTTACTCAACCATATTTTATTAGATTATTTTAGGTTTGTTAAAGTTTAATAATGTATTGTAAAAAGAAGCCATAGATTTTCATCTTTTAGAGAAAACCAGAAAAACTATGATATTTTCTCAAAACCTTTGTCTTCTTCAATCATCTCTTATCTAATGTGTCTAGTACATCAAGAGAGCCTAAAATATCCTACGTGCCCACACACGTCCTTGTGTGTTCAGGATTTTCTTGGAAGATTTTGGTGTGAATCTCAAAATAGTCTTATTGAATTGGATTATCGTTATTGTTTTACGAAAAAGATAGCGAGAATTCTTGATAGGCTATGAGAGGTATGATTATACCTTTTGTGAATCTTGATTTAATGTATGGGTATGTATGTGATCTTCGATCTGGTATTGGTTAATTTTTTATTGCCACCCTTTTGCGTACACTTTGATTTACACAATCAACACAAACACCCTCTACCTCATCCACCAGCTTCCAGTGTCTCCCTGGTGCGTGTAATCGTCTTGTGCCCCCTAAAAAAGTAAGATTTTAATTTTTTCTAGATTTTTTGCTCAGGGTATTGTCTATGTAATGCTTTGTCTCCACTGATTCTAGATATTGTTTTTATTTTTTAATTGTATATAATTATTTTATGATAATGTTTGTATTATGTTTGATTTTGTGTATTTTTTTTGTTGTTGAAATTTTTGAAGCTTTGGTTGGTCTTCTCTCTGTGTTGTTGGTTCTCGATTGGGTGTTGGTATTTTTCTTAATATCTAAATGTATAAATTTGTTTTATGATAGTGTTTGTATTATGCTTGATATTTAATAATTTGTGGTTTTGTTAATTTTATAAATTATAGAGTAAATTGCGACTAAAATATCTAATGTTTTCAAAATGTTGCATTTTATACCCAATCTTTTTTTTCAGAAGTAAATATACTCAATGTATTAAAAATATTGCAATTTTATACCTATTTTTTTTATTATTTTAGGTTTAGGGTTTTCATTATATTTTAAATTTTTTTCACTTCTGCCTTTAATAATACTACAGCACTAGGTTAAGCAAACACAAACACATCCATAAATATCTCATAACAAGAGTTCATTCAGGAACATAACAGAAAATCTAGCTAACTTTCTTACATTCATAAAACATTTACAACATCCTTTTTGGTCAACTTTTGTGCACCCTTTTTGTTGTAGTCTTAACATTGGTCACACAACATATATCTTATCATAAAACATTAGTAACATTATAGCAATCCAAGAATAAATACTATAACTTCCTTACCTCAGGTCCAAGCATAAAACCCAAACAACACATGACCTCTTCCACAAAACCCTAAACATAGCAAGTACAATTTTGTCTCAATAACAGTTCATACTCACACAAACATTGTAACGTCCTCCTAATCCAGGACCGTTACATTGTGTATTTTAAATAGTGTTAGACTTGCTAATCAAGTCATTTGATCATAAACATATCAAGGGTTTGGGTTAAATTTTTTGATAAAAGGAACAGATGACTTTTCATTAAAGAGTTTAATACATAAATGGGATCCCAAAATATTACAAACAGATGTTTAAAAGGGTATATAAAAGTCAAAAGTACAATCAGTTGGCCTAAGCGGCAAAATTAGGGATACAACCCTAGTTCCTTTGAGATATCCTCGACCGTGGTGGATGAGTAGCCACATATGTACACACTGCCACTGAAACTCTCCAACTTATGGCTAGTCAAGCTTTCCTTTCCCCTTACCTGCACCGCATAACACCCGTGATCCAAGGCCCAGCAAGAAAACTTAAACATGTGCATGAACAGAAAATTCAGATTCCAAATACTTGTCTAGCATGTCTAGTAGTAATAACGTACCCATGCATGCATACAATTAAAATAAATAATTATTGGATCATTCTGGGAATCTTTGCCTTGAATGGTTGACAATAGAGTCAATCCAGGGCCAGGTGCCCTAGCTATGTGACCATAGAGTCACCTGGGGTCATTTCCCTTAGCTCTTAGTAACTAATTATACAACTAACCAAGCGCTTTGTTTGTCAACAACCATAGGGTCGGTGAACTTAATAGTACGTTCTTGATTGGGACTAAGCCTCTCGATCAGTGCATAGCATGCTATTGCCGCCCTTGACTAATAAGTCAAGGGTTTAATTAGACATTCAGATACAGATACAGATACAAATACAAATACAGATACATATAAGCATACTCCAGACAATACACGTATGCATACATATAATTCATGGTGTCTTAACTAATCAAGCACAAACACAGTAATAACCATGTTCCATAACAGGGTCGAGCCTTAACTATGCAACAAGGAAAGCATTCAAGCATAACCTAATTTCACATTCATTCTTAGGGGCCGAGTCCCATTCACAATTATGATCAATAATCGGGCTAAGCCCTAATCACATATACCATGTATTGGGTGCAACTTTCGTACCTCAAGTCCGAGTATAGCATAATAATAAGAACGACCCTCAAGCACGATCCCGGTTCTGAGCCCCCAATGATAACCTAGTCACAACCATAATATAGGATCCCATCAATAACGAGCAAATAAAGGCTTCCAGACCGAGTCCTAGCCTCCAGGACGTGGAACTCTACTTACTGGTTAGTAGAATCAATCCTGAGCCCTTAGGTTTGAGTTCCCGTTACTTAAGACCTAAGGTGGTGAAAACAGCGCAGGCGAACCGCGACTTGCCCCTAAGGGTCGCAGCACGCCTCCCAAGTCAAAGAGCCTCTCCTGCCTTGAGACAAGACGCGGGTCGCGACTTGCCCCATAGGGTTGCGACATGCCTCCTAAACAAAAACCCCATCTGGCCCTGGGTTCACTTGGGTCGCAATGCCCCAAGAACAGGGCTGCGACCTGACCCTACGAGCCAAGAATTCCTCTGCTTTTATCTAGCCAAAATCATATCAAAATCTTCTCAAATGATTCCCAGAACTATAACTCAATCCCCAGAACAATATCAGTGTAATACTACCAGCAAAACCCAACCTAAAACTTGATTAAAAACACATCAAAACTCACATCCAACACTTGAGCCACAAAGCTCAAGAACACCTCAAGAACTCTATGAAACCAAAACAGAATTCATCTTAAAATGGGGATTAGAACTTTACCTCTGTTGTGTTTGATGATCTCCTAGCCACAACCAATCCCAAATCCTAACCTAGGCCTTCAATTCCTTAGTTTCCTCAAGAAGTCTTCAAAATTGAGGGAGAGAGAGAGAGTCGGTTTGGAGAGGAGAGAAGGTTGTGTGTTTTTCTTTGTGTGTGTGGCTTACTTAAGGTTCAAGTAATCTTACGTAAATCCCGAGGCTAGAGGTACCAAAAACATCCCCGAGGGCAATATGATCAAAATCCCCGATATTCCCTCCTAATCTCACTAACTCCAAGTATATCCTCAAAGATTTATTCCCATTACTCAATAACCTGGTAAGGTACTTGATACCCAAGATACCCCTTGACTCACCCCGAGTCGGGTATTGGGTCCCGTTGTGACTTTCCCGCTAAGTTTCTCCCTAGGATCATCTCGTGCCAAGTCACCCAAATAAACCTACATAATAATGTGGTGTCTCACATATATGCACATATATACAATTATGCTCATAACGGGCCAAACTATGAAAATTTCCCTTCTAATAAGAAACGAGCCCACATGCATATTTAATACACCTAAACATGCATATCTAGTAATATTATCATATAACTCACATAATCACATAATTACACAAAAATATATCTGACATAAATATACAATTCCATAAATCGCCATCCTGCCCCCCTAATCAAGGCTCTAAGCCTTATTAGGTAATTTGGGACGTTACAAGCATATCACAAAAGTTTGCATGAACTTGTACACTTTCTAAGTGCCTATGACGAAACCTATAGATCACAAGAATTTCACAAAACTCATAATACAGGAAATACCATGTAACGCCCTAGTTACCCCAGAACCGTTACGGTGATCGGTGAACTTGAAATTTGACCCGCTACCCGAGTCCTTTGGTTAAAAACGTGTTCTAAGTGCTATTAATAGGCTAAGGTGAAAAACCAACAAAAGGAAAGGATATGCTTTATTTAATACATAAAACTGTTCATGGGCCCACAAGAACATTTACAAGTTATTTACAACTCAAAAAGGTCATTACTGTTTCAAAATTACAAACCCGCCGACCTAAGCGGCAAAAATAGGGTAGACCCCCTAGTTCCTCTGAGAATTCCTTGGCCGTGGTGGTCAAGCGGCCACATATGTACACATCACCACCTAAGCTGTCCGCTCAAGGCTGGGTGAGCTTTTCTTTCCCTTTACCTGCACCACATAGCACCCATGAGCCAGAGCCCAGCAAGAAAACAAAGTATTGGATATAAACATTATCAAATGATTATCATTATAATCACACAGAGCTTATAGCTCTTAAACAGATCAGTGAATATCACTTGAGGTTCTAGAAAACCATACTGGGTGACTGACAAGCAAGTCACTAATTTAAACAGAAGAGTGGCTGCTAGGTAAGCTACTAGCCTTAAACAGACGAGAGACTGATAGGTAAGTCTCTAACTTAAAAAATGAGTGACTGATAGGTAAGTCACACGAGCGCTTATAGTATTCATCGAACTTGAGGTCATTCCGACATTAATGCTCTTTGAGTCATCCAATGCAGATATCGATTAGATCTAATCTTTATTAGCTTGTGTTGAACACAGTAAGGCCATCCTGACTTATGAGTCAGCACCATGTGACCAGTGCCCAGTACCACTGCTGAACCTGACTAATGAGTCATAGCTTCACAGTTGATACTGACACCTTTGCCAAATATGACTAATGAGTCAGTACCATGCACAAGTGGGCAAGATTTGGTAAGCAATCATTAATCAATCCATGTCCACATTTACACAATCAACATGCCTCAAGAATAACCATGCATGTCACATATGGGGTGCAGTTTTTTACCTCTGGTTCGAGCGAGGAATAATAATAAGAACGACTCCTGAGAATGATCGACTTTTGATTCCTTAGCGGTTACCTAATCAAAACAAATTATAACCTCCATTAATGAAAATCAACATGGATAGGGTCTTAACCTAAGCATCACTCTCGGGACCTCGAAACATGCCCACACGGTGAGTAGATTCGATCCCGGGCCTTAAGGATTGAAAACCGAAGTCAAAAACCCTTAAAAACACTCAAAATGGGACTTTGAAGGAACAGAGTAATGCTACAGTGCTGACCCCTAGCGCCCCAGCGCCATTCTAAGAACCCCCAACACGTCCAAATGCCCCCTGAGTAGCACCCTAAGGTGGGCGCTATAGCGCTACCTCCAAACCAAGAACCCCCTGAAACCTCCTTCTTCATCTCCTTCGATTCTAACATGTTTCCAATGCTTCCAAATCCCATATTTGATGCCAAATGAACCCAAAAAACATCATAACATACCCCAAACATCACAATCATTAGAACCCTAGCCAAAACTCCCAACAAAACCAAGTAGTTAACCTAGAAATCACAACTGTAAAACAGAACTAGAACAAGGCAAACCAGGGATTTCAATGGTTAGAAACTTACCCAAATCTTAGCTTATGATGCTCTTCAATGGAGGAACACACTCCCAAACTCCCAAGGCTTACTTCCCAAGCGTGAATCCTCAAGAATGGTTCAAAAATCCCAAAGAAAACTGAAGAAAAAGAAGGTACGGGAAAGCTCTCCAAGTTGCTCTATTTTTCTCATCTTTCACAGCCTAAAATGGTTTATATCTATCATAGGGGTGAAATGACCATTATACCTGTTTACTGAGATTTTCGGAAACTATACTAATCAATATTAGCTAAGACTAATGATATGGAATTTGGAGGATTAACATAGGATTTTTACATGGTTGGGGCGTTAATTAGCCTTAGTCCACGAATAAGTTGTATTAGAGCTTAGAAAGTCTTTTACAATGGAGTTTCTCTCTATGTTTTGACAGAGTAACTGTATACGAGTCGAAGAGAGATCCTTTTTCTAGTGTTCTATTGCCCGTATTTATAGGCTCATGGGAACACTGGGTTTGGGCCATGTATGGCCCGGGCCCACCAGAGATATGGATATTCTTGGCCTCTCTGGGGGAAGCCCAATATAAAAGATAAAACATACATAAAATCCAGACCAATTAAGGCCCAATAAGGCGGCCCAAGAACTATATTTCGCCCGACAAAACGGTGCTTTTGGTCTGGACACTTCAAGTTATGAGACAGATTCAGGGGATAAGACCAGTAAGAGTACTTGGCAGTGCAGATCTGAAACAATGGCGTGCAATCCCGAGGTGGCCTTTTCCACAGGTGAAAAGTAGGGACAACATCCATGCGGAGTGGGGCGGCTTCAGGGTCCTGGACACTTTTCCCACCAACCGGGGACGACGTGATCCGGGTTCGTTTACCTTTGTCCCTCTTCATTTACCACAGGCCTGGACCGTTATCAAGCCCCGGGACCAGGCATGTATACTACCGAGGGGGCGGGGGGGGGCTCCGAGCTGTCTGCATGTCTCCCGGATGACTGTCCCGGATAACCATACCGGACCCCCGTCTGGCCCAGAATTGCACTAGGCCAGTACCCCCTTGGATATTCTCGTACAAGGAGGCCTTGGGCCAGGCCCACATTTTGAATGTCCTGACCATGGGCCTGGACGGTCATTTTGGAGCCACGCAGGAAATGGGGATAACATTTACCCCCCAAGCCTTCGCCTAGGCCTGCCAGGAGGAGACTTGCATTGCTCCCGGACGCTCGCACGGTTACCTTCCCCGTTCCTGCTTGGGATCGTGGGTCCGTGACAGAGGGCAGTGATGCTGGCCGTATGCTGGGCTCGGACCGTTTAACAGTGTCCGGATATGTTTACATTAGTCCCGCTTCGTGGCAAGGGTTCACGTGTCACCAGGCGATTGTTGCACGAATCTTGAAAGGTCGCCTAGCGATCTCAAGGGTCGCTAGGCTTGGGCTAGCGTGTCAGCACAGATCACAAAGTGTCCCATCCACACGGGGGTCCATCATTAATACTCTTGGGTTGAGGACCGTTGGATGGGGTGACCTTTGGTGTCCGCCCCTCCTGGGCCGTTAGATCTGAGATGGCGAGGATCCAACCTGAGAGGGCTCATAAATATCCCTGCACGATTCTGGACCGTCCGATGGGGAGACACCTGTCCGTTGGATCGGAGGCCAGGATTTGGGGCCTTTATAAATACTCCGTTGATGCTCATTTGACATTTTTACGCTCTCGAGCCATCTTAAGCATTGATCAACTTTGCATGTCCGACATCGCTGGTGGAATCCACCATCATCTGTTAACTCTACGCCTTCGCCTGTTCCCTACAACTCCAGCGTCTGCCCGTTTGCCTGAGAACTCGCCTGGAGTCCATCCCGGACCCGATCCGAAGGAGCTCCAAGCAGTCCTTAGGAGACCCCCTGTACCTTAATCGACATTCTTGGGTTTAGGTACTGACTGCTTGGCTTTCTTTCTTTGTTCCCAGATCGTCCACTATGGCCACGGGTGTTACACTCCATTCCGAGGAAGAGGTCAATAAGGCCCCTGTCGTCATTCCTGGGTCCCAGACACCCAAGGGCAACAGGTGGGAAATGGACGTGGTGCCCAACCTGTTCCGGAATTACCGGATGATTTTGCTCCTGGAGCAGCGTCTGGGCATCGAATCAACTCCCGGACTCTTTCACAACTGCATGCCTAGGATTGAAGAGCAGGCACACACGTCCGTGGAGGGATTCAGGGCCTGGAGTGCCGGCCACATCAGCGCGGGAGCCACGCTCCCGCTTCACGACTATTTCATGCGGTTCGTGACGTACGTGGGAATCGCGACGTTTCAGCTCCTGCCGCAAGCGTACCGGTTGCTCGCGGGATGGCGAGTGTTCTGCATCGCGCATGAGATCGCGGAGCCGACTCTTGCGGAAATCTTGTACTTCTACAAGATGGAGCCGCAGGTCAACGTCAAGGATAAGACCTTGCACGACTTCTATAGACTGAAGCCGCGAGGTAGCTACCCCGCTCCCACCAACTCCTGGAAGCATCCCTCGGACATCCGTCACTGTTGGTTTATGACGTCCGGGTTCCTCGTGGAGAAGAACCCTGCACTGCTGCTGGACTTCCAGCGAGTGGGTAAGTGCTTCCTCGATCCATGTTCTCTATGTTTTCATTCTCTTTTTCTCTGCTTCTTATCATGCTCTTTCGGGTGGCAGGACCTTTCGCTCAAACTCCCCTCACCCAGTTCATCATGGAAAGGAGGAGGTTATACTCCGGGCTGAGCGGGGAGGATCTGGACATAGGTGGCTATGTTACGGATGACTATCTCCGACTGGTCGGGATGCTCACGGCCGCCCAAACCATCCTCATCCTGAACCTCCGGGGCATCGCCTGCGAAAAGAACGTTGTCATTCGGGAACAAATGGCCTTGGACCACATCGCGGAAGTGGAGAGGGCGGCGCGAGCCGACGCGGCCTAGCGGAAGAAAGACTAGGCCCAGACGGAGGCAACCTCTTCGGAAGAGCTGGAGGAGCTCTTTGAGGATGCCCTACCAGACACGAGGACTCCCGAAGCTAGCGTATCGGGGCAAGGTAACTCCCCTCTAATCTTGACTTATGCTCCCCAAGTAGGGGACATAGCTAGGGATAGGCTAGAACTCCGAGGCCCCGCATTCGGGGCTGACGGGGAGGCGAGACCTTCGACTCCCGTCCCCGTAGGCTCGGAGGTCCTTATGTTTTCATCCGGGTTCCTTCAGTATGGGAACTTCCTAAACTTGGATGACATGGGGGACCGAGTTCATTCCTTTGCTTTAGAGGAGTTGAGTTGCGCCATGGGCACAGATGACGGTTTGTCCCGGGTCCATTTTAGATTGGATATTTATTTCTATTTTTTCTTTTTTGTCTGGCTTGCCATACTAACTCCCTTTTTCTGTGCTTTTGTAGGAGACTCCGACATGTCTACTCCCACCAGCGAAATGAGGCAGCTGCTCAAGGACAGAGCGGCCAGGAGAGCTGCCATGAAAACCCGCGAAGCGAAGGGCTCGGAGCCCAGCCTCAATAAGGAAGTGTCCGGGACAGAGCTTCGTCCCGGTGGGGAAGCCTTTGCCCTGGTCCCCGTCCAAGCCGTGGAGCAGGCTGCGATCTCTGCCCCCGCCCAACACCCGGTAATTAACTTGGAGATGGGTGCAGCGGCCAGCCGAAGCTCTGGGAAAAGGGGCCTAGATGCTGGCCCCGAAGAGGGCAACACCGGGAAGAGGCCCCGGATGAGGCGGGCTGGCTTGGATGACGAGTCACACAGTGAGAGTCGGCTCGCCGCGAAGGAGGTCCCCGCCTTGCTTGTTCTCCCCATACGTCCGACTCTTCTCGAGGAGGGGGAGTCGGCTTTGCGGGATGAGCAGTCCCGGCTGATCAACCGGACCTGGGAAAACGGTCGAGGCTGGAGGGACAAAACATACAGGGCCCTAACGGTCCGCCGTCAGGTAGAATTTGCGGAACGCCCGGCCGCGTTCAGCGCCCCTCAGCCGATCATGGATCGGCCAGCCACCAAAATGGGCTTCCACCCTAAACTCGGACATGACACAGCCCCCCTGGCGGCTGACCTGCTAGACCAGGTGGGGAACACCATGTCCAACCTCCAGCTCAAGAGGTACGCCACGATAGCCAACCCGGACGTGTTGTTCATCTCCCACTACGGTATACCCCTGGACATCGTTCCTCCAGGGTGGGACCGGCCTTGGAACCGGTCCTCTTAATTTTATACCCCCGGACTTCGTTCGTCCGGGGTGGGACCGGCCTCGGGCTCGATCCTCTTTAGTTATACCCCTGGACATCGTTCCTCTGAGGTGGGACCGTGGGGTTTGCGTCACCCGGTCTTCGTTGGTCCGAGCCGGGACTAGCCTGAGCTTGCGCCCCGCCAGGTATTTGTAAATACCTGGGATACCCCCCACAAGTGAGCGGAGACAGGTCTAGGGTGACTTGAGAAAGATTATCATTGTTTTACAACATTTTTTATTTTTTATGACGCTTTGTACACGCCATTTTTATTATTCAAAGGGGGTCGCCCTGAGGCGTACACTGTTTACAATGAAAATACTAAATTGAAACGCGCTCTTCCGACTATTGATAGTATTTACGAAGATGCTCCGCATTCCAGGCTTGCAGGACTTCCGAGCCATCGAGTCTCTTTAAGCGGTATGTCCCGGGGCATACCTCGTGCTGGATCTCGTACGACCCCTCCCAATTTGGCCCAGAACCCCCACTCCCAGATCTTGAGTAGCAGGGAAGACTCTTCACAAGACCAAGTCACCGGTTCCAAACTTTCAGCTTTTGACTTTGGAGTTGAAGTGCCGTGCGATCTTAGCTTGGTACATCTTTAGCTGGACATGCGATTCCTCCCGGATCTCCTCGATGAGATCTAGTGATTCTTAGAGTAAGGCGTGGTTCTCGGCGGGGTCATACGTGTCTCGTCGGTGGGACGGGACGGTTGTTTTGATCGGGATGACGGCTTCGCATCCATAGACCATGGAGTAGGGGGTGTGGCTGGTTGATGTCCTCTCAGTCATCCGGTAAGCCCATAGTATGCGGGGTAGTTCCTCGGACCATTTGCTCTTGCAGGCCTGGAGTGTTTTCTTCAGCGTTCCCTTTAGGATTTTGTTCACGGCTTCTGCCTGGCTGTTTGCCTGGGGCCTGGCGACCGCGGAGAAGCTCTTGACGAAACCGTGCCTTTCGCAAAATTCCGTGAAGTGGGCGCTGTCGAACTGCTTCCCATTGTCGGACACGATTTTGTAGGGGAGGCCGTACCGACACACAATGTTATTGATGGCAAAATCTAAGGCCTTTTTGGAAGTGATTGTGTTCATGGGCTCCGCCTTAACCCACTTCGTGTAATAGTCCACGGCCACGATGGCAAACTTTACCCCTCCCTTCCCGGTCGGGAGGGATCTGACGAGATCGATCCCCCACACTGTGAAGGGCCAGGGGCTAGTCATCAAGGTTATTTCTGTCGGGGGGGCCCGTGGGACCTTCGCGTACCTCTGGCACTGTTCACACTTGCGGATGTAGTCAATACAGTCTTTCTTCATGGTTGGCCAGAAGTATCCTTTGCGTAGGATGTTCTTGGATAGGCTGGGCCCGGCTGTGTGATCTCCGCAAAACCCTTCGTGCACTTCATGCATGATGGCGCTCAGCTCAGTCCCGGACACACACCTGAGTTAAGGCATGGATAAACCTTGGCGATAGAGTTTTCCGTCCATCATGACATATCGGTGGACTTGGTATTGGAGTTTCCTGGCTGCGGCCCTGTCGGCTGGAACCTCCCCGGCTGTCAGGTAGAGGATAAGCGGTCCCATCCAAGATGTGGAGTGATCAACGATGTGGACCGCGGGGGCCCTGATGCTTGGGACGGGGAGATGGTTGATGGGGACCAGTCCGGCCAGCTCTACCTCGACGTCAGTGGCCAGTTTCACTAGTGTATCCGCGAAGACATTTTGCTCTCGGGGGATCTGGCGGATGGAGTGCTTGGTGAATGCCTGTAGCATTTCTCTCGTCTGGGTCACATAGGCCGCCATTCTCTCTCCTTTAGTTTGATATTCCCTTGAGATTTTTCTGACAACTAGTTGGGAATCGCTGTAGATTTCCAGGTTCGTTGCCCCTACCTCCCAGGCCAAACGCAGCCCGGCTAGGACAGCTTCTTGCTCCGCTTCGTTATTCGACGCCTTGAACTGGAATCGGAGAGCATTTTGTAGCTGGTGCCCCTACGGTGATACCAAGATGATCCCAGCCCCGGCCCCGTTCTCATTCGAGGCTCCGTCCACGAAGACCTTCCATACGGGTGCCGCGGGGGCCCTGGGAACATTGTCTTCCTGAGATACCCAGGAACACTCAACGATGAAATTGGCCAGGGCTTGCCCCTTGATAGACACCCTAGGGACGTAGGATATATCGAACTGACTCAGCTCCATGGCCCACTTTAGGAGTCTTCCCAATGATTCGGGCTTCTATAACACTTGCCGCAGGGGATGGTTGGTCAGGACCTTTATGGCGTGGGCCTGAAAATAAGGCCGAAGCTTTCGGGATGCCATCAGCAGGCAGAATGTCAGCTTTTTGATCAATGGATACTGAGACTTAGTGTCAAGCAATCGCTTGATTACATAGTATACCGAGAGTTGTACCCTTTCTTCCTCCCGTACCAACGCGGCGTTGATCGCGTGCTCGGTCACAGCCAGGTATAGATACAGAGGCTCCCCGTCTACTAGTCTCGCCAGGATTGGGGCTTGGGCCAAGTGTTCTTTCAGCTTACGAAAGGCCTCTTCACATTCGGCTGACCATTGGAAACGCTGGCTTCCCCGAAGGACGTTGAAGAACGGGATGCACTTGTCCGTGGCTTGGGAAACGAAGCGGCTCAAGGCAGCTATTCGCCCCGTCAGGCTTTGTACGTCTTTATGCTTCCAGGGAGAGGCCATATCAATCAGTGCCTTAATCTTATCTCGATTGGCTTCTATTCCCCAGAAACTCACTATGAAGCCCAGGAACTTCCCAGAGGCCACGCCAAAAGTGCACTTTTTGGGATTCAGCTTCATCCCGTACTTCCGAATGACTACGAAGGCCTCCGCCAGGTCATTCGAATGGTTCCCGGATGTCTTGGACTTGACCAGCATGTCATCGATGTAGACCTCCATGTTTCTCCCTAACTAGGCCTGGAACATTTGATTGACGAGCCTTTGGTAAGTCGCTCCGGCGTTCTTCAGTCCGAAGGGCATGACTATGTAGCAGTAGTTTCCCTTGTCGGTTTGGAAGCTGGTGTGCTCTTGATCTGCCACGTGCATAGAGATCTGATAGTAGCCGGAGTAAGCGTCCATGAAGCTCAAGATCTCGTACCCGGACGTAGCATCCACCATTTGGTCGATCCGGGGCAGCGGGAAATAGTCTTTCGGGCAGGCTTTGTTGAGGTCTGTGAAGTCGATGCACGTTCTCCATGTCTCGTTTGGTTTCGGCACAAAGACGGGATTGGCCAGCCACACGGGGTACACAGCCTCGCGTATGAAGTTGATAGAAGACAATTTCTCAACCTCCAGCTTAAGGGCCTCGGCCCTCTCCGTCCCCAGCGGTCTGCGTTTCTGGTGGACCGGGGTCGCGTTTGGGTCTATACTTAACGCGTGGCAGATGATATTGCGGTCGATCCCAGTCATGTCTGAGTGAGACCAGGCCAGGATATCCTGGTTTCCCTTAACTTGGGCGATGATGGTGGCCCGAACGTCCTCCGACAGACTTTTTCCGACTTGGATGATCCGGGTAGGATCGGTGTCGCTGATGCACACCTCTTCTATCTCGTCCATTGGTTCCAGGACGCGGTCGTCCCCTATCCGCAGGTCTAGGTCATCTTCTTCCTGGACCATCCTCTCAGCAGGTTGGGGGGGGGGGGGGGAATCGGATCAACGAAGTCCTCAACGGGTTCTTCCCGGATCATGTATATGGGCTGGGCCGACACATGGTAGCACTTCCGGGCGCTCTTCTGGTCTCCCCGGACAGTCCCTACCCCTCCGTTGTCGCATGGGAACTTCATGCAAAGATGACAAATGGAGGTGATGGCTCTGAACTCGACTAATGCGGGCTGGCCAAAGATGACGTTATAAGCGGTGGGGCAGTCAACCACTACAAAGGTGCAGAACTTGAACGAGTGCTGCAATTCACTCCCCAGCGTAAGGAGCAACTGGATCTTTCCCATGGGGAGAAGTGCATCTCCGTTGAAGCCGTAAATCTGGGTCGGGCACGATACCAGATCCGCTTCAGTCAAGCCAATGGTGGTGAAAGCGGGCTTGAACAACAGGTTGACGAAGTTCCCATCATCCACCAACACGCGGGACAACAACTTGTTGGCAATTTGAGCATCTATGACCAGCGGGTCGTGGTCCAGAAAATGGACACTGCGGGCGTCATCCTCCATGAAGGTGATGGGGAGGTTCATCAATTTAGGGCATTGAGCCGAGGCCTAGACGAGGGCGCATACCTCCTGATCATGGTCTAGCTCGCTTAGGTAGCGCTTATGGTCGTTCCTGGATGGTCCTCCCAGGTGAGGTCCGCCCGAGACGGTGGCCACATGTCCATCAACTCGAGGGGGTGTCGTCCCAGAGGGGTAAGGCATTCTGGGGCCGGGAACCTGCGCTACGGGGGCCCCTTGAGGGGCTTGCACCGTGGGTCCCTGTGCATACCCTCCCTGAGGAGGGTATGCCTGGGGCGTTCCCGGGATCGTGGGTTTTCTGGGGACTGCTGACAGGCCCAGGACTCCCACGGGCATCCTAACCCACTAGTGGAGGTGCCCTAGCTTGATGAGATTTTTGATCTCATCCGTGAGCTACCGACATTCTTCGGTGGTGTGGCCCACATCCTTATGATAGGCGCACCTTTTGCTAGCGTCCCTCAGATTCCTTCCCCCTTTGAACATGGGGATAGGCTTTCGGTAGTGAACCGCCCTTTCTGTGGCTAGGTAGATGTTCTCTCTGGTGTCCACCAAATTGGTGTATTCTGAATATCAGGTCTCGTAGCCTCTCTTTCCCTTCTTGACCGGCTCGGGCCGATTCTGGCCTTTGCCAGATCGCTTTCCCCGGGAGGGGTTCACGCTCGCCTCAGTCACTCCTGCCTGTGACTGCTGGGCGCCGACGGGGGCGATGCTGTGTCTTGCCGGCGCGACACCATACCCGGAGAAGTGGATGGATTGGGACGGGGCATACCTTGAAGTGGCAGGGCCTACATCGTAGGAGTGTAGCTGACTCCAGGCGTGACGGCCGATCCTGGGGCAATGGGGGCGCGGTATAGGACTGTGCCGGGAATTTCCCCCATATTTCGGGAACGCCTGGGGGATGGGTTGCGGAGCCGGAGGCCACTCGAAAGCCTGGATCTGAGTTTCCTCCCAGTTGATGAGTCCTTGGGCCCTCCTGATGAACTCTTCCAGGGTAGCGGCCTTGCTACGCTGCATGTCATCCCAAAGGGGGGACCCGGCCTGGATTCCGAACTGCAGCGCCACCAGGCGCTGTCCGTCATCCACTTTCATCTCGGAGGCTTCTTCAGTGAAGCGCTGGATGTAGGCCCTCAGTGTCTCCGTGGGGAGTTTCTTGATATTTGCGAGGGCGCTGATCTGCATGTCCATCCTCATGGCGGCCACGAACTGCTTGCGAAACGCTGACTGCAGCCCGGACCAGGATTGGATGGATCCCGGCTTAAGTCTCTTCCACCACTCTTCGGCGGGACTGCCCAAAGTGATCGAGAAGCAGAGGCACTTGCCGTCGTCACTGACATGGGCCACTGTCATGAGCCGGTTGTATCGGGACAGATGGTCCCTTGGGTTGGTGTTTCCAGTATAGGCGGTGAGGCTTGGCATCTTGAACCCCTTGGGGAGTATGGCGTCCAGGATGTGCCTTGCGCAGGGCTCTTTATCCTCTTCATCGGAGTCAGTGTCCGCGCCTTCTTTCTTGCGGACCAAATGATCCGTGACCTTTTTCAAAGCGGCCAGCTGCTCCATGAGCTGCCTGGCCGTGCCATCTTCCAGGGGGATTCTTTCGTTCCTCCTGTCGTTGATGTTGTTTCTGAGGTCGCCACCTCGGAGGAGGATGTTTTCCTTGCGCGCCCGCTCTTTCCGAGCTTTCAGTCCGTCGCGTAAGTCTATCCGGGATGTATCGTCCCCCTGAACTGAGGGCATGACGTTCCTCGCCGTGAGGCCGTTCCCGATGGTTCTTGTTAACCGAGGCACTCGGGTGCAGAGATCTTTCCCGCCCGTCTCGCCCTGGGGCGTGCCGGGGCTACGCGTTTTGTGGCCGCATCCCTTGTGGATCGATCGGGTGGCCTCTTCTGGGACAGGGCGCACTTTTTCTTTCCTAGGGAGCGGTCGGGAACGGGCCCCAGCCTTTGCGACGGGGGTGGTCTTTTCTCGGGTCTTTCCACCAGCCTTCGTTTTCTCCCTGTCCGGGTTTCCTGGAGCTGGCTCAGGAAACGGTTCTGGGGGAAGGGCTGTGCTTGCTCCTTCGAGGACCCCGGCTCGCGCCTGTGGAGCGAGCTACTGCGCTCCTGGAAGTGGGCCAGTCGCCTGATTGGCTGTCAGACCCTCCGCGGTTATGAATGCCTGTAAGGCCTGAAGGGATTCTTGCATCCGCTGATGCGCCTCCGCTTGCTCAGCGATCCTGGCCTCCTGGTCCAGGACTTGCTGCCTCAGTCTGGTAACCTCTAGATCCTGTTGGTTGGGCTCTTCTTCTGGGATCATGGGATCCGCAGCTTCGTCGTGGTACTCTCCCTCATTTTCCTCTTCGTAATACTCCTCAATTTCTTCTTCGTACTCTATCCCACCTTCGTAGTCTTGTGACTCCTCATGGTGAGATGTTTGAGGAGGCGCATTCTCGGGCGGATCCTGAGGGAGATGCTGTGAAGGTCGCGGGTCCTCGTTGCCCTGTTCTGGATTGCTGGGGTCGAAAGTGGTGTGTCGTGTGTTCACCATTGTAGTAAAGGCTTGACGTCAGCACTATCTTTCTTCAGCTCTCAATGAAAGCGCCAAATTGTTTACCGAGATTTTCGGAAACTATACTAATCAATATTAGCTAAGACTAATGATATGGAATTTGGAGGATTAACACAGGATTTTTACGTGGTTGGGGCGTTAATTAGCCTTAGTCCACGAGTCAGTTGTATTAGAGCTTGGAAAGTCTTTTACAATGGAGTTTCTCTCTATGTTTTGACAAAGTAACTGTATACGAGTCGAAGAGAGATCCTTTTTCTAGTGTTCTATTGCCCGTATTTATAGGCTCATGGGAACACTGGGTTTAGGCCCGGTATGGCCCGGGCCCAACAGAGATATGGATATTCTTGGCCTCTCTGGGGGAAGCCCAATATAAAAGATAAAACATACATAAAATCCAGACCAATTAAGGCCCAATAAGGCGGCCCAAGAACTTTATTTCGCCCGACAAAATGGTGCTTTTGGTCTGGACACTTCGAGTTACTAGGCATATTCAGGGGACAAGACCAGTCAGAGTACTTGGCAGTGCAGATCTGAAACAACGGCATGCAATCCCGAGGTGGCCTTTTCTGCAGGTGAAATGTAGGGACAACATCCATGCGGAGTGGGGCGGCTTCATGATCCTGGATGCTTTTCCCACCAACCGGGGACGACGTGATCCGGGTTCGTTTACCTTTGTCCCTCTTCATTTACCACAGGCCCGGACCGTTACTAGGCCCCGGGACTAGGCACGTATACCGCCGGGGGGGGGGGGGGGTCCAAGCTGTCTACATGTCTCCCAGATGATTGTCCCGAATAACCATACCGGACCCCAGTCTGGCCCAGAATTGCACTAGGCCAGTGCCCCCTTGGTTATTCCCGTACCAAGAGGCCTTGGGCCGGGCCCACATTTTGAATGCCCTGACCATGGGCCTGGACGGTCGTTCCGGGGCCACGCAGGAAATGGGGATAACAATACCCCTAGGTCAGTTTAAGGTTTCTAAAGGCTCCCAAGGGCAAAATTTGTATTCTCCACCTATCTCGTTAATCATAATTAACGCTCTCCAATTCTCGCTATTCTCGATAATCTCAAACACTAATAATTCATATCCCGTTACCCTTTAATTCCCGGTAACGCTCTAATCATTAAAATCACCCCGAGACTCATCCCGAGCCCCGAACTTAAACCTGTTATGACTAGACCGCTAATCAATATTCCTAGATCGTCTCATGCCGAATAGCTCGAACAAACCCACATTATAATGTGGTCTAAACAATATATCACCGACATGCATACAAATATACAATTATGCCCTCAACGGGCCAAATTACCATCACACCCCTGTAATTAAAATGTGGACCCACATGCATACATTTAACATCATATTATAATATAATTCACATATACATGCATAATAACAATTAATGGTATAATTAAGTAAGTATGGCCCTCCCGACCTACTAATCCCGCCATTAAACCACATCGGATAATTTGGGGCATTACATACCACTTATCATGCTACCATTTATACATAAAATCATCGATGAAATAACATAAGAATTTTAAGCAACCCCAACTTTGAAATTCTAGACTTGGCCTAAATGTACAAAAATGTGACACTTTGTTTTACAAAAATTTTGACCAAGACTCACGTTTCACATTACTTAAAACTCATAACATATTTGAAACAAATTTCTTTAAAAATATCTCTAAGGATCTAAAATTTGGTAAAATGACTAATAATTCTTACATTTTATTGAACCCATTTCTAAGCATCTTTCAAAATTAGTTTTTCTCAATTTTTAAACCAGAAAAATCTGCATGTATTTTATTGAAGAAAAATGCATTATTAAAATGTAGAAATCACCTTTACTTATGTATATTCTACAATGTGAGTTTTTAGGACATAAAATATGATCTTTTAAACCATTGATAATTCACATAAAATATAAACCCAAAATGAGCAAGTAATATTTGATTCAAAATGTTCGTGTTCATGTTAAATTATTAAACCTGTCATGTTTCTATATTTTCATGCATTCCAAATAATACAATTATCATGCATCAAAGTCTTAGTTTATTTCAAAACATGAAACCCCCAAAACAAAGGCCTTGTTCGAATACCCTATCAAACATAAAGGAATGAACCCAAATCATACTTCCTTTTTACAATAGCAACTCATCATGCTTGTAAATAATTAAACAAAAGAAACAAGAGAACCCTAGGCCTAAAACAATATCATGGCCGAACCCTATACACCATTTCAATTTTTGTTTCTCACGTGATTCATCATTTCAATACTAACATGCTTTTCTAATAATGCAATAAACAATGTAACATCAACTTTCTCATGCTTCAATTTTACACCACACTCACTAAACAAGAAACGTGCTTATTAAAAATTCAAGAGAAATAAAATGCATCAAATAATATGGCTAGGCCGAATATGCACCCAACAATACACTTTAATTTTTTCAAAGATTAATTAAAACCTAATCATGCTTCTAATCAAGAGATCATCACCATACACATATTTGTCAAAACCATATGATCAAACATAGACATATTTTCAAAAAATATCAAATACTAATCCATGACCATAAACAAGAATTAAATCAATATCAAATCAACAAAAGGGTAGAGAATCTCATTACCTCCATGGTAGTGTTCAAGAACACAAAACAAATCAATCCTTAGGCACATAGGGATTTTGAAATACACCACTAAAAGAAAAGATGAACAAACTTCTTAGAATTGAGAAGGAGAAACCTAATTTAGAGGATAAAAAATCTAAACCAAAATCAAGATAAGAACACATACCTAGATATTCTTGAAATCCCTTTTATCTTCGCCTTCTTTCTCTCTTTTTCTTTCTCTTTTTCGTGCTCTCCTCTACCTCTTTCTCTCAACAATCCGGCAGCCACCAAAATGGTTCTCCAAAGCTCACATGTCTTCTATTTATAAAACTCTAGTGACCTAGCCCTAAGGAAAAACCCAAGTGTGAAAAGCTCAAGTCCTATCCCACAAAATAAGCTAAATCCCACAATTTCCTCTCCTTACACCTCATCTAAACCTTATCTACATGTAAACACAATCCAAAAGATAAGTCTTTTCATCTTATCCCAAAAGATGACAACCCATTTTCCTTTCCCTTTTAGCTTCTTAATTTAAAAGAAATAAAACAAATCCACACACAAACACACATAATTTCTCCACACACACACATTTAGTAAAAAATGCAACCTATTCAAATCATATAATTTTGTCACACTTAAAAAAAATATAACACTAATAATTAAACAAACGTTACACACTTATTCTAATAAATCAACATATCCTAATTTACACCAAACTATAATTCAAATATTTTCTAATGATCAAACAATTAAAATAAAACAAAAAAATAATTTGAATCACTACAAAATTTGACAAGTAACTATAGATTAGATGATTAAGTACTATATATAGTTTTTCTTAAACAAAAAAAAATTTGTAAAATATAAAATATTTTCTTCTTGAGAACTTCTGCCGAATTTAGTGCATTTACAAGATCATAAATGTATCTTAATACATATAAACAACATTCATGACTTTCGGATTGTCTTGGACAAGAACCTCTCGTTAGAATTGTAAATTATCCAATGTATTCATTTCTTGAACATTGTGTGTATGCTCCACAAAAATTAAAATTAATTATCTATATATTATAATTTAAACTCTAAAAATTAACATTGAATACATTAAAATTGAAAAACTTACTTTTCCATAACCTCCTTTATTATTGGTGCAGATTTATGATTACGCAATGGGTCCAGAATTATGGTTGTCCCCCTCATCATCACGAGCACCAATAAGCATCAAAAAAATTCTTCTCATCACTAACCACGGAGGAAGATTGTACATAACAAGGAAGACATGCCACGAATGATGCCTACTACTTACAGATTTATGTGGGTTTACTCCATCTGTAGCTAGACCTAGAGGAAGATGTCGTGCTTAACTTTTAAATTATTGATTTAAGTAATTTACTTTTTTCCAGGCCTGTGAATCTATAGGATGTCGGAGTTTACAATTTTTTTCTCAACATGTCTCATGCCATATTAAGTTCTTAGAGTGTTCTGCACTTTGATACAACCGCTTAAGCCACGAAATCAAAGGCAAGTACCACATCGCTTTCTAAGGAATAAGTTCTCTAATCTCCTTACTCTTGTTAGTTTTGTGGTGCGATAAATCACGTTCTGGGCAAGTGTCCATGTCTGCATACTCTTTACAATATAAAACACAATCATTCGGACATGCATGGATCTTCTCATAATTCAACCCTATGCAATTTAAAGTTTTCTTTCTTTCATACGTAGACTCAAGGAAGTATTTGTCTAACAGAAAAATGTCCTTAAAAGCAGCTAAAAATTGACTAAAACATTTATCGCTCACTCCATTTTCTACTTTTATGTTGCAAAATGTCACAATTATTGGTAATCTTTGTTTTAGACAACCAATGAATAATGGTTTATTTTCATCTCTAACCAATTTATCGAATTTTGAAGTATCATCAACAAACTCTTATTATGCTTCATCAAGCAATTCCATAGGATGATCGTCAAAATCACTATAATCCAAATCATCAACCCCTCGCCTCTCGAATGGATAGGGATCATTATTTTTTTATGATTCCCCATGACAATACCATGTACTATAACTTGTATCAAATCCTAGACAAAATACAAGATTCTTTATCATGGTAATATTTCCTTTCGATCTATTATCATAATCTATACATGGACACGGAATTTCTTCCGGATCACTACAATTTGTTTGGCAAAATTCTAAAAATTGGTGGAATCTGTCTTGAAATTATTGTGTTTCTATACTCTCAAGCATCCATGATTTATCGATAATGATAATATCTACGTAATTCCTAAGTCAAAATTGAAAAGAAAATAAATATTGTAATTGAACAATAATATGTTATGTTGTCCTTATTCTCTCCAGGTGACATCTGGCAGTCATTAAGGAGTAATTAAACTTCATAGAAGACAATGAAGCCATTGTGAGCTCCCCTAGAGCACATCGGGAGGAAATTCTCTCCCTGTGTTGACCGTGCATCGCCTCCGGAGAAGTATGTCCTAGAGGAGGACTACGTCTCGAGGACTACGACTAAGACGTCCTCCATGTCCTCTTCATCCAATCCCTCCAGGCCCTCCAAGCCTGGAGTAGAATGCTAGGTGTCAAGTGTAGTGACCCTGGAGCACAAGCAGCTCCCTGACATTTCACAGTTACGCAAGTCGTGGTGTTGAGTCCGTAGAAGCAATAAGTAGGATGTCTCCTAACACCGCATGACATGGGAAAACATGTAGCTACCCCCTAACACTTTCATGGACATGTTATCCCAAAAAGTTCTTGGCTATAAACTCATAAATGGGCCAATTGCGATACGCCTGGGCCCACCAGCTCCTAAACTAAGGGAATGTATATTTATCATTCATTAATACCCCATTAAGGAAGAATTTTTGTAACAAATCCCCATTAAGGGAATTAATTGTCCTCAGACATCTATAAATAGGGCTAGGGAACACATTGTAAATGGTCCCTACTTTTTGTAATAAGAGCATTGCTGAAAATGTTGCTTGAACCCATAGAAGCTTAAGATCCCAAGTTTCTCAAATCCTAATACAAGTGACTCATGGACTAGGGTTAATTAATAACCTGAACCACATAAAAATGTGTGTTCTCTACTGCATTTATGTAAGCCTCTCTTTAATTAGTTGATAGCGAAAAAGGCAATCAATGTTTTGGTGCTTTCATTGAGAGCATGTAGAAAACTTTGAAGATACAGCCATGGTGACTAACAGACACATCATTACTGAAGAAATCCCTCCTTCCACTGTCTCTGAGGGATGATAACTATAAGAAGCGCCTTAATCAATTACTTTATAAAAACATCGCTCAACTCATATTTATTATAAAAAACATTTTAGAGAAAAGGTTAAGTGGGGCCTTGATAAAACATGCAATTTGGGCCCAATAGTTTGAAATAAAAATGTTGTAAAATGCCCTAAACTTCTACTTTGCAAAACGTCTCCATACACATAAAATTATAGAAGAAAACCACTTAACATATGAAAATCCAATGGGGCCTTGATAAAACATGCAAGTTGGGCCCAATAGTTTAAAATAAAAATAAGAGTACTTATGCAATGTTTAAAATAAATAAAGTTTAAGTTCCACTGATAGTTTGAAAATTTAAGTCCATAACATCGTTCTTTAAAATTCGGCGTTTAAGTTGATCGTTTTTTTGTCGATAGGATACCCCCATGCCATATATACTCTGACGTCGGAACTCCTCACATCATAGCGCGTGCCAAATAGAAACCCTGCTTATTACCTGAAAGGGGGAAAGTAATGGGGTGAGCTTAAAGCCCAGTAAGGAAGTACAAACAACATACAAAGAAAAGCACAATAAGAACATAATCATTTCATAAAGCTCATACCTACATCATTCCATAAATCATCATACATCATACTTAAACATTATCATCATACATCATACATCATCATCATCATATTCACGCATCATCAGCATATTCAAACATCATCTTCATATTCTTTGTGAACATGGCCCCTCTATTGTCCATGTCACATCTTGAGGTAAACAGGAGGCTCTGGTCCTTGAATAACCTCGGTGCGTCCGCCCTATGAGTTGCATCATACCTTAGTAACTCGGGTTACATCTTATATCCTTAGTAACCCCTTTGTTGTGTCGCGGTCAGCATGCTAACAACCATTTGCTTTTTCATACAGCATACAAACACATGAAATCCATTTCATACAACATAAAGGAAAAAAACATATTGCACACACATTCATCATAACATCTCAAGATAGAATTCCATACTTCAACCTCATGGATCTTCATCATACATAGCATATCAGTATCCTCATAACAGACCAATCTTACCATTTCATAGCATAAACATAGAAATTCTATCTAACTTCCTTACCTCAAGTCCGACCAAAGCAAAAATGGGAAAAACTTCACAAAAATCCTATAATGATAATCAAATAGTTCTCTTTAGAATCACATGAGATTTCTCGTGCCTAACACGTATACCCTATGTGTGCATGGGCCATGTACACATGGTGCAATTTTTTCATAAATTCTAAACATGCACATTTTTTTCACATAAAATCACAAAAGAATAATGTCATGCAACAATTCTACCTATTATCCATGCACGGTTACAAAGTAAAAATTAAATGTTTGAATAATAGGCATATATTTTAATATAAAAGTGCATTTTCATGCGACATGCATATATGTGGGTGCGTTGTTAAAAAGTGACGTTTAAAACAATAATTTCTACCTGCTCATTTCTAACATCTTCAAGTAAAAAATTCAGCAACATATTCTTTGTACCATTATTTATTTAAGTCTCAAAGTTGATTAAACTAATTCATTTAACCCTTTTAAATTTCTCATAAAATAATATCTACATTTATTATTTTAAATTGTTTAGAAACAAAAAAACTTGTAATTATTTAGAAGTACTTATAAAATTTCAGGTTTCTTTTAGAAAATAACATTTTCTTTTAAATTAGTGTGGAATAGGAAAAGAAGAGAAAGGCGTGAGGTTTCTCTCTGGTTTCTCCATGGCGAGACGCAAGAAGACCAACTAGAAGCCTGCTACTAGCTCTAAGGTGACTGAATCTCCATTGGCTCACGAGACTTGTGAGGGAGAGACGACTGCTTTAGATGAAGAATTGTCGGCTGTGGTGGAAGAGGTTTTCAAGGATTCTCTGGTGGATTTCCCAGAATTCGGGGGTATTGGGCCAATGGAGGCTGATGAGGGAATGTCTAGAATTAAGAGAAATGGTGTGAACTGAAGTGATCAAGATGATGTCACAAATGACTTTCAAAGCCAGGCTAAAGATAAATGGGCTCAGTTTCAGGCATTATTACCGAATCAAGGAGGGGCTAGACTAAATTTTGAAGAACTCCTAATTCGAGAGGGCCAAAGAATTGCTCAGGTTGATTTGGAGGAGATCAAAGCTGAAACATCTTTTTGGAACTCAGTTGTGGTATGTATGGTTCTTGGAGCTAATCCTCCCTTTGCTGTATTTGAAGGTTTCATTAAGAGGATTTGGGGTATGCTAGGTATTGATAGAATTGCTCGATTGAATGCTGGGTATACTCTTGTAAAATTTAGGGATAAAGCAACCAGAGATTTGGTGTTGGTAGCTGGGGTTCTCCATTTCGACAAAAAACTAGTTATAGTGAAGCCATGGTCTGTTGATCTAGATACTCTAAGGTTAGTGAAATATGTTCCCATTTGGATTAGGTTACCGGGTCTTGGGCTGCAATACTGGGGTACTAAATGTTTGAGTGCTCTAATGAGTACAATTGGGAATCCTATATTAGTAGATAAAGTTACAAAAGATCGATCCATGATGCAATTTGCTAGGGTATTAGTGGAGATAGAAATAACAGAGGAGGTTCCTAAATCAATTCAATTTCTAAATGAGAAAGGACAGCTGATGGAACAATTATTGGAGTTTGAATGGCTACCAACTCAATGTAAAGGATGCAGGGTTTATGGTCATACTGAGATGATGTGCAACAGGAAACAAGGTGAGGTCTGAAGGAAGAAAGTTAGAAATGTTGATGAAGGGTCTAAGCAAAAACCCACTGAGCTGAATTCCTTAGCAAAGACTACAGTTTTAGATAATGGGATTAATGCAAATGGTAAAAGGAAACCATATGCTAAAGAGATTTCTGAGTCCCATGCTGTATCAGAGCCACTAGGCAAAGCTATTGATTTAGACTCGAAAGTTTCAAAGAAAACTGAAGACAAGGCAATCAGGGAATCAAGAGATAGGCATCATTCTAATTGGATTACCCCTAAACGGGTAGGGGTATCAAGAATTTGGCTCCAAATACTCAGGAGAAGTTGAAGAACTCCTATGGTGCCTTACAAGAGAAGATAATGGAGGTTACAAACTTGGGACTTTCTACAACAAATATGTTTAATGGAGAGTCACAACATTCTTAGATGGAATGTCCGGGGAATTAATAAAAGGGAGAAACAGAAGTCCCTGAGTACTTTTTTCTATATGAATAAAATAGGTTTAGGAGCATTGTTAGAAACTAAGTTGCGTGGAAAAAAAACTTGAGGAAATGATGACTACTTATTGATAGATAAAAATGTTTTGCCTCAATGGAAATGATAATAATATGTTACAACTCTATGCAAAATATTACAATAGACAAGGATTGATTAAATAAAGTGTTACAACTCTATAACTGAAAATACAAATAAAAAGGAAATAAAGAAGATGATGAAGAAGAAGAGAATAGTAAAATACAACTCTAAGCAAAAGGTTACAAATAAAGTAAGGTGTTTGAAACAAAGTAAAGAAAAGATTACAACTCTTGAACAAGAAATACAAGTAAAAGAACAAGAGAATAAGAAGAAAACAATACAATAGAAAGAAGAATAGAAATGCAAGAAACTCTCACTTACACAACCTAAGTGAAGAGGGTTGGGGATCACCAACTTGAACAAGGTTTAAAACCTTTGTCCAAAAGGTTATTTCCCCCTAACTCAAGCACTAAGGGATCTCTCTCAGATATTGGAAAAGCTTTCTGGAATTATCAAGCCTCAAGATGTTTATAGCCAAGTGCTCTAATGGATAGAAATATTGTGTCTTTCAAGTGAGCTATAGGCTCCCATTTATAGAGTTTAGAGACACCCTTTGAATTTCAAATTCCACCAACCCCCATGGTTGTTACCAATGTTTAATTGGATTAATATGGAATTAAAAAAGAGATTTGGGAGTTATTTGGGTTTTTTGAGCCGTTCAACAAAGATTGAAAAAACTTAAAATTGGTTAGTTTTTTGGCCTGTGGCCGCGGCCAGAGACATTAGTGGCCACGGCCGCTGGTCTCTGTCCCACAGGCCGTGGCCACCGACCAATTTTAGCACTTAAAAATGTGTTGTTTTTCCAAACGGTTCCAAACCTTCCCAAATGATTTTGTAACTCCCAAAACACATTATTGGGGTTAAAATCATATCTCTAACAGCCATATCACATATGGCTTTATGAAATTCATCTCAATATTGTGTAACAATAATTTTACACAATAAAGGGTAATATTTGGAAGTTACAAATTTGTAACACCAAATATGTTACATTATTTGGATATATCTCATATATCTAAATATTGTAACTCTCTATTATATGTTACAATATGTGACACACTTTTTCACATTTATTTAATCTAAAACGTTATATTATAATATAATATAAAATTACATTATATTTTAAAATAATATAACATTCCCCCACTAGATTAAATAGTCATCTATTGTAACACTTATTTAAGCAATCATTATATTTAAAAATATAACATATCCCCCACTTGATTAAATAAGAACTCTCTCTTATAGGAGTCATTGCATTGATGCATAAAGTAAAAGGGTTTTCAACTTGAACTTTACTATAGTGTAATTATCACAAAATTTGTCGAAAATTTGGTTGCACTAGGCATTGAACCATCTTTTCATGATGACAAATCGGTGATAACACACACAACTTTGCGATGTTCACTTAAGACCTCTATGTCTCGCTTTGCACCATTAATGGCCATGTGCACTTGACATTCATGGACGTTCTTGAGAATTCTCCCAATTCTCATGAGAGGCGGCACCACCCCTAGGTCCATATAGGTAGAATTCTTACAGTATTTCATTACCAAAAATACTTGTCTTTACAAGACTGAATTCTATTAAAAAACCTTTTGATTTTAACCCTGAACTTGGTAACACACAAGTACTCAATATCTCAGATGGGACTTGTTTTGAGTACAACTAATATTCACTTGATTGACTTGTTGTTACCTATTGAACCTAACACTAGTTGAATAACTAGTGTTAAGATAGGTTACCATCAATCCTGAATCTCTTTAGGGAGTCTAAGTCCCATCCCTCGAGATGATTCAGACACTAAATCCCTCGTTAGTGGCTTAGTGAAAGGATCCGCCAGATTTTCACTTGTTCTCACATAGGATATTGAGATGACTCCACTTTGAATCAATTCTCTTACATATCCATGTCTTAGACTAATGTGTCTAGACTTCCCATTATACACTCCGTTGTATGCTCTAGCCAATGTCGCTTGGCTATCACAATGTATCGATATAGTAGATACATTATCTTTGATTAGGGGAATCTCTATCAACAGATCCCTTAACCATTCGGCCTCTTTGCCGGTAGCAGCTACAGCTATGAACTCTGCTTCCATAGTGGAATGAGATATACAGGTTTGTTTCTTGGAACCCCAAGAAATTGCTCCTCCACCAAGTGTAAATACCCAACCAGTAATGGACAAGTTGTCCCCAAGATTGGATATCCAACTTGCATATGTATATCCTTCTAATATCGAAGGAAATTTGGAGTAGTGAAGGCTTAGTCCTTTGGTTTTCTTGAGATAACCTAGGACTCTTCCAATTGCCTTCCAGTGATCCACACTAAGATTACTTGTAAACCTACTAAGTTTACTTACTACAAATTCTATATCAGGTCTAGTACACTATGTACTCCCTATTGCACTAGGGTACTCCAATTGAGCCACTGCTCTGCCTTCATTCTTCTCATATTTTACACTATGATCGAATGGAGTATTGGCATCTTTAACCTTGAGATGGTTAAATTTGTTCAATACTTTCTCAACATAGTGGGCTTACCCTAACGCAAAACCCCCACTATGTTTCTTTACTTTGATACCGAGTATGGTATCAACTTCTCCAAGATCTTTCATCTTGAAGGTTGATGATAGAAACCTCTTTGTTTCTTCTATCCCTTTCATGCTATTACTTAGAATAAGCATGTCATCCACATATAAGCAAACAATGATCACATATCCCTTAAAAGTTTTGGAATACAAACACTTGTCTCCATTGTTATGTCTAAACCCATTAGACATGATGGCTTGATCAAATTTCTCATGCCATTCCTTAGGAGCTTGTTTCAATCCATATAAGGATTTTACAAGTCTACAAACTTTATGTTCATATTTTGGTAGGACAAACCCTTCGGGTTGTTCCGTATAGAACTCCTCATTGAGGTCACCAATAAGGAATGTCGTTTTGACATCCAATTGATGAACATACAAGTTGTGTATAGAAGCTAAAGCGAACAAAATTCTTATAGAAGTTGTTCTTGCAACAGGCGCATAGGTATCAAAATAATCGATACCCTCTTTTTGCCTAAACCCTTTAGCTACTAATCTAGCTTTAAAGGTTTGGATAGTGCTGTCAGTGTGATATTTTCTCCTAAATACCCACTTACACCCAATTGGCTTAGACCCCGGTGGGAGGTCTACCAATTCCCAAGTGTTATTGGAAAGAATGGAATCCATCTCCTCATTGATGGCTTCTTTCTAAAATGCACTATCTCTCGTTCGCATAGCTTCTCTATAAGTCTTAGGATCGTCCTCAGCGGGAAGTACAATAGGAATTTTCCTAATGACTTCCTCTCTATTTCCTTCTACCATGTAGAATGAAATTCGTTGAGAATTTATCTCATCCACTATTAGACTTTTATGATTTTTAAGCCTTTGACTTCTTCTAGGTTCATAGGGTTGCTTTACATTCTTTTGAGAATTCTCCTCTTGAGAATCAACTTTGGATGTAGAAGCTTGAGAATTGTTCTCATATAACAAATTCTCCTTTAGAGATGTTGAAACTTGAGAATTGTTGTCACATAACATATTCTCAAAGAATTCAACTTCTGTAGATTCAATCAAATATTAGACTCTAAGTCTAATAGCCTATAAGCTTTACTATTGTTGGCATAACCAACAAAAGCACACTTTATGGTTCTTGAACAAAACTTTGTTCTATTAGGTTCGTTTTTCTTGCAATATGCAAGACACCCCCACACTTTGAAGTACCCTATGTTGGGTTTTCTTCCTTTCCATAACTCATATGGAGATATCTCTTTTTTCTTCATCGGTATTCGATTAAGAATGTGACAAGCGGTTAAAAGTGCTTCACCCCATAAGTTGATGTTCAACTTAGAAAACACCAACATAGAATTTATCATCTCTAGATAAGTCCTATTTTTCCTTTCGGCAACACCATTGTGTTGTGGTGTATAAGGTGCGATGCACTCATGAATTATACCATTTTCTTCACAAAATGTATTGAATTCATTAGAGAAGTACTCTCCCCCTCTATCACTTCTTAGCACCTTAATCTTTTTATTTAGTTGATTTTGAACTTCTAATTTATACAATTTAAAAGCATCAAAGGTTTCATCTTTATGTTTTAAAAGAAATACATAGGTATATCTACTAAAATCATCTATAAAAGTAAGAAAATACCTTTTACCACCTCTAGTTAAAACACCATTTAATTCACAAAGATCACTATGGATTAAATCTAGTCAATTAGATGATCTTTCTACACTAGGAAATGGTTTCTTAATCATTTTTGCCTTAACACATGTTTCACATTTACCATAGTTTTTAATATTGCATGCAATCATACCACATTTTACTACTCTTTTCATGGTTGAAAAACCTATATGTGATAGTCTAAGAATCCACAAAAATAAAGAATTATACTCAACAATATAGGCGGAATTAGCATTTTTATTGATAACATTGAAAGTTACATCACTGGTGCACAATTTAACCATACCCTCACAATAGTACCCCTTTCCCAAAAATACATTTCATTTGGTAAGTGTAAGTTTACCGGACTCAAAAACGGCTTTAATGCCAGGCTTGCCAAGCAAATCACCACTTACCAAGTTTCTACTCATTTCGGGAACATAAAGTACATTCACTAATGTAACTTTCTTGCCAGAGGTGAAGTAGACATCAATAGCACCTTTGCCAAGTACCTTGGATTTGCCCTCATTGCCCATTTGTATCTCATGGTTGCCCTTTGACTCTTCAAAGGTCTTGAACAATGATTTGTCATAGGTGACATGGACGGTGGCACATGTATCATACCACCACCCTTTCACCTTGCCTTGGACCGCATTCACCTCACTAAGGGTAGCAACTATGTTTTCCTCTTGAGATGCGTTCACCTTAGGTCCTTGTTGGTCTTTCATATGCCTACACTCTCTAGCATAGTGACCATTTTTCCCACACACAAAGCAAGGACCTTTCTCGCCCTTAAACTTTTTTGGGTTGGTTTTTGGATCCAAAGGTTTTTCATTACCCTTTTTCCCTTTGTTTTTGGGATGTTTTGGTTGTGACACCTCATTTTCTTTGGAAGTCGCTCCATTAGACTCCTCCACAAGTTTATCTCTACATATCGATTCCTCTTCGATTCGAATATGTTTTTGGATTTCCTCCAAAGAATAATCCTCATTTTTATGAAGGATTCTTTTCCTATTGCTCTTCCAAGTTGGTGGTAATTTAGCCACTATAGCACCAACTTGAAAGGCCTCGGGAAGCTCAATCTTTAACACTTTCAATTTATTAACAATAATTTGCAATTCATGAATTTGAGGAAGAATAGGTTTATCACCAAAAAATTTGAAATCGAAGTATTGAGTTATCAGAAACTGTTTGGTACCTTCCTCTTCTGCCTTAAACTTTTTCTCAAGTGCATCCCATATCTCCTTGGCTGATTTGGTCTCGGTGTAGAGGTCGTAGAGCCTATCGGATGGGGCATTGAGGATATGACCCCTACAAAGGAGAGTGTCCTCCTCCCTCTTCCTTCTCTTCTCCACCTCCTCGGAAGTGTCTTTGTCGGATGGCTTGGCTAGAGGTGCCAAGGATGACTCAAGGATATAGGCGATTTTAAGAGTGGTTAAAAGAAACCTTACCTTGTCTTGCCACCTAGTAAAATTGGATCCATCAAACCTATCCAATCTCACTAGGTCTTGGTTCATGATCTTGATAGTCTCCCCTTCCATTGAAACAAAAAAGGGATATGCTTTTGAATGTTATATAAAAATGTTTTTCCTCAATGGAAATGATAATAATATGTTACAACTCTATGCAAAATATTACAATAGACAAGGATTGATTAAATAAAGTGTTACAACTCTATAACTGAAAATACAAATAAAAATGAAATGAAGAAGATGATGAAGAAGAAGAGAATAGTAAAATACAACTCTAAGCAAAAGGTTACAAATAAAGTAAGGTGTTTGAAACAAAGTAAAGAAAAGATTACAACTCTTGAACAAGAAATACAAGTAAAAGAACAAGAGAATAAGAAGAAAACAATACAATAGAAAGAAGAACAGAAATGCAAGAAACTCTCACTTACACAACCTAAGTGAAGAGGGTTGGGGATCACCAACTTGAACAAGGTTTAAAACCTTTGTCCAAAAGCTTATTTCCCCCTAACTCAAGCACTAAGGGATCTCTCTTAGATATTGGAAAAGCTTTCTGGAATTATCAAGCCTCAAGATGTTTATAGCCAAGTGCTCTAATGGATAGAAATGTTGTGTCTTTCAAGTGAGCTATAGGCTCCTATTTATAGAGTTTAGAGACACCCTTTGAATTTCAAATTCCACCAACCCCCATGGCTGTTACCAATGTTTAATTGGATTAATATGGAATTAAAAAAGAGATTTGGGAGTTATTTGGGTTTTTTGAGCCGTTCAACAAATATTGAAAAAACTGAAAATTGGTCAGTTGTTTGGCCTGTGGCCGCGGCCACTGGTCTCTGTCCCACAGGCCGTGACCACCAACCAATTTCAGCACTTAAAAATGTGTTGTTTTTCCAAACGGTTCCAAACCCTCCCAAATGATTTTGTAACTCCCAAAACACATTATTGGGGTTAAAATCATATCTCTAACAGCCATATCACATATGGCTTTATGAAATTCATCTCAATATTGTGTAACAACAATTTTACACAATAAAGGGTAATATTTGGAAGTTACAAATTTGTAACGCCAAATATGTTACATTATTTGGATATATCTAAATATTGTAACTCTCTATTATATGTTACAATATGTGACACACTTTGTCAAATTTATTTAATTTAAAACATTATATTATAATATAATATAATATTACATTATATTATAAAATAATATAACACTTATTTCAGTGGCCGGAACTATTTTACAGGAACAACTTCTGAAGGAAGAATTCTTCTGATTTGGCAGGGTCACAGTGTTTCTGTTGAGATTTTGAAAGAAAGTGATCAATTAATTCATGTCTTTATTCAAGAAATGAGATCTATTAAAAAGTTTTGTGTAACTTTTGTGATTGGTAGGAATTCGATTGAGGAGAATTGCAGCTTTGGACTGATCTAGCTGGTCTGTTTTTTCCAACCACTCCTTGGCTTGTGGCTGGAGACTTTAATGCGGTTTTTGAGGTTACTGATAGGATTGGTGGTCGTGATGTTACTGCCCTGGAATTGGTGGATGCTCAAAGATGGAGAGCTATAGGATTAGTTGATGAGATGCGCACTAGTGGTTCACACTACACTTCGACAAACAAGCAAGCTAATGAGGCAAGAATATATTCTAAAGTGGACCGAATTTTTAAAAATGAAGTTTGGTTGGACTTATTCCCTCAAGCAAAAGCCTATGTTAATTGGGAAATTCTTTCTGACCATTGTTTTTGCATCATTAAATCTGGAGCAGCCCTGAACTTTGGTGTCAAACCGTTTAGATTTTTTAATATGTAGACTGATCATGAAGAGTTTAGAGAGATAGTGATGCAGAGCTGGAGCAAACCAATTAAAGGTTATGAATTAGAGAGAACAATGAGTAAATTGATAAGACTCAATCATGTCCTTCGCAAGTTTAACAAGGAGACTATAGGTGATGTTGTGCAGAACTATACTGTAGCTAAGGAGAACTACCAAGCTGCTCAAAATCATATTCAACATGATCCTCACTCAGTGGTTCTTCAAAGAGAGGAAAGGGTAGCTTGTGAGAATTTATCTAGTCATGCTAGATTCTATGATAGCTATCTTCGACAGAAAAGTAAAGTTAATTGGCTTCGTTATGGTGATGATAATACGACCTACGTTCACGCTTGTTTAAAACAGAGGAGAGATACTAACCGTACCACTTCTTTTATTAATGAGGCAGGTCAGTTAATTGAGAGGTTTGAGGATGTAGTGGCTCACTTTGTGAATCACTTTCGTAGCATTATGGGGAGTAAGAGTACAGCTTCGGTTCCTATTCAGAGGTCATGTTTTAGTCATGGTAACATCATATCTTTGGAACAGCAGCTCTGTTTGATAAAACCGTTTACCAAAAAGGAAGTGGAAAATGCTTTGTTCAGTATTAGTCCAATTAAAAGCCCGGGTCCTGATGGTTATGGATTGGGTTTTTTCAAAGCTATGTGGAAGGATGTGGGAGAAGAAATTTCTAAGGCCATATTGGATTTTTTTTATCAGGGTCTGCTGCCTGAGGAGATTAATAATGCAACAATTTCTCTAATTCCTAAGATAGAAACCCCCATTAAGGCAGTGGATTATAGACCCATAGCGTGTTGTAATACTCTCTATAAATGTATTTCAAAAATGTTATGTGGTAGATTGACTAAGGTTCTTCCTATTCTAGTTTATCAAAATCAAGGAGCTTTTGTTAAGGACAGATTGTTGGTGCATAATATTCGTATTCTTCAAGATATTATTAAAGATTATAAAACGAAAAACATCTCTCCTAGATGTGTGATGAAGATAGACCTGAGCAAAGCTTATGACACGTTAGATTGGCAATTTTTGGAGGATATTCTCATTGCTTTCTGTTTTCCCAACAGATTTATTAGGTGGGTGATGACTTGTTTGAAGGGTACCTCTTATTCTATTTTGATGAATGGTAGGATTCAAGGGGGCTTTAGAGGTAAAAAAGTTCTTAGACAAGGGGACCCTATATCTCCTTTGTTATTTGTGCTAGTCATGGAGTATTTTACTCGGCTTCTCCTTCAAGCTTCCCTAAACAAGAATTTCAGATTTCGTCCGAAGTGTAAGAATCTGAAATTAGTTAACCTCTGCTATGCTGATTACCTGGTGATATTTTTCAAGGGAGTTAACAACTCGGTTCAGATTATTAAAGATTGTTTTACTGCTTTTAGTTTGGCTTCGAGTCTTTCAGCCAACTTGGATAAATCTCAGGTGTTTTTTGGGGGTTTCGGTGAGATAGAGACTAAACAGTTATTGAATAAGCTCCAATTTGTTGAAGGGTCTTTTCCTTTAAAGTATCTTGGAGTTCCTCTTCGGACTACAAAATGGAAGGCTGGCGACTATGCTATTATTATCAAAATGATTCAGCTGAAGCTTCACACTTGGTCTAGTCGTCATCTCTCTTTTGCTGGGAGGGCTCAACTTATTAATTATGTTCTATTGGGTATCAGATCCTTCTGGATGAGTATATTCCTCCTTCCCAAGAGTGTTATAAAGGAGATAGATCACTTATGCAGAATCCTTCTCTAGGGGACCAATGAAAGTAATCAAAACAGAAGTAAAATGCATCTTACAACTTGGGAGCAAGTCTTGGTGGTATTGGTTTTAAGGATGGGGCCAAATGGAATAAAGTGTTACTAGCTAAATTTGTTTGGGATATATCCTCTAAACAAGACATCCGTTGGGTGAAATGGGTAGATTACATTTATCTTAAAGGGCAGAATTTCTGATAGTATAAGATCCAACAGGATGTGAGCTGGTACTGGAAAAAGCTTACCAATCTGAGATCTGTTTTTTCCTTTAAAACTCTGGAGGAGGCAGCTAAGAACAGTAAGGTCAATATGAGGAAACTCTATACTCGGATGCTTAATAAGGATAGAGTGCATTTTGCTAATGTGGTCTGGTGTACTATAGTTGTGCCTAAGCATAGATTTATATTATGGCAAGCTACTCTGGGACACCTTCTCACCCGAGACAAGCTAACTCACTGCCAGTTGAGTTTAGCTTCCTTACTATGTCCGGTCTGTGAAGTGAAGCAGGAATCACATTCCCACCTGTTTTTTGCTTGTCATTTTTCTCAACAAGTTAGAGCTAATGTGGCTGCTTTGCTGGGAGTGAATATTTGGCCTAGTAGATATGAGGAGTGGATCTCTTGGATGGTTGGAAAACCTAAAGGCCTGAAGCAAAAGTTAGTTGCTGCTGTACTGGCAGTTGCTGTGTATTTGATTTGGTGGAACCGTAATAAGTGTATTTTTGAATCTTACTCTATGACTGTAGGGAATGTAGATCAATTGATCAAGTTTTATTTGAAAACTAGACTGATTAGGTTTCCTAAGCTGAAAGTTAAGAAAAATGACTTAGCATTTGTTGAGCAATTTGTCCAGGTGTAAATTCTGTTTGAGTGCTCGGATTGAGCTTGTTTTGTAACTGGTTGATTGAATTTCAATATATTCCTATTTTCATCAAAAAAAAAAACATTTTCTTTTAAATTAACAAAATTACAAGATTAAGTGTGGGCAAAATATATTTTCACTTGTAGTATATAAAACTTAAATTATGTAGTGTAAACCCATTATTTTAAACAAAATAATTATTTTTAATTTAATAACATAAACTTTCAGCAACTATTTATTTTGTTTAAAAATCAAAAGTGAATTTAAACCCAAACAAATTCTCATTAAAAATAAAGAAAAACCACACTTAATAATAATAATAATAATAATAATGTAAAAATTCATGGTTACATTTTAAAAATATCAATTTAACATATACATAATTTAAGGTAATAGTTTATTTCAATATACACACATTATTTCTTTCATTTAAAAGACATTTCTTACTTTTAACCAAAACATCCAGCAACTACTTAATCACTCAAAAATCATAAACTTGAATTGAAAATCATATTTTTGTTCATAAAAATAAATAAAAAAAAATTGTAGGTATTAATTGAGTAAAAATATCATTTAAATGTGATTTTAAAATACCTTTTTATCTAAATAAAATCAACAAATCATTGGAGACATTACTTATGCATACCAATCATTGTTTCTCCAAAGTTTATCACCAAATATACAAAAAATCAGCAAGTATAATCAACATGTAAATCACTAAATTATCCTTTTAAAAAGAATCAAGACACACCCTTCATTTCACCAATTAACCTAGCATGTTCATAAGTGACACAAAAGAAAAAAACAACACATCATGCATCATACCTATGGCCGAAACCTCATCATCCACATTTCATGTTTGCTTTTTGCATGTTTACATAACATTGGGGAGGATTACATTAGCATGAAATAGATCAAGACAAAACTTAAGCCCTAGCATGCATCTATTAACATCTTTAAAGGAACCCATTTAAAATCTTACAAACCTATCATGTTTCTAAGATTACATTGACATGAACACATAAAGATGAAACTAAGCATGCTTGAGAAATAACCCCTAGGCCGAAACTCTCCTAGCCAAAAACAACAAAAACCCTTGCATGCTTCTACATAGAACTTTTAAGCCAAATAAAACATAGCATCAAGTCATAGGAAAAACCCTAGGTGTCATAACATCAATATCACCATGCTCATGATTTTAAGATCAAAATAAATATTCATAACAAGAGATTGACATAACACCATACATCAACAATCAATCCAATACACGCACACCATGAGTATTTATATCAAAAGATTACAAAAACAATAAGGACCATTTCAAGAATAGAGGTTCCATTACCTCCTTTGATAGAAACCAAAGAACTTCAAAATAACTATGGTCACCCTCTTGTTTGCTAGCCTCCAACACCTTATTTGTTGGATTAGCTTATACAGGATCTTTATTTATTTTCACGTGTATCTAATATTAAACAAATTAATACGAGAGAGCCTAAAACATGTTTCTAAAATTGAATTCCAAGAGAAACAAAGAACATAATACTTACAGTATACGCAGCTGAATTTAAGAGTCCTTCCTTCAGTTTCTCTAACTCTTGTATCCTCTTTGTCGCAGAGTATTATCAAGAAACTGAACCGATCTTCTATTTTTTTAACAATCTTCTAATGTATCCTTAGAGTCACATATACTAGTGTGTGCAATTCTCAACACATGAGATAGATATAGAGAGAAGAAGAGAAAATAACAAAGAGGCTTAGAAAAGGACTTGTGTTTAGAGAGAATCTAAAACTATCAGAAAACCAGTGATTAAACTTATGTTTTGACTTCTCTCTAAGCACTCCTTTTATAGACTCAATTAGGCCATTTAATTTAATTAAAAAATCAATAAAATAATAGCTCTTTTGAAGCCCTAGGTCGAAATTATCATGGGCTTTAGGCCCGTGAAATTTCTCATTTGATTATAAGCCCATTGGACTTAAAATCAAGGCCTGTATTATTTTGTATTGATTTAATTAGTTAAATCCTTTATCAAATTAATTATTTATAATTTGAACCTTGATTTCAACTTATTTATTAATTTAGATACCAATTTATCTTAATTAATAAATTTGCCATAATTTCTCTTTTCTTCTCAAAATTACACAACTCTGTGAAACTATCCAAAATTGACCTGGTCAACTTTAATAATTCTAATTGATGATTAAATCAATTAATTGAGACTATCTAGATGATCTTATCCAAGGTACAATGGGGACCATGGGCCTATGAAATCAAGCTCCAATAAGTTATCATAAATCTAACAAATAAATTTACTAACATATTAATTCCTCGTGACTCCCCAATAGACTAGGAATTGCACTCTTGAATTCATAGAATGCTCTATAACAAATATAGATACGCTATTAATTATCCATTATTACAACCATAATTGTCACTCAATCCTCTATAGATGGTCTACAATGAGATAGGACTAAAATACCGTTTTACCCCTCATTGTATTTTATCCTTAAAACACTTAGTTCCTTGTAAATGATATTTCAGTAAACTAATTTAATTATTGAAATGAGATCTCTATCATTTAACACCTTGAACAAAACTAAAAGGAAACCATTGTTTCACTTCTTCATCAGAAGCTATAGATGTTCATATCTATAATTAACACTCCCACTCAATTATACTATCGAGTTCCCAAAATGTAAGTATGAGCTAGTCCGTAGGGTAAGTTGGTAACAAACAAGTCAAAGAACTCAAATAATACAATCAGTTAGAATACAAATCACTCAAAATTGAGATTGAATTGACCTATGGTCAACTATATGACTAGAATAGATAATAACGGTATGTTTACTTATCTTATCAACTGTCAATATCGGTCCTGTCCGATGTAACAAATACATCCGATCTTATCTACTTTGCTAATGTTCTGGAAAGAACATAACACTGTAATGTGTAAGTAGATCATATCGTAGATTGGCAAGTCAGTGTAAATCCGGTGCACTAACTAATCTTAGGACTAACTTATTTTGAACATATAATATATTTATATTCCACTGTGATTACGTCACTATAAATAAGATTAGCTATATTCTCGGGATTCAATAGAAGTTTATATTAAACAAATAATCATGAAAATAAAACATGTGAGCGAAGTGATTGATCAAGTCAAAAAATGATTTCTATTCTTTTATTGATAATAAAATGAGATTACAAAGAATTTAGGTTTTAATTAGGGCATAAAACCCCAACAAACTCCCACTTGCACTAATTGAAACTAATGCCTTAATTCTTCTAATCCCATTTCCTTGATATGCTTATCAAATGTAGCTTCTGGTAGTGTCTTTGTAAACGGATCCGCAAGATTGTCTTCAGTTGCAATCTTGATATCCTTCACTTCTCCCTTGGCCACATATTCTCGAATAATGTGATACTTCCTTTCTATATGCTTACTTCTCTTGTGACTTCAAGGTTCTTTCGAGTTGGCTATCGCTCCAGTATTGTCACAAAACAATACAAGCGGTTTATCTATTTCTGGAATAACACCAAGATCCGAATAGAACTTCTTTAGCTAGACTATTTCCTTAGCTATTTCTAACGCGGCTATGTACTCAGCCTCCATGGTGGAATCTGAGATTGTAGACTGCTTTACGCTTCTCCAAATCACAACTCCACCCCCAAGAGTAAACACCATTCCAGAAGTAGACTTCCTATCATCGACATCAGTCTGAAAATCTTAATCAGTGTAGCCTGCAGGGTTCAGAACACCACCCTTGTAGACTAACATATAATCCCTAGTCCGCCTCAAATACTTCAGGATATGCTTAACTGCTATCCAATGTTCCGATCTTGGGTTTGACTGATACCTGCTCACTACTCCAACTGCATAGCATATGTCTGGTCTAGTACACAACATTGCATACATCAGGCTTCCAACTGCAGAAGCGTAAGGAGCTTTTCTCATTACATCTTCCTCTTTAGGAGTCTGGGGAGACTGCTTCTTTGAAAGATGAATTCCATGGCGGAACAGTAGAAGCCCTTTCTTGGAATTTGTCATTGAGAAACGCTCAACCACTTTATCTATGTAAGCTGCTTGAGATAAAGCTAAGAGTCTGTTCTTTCTATCCTTGATGATCTAGATACCTAGAACATAACTTGCCTCACCCAAATCTTTCATTTGGAATTGAGTGCTCAACCAATTCTTCACATATGATAATTTCTTAACATTATTTCCAATGAGTAAGATATTATCTACATAAAGAACCAGGAATACCACTATTTGATTTGCCTTCAGTTGGTAAACACATGGCTCTTCAATATTTTGTTCAAAGCCATAGGTTTTGATTATTTCATCAAACTAAGATTCCAGGAACGAGAAGCTTGCTCAAGTCCATAGATGGACCTATTCAACTTGTAAACTTTTCTTTCTTGTCCAGATACTTTAAATCCTTCTGGCTGATCCATATAAAAGACTTCGTCAAGCTTTCCATTAAGAAAAGTTTTCTTGACGTCCATTTCCCAGATCTCATAGTCGAGAGCGACTGCTATGGATAGGAGGATGCGAATGGATTTGAGCATGGAAACCGGACTAAAAGTTTCCTCATAGTCCATGCCTTCTCTTTGGGTATAACCCTTTGCCACTAATCGAGCTTTATAAGTCTCGATATTTCCATCAACACATCATTTCTTCTTGTAGATCCACTTGCACCCAATGGCCCTAAAGTCACTAGGTGTTTCCACAAGATCCCAAACAGAATTTGAGTACATGGACTCCATTTCCTGTTTCATGGCTTCGAGCCATAGTTCCTTTTCAGGGCTAGCCCTTGCCTGTTTGAAAGACAACGGATCATCATCATTAGTGTTACCAACAACCATATTGGTTTCACCATCCAAACCATAGCTGTTGACCCTGATTTTGGCCAACTGACACGGAGTCAAATTTGCTTGATGTGGACAAACACGTTGGAAAGAATATGATGACGAAATAATAAAGAACACAAGAGTTTATAGTGGTTCGGCCCCAGAATCTGGTAATAACCTACGTCCACTTCGAATTGTTATTGATATAGAATTCAAAGCAGTGATCAAAAAACTAGGGTTCAATGAGTTTCACCAACCTCTGAAGAACAATACAATATGTCAAATAGAATCACTCTAGTCTCAAATAATTCGAAGGTCAAAAGTCCCTTCCTTGAGCTATCTTTCTCTATTTATAGGCTCAAGGAGGATTACATTAATTTTGTTACAGATATTCTCTCCTAAATAATCGGATACTCAGGAAATCATGGGAGTCAATTTCGGAATTGACTAAGATCTTTATAAAAATATCATGAGATACGCGGAACCTGCGACCATACTAGTCACATGTAAACTTCGACTACCTTTTGCTTGTAAAATCTCTTCTGGTCGATACCCTAGCAGAATTCCACCAAGTGTCAGCCACGTGTCCAGAAGTCACTTGCCACGTCATTCGTGCCTGTTTTTTGGATAACAATAGCAAACTGGGTTCCTAGAAACCTTCCCACTGCGACGAGGTTCCGTGACTGTTTTCTCAAGAAACAGTGGTACTTTCTTCATTTAAATCGACTTGCGTCGGTTGGACGTGAAGAGTGGGAATTTCATCATCAACTCGTGTTGATGACGATGGAACATTGGTTGGAGTCAATTCCTTAACCATCTCCTCTAAAACTACTTTGATGAGAGGTTCAAAGTTCTGGACATAGTCATTTTCCAAAAAAGTAGCATTTGTAGAAGTAAACACTTTTTTTTCTAAATGACTATAGAAAATTCCACCCCGAGTTCCTTTAGGATAGCCAACAAACATGCAAACTTCAGTTCGTGTAGCTTTCCCTCCTTTTTCCTCAGGACGTGAGCGGGACACCCCCGAATTCTATAATGGCGTAAACTAGGTTCATGACCATTCCAGCGTTCTAAAGGTGTTTTGGGGATTGATTTTGACGGCACGACATTGAGAATGTCGTTCGCGGTTTCAATTGCATGTCCCCAGAACGAAGTTGGTAGAGTTGAGTTACTAAGCATACATCTAACCATTTCCAATAAAGTTCTGTTCCGGCATTCCACTGCACCATTTTGTTGAGGAGTACCTGGGGCATTTTTGTGATAAAATCCCAAGTTCAGTTAAATGATCTTGGAACTGCATATCCAAATATTCTCCACCCCTATCAGATCGCAACATCTTTAACATTTTACCTAATTGGTTCTCATCCATTGCTAGGAATTCCTGAAACTTTGAAAATGTTTCTGATTTCCAATGCATTTGGTAAACACATGAGTATCTAGAGTAATCATCAATTAAAGTGACGAAATACTCAAAACTACCCCTGGCTTGTACATTCAAAGGTCCACAAACATCTGAATGCACAAGACCAAGTGGTTCTTTGGCCCTATCACCCTTTGCAGAGAATGGACGCTTGGTCAATTTTCCTTCTAGACAAGAATCACAGACAGGTGATTCACCTAAGGTGAGTTCCCTCAAAGGTCCTTCCTTTCTAAGTCTTTGAATCCTATCATAGCCAATGTGACCTAGTCTCAAGGGCCATAAATGTTAGGAAAATATGTATTTGCCTCAATGGAAATAGGTAAGATAATTACAACTCTAAACTAAATATTACAAATAAATATTATTGATTAAAAAGTGTTACAACTCTATGACAAAAATTACATGTAAATATAGAGAAAGAGGTAGAAGATGATAGAAATAGAAGATACAACTCTAAGACAAAAAGATACAAATAAACTAGAAGTAGTAGAATGAAAGATATAGATGAGACTACAACTCTAAAACAAAAGATACATATAAAAGAGTAAATATAGAATAATAGAATAAATGAAAAGCAATAGAATAAAAGAACAAGAATAAGAACAATGAATAAAGAACTCTCACTCACATAACCAAAGTTAAGAGTGTTGGGGATCACCAACTTGAACAAGGTTTGAAACCTCTGCCCAAAAGCTTATTTCCCCCTAACTCAAGCACTAAGGGATCTCTCACAGATATTGAAAATGCTTTCTGGAATAATCAAGCCTCAAGGTGTTTCTAGCCAAGTGCTCTAATGGATAGAAATGTCGTGTCTTACAAGTGAGCATTAGACTCTTATTTATAGAGTTTTGAGACACCCTTTTAATTTCAAATTCCACCAACCCCCATGGCTGTTACCAATGATTAATTGGATGTTTTATGGAATTAAAATAGAGATTTTGGAGTTCCTTGGCTGTTGGAAACGTTCAAAATTGGATAAAAACCGAATTTGTATGAAGTTGTCAGACACTAGGGTCATGGCGCTTGTTTCAAGCGCCGCGACCCTTGGTCATTTTCAGCAACCAATTTGTTTAGTTTTTTCCAAAACGTTCCAATTTATTCCCACTTGATTTTGTAGCTTCCATACACAATATGGGAGTTAAAATCACATCTCTATCAGCCATTTCTCGTATGGCCTTAAGAAATTCATCTCAATATTGTGTAACAACAAATCTACACAATAATGGGTGACATTTAGGAGTTACAAATTTGTGATGAATTTGTAACACCAAATATGTTACATGTTTGGATATTTCACATATATCCAAATAATGTAACTCTTTATTATATGTTACAATATGTGACACTCTATATCACATTTATTTAATGTAAAACATTATCTTATAAAATGATATAACATTACATTATATTATAAAATAATATAACATTCCCCCACTAGATTAAATAGTCATCTATTGTAACACTTATTTAAGCAATCATTATATTTAAAAATATAACATATCCCCCACTTGATTAAATAAGAACTCTCTCTTATAGGAGTCATTGCATTGATGCATAAAGTAAAAGGGTTTTCAACTTGAACTTTACTATAGTGTAATTATCACAAAATATGTCGAAAATTTGGTTGCACTAGGCATTGAACAATCTTTTCATGATGACAAATCGGTGATAACACACACAACTTTGCGATGTTCACTTAAGACCTCTATGTCTCGCTTTGCACCGTTAATGGCCATGTGCATTTTCCATTCATGGACGTTCTAGAGAATACTCCCAATTTTCATGATAGGCGGCACAACCTCTAGGTCCATATAGGTAGAATTCTTACAGTATTTTGTTACCAAAAATACCTGTCTTCACAAGACTGAATTCTATTAAAAAACCTTTCGGTTTTAACCCTCAACTTGGTAACTCACAAGTACTCAACATCTCAGATGGGACTTGTTTTGAGTACAACTAATATTCACTTGATTGGCTTGTTATTACCTATTGAACCTAACACTAGTTGAATAACTAGTGTTAAGATAGGTTACCATCAATCGTGAATCTCTTTAGGGAGTTTAAGTCCCATCCCTCGAGATGATGTAACCACTAAATCCCTCGTTAGTGGCTTAGTGAAAGGATCTGCCAGATTTTCACTGGTTCTCACATAGGATATTGATATGACTCCTCTTTGAATCAATTCTCTTACATATCCATGTCTTAGACTAATGTGTCTAGACTTCCCATTATACACTTCGTTGTATGCTCTAGCCAATGTCGCTTGGCTATCACAATGTATTGATATAGAAGATACATTCTCTTTGATTAGGGGAATCTCTATCAACAGATCCCTTAACCATTCGGTCTCTTTGCCGGTAGCAGCTAGAGCTATAAACTCTGCTTCCATAGTGGAATGAGATATACAGGTTTGTTTCTTGGAACCCCAAGAAATTGCACCTCCACCAAGTGTAAATACCCAACCAGTTGTGGACAAGTTGTCCCCAAGATTGGATATCCAACTTGCATCTGTATATCCTTCTAATATTGAAGGAAACTTGGAGTAGTGAAGGCTTAGTCATTTGGTTTTCTTGAGATAACCTAGGACTCTTCCAATCGCCTTCCAGTGATCCATACTTGGATTACTTGTAAACCTACTAAGTTTACTTACCGCAAATGTGATATCAGGTCTAGTACACTGGGTAGCGTACATTAGACTCCCTTTAGCACTAGCATACTCCAATTGAGCCACAACTTTTCCTTCATTCTTCTCTAGTTTTACACTATGATCGAATGGAGTATTGGCATCTTTAACCTAGAGATGGTTAAATTTGTTCAATCCTTTCTCAACATAGTGGGCTTGCCCTAACGCAAAACCCCCACTATGTTTCTTTACTTTGATACCGAGTATGGTATGAACTTCTCCAAGATCTTTCATCTTGAAGGTTGATGATAGAAACTTCTTCATTTCTTCTATCCCTTTCATGCTATTACATAGAATAAGCATGTCATCCACATATAAGCAAACAATGATCTCATATGCCTTACAAGTTTTGGAATACAAACACTTGTCTCCATTGTTATGTCTAAACCCATTAGACATGATGGCTTGATCAAATTTCTCATGCCATTGCTTAGGAGCTTGTTTCAATCCATATAAAGATTTTACAAGTCTACAAACTTTATGTTCATATTTTGGTATGACAAACCCTTCGGGTTATTCCATATAGACCTCCTCATTGAGATCACCATTAAGGAATGTTGTTTTGACATCCATTTGATGAACATACAAGTTGTGTATAGAAGCTAAAGCAAACAAAATTCTTATAGAAATTGTTCTTGAAACAGGCGCATAGGTATCGAAATAATCGATGCCCTCTTTTTGCCTAAACACTTACTAATCTAGCTCTAAATGTTTGGATAGTGCCGTCAGTGTGGTATTTTCTCCTAAATACCCACTTACACCAAATTTTCTTAGACTCCGGTGGGAGGTCTACCAATTCCCAAGTGTTATTGGAAAGAATGGAATACATCTCATCATTGATGGCTTCTTTCCAAAATGCACTATCTCTCTATTGCATAGCTTCTCTATAAGTCTTAGGATCATCCTTAACGAGAAGTACAATAGGAATTTTCCTAATGACTTCCTCTCTATTTCCTTCTACCATGTAGAATGAAATTCGTTGAGAATCTATCTCATCCACTACTAGACTTTTATGATTTTTAAGCCTTTGAATTCTTCTAGGTTCAAAGGGTTGCTTTACATCCTTTTGAGAATTCTCGTCTTGAGAATCAACTTTCGATGTAGAAGCTTGAGAATTGTTCTCATATAACAAATTCTCCTTTAGAGATGTTGAAGCTTGAGAATTGTTGTCACATAACATATTCTCAAAAAATTCAACTTCTCTAGATTCAATCACTATATTAGACTCTAAGTCTAATAGCATATAAGCTTTACTATTGTTGGCATAACCAAAAAAATCACACTTTATGGCTCTTGAACCTAACTTTGTTCTATTAGGTTCGTTTTTCTTGCAATATGCAAGACACCCCCACACTTTGAAGTACCCTATGTTGGGTTTTCTTCCTTTCCATAACTCATATGGAGATATCTCATTTTTCTTCATCGGTATTCGATTAAGAATGTGACAAGCGGTTAAAAGCGCTTCACCCCATAAGTTGAAGTTCAACTTAGAAAACACCAACATAGAATTTATCATCTCTAGATAAGTCCTATTTTTCCTTTCGGCAACACCATTGTGTTGTGGTGTATAAGGTGAAGTGCACTCATGAATTATACCATTTTCTTCACAAAATGTATTGAATTCATTAGAGAAGTATTTTCCTCCTCTATCACTTCTTAGCACCTTAATCTTTTTATTTAGTTGATTTTCAACTTCTAATTTATACAATTTAAAAGCATCAAAAGTTTCATCTTTATGCTTTAAAAGAAACACATAGGTATATCTAATCAAATCATTTATAAAAGTAAGAAAATACCATTTACCACCTCTAGTTAAAACACCATTTAATTCACAAAGATCACTATGGATTAAATCTAGTAAATTAGATAATCTTTCTACACTAGGAAATGGTTTCTTAATCATTTTTGCCTTAACACATGTTTCACATTTACCATAGTTTTTAATATTGCATGCAATCACACCACATTTGACTACTCTTTTCATGGTAGAAAAACCTACAAGCGATAGTCTAAGATGCCACAAAAATAATGAATCACACTCAACAATATAGGCGGAATTAGCATTTTTATTGATAACAATGAAAGTTACATCATTGGTGCATAATATAACCATTCCCTCACAAGAGTACCCTTTTCCCAAGAATACATTTGATTTGGTAAGTATAAGTTTACCGGACTCAAAAACGGCTTTAATGCCGGGCTTGCCAAGCAAATCACCACTTACAAAGTTTATACTCATTTCGGGAACATAAAGTGCATTCATTAATGTAACTTTCTTGCCGGAGGTGAAGTAGACTTCAATAGTACCTTTGCCAAGTACCTTGGATTTGCCCTCATTGCCCATTTGTATCTCATGGTTGCCCTTTGACTCTTCAAAGGTCTTGAACAATGATTTGTCATAGGTGACATGGACTGTGGCACATGTATCATACCACCACCCTTTCACCTTGCCTTGGACCGCATTCACCTCACTAAGGGTAGCAACTATGTTTTCCTCTTGAGTTGCGTTCACCTTAGGTCCTTGTTGGTCTTATCTATGCCTACACTCTCTAGCATAGTGACCCTTTTTCCCACACACAAAGCAAGGACCTTTCTCACCCTTAAACTTGTTTGGGTTGGTTTTTGGACCCAAAGGTTTCTCGTTACCCTTTGCCCTTTGTTTTTTGGATGTTTTGGTTGTGACACCGCATTTGCTTTGGAAGTGTCTCCATTAGACTCCTCCTCAAGTTTACCTCTACATATTGATTTCTCTTCAATTCGAATATGCTTTTGGATCTCCTCCAAAGAATAATCCTCATTTTTATGAAGAATTCTTTTCCTATAGCTCTTCCAAGTTGGTGGTAATTTAGCCACTATAGCACCAACTTGAAAGGCCTCGAGAAGCTCAATCTTTAACATTTTCAATTTGTTAACAATTATTTGCAATTCATGTATTTGAGGAAGAATAGGCTTATCAACAAAAAATTTGAAATCGAAGTATTGAGATATCAAAATCTTTTTGGTACCTTCCTCTTCTGCCTTGAACTTTTTCTCAAGTGCATCCCATATCTCCTTGGCCGATTTGGTCTCGGTGTAGAGGTCATAGAGCCTATCGGAAAGGGCATTGAGGATATGACCCCTACAAAGGATATTTTCCTCCTCCCTCTTCCTTCTTTTCTCCACCTCCTCAGGAGTGTCCTTGTCGGATGGTGTTGGGAGAGGTTCTAGAGTGGATTCTAGAATGTAGGCGATTTTGAGAGAGGTCAAAAGGAATCTCACCTTGTCTTGCCACCTATTGAAATTGGATCCATTAAACCTATCCAACCTCACTAGGTCTTGGTTCATGATCTTGATGGTCTCACCTACCATTGAAACAAACAAGCGATAAGCTTTTGAATGTTAGGAAAATATGCATTTGCCTCAATGGAAATAGGTAAGATAATTACAACTCTAAACTAAATATTACAAATTAATATTATTGATTAAAAAGTGTTACAACTCTATGACAAAAATTACATGTAAATATAGAGAAAGAGGTAGAAGATGATATAAATAGAAGATACAACTCTAAGACAAAAAGATACAAATAAACTAGAAGTCATAGAATGAAAGATATAGATGAGATTACAACTCTAAAACAAAAGATACATATAAAAGAGTAAATATAGAATAATAGAAGAAATGAAAAGCAATAGAATAAAAGAACAAGAATAAGCACAATGAATTAAGAACTCTCACTCAGACAACCAAAGTGAAGAGTGTTGGGGATCACCAACTTGAACAAGGTTTGAAACCTGTGCCCAAAAGCTTATTTCCCCCTAACTCAAGCACTAAGGGATCTCTCACAGATATTGGAAATGCTTTCTGGAATAATCAAGCCCCAAGGTGTTTCTAGTCAAGTGCTCTAATGGATGGAAATGTTGTGTCTTACAAGTGAGCGTTAGACTCCTATTTATAGAGTTTTGAGACACCCTTTGAATTTCAAATTCCACCAACCCCCATGGCCGTTACCAATGAATAATTGGATGTTTTATGGAATTAAAATAGAGATTTGGGTGTTACTTGGCTGTTGGAAACATTCAAATTTTGATAAAAATCGAATTTGTATGAAGCTATCAGCCACTAGGGCCGTGACCCTTGGTCATTTTCGGCAACTAATTTTTTTAGTTTTTTCCAAAACGTTCCAATTTATTCCCACTTGATTTTGTAACTTCTATACACAATATGGGAGTTAAAATCACATCTCTATCAGCCATTTCTCATATGGCTTTAAGAAATTCATCTCAATATTGTGTAACAACAAATCTACACAATAATGGGTGATATTTAGGAGTTACAAATTTGTGATGAATTTGTAACACCAAATATGTTACATGTTTGGATATTTCACATATATCCAAATAATGTAACTCTCTATTATATGTTACAATATGTGACACTCTATGTCACATTTATTTAATGTAAAACATTATATTATAAAATAATATAACATTACATTATATTATAAAATAATATAACAATAAATACGTCATATTATCGTTATTGGTCATAGGTTTATTGGTCTTCTGACGTTTATTGGTCATAGGTTTAGCTACTTGGAATAATTCATATTAAGAGCGAGGGGTTCGTTAGGTCGCAGAATATAAAGCCCGTTTTCCAAACATGCAATACACAATTGTGATCAATTGAAAGAAATATATATATTAGAACTTGTGAAAGTCATAACAAACCATTCTAATTGCAACATGGAAACTGAAATTAAATTTCTACTAAAATCTTGAATAAAAAATACATCATTTAAAATTAAAAATGTATTTCTGAACTTCAGATGAGCTCTTCCTCTAGCTTGCACCGCAACGAACACTTTATTCCCAACTCTAATCTTTAAGCTGCCTTCGTTCACTTCCTCCCACGATTCAAGAAGTTGTAAAGAGTTGCAAACATGGTTGGTAAATCCAGAATCAATAATCCAAACAGATTTATCATTCGCTAAAACACATGTTTCTAAGATAAATGAACTATAACCATTACCTTTGTTTTTTAGGTGCTAGAAACTTGGGGCAATTTCGTTTCCAATGCCCCTTCTCTTCGCAGTGAAAACACTTATCTTTACCTTTCTTGCTTTTCTTGTTCTTCCCCTTAGGCGTTTGTGCACTTGGCTATGCACTCATCTTTGCAGCCTTTGCAGGCTTGGGGTTGTTGTTTTGTCCACATTTCCTCTTGTTTCTAGCTTTCGAAGACGAATCTAGTTTAGCTTCAGCCTTAGCTAGATTAACAGCAACATCAGTAGTCTTATTTTCTCCTCCTTTACTAGGTCCACCCATGATAAGCTCAAAAGTCTGAAGCTCGTTCATGAGCTGCGTCAAACCATAGTTGAGTTGATCACGAATGTGCAGACATGGTGCCATCCGAGAACTCACGGTGCCATCACGTACGTGTGGAGACGATGTTATCCAAGCATTTACGGTGCTATCAAGAACGTGCGGAGACGATGCTCATTCTGGGGATTCCTCAATCATGACAAACTCGGAGTTGTCACCTATCAACTCTATGTTGATATTCTGCTTCCAATTATGGAAGTTTTCTCCAGTGAGTTTCTCCATCAAAAGTTGAGAAAGGATGGGAGTAGACACAGACACTACTTAACTGAAAACTACAAATTACCAATAAAATAGAAATCAATCACATTTGCTCAATAAAACTTCTATTCACACAAATTTCAAGAAATAGCACAACATATACCAAAAATATGTAAGATATGAGAAAAAATATCAAAAACAATCATATATCTATTTCTTTAGGTTTTTAACTAATCTATGATATCCTTATCCCAGTTTGCGAGAGTAAAAAATATCACTAGTTAACTAGAGTTATAAACTCATTTAATAATGGACACCACTATTAACAACCTACTATTCGATCAAAATAAGAAAACAAAATCTCTTATTTTATGAGGTAGACCCACGATTTCAATAATCATAGATTTAGTCATAGTAGTCACCGTAGGGGTGAGTCTAGTAGAATTTGATCTATAATTATCTATCTTTCGAAATCTAATTTTGTCAAAATAACTAATTAACACTGTCCGTAGGGGGACGAATCAAAGCGCCTCGAGGCCCCATTAAGCTATTGACTATGCTAAACCAACAGTGGAGATCAAATAAAATTCTTAAAATAAGCTCATTATAAAATTAAAAATAGTATTTTTATTATTTATTTTTAGAAAATTAATGACTATGATTTTCCCAAAAAAAAATAAACAGATTAAAATTTTTAAAACCAAAGTCCTATAATTTCCTATTAATTCTAAAGTGTCACATTGAAACAAATTCAATTAATTTTAGAATTAATTTATTGCTAATAAATATTTAGGTTTAACTAATATAATGGACCTATACAATTAAGTCCAACTCTGGTAAATGGGCCTTAACAATTGGGCTTGTATGGAGGAGGGTTGGGTCCAGTATGTCATTCCCACTACAAAGGCCCCCTATCTTCCATACAAGGTCCAAAAGACAAGAATTTAAACCTTCGTTTTATTAATTGTTATTAATTGATTAGGTCCACTATAGTCATGCAAAACAAATGGGCATTCACAAGTGGAATCACCCACAAGAGATAAATTTAAACTTTACATTTTCTAATGGGCCCAAATAAAACCTATCATTTTATGAATATTTTATTTGGCAAACTACCATATATCTAACAAACATATGGGCCACTATATGCATCTAAGCCCAATTGCAAAAATATCACATATAGGGCAAATAGACATGTTATAATTAGATGGGCCTAATCATGCTACTATATGAGCAATTCTATGAATTTATGCAAAAATACTATAATTTATTTCATTTGCAAAAATACCACAATTAATTATCTAGAATTTATCAAAAAAAATTCAAATTAATTAAATTTATTTACAAAAATAAGTCAATTTAAATGAAATTTATCAATAATTAACAATAGTTAATTTAAATTTCATTTATCAACAATCAACTTAGTTTTAGGTTAATTTGATTAAAAAAATATTAATTTAATTTAAATAGGATTTCTCAACAATTAACCAAAGTTAATTTAAATCCCATTTATAAAAAAAAAATTTATTAATTGGGTGAAAAAAAATGATATTTTTCAAAATTTAACCAATTTTAAATTTTAATATCAATATATTAACTATCTTCTAAAAATATCTTGTGTTGTTACAACTAATAGCTAATATTTTAACCATTTAAAAAAATAAAATATAAATAGTTATAACAACCCTAAAATATCTCAAAATAGTTAAACAAATTCAAATATAAATAGAATTATCTAACTAACAATGTTCAAATTTCAAATAATTTAAATATTAAAAACTATAGAATAAAAAAGATATTTATATTTTCAAATAAAGATTTAATAAAAAAAAATCGAGAATTTAAATGAAAATATCTTAAATATCTAATATCATAATTCTAATAATTTAATATATTAAAATATTTAAAATTAAGTTGTTAGTCTATTTTTAAATTTGAATTTGAATCTTTGTAGAAAATATCTAATTATTTAAATCTCAACTAACAAAAATATCTTATTTTCAAAAAAAAATTTGAAATACATAACAAATTTGATATTTTTGGCTTTGATTATAAATAATAAATATCCACAATTTTAATTTTCTTTAATTAAAAAAATAATAATTTTTTTTGGATGAATAGTACCCGTGGGTACTGTTCACCGTGGCTGTTGCGCGCGGGTGCGCGTACGCATAGGGAGCCAGGCCAAAAAATTTCCAAAATTTTTTTTGAGAAATTTTTCAAACCAAAACCATTTTCTAATTATTTTTAACATGTTTTACACACAAAAAAAAAAGCATATATAAAAATTAATAGCATAGAAAACACAACAAAATAACCTAAAAATTGCTAAAATTCACATAAAATCAATATGCTTCATAAAAACATGAAAATCATCCAATTATTCAAACATATCAAATAATCCAATTTTAAACATGTTCATGCATGAAAATAAAGATTACCAAAGGCTCTGAGGCCAATTGTTGTATTAGCTTATACATGATCCTTATTTATTTTCATGTATATCTAATATTAAACAAATTAATACGAGATAGACAAATACATGTTACTAAAATTGAATTCAAAGAGAAACAAAGAATATAATACTTACAGTATACGCAGTGGAATTAAAGAGTCCTTCCTTCATTTTCTCTAACTCTTGTATCCTCTTAGTCGCAGAGTATTATCAAGAAACTGAACCGATCTTCTATTTTCTTCACAATCTTCCAATGTATCCTTAGAATCACCTATACTAGTGTGGGAAATTCTAAACACATGAGATAGATATAGAGAGAAGAAGAAGAAATAACAAAGAGCCTTAGGAAAGGACTTGTGTTTAGAGAGAATCTAAAACTATAAGAAAACCAGTGATTAAACTTATGTTTTGACTTCTCTCTAAGCACTCATTTTATAGACTCAATTAGGTCATTTAATTTAATTTAAAAATTAATAAAATATTAACCATTTTTAAGCCCTAGGTCGAAATAATCATTGGCTTTAGGCCCCTGAAATTTCCCATTTGATTATAAGCCCATTGGACTTAAAATCAAGGCCTGTATTATTTTCTATTGATTTAATTATTTAAATCATTTATCAAATTAATTATTTACAATTTGAACCTTGATTTAAACTCATTTATTAATTTACATACCAATTTATCTTAATTAATAAATCTACCATAATTTCTCTTTTCTTCTTAAAATTACACAATTCTGTGAAACTATCCAAAATTGACCTAGTCAACTTTGATAATTCTAATTGATGATTAAATCAATTAATTGAGACTATCTAGATGATTTTATCCAAGGTACAATGGGGACCATGGGCCTATGAAATCAAACTCCAATAAGTTATCATAAATCTAATAAATAAACTTACTAACTTATTAATTCCTCGTGACTCCCCTATAGACTCGGAATTGCACTCTTGAATTCATAGAACGCTCTATAACAAATATAGATACATTATTAATTATCCATTGTTCAACCATAATTGTCACTCAATGCTCTATAGACGGTCTACAATGAGATAGGACTAAAATACTGTTTCACCCCTCATTGTATTTTATCCTTAAAACACTTAGTTCCTTGTAAATGATATTTCAGTAAACTAATTTAATTACTGAAATAAGATCTCTATCATTTAACACCTTGAACCAAACTAAAAGCAAACCATCGTTTCACTTCTTCATCAGAAGCTATAGATGTTCATATCTATGATTAACACTCCCACTCAATTATACTACCTAGTTCCCAAGATGTAAGTATGGGCTAGTCCGTAGGGTAAGCTGGTAATGAACAAGTCAAAGAACTCAAATAATACAATCAGTTAGAATACTAACCACTCAGAATTGAGATTGAATATACCTATGGTTAACTATATGATATGACTAGAATAGATAATAACGGTATGTTTACTTATCTTATCAACTGTCAATATCGGTCTTGTCCGGTGTAACAAATACATCCGATCTTATCTACTTTTCTAATGTTCTGGAAATAACATAACACTGTAATGTGTAAGTAGATCATATCGTAGATTGGCAAGTCAGTGTAAATCCGGTGCACTAACTAATCTTAGGACTAACTTATTTTGAACATATAATCATATTTATATTCCACTGTGATTACGTCACTATAAATAAGATTAGCTATATACTCGGGATTTAATAGAAGTTTATATTAAACAAATAATTATGAAAATAAAACATGCGAGCAAAGTGATTGACCAATTCAAAAAATGATTTCTATTCTTTTATTGATAAAAAAATGAGATTACAAAGAATTTGGGTTTTAATTAGGGCATAAAACCCCAACATTATCATCATTACCAAATCATTAGACCAAACAAGCAAAAATCCCATATAAATCAACATAAGGAACCAAAACACTGTTACCCTTGTAGGCCGAAACCATAGACCACACTCCCTATGCTGTTGTGAGATTAGGACCTAGCATTACCATGGATTCCATTAAAACTTAGAACCAAGAAGAGGAGGAAAAGAAATCATAACCCGAACCCACATCTTAGAGACTTCGAATGCCCTTCTTCTTCTTCTTCTCCTCTTTCTTTCTCTCCTTCTCTCCTCCTCCACGTTCTCCTTTCTCCTCTCTCTCTAGAATTCGACAGCTACCCAAATCAGCCAAGAGGCTTCCTTCCTCCTTCCCTTTATTACCCTAGCTGAAACCTAGATTCCCCTAGTGGGAATGAGAACTTTCCCAAACCCAATCCCTTAATCCTTGCTCTACATTACCCCATTTTCCTATCATAAACCAATCACTGCAAATTCCCAAATAAAATATAAAACTTTTTCTTCCTTTGCCACTCTTGTCGTCCACCTTTCTTCTTTTCCTCTTCTTTTTATTTTTTTCTAATTAAATTACATAAATCTAATAAAAGGAAAATAAAAATGTTTAGAAAATCTATTGCATGCACACCATGCAACCATGCACATGCACACACACAATTACTAAGGTGCATCTCCACTTACCATGCACCTTGGTACATTCAATCAAAACTCATTTTATTCACAAATTAATTTAATAGTTAAATAAAACAATTAACAATTAAATTCACCCAATTTATACCAAAAAATTCAAATAATAATTAAAAAATAATTCATCACACTCAACAATTAAATAAAACAAAGCACAAAATTAATAAAATAAAATAAAAATTGGTGCGCTACAAATGTTGTGTTTTTATTAAGTCTTTGAAAACAAAATAAAAATAATAAGTCCCACTGACGTAATTAAAAACGTAAACCATAACATAAGTTTTTAATTATTCTTGGCACTCCTCTTGTTCGTTAATCACTCAAAGGACACCCCCGTCATACATGCCTAGACATCGGAACTTCCCACATCACTGTGCGTTCCAAGGAGAAACCCTATTGACTACTTGAAAGGGGAAAAGTAATTGGGGTGAGCTAAAAGTGTACTAAGGAAGCACAAACAAATACAACAATACTCAAGAAAACACAAGAAAAACTATATTTGCATCGTTAACTCATGGAAAGTCGTATCGTAACCATATAATATTCATTCATAGTCATATCATATTCATAATTATAATCGTACATCGTGTGATCATGGCACCCCTATTGTTCATCTCAAATCATGAGGTAACCAGGAAAAGCATAAACTGGTAAGACCTCATCTAAACAGGAACTGAAGTCCTTGAATAACCTCAGCGCGTTCGCCCTATGAGTTATGCATATCCTTAGTAACTCCTTCGTTGTGTTGCATTCAGCACACTAACAACCTACTACTTTTCATACAACATACAAGCAAGCATACAACAATTCATATCATAACATAGTAATTCGTACTTTTCATAACACTTTAGCTTACCATAGCTCATACTTTCCATAACACCATAACTATTGCAATCATATTAGTTCATACTTTTCATAACATAATAGCTCTTACGACATATTACCTCATACATTTCATAACATAATGCATAGATAACTTCCTTACCTCAAGTCCAAGCAAAAATAAGATGTGGGTACATCACAAGGAGCCTATAATCACAATTAAATGTTCGTCTTAAAATTATGTAAGACTACACATGCCCAACGTACATACACCACGTGTGCAAGGGTCATACACATGTGGCATTGGTTGCACCACAACTCTATTCATACAACAATGTCGCATAGAATCTTAAAAGAATATTGTTAATTCTACTGAATAATTCTCAATGATTTAAAATCAAGAACCATGTATTTAATTATATAACATATATTTTAGCATAAAATTGGACTTGCATGTAACATGCATACATAGGACTATTCTTAAACTCGCTTTAAGTTGATAATATTAATTCTTTTAATTTCTTGTTAATTTCACAAAAATTCAGCAAGCATTTTAAACATTAAAACAAATTACCAACTTAGCTATTACTATTTATTCCATTTTAATCATACAATTGTCATACATAAATTTTATTACAAAATTTATTTTACCAATATAATTCTTAGCTTAAATTGTACAAAATAATAAACTTGTTTATTATTTAATAAACAATAAAATATGATAAAATTTATAATTAATTATAAAATAATTAATTTAACAAAATTAATTAACTTTATAAAAGTTCCATTTTAATTTGGCAAACTAATTAATTAAAAAAATAACACTAATAAAATGTGACTTTGTTTTATTTTCAAATTATTTAAACCTGGTAATAGGGCTCATATTATTTACATTTTAATAACCAAATTTAAGCACTTTTTTTTAAACTCCAATTTTCAAATTTTAAATTTTAAAATTTCAGCATGTATTATATTAAAAGAAAAATACAATACTCATGTATGATACTACACCATTTCCTTGCTTAGTTTAAAATATGAATTTAAGACATATTTTGCTTTCTTTTTAAATAATAATTTTATTTTTCAAATGACCATAAAAGAAAATAAAATCAGCAAGCATTAGTCATTCTAAATATACTCAACATCTTTTGTAACACTTTTTAACAAGTCACCCTAACATGTTTATATACTTGAACAATTCAAGAATACATTTAATCATGCAAGACCAACAACAAAATCAAAATAAACTTAAACCATAATGTATGCTCATGTCGAATTCTTTGCAGCATAAAAACATAAAATATCACAATTAATATCATGCTCATAACTCAAAATTTAAGAATAAAATCAAGAAACCAAAACATAACTCACAACTCTTTTTTTATATAAACCCTAGGCCAAACCCTATGAGAATGCTCCTAATATCAAAATTTGCATTTTTATTATCAAGACATAAAAATTTAGTGAAGCAATACAACTCCAATATCAGTCCCTTATAATAAAATAAAATCATAATTCTTAAAAGATCTTTGAAAAAAAAATCCCAACATCAATCCTTTTAAAAAAATACAAATCAAAACTCTTAACAATTATCATAAAACCCTAGATTACAAAAATATAAATACACCACATATACATAAATAGATTTTATCCATAAAAACACATTCATATATCACACATAAAAGCTTAGCATGTTTCTATGAAAATAAATAATAATAAAAAAATTAGAATCATGAAGAAAACTCATGAACATGCTAAGGAAGATAAAATCTCCAAAAAATCATGATCAAGATCACAAGTTATCACCCTCACAATTTATCAAAAGAACCTAAATGCGAAACACCCCAAAGCATCCATATCTAAGAATCTTCGAAAGAAAGGTAAGGAGAAGGGAAAAAAAAAAGAACACCGTCATACCTCTTCTAAATTTGAAAGCCTTAATACTCTTGGCTTGGTGGTCGAATTCACTATAAGGAAAACCTCTTGAATCTTTTGCTAGCACCACCACAAAGAACCTAGTTAAATGATCCCCAACAATCCTTGACTTAGAACATAGAAGGAGAATTGGAGACAATGGAAAAATATAAGAACATAACTTTACCTCGACCTCTTTGGAATTTCGAACCCTAGCCTCCCTTGTATGGATGACAAGAAAGAAATGAGAGACAAGCTTCTCTCCTTGGTGTTGGGTGGCCACTATGGTGATTAGAGGAAGAAGAAAACATGGAGAAGAAAAGAAAGAGGAAACCTAGCACTTATGCATACCCTAGCAGAAACCTAAGAGGCAATTTCAAAAATCGTTGCCTCATCCCTTCCCTCGATTCCCTCTCCCACAATTCATGAAATTTGACAACTATGGCTTGATTGGATTGTCTTCAAAATAGAAACTTCCCTCTACACCCACCCTAGCCTTGACCGAGCACTCTTCCCTCTCTCTCTCTCTCTCTATACACAGCTAGCACACACACACCAATAAATTTGATCTAATCTACTTAGCCAATGAAGCTAGAAGATCACTAATAGCCATATCACCAATATTTTTATACTAAATTAAAATAAATAAGAGAATAAAAAAATCTCTTTCCCATTATTCATTTTTTTCTCTAAATAAAATAATTAAGTAGTTTATTACTAGAAAAATACACCATGCATAGAAACTAATGCATGCTCACCATGCATACCATCCACACGCACACGCACATGCACACACACAAGCACTAGGGTTCATTTCAACTAACCATGCACCTTGATGCAAACAATCAAATCTCAAGAATTCACAAATTAAAACAATTAACAAATTTTTTAACTCAAAATCATTTCTACCAAACAATTCAAACAATTAAAAATAAATTCCTAACACTTAACAATTAATAATAAAATATAGCACACAAATTAATAAAATAAATTAAAATTTTGGTGCGCTACAAGAACCAAGTCGACCACCTCCATCGACTGATCCGGAGGTGGCCCATGACGACTGCTATAACGAAAATGATGGGCATGATGGCGAGGACGGAAACTACTATTATGAGAGTGAGTACTCCCAGTCGTTATACATGGAGGAGCCACCATAAGTGGTAGTCCTCAAGGGTCAAATTGCCTCCCAATAGCAAAAAATAGAGGCCCAATAGGGTAGTATTGCCGCCTTATAGGAGGTCGTTAACGCCATGAAAGCTAATTTTGTGGCTCAAGGGCTGTATGTGGACCTTCATGTGAAGTATCACCTAGGCAGCCAGCTAGTGTGCCACCTGCGCACCCAGCTGGAGTGCCACCTACTTAACCAGCAGGCGTGCCCCCCAAGCACCCCATTGATATGGCACAAGAACTGCCAGTTGGTGTGCCACATGTGCACCGAGCTGGAGCACCCCCCTACACCTCAGGCATGTGGAAAAGAGAAGGTTGCGCCCTCCTAGAAGAGAAAGATGACTCGACATGCCTCCACGCCCATTCACATCCTGAGATGGGCCAATGAACCTGAGTTTCATAAGGTCCGAGGACACCGCCATGTCGCCAGCATCTGTGGAGCCCAGGGTTATCTTCTTAGGCACACTGCAACAAATCGTGCTAGGCCTAGAGGAGGTGTTCCACCCTTTCCTTGACAACCCTAGAGAAACCCCAAAAAAAGGGCCAACAGGAGAAATGTCTCTGCTAACCAAGGACATGGAATTAGTGTCTCGGTTAATAATGAATATGTTGATTCCAAGGGGGAAACAAAAGTAAGATTCCCTGTGAGATGACTTGAATGCTCGCAAAAATAGAGCAGTTCCCGAGGACATCCTGGGAGACAGCTACACTCAGACCTCCGAGACAATCTCAACACTCGGAGGAGAGAAGCTATGCCTAACCAGAGGACATACCCGGCACAAAGTGCCAACTGAGACCATGACCCTCTCCACATGGAGCTGGAGAGTTTAAAGAAAATAATGCTGAAGATGCCCAGGAGATAGAGCCACAACTCTGACTCAGAGGATGAAGATGGGGAGCCATGTGCCCCACAACTCCCTATAGTGGAGTTACGGACCCGTCCGACCATCTATCCAAGTTCAACAGATTGATGTCGGTGCACCACATCTCTGAGGAGGCAAGATGCCACATCTTCCTGTTAACCTTGGCGGGACTTGGAGACGAGTGGTTTAAGAAGAACCAGCCAGGATCAATCCATTCTCGGCGATAACTCTCTGCTGCCTTCTGAAGACAATTTATAGTTGCTTGAAATGTGCACTTCGAGTTCAACACTTTAGCCAAGATCAAGCAGGGACCTCTTGAGACCCTCAAAGCATACATAAAATGCTTTAAGGAGGAAGCAGCCAGGAACAAGAGGGTCGACGATGACCAAAAATTGATGGCCTTGCAAGCTGGCATCCGATCAGGTTCTCCACTGTCGAATGACCTACAAATGCCAGGATTCCACACACTCGACGACTTCATACGTTTGGCCCAAGAATAGATTCACTGGGAATTTTCTCAGTTTGAAGCATTTAGAGGACTAATTTCCTTCCTAGCTCCAACAGTCTTAGGGGCCATAGTTCTGGGGTCACAGTTCTCTCCATACACTCTAGTACAAATGAGTGTCATGAGTGTCCTTCATTATAGTTCAGCTGTTCCCCAAGTTGGTTTTAGTGCTGGTCCTTCCGAGTACGAAGCAGCCTCTACTAGATACAGTGCTTTTCAGCCTACTTTCAGTGCTAAGATAGTTGCTCCAGCCTAATTAGGAACATAGAATGAGGGGCATAGCGGGAGCAACCGTGGGGGAGAAGGAAAGAGCAAGAAGCCCAAGATAACTGACACTCCTGATGAGAGGTACCCTTCTCAGTATTCTGAGTACACCGACTTGGTGGATTATGTTGAGAACATCCTCCTTGCCATGGAGCAGCAAGTCTGTTACCAAAGACCTTAACCCATTCGGAGGGATAGGGAACGAAGGAACACCATGAAGTTTTGCAAGTTTCACAATGACCTTGGACACCACACCAATGACTGCAAACAACTTCAAGATGAGATTGAGAATCTCATCAAGTTAGGGCACCTGCGCCAGTATGCCAAGGTTGGAGCATGTCCTGCGCAGGCTCCCGCCATGGCCATGCCTCCTCCATAACAGGTGGTGCCTCCTCAGACCCCAGGCCAAGTACCTACTAGGCCACAACAGACATCCCATGGACCTCCTCTGGTGAACGAAAGAGTAGTGACTATATCTGGAGGACCCCACCTGGGGACATGTCTAGGGGCTCGCAGAATTGTTATGCATGAACCCTAAATCATGATGATGAAGTGCTGGCATTGGCCCAGCTCCCGGCATAAATGCCTCGGATGACGGACCAGATCATCACTTTCTCTAAGGATGATGCTCAAAGAGTGCACTTCCCCCAACACGATCCGTTGATAACGGGAGTTCCGTGAACATCCTGTTCAAGTTAGCCTTCGAGAAGATTGGGTTAAAAATAAGCGACATTTCCCCATGCACCTCAACACTTTACGGTTTCTCTGGTGAAGGTTTAATTCTAATGGGGTAGATCAAGATGTTGGTGACACTTGCAGAAGTGCCTCGCCATGCCTTCAAGTACTGCACCTTTGTGGTAGTAGATTGCTCCTTCGTCTATAACGTCTTCTTGGGAAGTCCGGCCCTGGTAGAGTTTTGTACAGTCACTTCTATTCACCACTTGTGTATGAAGTTTCCCACAAAGGCGAGAATCAGCATTGTCTGCGGGGACACGAAAGAGCCTCGCTAGTGATACAACGTGTCAACATCCAATGATGGTGGTTAAAGCAATAGACCCCGAGCAGCCTCCTTCAACGGAGATGCAAGTCCAAGTTTTTCTAGAAGAGAGGGTATCCAATGACTTGGACCCCAGGGTTGGAGATGATATGGATATTAAGTCCATGGAGGAAGCTAAAGAGGTCATCCTCGACAGCTCCAACCCCGAAAGAAAAACCAAGGTCGGGAAGAAGCTCAAGGTGGAGTTCTGAGAAGCATTGGTGAGCTTTCTCTAGGAGAACTAGGATGTCTTTGTCTGGTGCCATGAAGAAATGACGGGTATTGACACCAAAATTATCTGCCACACTTTGAATATATATCCAAATGTTGCCCCAGACTGCCCACTTGACATCACTTATCACCTAAGGACTGCCATAAAAGGGCAAGCATTGGCAGACTTCATTGCTGAGTGCACAAGAACACATGAGAGACCCGAGGAGGCCTGGGTTGTCGGGCCCATATGGAAGCTGTAACGCCCAACTAATCCAGGACTGTTACACTGTGTGTTTTAAATAGTGCTTAACTCATTCAGCGAGCCATTTTTGACGCAAAAGTGTGATTAAAATTTATGTAAAGGTTTCACTGCAACAATTATGCCCATATATTACATTAAAATATAGCATATTTTAATAAGTGTTATTGTCACATGGTAATAGAAAAAGACACGGAAAATGGGCGGTAAATGAAATACACAGGCGCCAAATGAAACACAAAAGCAATAATCCCTAATTACTCTACACGCCTCCTCTGTTTCTCTCTCACACTCAGTAACTCTCTCTCTCTCTCACTCGTTCAATCTTTCTTTCTCTCTCTCTGTTTGTTGCAGGTGTGTAACAAGGTGATGGGGCCTGCGGCTTCGGTCGTGTGACAGGGAGGCTCGACTCTTGGGTCTACGGCGTGGCTGGCTCGTGGGTGTGACGGTGCTTGCGGTGGTGGGTCTACGGCGTGGCTCGACTCGTGGGTCTACCATGGAGATTGACTTGCAGAGCAATGGTCCAGCAGGCTGTACAGGGAGGAGCTCCAGCTGCTTACGCCCAAGAAATGGAGAGGCTAACCGCTAAAGAATCCCTTCTTCTTGTTGTGAGTCTCAAGTTTTAAGAATTTGTGTATTATAGTTGATAAGACCTAGTATTTGAGCTTTGAATTTGGGATTATTTATTTATTCAGTTTAAGGATTCTGGGGGTTTTTCCAAGCTTCAATTTTTATGGGATTTTTACTTGTTCAAGCTAATCAGGTCGCCATTCTTGGAGGGTCGGTGGGATTTTTTTCAGGGCTGATGTCTTCCACGCAGTAGTTGAGGTGAGTCTTTCTTTGATTTTTGTGATCTGGGTTTGCTTTGTTTTTGCGTTTTGTGTGTCTGGGTTCTTCATGTTTTTGTGATTTTTTTGATCTGGGTTTCCAGCTATTATGGAATTCATTTCCAATTTCTCGTCGAATCGTTGTGTTATTGATTTGCATTGCACGACCTGTTTGTTAATTTCAATTCCGTATGTGTAATTTTTCTTCTTTGCGTTTTGAGTTGCTCCTTTTCTGTTTTGGTGTGTGATTGCTCTAATATGGAAATTTTAACGAGGTGAATGTAGATATTAGTTTTTTTTTTTGGATATTTGAGAACTATGATTTTGTAGTTTGTGCTACCTTTTGAGCTCAATCTCTTGGCAATGAGTTCATGGATTTTTGGAATAAATTACAAGAAGGTAGGGCACCTTTTTGGTTAAAACGTCTCGTTTTTACCTTTTCTGCTTAAAACTAAATGTAGATATTATGAATAGATTATTGCTAATGTGAACAATGGAATTACGTTGAGTTATATGCATGGATATACACACACATAACTGAAATAGTTGCCTAAATATTTATATACATATGTATAACAATACTCTTCTCTTCAAACAATTGGTTTTAATATGCAGGCTGAAGGATCATCAGCTGAATCTATAGCTGCTCTAGCCAAAGTTGATACCGTTAAGCAGAGAATGGAAGCTGCTTATGAGACATTGTAGGTGGGTATTTGATCATTGAAGTTATAATCAGTGCAGTATTGGAAAATGTTGATGTTGCATTTGATTTACTCATTGATGGATCAACAGGATGCTGCTGGGCTAACTCAATTAAGTTCAACTGTGGAAGATGTTTTTGCCAGTGGTGATCTTCCAAGGGCTACAGAAACCTTAGCTAACATGAGGCATTGCTTGTCTACTGTTGGGGTGGTAATATTTTTCTATAAATTGTTTTAACATTATACTCTACATTTGATATTTATAAATTTTGATGATTTTAACTTGGTATTTTATTTTTCGTTTTGCTCATTTTAGGTTGCTGAATTTGCTAATGTGAGAAAGCAACTCGAGGTCCTAGAGGATAGGCTAGATGCAATGGTGCAGCCACGTTTAACAGGATGCATTATCTAGCCGGAAGGTCACCAAATTTCTTACAGCACTTGTCTTGCCTATGGCTTGCTTTCTGTTCAATTTATCTCTTATTAATTCCTTTTAGTACATACCATACGCAACTTGAATAACTTACATCTATTATCATCCTACAGATAAACATTGCTCAAAATTTGCGGGGTATTCTCATTCGAATTGGAAGATTCAAATCACTGGAGCTACATTACACAAAAGTTCACCTAAAGCCCATAAAGCAGCTCTAGGAAGATTTCGATTCAAAACAACGTGCTATTAAGCTTGCAAATGAGAAGACTGAAGCTAAAAGGCTGTCAATCCATGAGTTTCAATCAAGTTCTTCGACAATTTCATTCGCAAGTTGGTTGCCAAGCTTCTATGATGAGTTGATTCTTTATCTTGAGCAAGAGTGGAAGTGGTAAATTCTTCTGACTATATTTTTTTTTAAGCACCGAGGAACATCTTGTTGATACAAAGAAGCTATCACTGAATTTAAGCACAGAGCTTAGACTGTCATCTGCAGGTGTATGGTTGCTTTTCCTGAGGATTATAAAACTCTTGTACCAAAGCTACTGATCGAGACAATGGCAACTACTGGAGCAAGCTTTATTTCACGTATCAACCTTTCAATTGGAGAAGTTGTTCCTGAAACAAGAGCTTTGGGAAAAGGTTTGTATGGACTTGTTTTTATGGTGCTTTTAAATTTTGTAGGCATTTAATATTATATGATATCTTTCAATTGGACAAGCTTTAAGTCATGCAATTTTACTTTTGGCAATTTATAAATTATCCTATCAATGTGTTTCTTTTTATTCAGGTTTATTAGATATTATGTCTGGTGACATGCCAAAGGGAATTAAGATTCAGAGGAAACATTTGGAGGCATTGATTGAGTTACACAACGTGACACAGACTTTTGCTAGAAATATTCAGCATTCCTTTTCAGATTCTGATCTTCGAGTTCTAATGGATACACTGAAGGCAGTGTGCTCTCCCTTTGAATCATTTAAACAAAGGTAAGCAATCATAAACTTTTTTGCACTTCCACATTCTTCTAAATTATCTAGGTTTTTTTTTTTGAAAACTTTTTTCTGTTATTTTTTCTTCGTTATATACTAGATTCTGTAAATGCTATGTTCATTTTTTGATTAATGATTGAATATGTATATAAGGTATGGATAGATGGAGCAGGCCATCCTTTCTTCTGAAATTGCTGGGGTGGATCTCAGGGGAGCTGTTACTCGTGGTGTGGATGCCCAGGGGATTGAACTCAGTGAAACAGTTCGCATAATGGAGGAATCTATTCCCCATATCATTGTACTTCTTGAGGCAGCTGTAGAAAGGTGTATCAACTTTACTGGTGATTCTGAGGCAGATGAACTAATTCTTGCTCTTGATGACATAATGTTACAATATATCTCTGCTTTACAAGAGACACTAAGATCATTAAGAGTGGTCTGTGGAGTAGACCATGATGGTGTTGGTTCAAAGAAAGAGATGGGATCAGACAAGAGAGATGGCAACACTGCACGAAAAGTTGAATTGATTTCAAATGAGGAGGAATGGTCCATTGTTCAAGGGGCTTTGCAGATCCTCACAGTTTCAGACTGATGTGTTGTAAATCATTAAAGCAGAATGGCAGAAAGAGACCATGGCTTCTCTTTCTCCTTCTCACCTCACAGCTATCCCACAACGCATCTCAAAACCCTCCATTTCCCACTGTAAGTAAATCTCTCTCTTTCTCTCTGTATATATAATATATATATACATATATATATGACACTACTAGTACCCTTAAAATGAACTAGTATGAGAAATAACTTAAACCCTTAATTTCATTGCTAAATTTTTCCTTAGTATATGTAAGATTTCTATGAATTTTAGAAGCTGCAATCCATCACGTAATAGTTTGTTTACACCTCATGGTTATTTTCTATAGCATTATTCTAGTAATTTAGTTGTTTTCCATATGGTTATATTCCAGTGGCATTGTATTAGATATTATAAATTCATTGTTACTTTTTATATTTATTTTTTCACCTTGAATTCTTTGCTTCGCATAAAATTGGAACCATATGTTTGAAATTTAGAGTACTGTGGCCACTTGCTGTTCTATGAACACTGTTAACTCCATATATGCTAGCTAATTAAGAAGTGAAGTTTTCTCTTATCTCTGGTTTTGTTGCTTTTTGAGTGTAATATATTATTTTTATGCAGTACTCTATTCAATTTCCATGTACGTAACAATTTCCATGAACAAAGTGTAGTCACCGTTTTCTTTTCCTTTTACTGAGAAAAACAAAATCAATAAAAGCCAAGTATTATATATGGTAATATGCATTTGGGTGCATGTTATATGGTAATATGCATCTAGCTATACATGATATGTTTCTTGAATTTTGTTTGTCTTGTTCATGCAGCTTCTAATTGATGGTAACTTATTATTTTAATAACATAATTGCTGGTGCCTTTTGTGTGTTTGTTTTCATATTGTAATGTGGTCTTGACAATAAAGTTAAGTTCTTTTGGGGGTTTTGTAGTGAAGGGTCACTACTACATGTGGAAGAAACTAAATGAAATTATGAGATTTGGGTTTGGCAATTATGAAATTGTTTAAATTTTAGTCGATTGTCATGATAATTAAAGCTTGAATCTTTGGAAATAAAACTAGAAAATAGTATGCTCAAATGGGTTATGAACCATGTTGAAAATGAAAAGAATTTCTGACTCTTTTGCTGTTGGGCAAGTGATTTTCGACTTCTGATTTTTGGCACTTTTCGTAGTTGCAGGTTTATTGGCTGGTTCCCTCTTGTGCTTTCTCAATGTAATTTCTCTTCTCTACAAAATTATTGAAATACCATAGCCATTATTCAATTCATTTTAGTTATATTTAAGTATAAATTATAGTGATGAACATAAGTGTATTTGGTACTATATATAGTACATGAATACTCAGACTAAATTCAATCTTTGTAGGGTTGCATTTATATTGTTGATGCATATAAAGTTTACTGGAGTAGCTGTGTTAAAGGGATTCACGCTGGACAAATGGTTCTGCAGCTAGTTGAAGCAATTGGTAACTTTTCAATAGTTATTTCCTTCTCTCAATGTGTATGCAATTATGTACTAAAACACACACACACACACACTATTACAACTCCCAAGACTTGTTACAACTGATTATTACAGAGCTAAAAACCAATGTAATTGTGCCACTCTATTGATCAAAATGGTTTATTTGAGAACTGATATTTGAACAGAAAACTGTCTCATTCCCTTGTTTTCTGGTCTTATCTTTTTCTCATTACGAGCTTCTTTTGCTAATAATGTAATCTAATTGCACAGATGTTTATCTTGCTGGGACTGTCATGTTGATCTTTGGCATGGGCTTATACGGATTGTTTATCTTTGACTTAATTACTTGTGTTAATACAGGGTTGCCTACAAAATAATCAGACAACTTTGGAATGGTCTCTTTTTCCTTGGATACATATTTGAAACCAAGTATGCCTCTCTTTCCGTCCACATATTAAAAGAGGTTTATTAGTCACTCCATTGGGACTGCATTCATACTGTTAACTCTTTTTTCTGGACTTTTCTTTGAACTTTCTTTGTTTCATGTACAAACCTTGTTGTTTCTTTTTCATAGTTTAGTTAGCAAGAGAGTAAATAAAAGGTTGTGCTTTTTATGATTGTTGTAGTTTAATTTGATGAATGTGTATATATGTCTATTTGCTAACTCAGGTAGCTGGAATTTATAGTGGTTATCTCTTGTTTATTTCTCTGAATTGGTATATTTTTTGAGTTATTTTATTTTGTTTCTTAGTCATTGAGTTGTTATAATATATGGCTTGAGTGTATTCTAGTTTCTTGTTTGGCCTTTTATTTTCTTGAGTTATTTGATTCCTTCTAGCTTTTCCTTTATTCTGAAGTTGTTTAGAGAGCAATATAATGGAATTATTTTCTAAGTAGTTGCGAAGAGCAACAATAGAGGAATATGCTTGCTCTTATAAACTCTAGTTAAGATTAAGTTGCATTGATTTGTATTTCCTTGTTTTAATATCAGCAAAGGACATATAGCTGTTTTTTTTATTATTTGAAAAAAAAAACTTTGCTTGATTATGTTTGTAATGTATCAAGCCTTTGCTTTGCTTTATGAAGAAAGTTATGAAACACTTTATGTCTTCATTGCTCCCTACTGTCTGAAAAACTATAATGTCTTAATGGCAGTAAGTTGTTTGACAAGTTTGATTTTATTTGCACTGTATTCTCTTTTCTTATTTATAGCTTTGGTAAGTTATAGTTTATATGATAGTTATGGGATTGGATTTGCATTCACTTGTTATATTATTTATTTATTTTAGTTTTCATCTTGCAGATGTTCCCAAGCTTTGTTTGAATCTTCATTTTGTTTTCTATTATGCTTATTTATATTTTGATATTTCTTTGCTAGTTGATATTCTGGCATTTCAGGAACTTGTTACTGCTTGGATTGTCATCTTGGCTTGCCTTGTCCATGGGTTTGTTACAGTCTTAGTTGCTAGTGACGCTCATGCAATAACTCTGGTTGTTGAGGGTTTGTTAGGAGTTGTGTTTACAATTGCTGCTTTAACAGATGAAGCAATGGATGTTGGTGAGGTTTTTTTTTTTTTTTTTTGCTATAAGAGTTCTCTGATATGTCTACAAATTAGTTTATGAATTTTCACCTATATCTAATTTGTTCATGAAATTGTTTAAAAATCATGCTTTAAAGTTTAATTAAGTGCTTGTTCTCTTTGTTTAATTAACCCTGTTCAATCCCTAAATAACATCCAGCCATTTACTACAATTCAGAGTTGTTTAAGTTCTTGGCACAATGTTCCAGTGATATTTCATTATAAGTCTGTAAAAATTATAGTACAACATTCATTCATTACCTGGGCTAAATACATGTTAGTTTGGATTCCAAGTGGGTTAATGAAATCTTTTACAGGTCTTTGTTAATTTTTAAGCATCTCCATTTTTTTTTGTCTTTAGCACATATAATCATTAAGCTGTGCAAAATAGCTAGTGGTATGAGGTTCATCTCATATGATGTTCATGCATATTTATGTAATAATCTATTTGGTTTTAAGGGAAATAATATGTGTCTAATGTCCATATGTGCTGTTTTAGGTTCAGATCACTTCCAGGACTTGTCAACCAGACCCAAAAGGATATCATAGAATGTGAGAATTTTGTCTTCCGGACAAGTGCACAAAGGATGATGAATTGAAGGATGGAGCAAGTTTCATGCATGGTTTACTTTTGTGTATCTTGTAATGTTTTTGTTTTTCATTTTTGAAGTAAAAAATGTTCAAGAAACTTTATTATGTTATGCTTTCAAACTTAAGTTAGAACTAAGATCTCATGAAGTAGACACATTCATGGTTTGAATTAGTTATTGTTTAATGTAATACTTATGGTTTATCAATATATTGAGAATTACATTTTATGATTAATTTTGAATTTTTTTTTATCAAAATACAATAATGAAAATCTTTTAATTAAAAAAAAAACCATATAAGTATACTTATCAAAATAAAATTTAAAATTTTATTACTATATGTTATGATTTAAAAACATATTATAAGCGTAAAAAATCGTTATGGTTTATATAATATAACAAACTAAATATGTTATCAAAATAATCAAATGTAACAGTTGAAAAGTGTTATGAAAAAAGTACAAGATTAAACTTCAAATTTATAACCAAAAACTCTATCTAAATGTTATTATTTGAATATTATAGCACCTCAAAATGTGTTATTGAATATTTTAAGATAACACCAAACATAACATTCAAAAACTGTTATAGAAAAGACTGGACTTTTAATAACAGGGGATATGTTAGCATTTTCAGAAGTGCTATCAATAGTCCTAGTTAGCAGTTTTTAAGTGTTATGAATACTGTTTTTTCTTGTAGTATTTAGGTATTAAAAATTTCCGTCAAAGGATATAAACTTCTTCATTAAAACGGTAAATGTATACAAAGGGTCCCAAAAAGAGTTTAAACAAAATTTAATTACAATCCAAGGTACACAAATAGCCGACCTAAGCGAAAAAATGGATTTCTACTCTAAGTCCCTCAAAATATCTCGACCGTGGCGGCCGAGCAAACCAAACATGTACACAACACTCCAAAGCCCTTCAACTAATGGTTTGTCAGCCTTCCCCTTGCCCATACCTGCACCATAGAGCACCAGTGAGCCATGGCCCAGCAATAAAATTTCCACAAGACATACATAATTACCACAACATGAACAGAAAATAATTCATGCAAATAACAATTCGCATAACTCATAATTCATAGCCACATATATTCAATAATCATAATTGTATCCAATATCAACTATACCAAGTACATTCGCATCACCAACACCATATGTATAGTCGATGCCTAGTAGAGTGCGTCTCCCGACACAAAGATTATGGTAATAACCACATAATTTGCATCACCAACACCATATGTACGGTCATAACTAGTAGAGTGCGTCTCCCGGAACTAGGCTTACGGTAATAACCGCATAATCGCAACTAATCAATTACTAACAAGCACAACAATCAAAGTATACGATAATGATACACAACCCTAGCTCATTTCAATATTATATGGTTATAACCGTTTCTAGATACAATAGGGCCAATTCCTACTCTACGTGCAATGTAAACTTTTCTTACCTTGATTCCTATGTTGAAGAATGAACAACCTCGAATGTGATCCTTTCCTTGAGCCCTGCGGAAACACTCTTGAATTTGAATTTGCTAGGGAGTTGTAAGCATTTTGTAGCTGCTAATCATCTTAGACACTTGAATTTCCTTAGGATCTCCTCAATTTCCACAAGAAATCTTGATTAAGCTTAGTTGTTTCTTATGTTGAAAGAGTTCAAGAAGAAGAAGAATAAGGATTAGAGGTCTTGAACATGAGAAACCTTCAGCCATGGGTTTCCTCTAAGGGCTTGGTCAAATGACCTTTTTTCCCCCACCTCCACTTAGTTCCTAACTAATCCTCGAGGGAATTCTAGTCTTTTCGCTTAAAATTCTCATATAACCTCAAATTACTCCACTAATCAACTAAAACATCAAGCATAATTATTTTACCACTAAATTTTAGTATACCAATTATCCCAACTTATAGATATTCTCAAAATACACCTTGGCTCAACCCGAGCTAGGCATTTATCCCTGTTCTGACTTTATGGTAAAATGCTCGATAGAATCCACTCATGCCAAATATCACATTTATATCCACATAATAATGTGGTCTCAATGCACACACACACAATAATTACAAATATACCCTCAATGAGTCAAATTATGAAAATACCCCTTTTTAACAAAAGCGGGTCTTTAAACACATTTAATGCACATAATCATGCATAATCAATTATATAATACTATAATTCACATAATCACCCTGTCTTCCTTCCCGACACGCTAATCAAAGTACTAAAATTTACTAGGAGTTTTGGGACGCTACAACTATCCCCTTCCAATAGAAATGCCATCCTCGAAACTCATCTTAATAACTCTGGATACTGGTCCTGCACATCCGACTCTAACTTCGAAGTCACTTCCTCTACTTTGTTGTTCTTTCATAACACTTTCACTAGAGTGGTAGTCTTATTCCGTAATACTTATCCTTTTTTTTTCCAGAACCTCTATTAGCTTCTCTTCACAATATAAATCTTGTTGTACTTCCAGGGTTTTATAACTCAATGCATGTGTGATAATCGACACATATTTCCTTATCTTCAATGCTAATCTGTAAGCCACTTGCCTAATCCCTTCCAGGATCTCAAAAAGTCCAATAACCTAGTACTCAACTTCCATTTCTTCCCAAGCTGTTTTACTCCATTCATCTGCAAAACTCGGAGAAAAACGTAGTCCTTCCACTTAAGACTTCACGTTCCCACGCTTTGGATTTGCGTAGCTTTTCTATTTAGTCTCTGAAACGAGCATTCACACTCTAATTTTCTCAATGGCTTCATTGGTCATCTTAACTGTTTCAAGACCAAGATACATGCCTGGAGCATATCCTACAATATCTGAATTGTCCTCTCAGATTGCCCATTAGTTAGGATGATAAGCAGTACTAAATCTCACCCCTGTACCCATCACCTTTTTACTGGCCTTTCCAAACTTGGAAGGAAATGTAGGATCTCGATTTTTTATTATAAACTTTGGGGCCATAAGGAAACGTACAATCTCCTTCACATATAACTCAACATACTAATCCATAGTATAGTTCATCCATGCAAACAGAAAGTGCGCTGACCTGATATATCAATCCACTATCACTCATACAGTTGCTTCACAGTCCTAGGCAATCCCACCACTAAATCCATTGTGATAACCTCCCATTTCCACTCATGAATACACAATGACTTCAATAACAATGCTGGCCTCTAGTGTTCAGTCTTCACTCGTAGACAAGCTAGGCACGTAGCCACATATTAGACCACATCTTTCCTCATCACTGGCCACTAATACAAAGATTTCAGATCTTGAGACATCTTCGTGGTGCCTGAATTTAGCAAGTATGGAGTGGTATGAGACTCATTTAGAATCTCTCGCCTGATACCGATATCCATCGGAACATATATTTGATCGTTATACCTCAACTAGGGTTGGTCATAAATTTTCTCAAACCAACCCAACCAAATAACCCACCCAAATTAAACCGAAAAAATTGAAGAAAAATGCAAACCGAATAACCCAACAAAAATTTAACCCACCCAAACTTTACATTGGGCAGGTTGAAAATAAGTCACAACCGACCTAATAAACCCAAATAAACTAGTTAAGCTTTATTTAAAAAAAATTAATAGATAATTATAATTATTTATATAAAAGTTAAAACTTAAAAGAAATGATCATGCAACCCTAATCTAATCCTACTTCCCCTCTCTCTTCACTCACTGTATCTATCTCGTCTCTCTCCATTCTGCCTCCCCCGATATCTCCTTTATCTCCATCTTCTTCGGCAGCAGCTCCAAAGTGGAACGTCGGCAGGGGCGACAACAACATAGAAATTAGAAATCATCTTCGTCTCTGGCTTTGCCTGAAGCTAACTTCACTTCACTATCTTACTTTATCAATCTCGCCTGGTATTGTTGACATAATCTTACTGCTTCAATTTATTCACGGTGCATCATGTGATCTTAAAAATACTCAAAAGCATCAGTTAGTCTGACATTAATTTTAATGGTTTTGTGTTGTTTCTCATGGTGTAGTATACATTTATGCTAATCTTATATATAAATAGTTCTCCAATACGTTCTTTCTTTCCTCTATTAGATGGTTTTGTGTGCTAAATTATTTATATATATACATATTATTTCTAGATAGAAAAAATTAGCATTTCAATATGTATTATGAAAAGTATAAATAAATACATTCTTTAATGAATATTGATAACATGGTTGGCTTGGGGCATTATTCTTATAATAAAAAACGATTAACTATTGCATTTGTTATATTAATATACATTAATACACCGTTATAAATAATTAGTCCATGTGCTTCCAAGCAATTAAAAAAATGGGTAATTTAAAATTTGAAGTACATATCCTCATATTAATTGAAGCTTCAAATAGAGCAACTAAATTATTTATTTATAATAAATTGTTTCACATTCATAATAATCATTTGCAATATTTGCATTTAAATTTGTAAGTAGAAGTCTAACATTTAGACTCTAAATATCCAGTGCTGAAATGAGACTAAAATATTGAGTAGTGAGGTAAGAGCTTTAGAATTTAGATGATATATATATATATATGTCATGCTCTTGTGATCAAATCAATATAATAGTAGCAGTAGAAGTAGATGACTTAGTTTCAGCCTCATCATTAACAATTTCAAGCAATAATTTTGTTCCTTTGTTTCATGAAATAAAGCAGCTTACCTTGAGATTATGTTGTTAATTCAATAAACTCTTTTTTTCTCAACATTAATAACTAGTCTTCTTGAATGTGCATTATGGTAACGTAATTGAGTTGAGCAAGCAAGATTGCTTTCCATTTTGCTCAGTTCCATGAGATAAAAAAGGTCACATTGTGTTGTGCTATGTTTGTCATATATATTTAGTTTAGAATGTGTATGATATATTATTTTGCAGATAATTACATATGGAAAATGAAGATGAAAATGTGGATGCTGAGATAGAAAAAAGGATTAAATATATAGAAAATTGTGAAGGGCTTGCTAAACTTGAGAAACCACAAAAAAGGAAGATGCAAGGGAAAAGAACATCATCCATTTGGGATCATTTTACCATGGTTAAGAAAAAAACAAGGAATAGCAAACAAGAGATAGAGAGAGTAGAGTGTAATTCTTGTAAAGCTAATTATGCAACTGATTCTAATTGTGGGACTAGCACCTTGTGGAGTCACGTTGAGAGAAAGCGTAGGAAGTTTCCATTTAGCACATACATCATGGGGAAGAAGAAGCAAGCAATGATAACCGATCATTTCACCAAGAAGACTTTTGATTTTGAAGTTAACTCAAGTGGAACTCACACAACAATGTTTAGTCAAAGCATAGTGAGAGAATTGATTGGCAAGTACTTTATTATTGATGAGCTTCCTTTTAGGCATATTGAAGGTAAAGGGTTCTACTAGCTTGTTGGTCATGTTTCCCTAAATTTTAATTTCCTTCAAGATTACAATTGCTCGAGATACCTACCATTAGTTTTTGGAGGAAAACAAAAAAATCAAGAAAGGTGTTTGTGAATCGTAGGTTGTCTTTAACTACTGATTTCTGGACTTCCATACAGAATATTAGTTATTTGTGCTTGATTGCTCATTGGATTGATGATAATTTGAAAATGCATAAAAGAATTATTAATTTCATTCAAGTTCCTAGCCACAAGCGTGAAATGCTGGCAAAAGAACTAATCAATTGTCTTAATCATCAAACGATGTATCTTTAAGAAAGGTAAAAGAATGTTTGTTAGAACAGCATAATGCTTTAATTGTGGGTGGAGAGATGTTTCATATGCGTTGTTGTGCGCATATTTTGAACTTTGTTGTTTGTGATGGTTTAAAAGGCATATCGTATGTCAGTTTTGCAGTAAGGAATGCAGTAAGATATGTGAGATCTTCTCCAACTAGGTTGAAGCAGTTTAAGGAAGCTTGTAAAGATGCAAACGTTGAAACAAAATCTTTATTATGTTTAGATGTGATGACAAGGTGGAACTCCACATACATGATGCTAGAAGCAGCATTAAAGTTCAAGATGGTTTTTAGCTATTTGGAAGGGGATGCAAACTAGACAAAGTATTTTTAAGAAGAAAGAGTGAATGGGGAAAAAATAGATGGGCTACCAGAAGCTAACGATTGAAGCAATGTTGAAGTATTTATTAAGTTTCTCAAAGCTTTTTATGCTCTTAGTTTGAAGTTTAGTGGGTCATTGAATGTAACATCAAATATCTTCTTCCAAGAGATTCTTGCAATTCAAGTTGAGCTCAATAAAATGAAGACTAGTACAGATGCATTGATGAGAAAAATGGCACAGAGCATGCTATTGAAGTTCAACAAGTATTGGGAAATGTTGAGAAGGATAATCTGTTGCAGTGTATTGCCTCTATTTTGGATCCAAGATTCAAACTTGATGTAGTTCAGAATGGTTTCAGGTATTTCTATGATCCAATTAAAGCTGCAAAAATGATAAACAAAAAGTTCAGACTATGATGACTAGTTTGTATGCATTTTAGGAAATGAATGTTGTGCTTCCTAATTCTTACAATGATCAACAAGCAAGTGAAAATGTCACTAGCAATGTAAGTGGAAGTTCAAGTAGCACATCATTTCTTATCAAGCTTCAGTTTGTTTCAAGTGAAGTAGCCACTAATGATTTGGATGATTATCTTGCTGATAAAAAGGAATAGTTACTTGAGAATGTGGATTTTAACATTCTAGATTGGTGGAAAAGGAATGTGTTGACCTAGATTTTGGTCAACTGACACGGAGTCGGAATATGCTTGATGTGAATGAATGTGTTGACAAGAATCAAATGACGAAAAGTAATAAGAACACGATATTTTTATAGTGGTTCGACCCCAGGATTTGGTAATGACCTACGTCCACTTAGACTGTTATTGATATAAGAATCAAAGGAGTGATCAAAGAACAAGGGTTCAATGAGTTTCACTAACCTCTGAAGAACAATACAATATTCCAAGGAGAATTACCCTAATCTCCAATAATTCAAAAGCCAAAAGTCCCTCTCTTGAGCTACATTTCTCTATTTATAGGTTCAAGGGAGATTACACGATTTAGTTGCCGATTTTCTCTCCTGAATAACCGGATATTCAGGAGATTCTGTGAGTTAAATTTAGGATCTACAAAGATCTTTACAGTAATATTACATTGCATGTGGGACTATCGACCAGTCTGGTCGCAGGTATGACTGGGCTGCTCACTGCTTCTAATACGTCCTCTGGTCGATACACTAGCAGAGTTTCTCCAGGTGTCAGCCACGTGTCCAGGGTTCACTTGCCACGTCATCAATGCCAATTTTTTGGACAACAGAATGGTAATAGGTATCTTATTGTCTCTCACATTGCAAAAGATGTTCTTGTTGTTCAAATGTCTACAGTTGCTTCTGAATCATCCTTTTCTATTGGAGGATAGATACTTGATCCATTTAGAAGTTCTTTGTTACCAAAGATGCTGAGGCTTTAATTTGCTCAAATAATTGGTTGACTTGTGAATATGATGCTCCTGTTGTGTTGAGACAATACATGGACGAAATTGAGAATTTGGAGACATCCAAGCAAGTTGAGTCAAGTATGATAAATTTATCCTTTTGCTAAGTTTTTTCTCTTATCATAATTTAATAAATATTGGTTTCTAATATGTTTTGACTTTATTTTTATACTGGAAGAATCATGTATTACAATAACATGATTTGGAACTAAGACTACTACTACTCCTTCTAGTACTTTATGATCCTTTTCATGGAATCATGAGATGATTGCCTATGGGATTGGTTTGGTATTAGGTTGTTTTAATTTATATTTAAACTATGGAGTTGGTTGTGTGATGTTTAATGGTTGGACTGTTTAGTATTTGAACTTTGGACTGGTTGTGTTATGTTTAATGGTTGGATTATTTTGTATTTGAACTTTGGACTTTATGGTGGTTGATTTGGATTGTATTTGGACTTTGGAGGTAAACATTAGAATTTAGACTATAGTTGTATCTTTTTTGAAGGTTCAATGTTGTAAAAAAAATCACCCAAAGTCAGTTTCAACGGGTTAACCCAACCAAACTAATCAAATCATTGGGTGGGTTATTTTTTTTCATTATTTGGGCAAGTTACATTTGGAAGTTTGCAACCCAATGTTTACATTGGGTTGGTAAAAATATGTTATAACCCATCCAAACAAACTGATGTACAACCCTAACCTCAACATATCGGTCTCAAAGACTGTAAAGTCCTTAGCCACTCCAGGTAGGATGTCCTCTAGATGCTTCACCAATTGAGGATCACCCATCTGAGCCTCTTTTATCCTCTCAAGAAGTGTAGACTATAGAGTAATGTTGGTCAATTGACCTACAACAAATTCTATCCCTGCTCTAGTCATATCCTCTGCCATTTTCCCAGAATTCTGCTTCGATCAAAACCACTGTCTCAGACCTCTCCGACTCAAAGCATTTGCTACTATGTTGGCTTTCCCTGGTTGATAAAGGGTTTCACAGTCACAATGCTTCATCAATTCTCGCCAACGTCTCTACCTTATATTCGAATCCTTTTGGGTAATGGAACACTTTAAACTCTTATATCAGTGTAAATCACACACTTCTCCCCATATAAGTAGTGTCGCCATACCTTAAGTGCAAACACCACTGCTACTAACCCAACGTCACATGTAGGATATCTCTGTTCATATTCTTTTAATTGTTTCTAAGCATATGTCATGACTTTCCCAACTTCATCTTAGTCCCAATCGCGATGAATCACAAAACACCACGAGTTTCACGTTCTCAAACAGCAAACTAAGCACTAGTAAAAAAATCAATCTTTATTTCAACCCTTTGAAACTTTGCTTATATTTATTAGTCTACACAAGCTTTAAGTCTTACGCGTCGACTCAATCAAGGGTATTGCAATCTTTGAGAATCCCTCAACGAAACACTGGTAGTACCCAGCCAATCCAAAGAACCTCCTAATTTCTGAAGCACTCCTTGGCCTTGGCCATTCTCTCATTGCCCCTATCTTGGTCAGATCTACCATAATCTCGTCCATACTAACAATATGACCAAGAAACGCACCTGAGGTAACTAGAACTTGCACTTCTTGAACTTAGCATATAACATGTATTCCCTCAACCTCTGTAAAACCAAACAGAGATGTTGCTCATGTTCTGTATCTGATTGGGAGTTGATCATTATTTCGTCCGTGAACACAACCACGAACTTGTCCCAATAATCTTTGAAAACCCTGTTCATCAAATCCATGAATGCTATTGTTGGGAATTGTGCCATGAAAGCATATATAGTAGACATTGTTTTATGAAATAAATAAATAAATTGAATTTGTTATGCATATATTTTATGGACTATATTATTCTATGATAATATTATGTAAATATTAGAAAAATTCCTAAGTTCATATATGTGATCTCAAAAATGTAATGGTACGGGAGGATTGTGTTTGAGATAAATGAACTTGAATAGTTCGCAGTCAAATAATGTTATGGAATCTTTAGATTAATTACTACAAGTACGATCCACTAGTATTATGAATACATGTGATCTAGATCCGGATCACTAGTGTAGTAGGACACTTTAGTGGAGGTACTTTATAGATTAGAGAATATATAGAACTCGACCAGATATGTTTATTAATACTTAGTTAAATACTATTTTGAAGTATTAATTAAATATAGCAATTGATGATCATATACAAATAGATCTTAATCCTGAAGTTACTATGAACTCCTGTTTATGTTATATGAGTTCTTTGATTCACTCGTTAGGGTCTGCAGAATGATCACGCTATAAACTTTTGTTTTGGGAACTCATTAATATAAATGGCTGGGGACAAAGTATACAGATATGGAATCAATGCCTTCTCGCAAGAGATTGAATATGGTTCTCTTAAGGGTTAACTTTTGAGACTGAAAGGTTATTGAGCTCAAATTCATAATTCAGTTATGAATTAACCTTCACTAGTAAAGTCAATGGTACTTAAGGAAACAAGAGAAAATTATAAGGGTAAAACAGTAATTTTATTCCCGATTAATTATGAGCCATTATTAGAGGGTTAATTTGTATGCAATGATTATATCAATGGACGCTTTATCATTATAAAGTACTCAGTAAATGAAATGTCTATAATTACAAGAGTGCAGTCTCATATTTATAGTGGAATAATCATGAGATTAATAAATTAAGATTATTTAATTAAAGATTTTAATTAATAATCTCAAATTTATTGGAGCTTGGAATTATAGGTCCATAAGTCCTCACAGCGGCTTTATCAATACTATTCAAGGCAAGAGTTGATATAAAGGAAAAAATAGTTGAAAGACATATTTAAGAAGAAATTTGTTCTTCGAGCCAAATATGCAATTATATGATAATAGTGATTAATTAATTAATTAAAAATTAGTTGTAATTAACAAAATTAATTAATATTTAATTATAATGTAATTTTTGAAATTATATTAAATAATTAAATTAATTTTGAAATTTAATTAATTAATTAAGTAATTCTATCTCAGCCATTCGCTCTGTGAAAAATAGAATGATATTTTTCTACCTCTCCATGAAAAGATAAAGAACCAATTCTCAAGCCTATTCTCTTGATTTCATGTGTTGAGTACATCAAGTAGAATCACAAATAAACTATCATTTATTCACTAAGTGCCCACACACTTCTTAAGGTGTAGAGAACGATGTGGAAGATCTTGGTGTGAGTACTTGGGAGCAGCTTGGATAGGAAGATCGTTCTTATTACGAAAAGATAGCAAGGACACTTGATAGGCTTCAAGAGGTATGATTTCTATTCCTATCTTGCTTGTGATTAATGTATGTATATTAATGGATCCACATATTTAAACTACCTTTAAATATGCGGATCCATTAATGTGTTACAAAAACTTTTGTTCTACACTGGACCAACCCCACCACCATTCCGCTACGTATTAGGAAACTTGTTCCTAATAGCTACTTGGGCATTGGTCAGTCAAAAAGAAATAACCAAAGCTCATAATACCCGTACCTCGAGCGAATGGTCATCTTCGAAATATCCTGCCCTTTGATCCTCAGCTGGTGATAACCAGATCGAAGTTCAATCTTCAAGAACACTATCGTACCCTTAACGACCCATCCTTCTTCATAACAAATAACACTGGTGCACCCCACAGTGAGAAACTAGGTCTGATGAATCCCAAGTCTGGTAGTTATTGTAACTGAACCTCCCATTCTTTTATCTCTGTCTGGTAGTTCTCAGGTGTCAATTCTATAATAGACACCCTTGATGCAGCAGTAACTTAGATAAATCCTTTGGAAACACATTTAAAACTCCCAAACCAATCTGGTCTCCTCTGGTCCAACAGTTTCTGTAATAGATATCTAGCCTTCAAAATGTGGGGTCAATCAATAGCACCCACAATCATAAAGGGCTCCTCTTCCTATAGCTCAAAATTACCCTATCTCCCTTTTTTTTATAATCTACGGTCTCCCCTCACTTGGCTAACTGATCCATAACCCACACTATATCAAAGTCCTCTTTTTCTAACCAAACTTATTCTGCACATAATTTTCTACTATTCACTTCTATCGGTAAAGCTCTAACCCATGTCCTAAGAATTACAAGTTCTTTAGTAGGTAACAAAGTTCCAACCCTACTTCATATACATCACAGGATTTACCAAATCCGTCTATAACCTTACTAAAAACAATTGAATGCATAGCACCAAAATCAATCAATATTGTATATATAGCCATTGCTAGAAACCTGATCTGTCACCACGGAGTGACTAGCCTCAGCCTCCGTCTGTGTCAAAACAACTACTTGAGCTGGATTCAAGTTGTTGCCCTCTTCCGGCCCCTTTTTCTGCAATTGCGAGCAATATTTCTTAAGATGACCCACCACTCCTCATAGGAAACATGCCTTGACACGACATCCTCCCAAGTGGCATCGCCTGCACCGAGTACACTTTGGATAACTCTTCCAACTCTCATTTCTGCCCTGGCGGTCACTCTGAGTATCCCGAGGTCTCTTAGATGAACCAGGGGTACTAACTGCATCTACAGTCCTCATTGTTTGATCACCAGGGCCTCCACCCCTACTGAATCCCATAAATAGAGGTACCATCCTCTAAGCATTGCGCCTTGCCGAACTCTCTCTCCATATCTCATCCTCAATGCCCTCAGCAGTAAGGGCCTTCTCTACTATCTGAGCATATGTAGAAACCTAAGGTACTTGAGCAATTCTGACGCTCTAGGCTATCTTGAAATTCAATCCCCGAAAAAATCATTCTTTTCAAGCCCCATCAACCGGCACTAAGTCAAAAGTGAACTTAGCCAACCAATCAAATTTTAGAGCATACTCTTTCACTCTCATATTTCCTTGAACCAAATTCATAAATGCACTCACCTTCATAGTTCGAAGTGTATCATTATAATACTTTTCATTGAACAACTGTCTGAATTCCTCCCAACCCTTCATAGCGATATTCTGAGTCCAGGATACCACCTCCCACAATGTCCGGACGTCATCCCATAACATATATGTGACACAGGCCACCCTGTCATTACATGCCACCCTTAACAAGTTATGGATGGAGGTGATCATGCTCATCCACTGCTCGGTCCTAAGTGGATCTGGGCCTCCCCCAAAGATTGGAGGATACTATTTCCGAAATCTCTCATATAACGATTCCCAATTGTTCTCTACCTTCGGCAGTACTAGAACTGGTACCTCTACCAATGGCACGAATGTAGCATTTGTTGGATATGCCTCAAATAGCAAGGTTTATAAGCTATTAGACTTGGAGTCTAATGTGATAATAGAATCAAGAGAAGTGGAGTTCTTTGAGATTATGTTATATTGTGATAGCATCTCTCAAGAACCAACGGGTGTTGGAGAATCTCCTAAAGAGAAAGCTCCAAAGGTTGATGAGCAACCAAAATTGCCTTAGAGAAGCCAAATCATAAAGAGTTGGGATCAATTTAAAAATGTTCTCAAGTAGAGATACTCTACGAAAAACTTGAAGAAGTCAGATGAAAATTTCCTAGGATTCTTCAAGTTGAGGAAGATCCCAAAACATACCAAGAAGCAATGTCTTTGAGAGATTGCACTTTTTAGAAGGAGGGAATAAATAGATTCAGTTATGTAAAACCATTCATGGGAATTGGTAGACCTTCCACAAGGTTCAAAACCAATTGAGTGCAAGTGGGTTTCTCAGAGGAAATATTACACCGATAGAACATACAAACCTTCAAAGTTAGATGAGTAGCTAAAGGTTTTAAACAAAAGGAAGGATTCGATTATTTTGACATGTATGCACCGATTTCTATGACAACCGCAATAAGAGTTTTATTTTCCTTATCATCAATATATAACCTTTATGTTCATCAAATGGATGCCAAAATGACATTCCTAAATAGAGATCTGGATTAGGAGATCTATATAGAACAACCGGAGGGTTTTGTTCTAAGGAGAAATTAACATAAAGTGTGTAAGCTTGTTAAATCATTATATGGTTTAATACAAGCACCAAAATAATGGAATGAGAAGTTTGATAAAGCAATTGTTTTAGATTGGTTTAGACACAATAATGTGGACAAGTGTTTATACTCTAAGACTTGTGATGGCTATGTCATATTGGTGTGTCTATTTATTGATGATTGTTGATTTTGAGAAATTATATGAGAGGCATAATAAAAATGAAGATTTTTCTATCTTCCACTTTCTAGATGAAGGATCTTGGAGAGGTCGATAAATTTTAGGTATAAAAGTCAGAAGAAAGAGTGGGGCTTATGCCTTAAGTCAAGCTCACTTTGTTGAGAAAGTGCTTGACAAGTTTAGTCATCTCAAAATCAAATAGGTGAATACACCATTTGATTCAAGCATAAAGCTTGAAAAGAACAAAGGTAGAGCGCTGGCTCAATTTGAATATGCAAGTGCATTAGGGAGTCTAATGTACAGCATATGTGGTTAGTATTTTAAAGAAGTTCAGTTGTGTGCAACAAGCATCTCTAAATGTAGCAAAGATGTTGTAAGAACTTAACCTATGTAAACTTAGAGGAGGTATCGCCTCTCATGGGAGTTGGAGTTTCTCCCCAGAAAGTTCATGAAATGGATGAGCACATGGGCATATGAGTGCTAAGCACGAACAATGGGAAATACATAAGTAATCTGATAGAGGTGTGTGAGAAATTACTAGTTTTTATCACTAGGAATGTTGGGTTCAATATTTTAAGAATCCCTTAGCATTTCGATTTAAGCTTTGTAGTTTTTTCACTAAGGTAAAGTTTAAACATAAAAGGTACTTTACTTTATGGCACTAATATCGTTTGGCTAGAGAATTTAGGATGTATTTAACCAAGGGTGGGAATGTTGTTATTGGTTAAATACGTGGTGAAATTGGTTAGGCACGAAGAGGTGCAAAACCATAACAATTTCACAAAAGTCAACATGTGAGAGTTGACTTTCGATATAGGCATTTATAAATCATCTTTTTGGGTCCAAAGTGTTTCTTTGGATTATATAAGAGTACCCAAAAATTTTGGGAGCATTTGGGGATATTTTAAGATAAGTTTTGGAGACGCGTCGCTTAGCCAAGAAACAATAGACCAGGCGACGTATCGCTTGGCAGGCGATACATCGCCAAGTGCCAGACGATGTGTCACCTAGATATCTACTCAATTCCGTAAAGTGACATATTTTGGCTTCAAAATTCAAATTAAATGCTCTAATCTCATTGGTTGAGTCTAATGAGGTTCCTATACTATTTAAAGGGGTCTTTTGAGTTAATTGGTGAATTGATCACTAAGCTCTCTCTCTCTCTCTCTAAGACCCTCTCTCCTTGCTAGCTCTCAAGATTACTAGTTTTCTCACTACTACAAAAAAGGGCAATTGTATCAGTCAAACGCGTCAGTCAATGCAGTTGACTAACGTTGTTGACCAAGAATTAGCATTTGTGGCAGTTGGGCACTGCCACAAATGAGTGTCCAATTGCGTCATAATGTACACTGACGCTGTTTAATGAGACCGTTTGCGTCAGTGCCCCACTGACGCAAACGGGCTGTTAACGGCGTCAGTGGGCCACTGACGGTAATGGAGCATTTACGTCAACGCCCCACTGACGCAAACGCCCATTACCGTCAGTGGGCCACTAACGCAACTGGGCCACCTTTTCACCAAAACCCTCATCGTCCCAACCGAGACCTCATTTCCCTCAAAAAAATTTAGAAAGGATTCCTTCACAAACCAGCGGCGCCCCAACCAAGTTCTACTCATTTAGGTACGTTTTTATCCTTTTTTTTCAATTTTAATGTCAAAATAATTATTTATATATGTTTATGAAACTTATATATAGTTTTTTTAATTTTTTGTATAGATTTTGTTTTTTGAAGATTATAGTTTGAAAACCCATAATCTTTATTGGTTTTATTGGGTTTTCTACTTCAAGAACCCACATTGCTCAATTACCATAAGTAAGTGTAATTTTATTAATTTTTAAGATTTAAATTTAATTTTTGTGATTTTTTTTTATAAATTGACTATATTTTGGATTTTTAATTTTTAGATAGTTTTATATTAATGATTCTGAAATTGTTTTAGGTTTAAACTTTGCATTTTAATATTTTATTTTTTTAGAATTTTTTTATTATAATTTATTTATTTTTTATTAACTTTTTTTTTTAAATTTAATTTAATTTCGAATTTACTTATGTAAATGAGTATATATATATATTAATGTATTTATTTTGTATAAGTTTCGTTTTATTAATTTTTTAATTTGATTATTATTAGTAAATTTTTGTTTATATTTTGTTAACTTTTTAAATTTTGGGTTTAATTGGTTAAATAGGTATATATTAAAATTGTTTTATTTAAGTTATATTTTATTATTGATTTAGTTAGGATATTTATAGTCGATTTTTATTTATGTGATTTGTTAATTTTTTTTTTAAAAAAAATTATTTCGGGTTTAAGTATATAAATGAGTACATATAACAAATTATTTGTTTTCTTTAAGCACTTTATTCTTTTTTTAGTTACAATATAGTTTTAATATATTTTTCTTTATATTTTGATAAGTTTTTTATTATTTTTTTGTTTATTGTTATATTTGAGTAGGTATTTTGTTGACAACTTTGTTGGTGACATCAAGCTTTGGCGGATTTTATATTAGAGGTAATATTTTAAACCTTAATGTATAATTAATATATTGAACTTAGTAGCATGTACGAATTATAAAATAGTGGAGATAAGATCTGGGACTGTGTGCTGCGGTGATATAAGGCTGTAATTGTGCATGTTCGATTGATTACTTGATTTGTTGTATTTATGTGATGAATATAGGTTTATTTAAATTTTGGGAAATATGATAGAAATAGGGAAAATGCTGCCCAATTTTGGGAAATATTACAAGAACATCCTTTTAGGACACTCACCTAGATTCGAGTCCTAAAAAAAGCTCCTGGACTATTTAGGACTCGCAACACGAGCCCTAAAAGAATTTCTTTTAGGGCTTGCGGAGCGAGACCTAAAACTCATGCGTGTCCTAAAATTTTGTTTTGTTTTTTTATAATATACACATCTTGTACTTTTTAGGACTCGCATTGTGAGTCCTAAAAATTTATGCGTGTCCTAAAATATTTATTTTGTTTTTTTAATAAACACCTCTTGGACTTTTTAGGACTCACGTTGCGAGTCCTAAAAATTGATGCGTGTCCTAAAAGATTTATTTTGTTTTTTTAATAAACACCTCTTGGACTTAAAAAAAACAATATATATATAGTGTTGCCAAGTTTCGAACCCCCACTCTTTAAGTTAAGGATTTACCATTGCACCAACACATATCATTGATAAATAAATGACTATTCAAATATTTTTATCATATGCACACTTAATTAATAGTGAGAAATAAGTACAGATTAGGGTTTATTTTTTCAGATCTAACCTAAAATAAAAAGAAGAAGAGAAGGGAGGGGCTCGGCATGGTGGCTAGGGGGCTCGGGTTGATGGTGCAGGGAGGGGCTCGGCAGGGACGACGGTTGGGCTGGGCTGGCTAGTGGTCGACGGCGCAGGGAGGGGTTCGGGTTGGGCTGGGCTGGGTTTGGGTCGACGGTCTAGGGAGGGGTTCGGCAGGGACGACGGCTGGGCTGGGCCAGCTGGTGGTCGACGGCGCAGGGAGGGGTTCGGGTTGGGCTGGGCTGGCTGGTGGTCGATGGTGGCTAGGGGGCTTGGGTCGACGGTGTAGGGAGGGCTCGGCAGGGTGGCTAGGGGGCTCAGGTCAACGTTGCAGGGAGGGGCTCGGCAGTGACGACGGTTGGGCTGGGCTGGCTAGTGGTCGACGACGCAGGGAGGGGTTCGGGTTGGGCTGGGCTGGGTCTGGGTCGACGGTTTAGGGAGGGGCTCGGCAGGGACGACGGCTGGGCTGGGCTAGCTGGTGGTCGACGGCGCAGAGAGGGGTTTGGGTTGGGCTGGGTTGGGTCTGGGTCGACGGTGCAGGGAGGGGATCGGGCAGGGAGGGGTCGGCAGGGACGACGGTTGGGCTGGCTGGTGGTCAATGGCTCAGGGAGGGGTTCGGGTTGGGCTGGGCTGGGTCTGGGTCGACGGTGCAGGGAGGGGCTCGGCAGGCACGGTTGCTGGGCACAGGGCAGGCTGCATTTTTTAGCTGCATTTTTTTATAAAAAAATTACTTTTAAGGACTCGCAATACAAGTCCTAAAAACTTAATTAAAGACACTCAACCAGATTTTTTAGGACTCACAAAGCGAGTCCTAAAAACATAATTAAAGGCACTCATCTAGATTTTTTAAGGCTCTCAAATAAAGGATTCGCACCCCGCGAGTCCTAAAAACTTTTTTAAGACTCGCAATGCTAGTCCTAAAAATCCATTTTTGTAGTAGTGTGTAAGAATTAGTAATTTGAGAATTATGCAATTTTGATTGATTAATTGGTTTGTTGTCTTTATGTGATGAATATAGGTTTATTTAAATTTTGGGAAATATGATAGAAATAGGGGAAATGCTGTCCAATTTTTTTTTAAGATTTAGTAATTGGGGAATTATGCATGTTTGATTGATTAATTGGTTTGTTGTGTTTATGTGATTAATATAGGTTTATTTAAATTTTTGGAAATATGATAGAAATATGAGAAATGGTGGCCAATTTTTTTTAAGATTTAGTAATTTGAGAATTATGCATGTTTGATTGATTAGTTGGATATTTTTGTGTATACCATGTGCTGTATAAATGCACATTTTAAATTTGGGAAATGTGATAGAAATAGGGGAAATGCTGCCCAATTTTTTTTGGACATAATGTTTCCTTTATTTACTTGTCAATTAAGTAATCCACGAATTTAATTGTTAATGTTTGTTGCTTTGTTTGTTTGTTTTTTGTTGTTGTGTGAAGTTTGACAATGGATAGAGATTGGATGTCAGCAGATAGGTTATCCATGAAATATAGGAATGGAGTTGAGTTTTTCTTGAATTTTGTGCAAGAAATACTCAATCTCCTAATAGTATTCCTTGTCCATGTGTTAAGTGTGGTAACATTGTGAGGATGCCAATTTTTAAAATAAAAGACCACTTATTTAGGAATGGAATAGACAAAAGTTATAAAGTATGGTTTTTGCACGGAGAAAGAATGAAAGTCACTGATGAGGGACCATCTAAGAATAATAAGTATTTTGATGTTGATTACGAAGTTGATGATATTGCAGAGATGATTGATGATGCACAATATGAATCACATGTGGATCCAATTAAATTTCAGTCAATCTTAGAAGATGCTGAGAAACCTATGTTTCCTAATTGTACAAGGTTCACTAAATTATTAGCACTGCTTAGGTTGTATAACTTAAAAGCCAAACATGGGTGGAGTGATAAGGGAATGACAGAGTTGTAACATTTTTAGGAGAATTATTACCCGAAGGTAATAAAATGTCGTCTTCATTTTATGAATCGAAGAAGACATTGCGTTCGTTAGGAATGCAATATTAAAAAATACATGCTTGTCCTAACGATTTCATCTTATATTGAAAGAGATTTGTTGATGCAATTGCATGTCCGACATGTGGCAAGTCTAGATGGCAAAAGAAAAAAAATTCAGATGCAATTAGAAAAGGTATCCCTGCAAAGGTTTTATGGTATCTACCTTCGATACCTCGTTTGGTTTGGTTGTAACGAAATGATGATCATGCTAAAAATTTAATTTGGCATGCTAAAGATAGAGTAAAGGATGGCAAGCTAAGACATCCAGCTGACTCGCCAGCTTGGAAAACAGTAGATGTTAAATGGCCAGAATTTGGGAATGAACTGAGGAATATTCATATGGGTCTTTCTGCTGACAGAATTAATCCACATAATTCCCTTAGTAGTAAATATAGTTGTTGGCCGGTAATGCTAGTCATCTATAATCTACCGCCATGGTTGTGTATGAAGAGGAAGTTTACCATGTTGACCTTCTTGATATCTGGTCCTAAACAACCTGGAAATGATATTGATGTATACCTAGCTCCTTTAATTGATGATTTGAGCACATTGTGGTATGAGGGGTGTTGACCCTCGTTTTAGTCAACTGACACGGAGTCGGATATTTGATATGACAAAAAGTATTGAAGCAAGTATAATGGAAAAACAGTAAATGACACAACGATATTATAGTGGTTCGGCCCCAAGAACTGGTAATAACCTACGTCCACTTAAGCCCTTATTGATATTGAACCTCAAAGGAGTGATCAAAGAACTAGGGTTCTCCGAGTTTCACAGACCTTAGAGAGGTGAATGATACAATCTTAAGATGATAGTTCTAATTCCCTTGTAAAGTATGAACTCAAGTCAGCCAAAAAGTCCCTTCCTTGAGCTATTTCTTTTTTATTTATAGGATCAAGGAAGACTACCTAAATTTGTTACAGATATTCTTTCCTAATTAGTTGGATATTCAGGAAGTCATGAGAGACAATCTTGGATATGTTCATAACTGCACAAGATCTTCTCCAAATATACGGAGTATATGACCAATCTGGTCGTATATAAAGATCAAATGTTACGCCATGGGAATCTCTCTGGTCGATGATCGAACAGGACTCCTGCCAAGTGTCAGCCACATGTTGAAAATGCCTGCCACGTCACCCATACCTGCTTTTTGGATAACATTTGCCCCCCAAGTTTATTTATTGCGACAAGCAATAAGTAAACTTAGGAAAACAACTGTCCATATGCCCCACGAAATCTGTCAGAGCCCTCGTGCGTTTTTGAAAACCGTGACCTAATTATGTCTAATCAAGCCTTTTTGAGTTTTCAAGAAACCACCCCAACAGCTTATACACTCCCCCATGCTTCGAAAAAGGGAAAGTCATGATTGCCACTTTTTGTTACATTTCGATTTCTATAAATAACCCTCTCATTCACCTTTTAACCTCTTATTCGCCATTTTCTGCCAAGAACTTTCAAGAGCCATATTCCAGAGCCCAGAACTTCGAAAATTTCAGACGCCCTGCCGAGGATCTTTCAAACTCAAAGCTTTCATTTTTCTAAATCTCAAACCTTTGCTGAGGTAATTTCTTAGTCTTTTAAACTCTTCGAGATGCCATGCATGCTGCTACTGTGCTCTGAAATTTTTTGCGTTCTTGAGTAGAAATTTGTGAGGATTTTGTATAAACTGTTTGATGCTTGATAGGGTAGTGTATTTCTGCTTTATATAAGTTAGGAATTAGTTTGATAGTCAGGATCATAGATTTAGGGCGTAAAATCGACGTAAAAATTCGATTTTTAGGCTAGTTGAAAAACTGGGTTTTTCCCGCCCCTTAGGAGTTGAAAAAGCTTCTTTTCAGAAAACTTTTTACATTCCTTTTTGATTCATTTTTCAAACTGCTAGCATAAAACTTAGTGTTCGGTTAGAATGTTGCTGGTCGGTAGACGCGAGCAACGTTATCCCAACTTCCCACATAAATTCCCAGGCTATGCGTCTTATCTCCTCCTTTGTTTGTTTGCAGTTCATATGCAAGACCCGTGGGGAGGAGAAAGACCTATTGACGATGACCTCCTAGCTCAGCTGCTTGAAGACGAAGAACATCCTTCTACTTTGATACCAGACATTCCTTTCTCTCGCCTTAATCCAAATACTTCCTCAGTCTCGACCCAAAAAATGGCTCGCACCAAAACTAAAGCTCGAAAAAGAAAAACGTTCAACACCTCTTGTTAGCCTACTGCTGATGCTCCCTCGACCAGTGGTCGAGGCAAAAATATTTCGGATACAAATGTGCAAAGGCATGCCCATCCTCGACACGCTACTCCACTGGATGTCGAGTGGCATGATGTCGCCAAGAGTAGAGTGACGATCAGAATGATCGCCAACTACTTAAATAAATACAAACCGACAGGGGTGACCCTAGTCAAACCTAACCTTGACCAAAGGGCCAATCTGCCTGGGGGTGCTTACAGCGCCTGGTCATGTTTTCACATTGAGGCAGGTGCCACTTTGCCTCTTCACTCATTCTTTCAGGGGTGTCCAACTACTTCAGAGTTTCCCCCTTCCAAATCACCCCAAACGGATATAGAATGCTCGCTATACTCTATATCCTGTATAGCCAGAAAAATTGGCCCGCACTGTCGCCACATGAGGTCAACTTCCTATTTGACCTCAAATCTAACCCCAACCAAGAAGGCACGGGGTTCTTCCATCTTTGTCATCAGGAAACCGGGCGCACTTTCCTGACTGACACCACCCATATCTCCAATGTGGGGAGGTACCACCAGGAGTACTTCCTTACGCCTGACCTGGTCATAGACAACTTTGCTTTCACATTAGGAGGTAAAATTTTCACGTCGCTAGCTTCTTCACTTGGTGTTTTTCTGCCACAATGTCTTGAACTTTCAATGTGTTTCAAGCCCATGGTTGCGACCAAACCCAACTCCGGGGATGGATTCAAGGGCGGCACTCTTAACCAGCATGCCAGATGCTGAGAAGAGTGTCAAAAATTTAGTTGCAGAGGCTAACCTTAGGTTGGCTGGCCTCTAGGACCCTCAACCACCGACAAGTGGGCCTTCGACAGAAAATGTTCACGTCGAAGTGGAACCCGAGCAGCAACCCCAAGCATCTCCTCCGTGGAGGAGACCAACTGGGGTTACAATCAGGGAACCTGCTGACACTCACCGAACAGAGAGGCCTTTGGCTCCCAAGGGAAAAGGGAAACAAAAGGCTGCCAAGCCTACCAAACTCTCTGACGACTCATCGGATGATAACGGTACATTAATTTCGCTTTTAAACCATTTTCCAATTCCCTGTCATCTATTCGACGGGGACAGCAACTTTACGAATGCTCCCATCTTAAATTCAAATTTCTTCCAGGCAATAGGTAGTTCGGTAAATAATGTAGCGACCAATAGTTGTAGTGCGGTTACTTTACTTGTAATCCTTTTACTTTCATTCTTTTGCCCTACGTGACCATTTAGTCTTACTGTTCGCGTTGTTTCCTTTTGTGCAGATATGGACTCCGAGGATATCTTCGAACATTACAAGGCTGCTACTGCCTCTTCTGGCCAAAAGAAAGATAGAAAGAGGGCTCGAGGGGAGAGTAGTAAGACTCCCTCGAAGAAGGCTTGAACTGACAATCCTCCAGCTAGTGCCCCCTTGCAGGAGAATTCACCACCTACAACACCCCTCGAGCAGCCGACCTCCACTCCCGCCGACCAGCAGCGGGCTCCTAGCAGGGAGACATTGAACACTCAGCCCAAAGGCTCCCTGCCCAGCCTCATGGTCAGTTCTGTCAGGGAGAGGCTATACAAGCTCTCCAAGCACAAACGCAGCCAGACAGCTATTACTGAAACTGCTTCTATGGAAGCTGATCAAGTCCTCAACAGAGGGATGAACGAGATAGTTAGCGTAAGTCAACTCATGTTGCTTTAACATTTATTTTTTATTCCTCGTCCTTACTTTATCTTATTCTATCTGACTTCAGGGACTGCTGGCTGGCGCCGTACTGGGGCGTTGGTGTCTCGGGGAAGGAACTTTGATTCCAGGCTCGTCGAGGCTAAGCAAGCACTCGAAGCTAAAAACAACGAGCTTGCTAAACATAATGGAGAGCTGCTCGAGGAGAAGATGGAGCTGTCCAAGCAGAAATATGAACTGCTCGAGGACAAAGCTACTCTGACCAAAGAGCTGCTGGAAACCCGGGACACCTTGAGGAAAGCCAACGAAACCAAGGAAAAGTTCAAGGAAAGCGCCAAGCTCAACTATCAACAATCTGTACAGCTCGACCTTGATCTGGTTGCCAGCAGGCAAGAGGCGGAGGAGCTTGGAAAACAAGTGCAGGAGCTCGAGGAAGCTGAAGCCAAGAACTTGGAGAAGTACAAGGAAGCCACTTACCTTTGCTTCTGCGAGTTTTGGAAGCACAACCGGGAAGGTAACTTTAGCTACCTGTCCGAACGCTTGAGGAGGAATCTGATGACGCAGTGTGCCATTCGTCTGGAAGAAGAAGAAAAGGCTAAAGTGCCTGCCTCTCCAGAGATCTCCCTAGCAGGGGGATAGACGGTGCAGATGCTGAAGCTGGCCCTTCCGCCGACCAAGGAACTCCTCAAGACCCTCAGGACCCTCCAGCTCCTTGAATTTTTTTTTCTTTTATCCCAACTATACGACCCACAGGTCGTATTGTAAAGACAATTTATTTTTACTGCTACAAGGGCATCCATTTTACTTTTAGTTGAACAGTTACATCCGAGCAGTACTGCTCGCGGTGTAAAAGAATTCCTTTGACATTATAATGTTTTTTCTTTATTATAATATCTTCTCGCATGACTGAACCTAGCATAGTACTTTGGCTTGATTTAACAAAATATAAAATTTTGAAAAATACTCTAAGTACCGTAGCATGCTTTCACTTATTTTGTTCGTGTGTTTACATACCTCTTGGTATGCTTTGCTATCGATGTACGTTATATGCCCCCCAAGTGACTGAGGAGCTTTAGGTCCTTGGTCACTTGCCTTGACCACGACTTGTACGAACATTGTTGCTCGGGATAACTTGTAAAACTTAGAATACAGCAATACAACACACGTAATGAATAAATACTTGTAAAAAATTACAAAGGTTTGGCAAGAATGACTAGCTACACACAGTCCCTTATAATTCTCGTATTAAAATGGACTAAACATGTCTTTACGAGTGATCTTTGAAAGATCTTACACTTATAAGCAATCAGTCATATAACATGACTAACCCTTTTTTCAAAACTTGTAAAAAGTAAAAATTAATACAAGCCAGTTTTTTAAGAATGACTGTTTATTGATAGTACTTGCGCAGGTGTTCTCCGTTCCAATAACGCGAAACGAGATCTCCGTTTAAGCGTGCAAGTTTATAGGTGCCTGGATGAAGGACTTATTCAATCTGGTAAGGTCCTTCCCAGTTTGGTCCGAGTACTCCAGCAGCCGAGTCACGGGTGTTTAAGAAAACTCTTCGAAGTACTAAGTCTCCGATGTTCAACTTTCTTTCTTTTACTTTAGAGTTAAAATACCGGGTGACTTTTTGCTGGTACGCAGCTACTCGGAGTTGGGCTTTTTCTCGTTTCTCCTCAATCAAGTCTAGGGACTCCATCAACAATTGCGAGTTTGGCTAAGGCATCTGCGTTTGAATTTTGATCTCGAGGTATTTGTTGGAGGGTATATTTCTCGAATTGTGCCAACAGATATTTGGTTTTGTTCAGATAGACCACCATTTTCAGACCTCATGCTTGATACTCCCCTAAGACTTGATTCACTACCAGCTGTGAATCGTTGTATACATCCAGCACTTTTATGTACATGTCTTTGGCCAACCTTAACCCAGCGAGTAGGGCTTCATACTTGGCTTCGTTGTTTGAAGTGGTGAAATCAAACCTAATTGCACAGTGAAATCGATGCCCTTCTGGCGTTATCAATATCACTCCTGCTCCTGCATGAGATTCGTTGGATGACTCGTCCGTGAATAACTTCCACGAAGGAGCTTCAACTTGGGGCTCAGGCGCATTAGGTTTTTCACTCTGTTCGCTATTTGGGAGTTTAGTAAATTCAGCGATGAAGGCAGCCAAGACTTGTCCTTTTACTGCTGCTCGCAATGAATATGTTATATCAAACTGCCCGAGTTCGACTGCCCATTTCAACAAACGACCGGCAGCCTCTGGCTTTTGCAAAGCTTGCCTGAGGGGCTGATCGGTTAAGACTGTGATGGGATGGGCTTGAAACTAAGGACGTAACTTTCTTGAGGCCAAAATTAAGCAATAGGCTAATCTTTCGATGGGAGGATACCTCAACTCGGCCTCGATTAACCTCTTACTTACATAATACACTGCCTTTTGTACGCCTTCGTCTTCTTTTACTTGCACCACACTAGCAGCATATTTGGTGATCGCCAGGTAAATGAACAAAGTTTCTCCTTCTATAGGCTTTGACAAGACAGGAGGTTGTGCCATGTGGGCTTTTAAGGCTTGAAAAGCCTGTTCGTAGTCTCCAGTCCATTCGAGCTTCTTGTTGCCTCTAAGTAGATTAAAGAATGGGACGAATTTATTCGTCGACTTTGAAATGAATCCACTGAGTGCGGCAATCCTTCTAGTCAAACTTTGCACATCTTATATTTTTACCGGCAATTTCATATCGATCGGGGCTTTGATCTTTTCAGGGTTGGCTTCGATTCCTCTCGAATTGACAATGAACCCCAAAAATTTCCCTGATCCTTCTCCGAAGGAACACTTGAGACGATTTAGCTTCATCTGATACTTATTCAACACATTGAAGCACTCTTGTAAATCCTTCACTTGTCCTTCTGCCTTTTTCGACTTTACCAGCATGTCGTCCACGTATACCTCCATGTTTACTCCGATCAACTCCTTAAACTTGTGGTTAACTAGTCGCTGGTAAGTCGCACCAGCATTTTTTAGTCTGAAGGGCATTACTTTATAACAGTATAACCCTGTATCGGTCTGAAAGCTAGTGTGATCCTCATCAGGGGGATACATACTGATCTGATTGTATCCTGAGTATGCATCCATGAAAGAGAGGATCTCATGTCCTGCAGTTGCATCGACCAGCTGATCGATCCTTGGGAGTTGGAAGCAATCCTTTGGGCAGGCTTTATTAAGGTCTGTGAAATCCACACAAGTTTGCCATTTGCCGTTAAGCTTGGGAACCAGTACTGGATTAGAGACACATGATGGATAAAACACCACCCTGATGAACCCATTCTCCTTCAGTCTTTAAACTTCTTCTTTTAACGCTTTCGATCTATCTTTATCAAGCAGCCTTCTTTTCTGTTGGACAGGTGGAAAAATTTTGTCAATGTTCAGGACATGGCTGATGACTGCAGGATCTATCCCAACCATGTCTTTATGTGACCAGGCAAATACTTTCTGGTTCTTTCTCAAAAATTCCTCCAGTGCGTGCTTTGTTGTTGCTTCCAAATTTTTACCGACCTTTACTACTTTGGCCGGACATTCTTCGTCAAGTTGGACCTCCTCTAGGTCCTCGACAGGTCCAACATCTTCCTCAAAATCCCCAAAGCGAGGATCTAAGTCTCTATCCTCACTTTGGGCAACACCCTATTTGGTGACTTCATCACCTGATTGGGCTTGTTTATCAACGGCCATCTGCAATCACTCTGGGGGAGTGCTCCTCGGCGTTCCCTTCTTGGCCTTAGTAATTGAGGCATTATAGCACTCCCTTGCTTCCCTCTGATTTCCCAACACGCGTCCTACCCCTGCGTCTGTTGGGAATTTCATGGCCAGGTGCCATATTGAGGTGATGGCCCTAAGGTCAACCAGTATGGGCCTTCCGATTACAGCATTGTAAGTCGAAGGACAATCGACTACTATGAAAGTAGTGAGTAATGTCCTGGTAGCGGGCGATGTACCTGCTGTTACCGGAAGTCTGATTGACCCTGTTGGAACGAGTCCCTCACCAGAGAAGTCGTAAATCGTTTGGTTGCAGAGCTCCAAGTCCTTGACGGATAACTTCATGCGTTCCAGCGACGATTTATACAGGATGTTAACTGAACTTCCTGTATTGACCAGCACTCTCTTTACCATCATGTTGGTAATTTGAACATCCACGACCAGCAGATCGGAATGCGGGAACCGGACGTGCTGGGCGTCGCTATCAGAGAAGGTTATTTCACCGTCCTCTAACCGAGCCTTCTTTGATGCCTGGTCCTCCACAGTCATCATCTCGATGTCCTGGTCATGGCGTAGGGTCCAAGCATATCGTTCCCTTGCCTTTCCACTGTTTCCCGCAAGGTGCGGGCCGCCGCAGATGGTGAGCAAAGTGTCGGCTACAGGATCAGGCTGCAAAGGTGGCGAGCGTTGGCGTGCAGGCGCCTGCTCGTTGCCACCTGGAGCCTCTCGTTGGGAAGTTCCCGAGGCCCGTACGTATCTCCTCAAGTGTCCTTGTCTGATAAGGAACTTGATTTCATCTTTTAGCTGGTTGCACTCGTTCGTATCGTGTCCGTAGTCGTTATGAAAATGATAGAACTTGGTGGTATCTCTTTTCGAAATATCCTTTCGAATGGAAGCGGGTCTTTTATAAGGCACACTAGAACTTGTGGCCTGATACACCTCTGCTCGAGACTCGACAAGGGCAGTGTAGTTAGTGAACCGTGGCTCATAACGGTTGCCGTTAGCGCGTTTACTCTCGGAGGTGGAAGGTTCATTATGGGACCTTTTCCCCCCATTTTTTCCATTGCCATTGCCGTTCCCGTTGCCTTTACCGTTGCCGTTGGGTTTTGACCCATTGGCGGCTTTGGCAGGGTCTTCAATCCCTTTATCTTTGCCTGGGACTTTCCCTCGCTGCCAATGGCATCTTCGAGCTTGATGTATCGATCAGCTCGATCCAAGAATTCTTGGGTAGTCTTAACCCCATGCATCCTGAGGCTACTCCACAAAGGCGTATGATGCCTAACTCCTGCAGTTAGGGCCATCATCTTGCCCTCATCTCCCACTGTTTTAGGTCCAGCAGCTGCTCGCATATAGCGTTTTATGTAATCTTTCAGTGGCTCTCCTTCTTGCTGGCATATCTCAACCAGCTAGTTTGCCTTAGTTGGGTGTACTCGACCCGCATAGAATTGTCCGTAAAATTCCTTTACGAACATCTCCCAAGAAATAATACTTGCAGGAGGGAATTTGAAAAACCACTCCTGTGCAGCATCAGAAAGTGTTGCAGGAAAGATCCTGCACCGAGCATCTTCAGACACTTTTTGAATGTTCATCTGTATCTCAAACTTGTTGACATGAGATATCGGGTCACCATACTCATCAAAATTCGGAAGTGTGGGCATCTTAAACTTACTGGGAGTTTCTGCCACAGCTATCATTTGAACGAAAGGAGTGCCTCTTCTCCTATCGTACTCGATATGAAACGTCCGTCCCCCGACCAGCTGTTGCACTACTTGGTTCAGGGCATCTATTTGGGCCTGCATGGCGTTAGGAATCGCCGGGGCCTTTGCTGCTAGGGGAATGTATTCGTCATGCCGTTCCCAGTGGTCATTGAGTACATCCCTTAAGTCTTCATCTCTTCCCCGTTGCTCGCTTGCTCCGAGCCGGTTAAATACATTATTTTGTCTGGGTTACCCCCCAGCATTACGTCTCTCTGTTTGGTCTTCCCTAGGTGGTGGGCTTCTACCCCCACCTCTCTCTTCATTTCTCCAACCGGCATTTCCTCTGCCTGAGTCAACCTCATTGTAACCATGGCCATATCTGAACCTCGATTGGCTATGGTGGGACCGACTGTCCCCTCGATTGCCTCCTCGGGCCAGAACTTCCCAAGTGTTAGAGGGTGGCCTGCGCTGGTCGGTAGGTCCCCATGCATTATCATGTCGTGGGGGGCCCCGGACCGTAGAGCTTATCTCTGAGTTCCATCTATTGCCAGAAGGACACTGCCCCCTACTCGGTGGGTTCGGCTCTTCACCCCTATGGCGTCTAGGACTACGGGGCTGCTGCCCAGCCCTATTCTGCCTTGGCTGTGGGGGATTGCCGCGACCAGCCTGGGATGGAGGTTGCATCTCAGGATCCCTTGGTGGGACATCATCCTGAGGCATTGGTGGTTGCTCGAGCCTTTGAGGGCTTGTCGACTGGATCGGAGGGCTAGGATTGGGACACCTTTGGGGTGGCCCATTTGAGGGTTGATCAGGCCATGAGGCAGGTGCAGCCGGATTCCTAGCCAACTGCTGGGCTGCTTCGAGGGCTGCCATGGCCTCCCTCTGACGACGGTCCATCTCCACCTATCTTTCACTTAGTTCTTGGCGCTGACGCTCTATCTCTTGCTGCTGTCGCGCCATAATCTCTGCAGCGCTCTCTTGACTGGCCCTCAAATTGGGCAATTCATCTTGCAATACCCCCAGGGTATTTCTCAGCGTCTCAGAGTCCAGTTCCTCTTCATCAAACTCCAGATGTGGCTCATTTTCATCCATGTTTGGGGGAGGAGGAGGTTGAGATGGTGCAGCACCAGCCACCTGCCCAGTCTTCTTTGTTTTTTTCACCATTAATGCTTCAACAATCTTGAGTTCAAGCTCTCAACGAAAGCACCAGAATGTTGACCCTCGTTTTAGTCAACTGACACGGAGTCGGATATTTGATATGACAAAAAGTATTGAAGCATGTATAATGGAAAAACAGTAAATGACACAATGATATTATAGTGGTTCGGCCCCAAGAACTGGTAATAACCTACGTCCACTTAAGCTATTATTGATATTGAACCTCAAATGAGTGATCAAAGAACTAGGGTTCTCCGAGATTCATAGATCTTAGAGAGGTGAATGATACAATCTTAAGATGATAGCTCTAATTCCCTTGTAAATTATGAACTCAAGTCAGCCAAAAAGTCCCTTCCTTGAGCTATTTCTTTTTTATTTATAGGCTCAAGGAAGACTACCTAAATTTGTTACAGATATCCTTTCCTAATTAGTCGGATATTCAGGAAGTCATGAGAGACAATCTCGGATATGATCATAACTGCACAAGATCTTCTCCAAATATACAGCGTATACGACCAATCTGGTCGTATATAAAGTTCAAATGTTACGCCATGGGAATCTCTCTGGTCGATGGTTGAACAAGACTCCTGCCAGGTGTCAGCCACGTGTTGAAAATGCCTGCTACGTCACCCATACCTGCTTTTTGGATAACAAGGGGGTTAATGCTTATAATGCTTATAAGAAAGAAAATTTTAATCTTAAAGCAGTGTTGTTGTGGACTATTAATGATTTTCCAGCCTTAGGTAATCTTTCTGGATTTAGTGTGAAAGGGTACAAGGCATGTCCCATTTGTGAAGAAGGGACTCATTCTGAATATTTAAAACATTCTAGAAAGATTTGTTATATGGGACACCGAAAGTTCTTATCCGAAAAACATAAATTTCGAAGTTTGATAAATGCCTTTAATGGTAAACCTGAATTTGGAAAGGCTCCACCACCTTTACTTGGAGGACAATTGTTAACAAAGTTGAACAAAGTCCAATGCAAGTTCGGAAAACCTAGAAATTTTACAAATAAGAGAAAAAATGTTAGACGTGAAAAAACAAAGGAGGTTGTAGATGGTGCAACAGGTTGTTGGAAGAAGAAATCTATTTTTTTTTTTAGCTTGAGTATTGGGAGCATTTGGTTTTGCAGCACAACTTGGATGTAATGCACATTGAGAAAAACGTGTCGGATAGCTTAATTAGTACATTGCTGAATATTCCTGGTCGGAGTAAGGTTGGAATCAAAGCTCGGTTGGATTTAAAAGTAATGGGTATACGCAGTAAGTTAAAACCAGAGGTTGGTGAGAGATGAACCTATTTACCACCTATGTGTTATACCCTGTCTAAAGAAGAAAAACGAATTGTATGTCATTCTTTGTCGAATGTGAAAGTACCGGAAGGTTATTCTTCAAATATTTCCTCTTTTGTAGATATGAAAATTTTGAATTTAGTTGGAATGAAGTCTCATGACCATCATACACTACTTGAACATCTTCTACCAGTAGTTATCCATTCTGTGTTACCCAAAAAAGTTCGATATGCAATTACCAAACTATGCTTTTTCTTTAAATCTATTTGTTGTAAAGTGGTAGATGTGTCGAAGTTGGACAATCTTCAAACAAATATCGTGATAACTATGTGTGAGTTGGAGCAATATTTCCCACCTTCATTTTTTGACATAATGGTTCATTTAATAGTTCATTTGGTGAGAGAAGTAAAATTGTGTGGACCAGTATACTTGAGATGGATGTACCCATTTGAACGATATATGAAGGTTTTAAAAGGTTATGTTAGAAATAGAAGTAAACCTGAGGGTTGCATAGTTGAATCCTACATCGTTGAAGAAGCAATGGAGTTCTGCTCAAAATACTTATCAGGTGTTGTGAGCATTGGACTATGTTTTTCTAAAATTGAGTTTGAAATAAATAAAGGTGGTAGAGGTGGTGTTGTTTCTAAAGTAAATAAATCTGATAGAGATGAAGCACATCGCCTAGTCTTACAAAATATTGATGATGTTCAACCATACATCGAGTAAGTTCTCATACATATGCATGGTCAATCTTATTTTTCTCTTTCATTATATTGGCAATGAATTTTGTTTGTTGATATAAATGATATTTCTTGAAGAGGACATTTCAATTGGATCAAGACTACTTATCCTAATAAGTCTCGGAATAAGAAATGGGTACAAGATGAACATTATCGAAATTTCAACACTTGGTTCGAGAATGAGGTAAAATACTTGTGTTGTTCTTGTTTGAGTGTTATTGTATTTTATCTTGTTAGAATTTAATATACTTTGTTTTATTTTATTGTATTCTAGGTTCTGATTAACACCACAAACAAAGTGTCTGAAACACTAAAATGGATAGCACGAGGTCCTTCAATGAGTGTAATTAAGTATCAATGCTATTATATTCACGGTATTCAATTCAACACCGTAGAACGTGATAATATTAGAAAGACACAAAATAGTGGTGTTACTATTATCGCCCAGACTTTTCAAATAGCTAGTTCCAAAGATAAAAATCCCATAAATTGTGATATGACATTGTATGGGGTGATCAAAGAAATTTGGGAACTAGATTATGTGACTATTCGAATTCCTGTCTTCTTGTGTGATTAGGTGAAAAGTGATAATGGTGTCAAAACAGATGACTTAGGATTCACATTGGTGGACTTAAATCGAATAGGATATAAATCTGACCGCTTTATAATGGCATCACAAGCCAAGCAAGTATTTTATGTGAGTGATCCAGTGGTCAGTTGTCCTAACAAGTCAACCGAAAGATTATTTGATCAAAGAGTCTGGGAGCGATGACATTATACTTGAAAAAGAAACATTTACCATTGATTCACTGCCTATTGATGTCACCATTGATAATGATGATGACTATATACACGAGAATGGTGAAGGGTTGTGGGTAGAAAATTAAAGGTATATATATTAATTTTATGATTTTGTTTTTATGTATTTTGTGAAGTTTATACCAGATAATATTTGTGTTTACTTATTTGCAGGAACATTGATTATGGATCCATCATATGATGAAGAGGGCGATCCGTTTTTTGATGATCATGGTAATGGTCTGGAGGGGATTAATCCTACCGCACCAACAAACACACAAGATAAGAAGTATAGGGGTAAATCAAACTATAGTGATGTATTCAAAGCAAGAAGTGAGGGTCGCAATTATGAGGTCGAGTACAATCGTTTTGGTCGAGCGATGGGAAAAGGAGGGATCAAGATGAACAGCACCATCGGTCTTCTATCACGCACAACCCTTCCTTTAGATATCGACAATTGGAAACAAATGCCAAAGGATAAAAAAGAGACTTTATGGGGTCAAATATAGGTAAGCTATAATATTGACTATTAAATTTATCATAACGAATTAATATATTGAAAAAAGTTTAATATTTTTGGGTTCGTTTGTGCAGGAAATGTTCAAACTTCCAAATTCTTCTAAAACAGACGTCCTCAAAGAAGCAGGAAAAACATGGAGTAACTGGAAAACAAGACTAACAAAAGATCTTATATATGTATATAAGAATGTAGCTCCTGAGCTTCTTGCCAAGCTGCCATCAAACTACATCGAGTATTACAAACCAGAAGATTGGAAAAATGTTGTTGCAAAAAGACTAACCCCAGATTGGGAAGAGATGAGAAAACAAAAACAAAATGCTCGGGCTCAGAACAAGTATCCACATCACTCAGGGCGTGGTGTTTATGCACTGGTAGAGCAACAAATGGAAGTGGAATTGGGTCATGAGTTGACCAAATATGACAGAGCTGAGATGTGGACACGGGCATGGATGAACAAGAATCGAGAAGTTATTGATGAAGAAGCTCGAGATGTGGTCAAGAAGATTGCAAATGTTCTTCGATTTTTTAAAATAATTGTAATGATTAATGTATGTGTTAAATTCTAATTGATTTATTTACTATGTATATAGGCGGAATACAGGCAAAAAGCAGTAGAAGGCGAGTTGGTGGAGGAAGGTTCAAACGATATACTAACAATGGCATTAGGCACTCCAGAGCATGGGGGACGTGTTAGGGGGGTCGGTGCACATGTCACTCCCCGTCAATTTTTTCATGTCCCACCGCCAAAAAGATTCAATCACAAACAAAAAGGTGTGGAAGATGCTCGTTATAAAGACCTTGAAGAGAAATGGCGTCAATCTAAAGAAAGGGCACGTCAACAGGAGGAAAAGTTAAACCAGTTGATGGTGCATATTGCATCTCAATAGAGCGGTGCATTTGGATCATCAAATGCATATGGTTCAGGTGTAGGAGGAGCCTCAAGCACACCACACGCACCATATGCCCCTCCACCACCGACACAGGCACAACATGCTTCGCCACCACCGACATGGACATCATATGCTCACTGACTACCCTCACAGCTACCACTTGCTCCTCCACCATCGACGTAGGCACCATGTGCTCCCCCACCACCACAGTCAAATTTTCCCGATGAGGTAATAGTTTCTTATTAATTCATTATTGCATATATTTAATACAGTAAAAATAAACTAGTTTATCGAAAAGTCTAACAGATTAATTGGAATGTAACAGATTAATTGTAAGTTGTGTCTTGGTTCAACACAAAATATAGTTGCAGAGGGGAAACTCTTAAGTACCTGTTGCACAGAAATACATAGCATTCAACTGCCTCCTGGAAATTATCATGTCAGAGTTAAGGTAGCCATTCAAGAGAATGCTAGTTTACCATATCCGCTTACAATGGAAGGTTATACATTGGTTGGACAAGTAGTCGGGTATGATGTTGGATGGCCACAATATTGGGTTCTTACTAATCAACAAATGAAAGAGCCACTTGTGCCCTCTACTAAACAACCAAGACAATCAAAGAAAAGAATAGAGGCATTGACACAGGAGCCTACAGAAGTGCCTATCAAAAAAATATTGAGGTGTTTGGTGAAGTTTATTAATAAATGGAAAGTTGACCATGTGGTAGAAATTCCAATTGTTGAAAGGGTATTTGGATTCCAAACTATCGCTCTGTTAGGGAAAGATGTTATCCTCCACTTTTGCAACTATGAGATGATTGGACAGATTGAGCTAGCATTATATATGAGGTACAATGGTGTTTATAATCTTTTAGTTTATTTAGTTCAACTTGAAATTTAATAGTTTATTAACTTTTTTAATTATATGTAGCTTCCTCGATGATTTGGTGCAAATGAAGAGATTGAACCACATGTACACTTTCATGCATCCCGCTTTAGTGTCCACTAATGCAGGAACCAATGAAATACGTGCTAAAAATCTCTTTGATCGGTTTCTACAGATGGAGCTAGAGACACAGTTTCTAATTTGTCCTTGGAACAAAAAGTAAGTCAACTTAATTTTATAATCATATATTTTGTTTATTGATAAATATCTTACACAAGATTTTTTATTGTAGCTTTCATTGAATGTTAGTATTAATTCAGCCACACAGTCATTCGGTGGCTTTTTTGGATCCTGTAAACTCACATTTCCGTCCAGAAATCAAGGAGATAATTATCATGTAAGTTTTTCATATTACTTAATTAATTTATGATTTTATTTCAAACTCATATATGGGTAAATATTAATATTGTGTGCAGGGCGTTGGATCAATATGATACACACCGAAGACTAAAAGAGTCAATCAATCTAAAAGTTTGTGTTCCTAAGGTAAGTAAATTATATTACTTATCGTATTCAACTTTTTGACATATTTCTAATATAATAACTTACTAAATATAATACTTAACTTTGGATAACTATGTTGTAATATTGTCGAAACCAGACTGGGCAAACCGAGTGTGGCTTTTACATTATGAAATTTGCTAGAGACTTGATTTCACAGCCTAGACCGAAGGCCTACTTGAAAAATGAGGTATTGTGTTACTTTTTAATTTTCATTTAAACTATCGTTCATGATTTTATTTGGATGATTTCTAACTTATTATTTTAAATATTTTCTAATTAATTTACGAATACGAGTCCATATTCAGCTGACGAAATCAACAAGATACGTGATGAGTGGACTGAATCAATTATGGCGTATCTCAATTAGCAAATGAGCAAGTTGGTGAGGAAATTTTAGTTTAAGTAGGTTTAATACTTAGAAATTTAGAACACACAAGAGTACCTATATTAACTTTGATATCTGCATTACTTTTATATTTTTTATCACAAATGTTAACTGTAGATAAATGTTTAAAAAAAATTATACTATTGTTTTTCTGTTCATACTGCTATTTTTCAGTTCATAGTGCTGTTTTTCTGTTTCTGGTGCTGATTTTTTTTATCAAAATAGGCCAGGGAAATTGGCATAAACATTTGCAATTTCCCTGGTTAATACTTTATGTGACAATGCCCAACTGACACAGAAAATACTCATTTTTAACATTTACGGCAGTGCCCCATTGACGCAAACCAGAGTGTCATTTGCGTCAGTGGGGCACTGTCACAAACTGGCATTTGTGGCAGTGCCCCATTGACACAAACGCTTGGCATTTGCGTTAGTGGGGCACTACCACAAATGCCAGTTTATGACAGTGCCCCACTGACGCAAATGACACTCTGGTTTGCGTCATGGGCAATTGCGTCACATATCAAACTGACGCAAAAAATCAATTGTGGCAGTTATAAACTGACGCAAATGGCCTTTTTTGTTGTAGTGTCTCCAAGAAACTCATCAAGCATTGCTTGACTTCCATGAGTTTCAAGGCTTGTTAAATATTAAATCTCATTCTAATTGGTTGAAGCTTCAAGCAATAAGGAAAGGATTGGAATAGAGATTTCGAAAAATAATATTCTTATTTTGATAAGCCTTGGAAGTTCCCCAAGTTGAAGATTCAAGTGGCTCAAAGAGAAAGGTTGTATCGCTCTAACACTAATTTCGTATTTTGTTATTCAATTATGTTTATTTTATTAGTATTGATGATTAAATGTTTCTAAATTCATTGTATAAACATTTTATCACTTAATTCATTGTTTTCAAGATTTGCATTCAGACCATGAACATGGTTCTTTAATTATCAAGATTTGCATTTATACTTTGAATAAGGTTCTTGATTAGCATCTAGGGTTTTTAATATTGAACTTTTCCTATTATGCATTTTTGATTAAGAAATTATAAAGCGATAAGTTCCCAACATTAAGTATAAAACCCGAGTCGCTTGTACTCGGGTCCAAGCCTTAAGTTGGCAAAACTTCAGCAAGCAGCCCCGAGTAGCCTATACAAGGAGGCAAGTCTAAAGTTGTCATAAATTAACTGAAAAAGGCCTAAGTCTCCAAGACTGGGCTCGAAAACTAAGAAACTCAGTGTAATTTCCCAAGGACCAAGTGCCCACGAAGCAACACTATGTTCTTGAAATCCTATGTTTTGTTTGTTTTCCAAGTCCCGAGCCGCCTAGACTTGAGTACAAGCGTCAAGTGCCTAAACTTGGTGACAACATAAAGTTACTTCCCGAGGATCGAGTGCTCGGGAAGCAACACTAAGTTTGGGGAAGCCTAAAACTTGTGAGATATGGATGACCCGAGTTGCCAAGACTTGGGCACAACTCCCATGTTACAACAACTAGGGCATTCAAGACCTGAGTCAAGTAAGACAAAGGCCCACATATGGTAGATAAAACAAGGTTAAATAATTCCTTTTTGTGATGTTGCATTACGTTAAAAGTTTGAAGAAAAACCTTGTAAATTTCAAGTCCAATTTGCATTATTACTAAACGTTGTGTTAAAAATGTGTTAAGTAAAAAGGTAAAGAAGGCAAGTAGATAGAGCAAGCAAAAGCCATTCTCAAAAATTCATATATATATATATATACACACACACACAATTGTGGTCTATACCCCAAGGAAGTGAAGAGAAGGCATGCGACCTAGATCTAGCCATGGGGGACCTTTTCAACAATTTCTATAATTGGGTCAGCCTCAAGAATTTGGCATGCCAGCAACCCGAGCAGAAGCAACAATAGCCTCCTCCGCACGAAGGAGCTCTTCGAAGAGCAGCCTTATGTTAGGATCATCGGTGAAGGCTAAGTCCATATCCCTATTTCTCAACCAGGAAACATAGAGTGTGTCCTCAGTGAGTACATCATCTCTTTATTCAGCTCATTGACTTTGCGTCAAAAGTCCTATATCTAAGACGCAGCCGCTTGGGCTCTCTCCACTGCTTTGGAGGCTTTTCTCTGGCCTGGCAACCTCATCCTCACATTGGGAGGCTTGTCCCAAAGATTTGGCAGTTTCCTCCCGAGCGGCCCTAGTCTTCTCTCGAGCAACTCTGGCATCCTCCATCGTCTTAGCCGCAGCCGCCTTGGCGGCCTTGGTACGACCTGTTACCTCCTCGACCAGCTTGGATGAGGTATCCTCCACTACTTGGACTCAAGATTGCTCCTCGGTCACTCACTTCTCCAAGTCCTGTGAGCAACCATACTCGTCCTTCCAAGGCATTCTAAAGTCTTGCAAGCTCCTCGAGGGAGACCGTTCGCTTGGCTAGATCCTCGCATGCTTGCCTTAGCTCTAAGGACCTCGTGATTAAGATGTCCCCCAAGCGTTGACATAATACAGCAACCTAAAAACAAACAAATCAAGTTTATTACAAAGTCATAAATGTGCTAACAATCAAGTTTATAGCTCAAAGGCCTTCCCGAGCGGTAGCGTAGAGGCAGGAAGCAAGGTGGGAAATTTCGTTGTCACCCCCTAAACTCGCATAGCTACAAGAAATCATCTCGCTAAAGGATGCACACACTCCTTATAAAAGCTTTGCCACCAGTGGCGCAGTGCGACGACCAAGCATCCCTGCAAAGAGGGACTCTAGTTCCGCCCAACCAATGGGAGGCTGGGGAGAATCACCTTTTGGAGGCTTATCCTAGTGAAGGTATTCTGCCAATGCTTTGAACTCATGCTCTCCCTCCTCCAGGAATTCATTGAAGTACTCCACCGCCGCCTTGTACTTCTCCACCTATTATCCCTCATAGTATTCGGGGAAGATCACTAGCCGAAAGGGTCTCAACTAGAGGGATATTTGACATTTCTAGGGACATCTGATCCGCCTCCACTCCAAACACCCCTTCCCTTCGGTGGGGGGCCCACCAACAAGGTCAATCACTGGTGGATCCTCCACCATTCAGACCTCCTCTTACCCCAGGTCCTGGAGAAGGAATCGTAAGAGTAGCTGCCGGAGCTGTAGAAGCAGTTGCTAGTGCTGCGAGCACCACTACTAGTTCTATAGGGACTTGTATTTGGGTTGGTCCCTCCAGCCTCTGCCTCTTGGTGCAAATAGAGTCTTCCAACCCCATTTTATATGCATGTGAGAAAGCAAAAAATTATCATATACAAAATCTTATGAAGAGAAGTAAAAAATGCATGAGAAATTAAAGGACAGAGAGTCGAGAGTGTGTGGGCTCCTCGGGAGGCCCCACAACTAAGTGACTCCTCAAAGTGAAAGATCGAGTGTGCTACTCTATCCTCACCTGAAGCTCCTCCTCGAGCTCTTGGTCTTCTTAAGCTTCTTCAGCTACTCGGATATCCAAGCATTCTCGAACCGATCTTCCAATAGTCATTGGTTAAACATTTCGATGGCACATCCATCATTGTAGTTGATATGGCGGGTAGCCAACTCGCAGGACTTCTTAGAATTTCTATACTTGATCAAGTCCAAGTTGATGATGTGTTTTCGTACAGAGAAGGCCCACGACAATCAGGTTTTCCTCCTTGACCATTTGGCTTAATTCCAACTCCATGTTTGGAAGACCATTCATCTCCTGCAAGCAATCCTCGTACGCTTGGACGTAAGGGGTACATCGGAAGGGGTGTAGAGGGTTCGTCGGAAGGGACCTACTAAGTATTGGGAAACATCAAGACTAAGAATACCCAGCTCAAGAGATGCAAAGACACTTACCAACCCTAGAGAACTCGAGGATGAGAGTAGGGTTGGTCCGCGCCGGAAAACCATTCGAGAAAAATAATTGGTCTTTGTAGTCTCACGCATGGATCTCGTTGTGATGGGGAGCCTTGTATACCATGTTGGGGTTGGTGAACTCATCAAGGTGTAGTACCTGTCGAGGTCACTCCACTTCTTCTCTAGCGTGGTATGGAAGTTGTAAATGTACAAGACCTCGGTTGGAGAACGCTCTAGCCAATTCCTTCTCCGGTATAGGATGTACAGGCCTACGAGGACCCGATATTCGTTCAGAGACAGCTGAAAGTGAGTGATCCCCACGTTCTTCAAAAAGTTGACAAAGTACTAGTGTAGCAATTGGGCGGCTCTGGCCATCAGGTGTGATTGGCTCCATGCTTTGAGCCCATGCACACTACGGTGCCCTCTCTCTGACTCTCGGAAAAGGCTCACCAGAAACTCCTCCCTGATTCCATAATGTTTCATGATGTGCTCTAGGACCATGGGATGCTTTAACTTGCTAGGGAGCTGCTCTGTATGAAACCCCGTGGCCTCATACCATTGGGTGGGGATGAGGAATGGGAGCCATGTTCGCTTCCTCCTTCATCATGCCCATCTAGGAAGGTCTCTATAGCCGGAGTAGCCTCTCTTACCACCAGCTCCCGTGCTGGTGCTCGGGCCTCCTCTTATCTTTCCTCTTGCTGGCTGCCTCCTTCTCGGGCCATGGCAAGTAGTTCGTGGTCAAACTCGTAAAAGCCTTGTTGGTGAAGCTCTAAAATTTCCTCAGACATTTGAAAACAATAACCAAGACCTTGACCGAAAGGAAACAAGCCAAAACAAGAGAATCCCTAAGACAACTGCTCAGGGAGTGGAGGAGAAAATAAATTTCTAAAAGAAAGAGTGTTGTCAGGACCCAGATGGGCTCCCAAAGTACACCATCGAAAACTCAAGAACTTCGCCGAAATCTGGAAATTTTCCAGAATTTGGTAAGATGCCCAAAATGCGAAAAAGTCAGAAAAGAGCCTAAACTGTGCATTTTGGCCAATTTTGACACTAGCATGGACTATAAGGACAATAAAAGAGGCCAAAATCACATCTGAATCCTAAGCCTAAACCCACAAAGCATCAAGAACACACTCAAATAGAGAAGGGATAGTAAAAACTTACTCAAGATGAATCACTTGTAAGTGTTGTAACGTGTACGAACACGTAAGTGCTTTGGGCAATTTACCCAGAAGTAGTTGAATTCCCTCCAACCTTCTAGGATCATGAATGAACGATGATGGTGTTGTTGGTGAATGGGAGGTTTTTAGAGCTTTGTAATGGAAAAACTTCCAAATGCTAGCATAAAAGGAATGGGAGGAAAATTTTCAAGATTTATACTTGAAAACTTGGTGGAGAAGCAATTCCTCCTCAACAGTTGATCACCTAGGGAATAGGCACACGAGCGTGATCGAACAGTCATGAATAAAAAAGCACGAATCATGATCATAACATTGGAAAAGGACACCTCAAGTACAGGGCGAAAGGAAGCCTTGGGTACGGATTAGTCATCTTGGGCTTGGAAAATATTCCTCATTAAATGGCACCAATTGATGGGCCAAACAATAGGGACTCGACATGTGACATCACCTTTTTATAGGTGTCAAGCCTGGAAGAGCCCTAACGTCTCCCCTCGAATACGTCCCTTAAAATTACTCCTCTCGGTCTAAGTCTCCACTATAAGAGGAAGAGTGAAGACTTAGGGGGGAAATGTTTCCATGTTTCCTCCAGGTGACACGTGGCAGTCATTAAGGAGTAATTAAGCTTCACGGAAGATAATGAAGCCCTTGTGAGCTCGCCTAGAGCTCTTCGGGAGGAAAGCCTCTCCTTTTTTTGATCGTGCACCGCATCCGGAGAAGTATGTCCTCGAGGAGGACAACGTCTCGAGGACTACGACTGAGACATCCTCCATGGCCTCTCTATCCAAGCCCTCCAGGCCTACGAGAGCCATCCTCGAGTCCTAGAGTAGAGTGTCAGGTATCAAGCGTAGCAGCCCTGGACCACAAGCATTTGTCTGACTTTTCACTATTACCTAAGTCATGGTGTTTCGTCCGTACAAGCGACAAGTAGGATGTCTTCCGACACTGCACACATGGGAAAATGTGCAGCTAGCCCCTAACACTTTCAGGGATGTGTTATCCCAAAAAAATTTGGGTTGTAACCTCGTAAATGGGCCCACTGTGATATGCCTGGGCCCACCAACTCCTAAACTAAGGGCTTGTGTATTTATCATTCATTAATACCCCATTAAGGAAGAATTTTTGTAATAAATCCCCATTAAGGGAATTGATTGTCCACAGCCATCTATAAATAGGGCTAGGGCACACATTGTAAAGGAACCCCACTTTTTGTATTCAAAGCATTGCTAAAAATGTTGTCTGAACTCCATAGAAGCTTGAGACCCCAAGCTTCTCAAATCCTAATACAAGTGACTCGTGGACTACGGTTAATTAATAACCTGAACCTAAAAATTTGTGTTCTCTACTGCATTTCTGTAATGCCTTGAATAGTCAAGACCATTACTCATGTGTTAAAAGTAGTGTTTAACACATTAAGCGAGTCATTTAGACTTAGAAGTGTAATTAGGGTTAAACAACCATTTAGGTATTAAAAGTTGTGGTCAACATTTGAAATTTTTATTAAAAGGGGTTAAGTAGTTACAAGGGATCCCAAAAGTTTCTAAATAAAATACAAGTTTGTCAAAAAATTACAGAATTAGGCGACCTAAGCGACAAATTTCAACTAATAACTTCTGTTCCTCAAAATATCTCGACCGTGGTGGTCCAACCGGTAGAGTATGTATACACCGCCCCGTAACTCTCCAACTCATAGCTGGTCCATCTTTCCTTTGCCTTTACCTGCACCACGAAGCACCTGTGAGACAAGGCTTTGCAAGAAAACCTCAAACAATCATACATATAATAAGATAAACATTAATATATATTTCATACCCTATAACCACAACTGGTTCACACAAATTTTCCAAACAATATACGATTCATGTCGCGTAGATGGATGTCACATCTTTACAATGGCCACGCCACTATGGGGGGATATCGCATTCGTATTATGGCCCTACCACTACGGCATACATTACACATGTAATGTCATTAACGGCCACCCGACCAAGCAATTAGTACAGTGTATCCACATAGATTCAAACACAGCAGACATTCAACTATAAATGGTTTCATGACACGATCATTCTCGTGCCCTATAATTGGGGCACACACCCTACACTTGGTGCAAGAGACGGTTTTCTTACCTCAAATCCTCTGAGATAGGGTAAGGCGATAACGAGCACGATCATTTCCTTCTCGAGCCTTACGGCACCCCTAGTCACAACATAATAATGGATATCCATCAAGAACCAAACCAATTAAAAGCTTCAAGATTGAATCCTAGCCTCCGGGACCATGAATTCTACTAAACCGGGTAGGAGATTCCTTCCTGAGCCCTTAGGTTTGAGTTCCCATACTCAAAAACCCTTTTTGGCTAACTTTCCCAATTAGAGCCTCGGCATGTCCCTGAAGGGTCGCGGCGCACCTCTAGTCAGAGATCCTCCCCCCCCCCCTCCCCCTAAGCTTTCTCCTTGGACACGCGCCGCAGCGCCAAGGCGATTCAGAGAATCGCCCTAGCCTCTGAGTTCACGCGGGCTGCGACGCACCAAAAACAGTGTCACAGCGCAACCCCGCGAACCAAGATTTTCAAAGCTTTTCTCTGAGCCAAATCTCACTAAATTCACCCCAAACCACAACCAAAGCCATAATTGAGTCCCAAAACATCATTAATACACTATGAACATCAAAATAAACCCACAAACTTCATCAAAACTCCAACAACACCCAAACCCCACTCTTAGGTTTAAAACAAAACCAAAAACTCAAACAAATTAAAAATTCACCAATACATAGGAGGATTCTTACCTCAATTGTGCAACTACAACCTCAAGCTGCTCCCTAACCCAATTCACAGCTTTAATCTTCTTCAATTCCCAATAAAATCTCTTAAAAGAAATCAAAACCTCCAATGAAGCTAATGGAAAGAGAAAGAGAGAGAGAGAAAGAGAGAGAGAGAGAGAGAGAGAGAAAGCGAGAGAGAAAGAGTGAACTGAGAGTTGTGTTTCCCTTAGCTTCAGAGGGGTTCCAAGTAACTAAGTCTATCCATGGCATGAAAAGACTAAAATGCCCCTTGCCCAAAAGCTTTCCCTTTAATGCCCCCAAGGGAAAAATTCTCATTTGACACTAGTCTCCCGCTAAATCTCAAATTCAATTTAAAATTCCCAATTAATCATAGTAATCTTCCAAACACTAATATATTCCCCCAATTATAACTCATACTCCAATACCACTGGTAATTCACCAAATTATTAAAATACCCATTGGCTCACTCCGAGCCGATTATTAATCCCTGTTTACCGAGTTTTTCGGAAACGAATAACTAACGGAATAATAAAAAGATAAGAACTGTAGAAATGCTGAAATGTAACTAAACAAACAGCGTTTTTACGTGGTTCAGGCGTTAACAAGCCCTAGTCCACGAGTCGATGTTATTATACTTGGAAAAGGTTACAGTAAGATGGCTGGTGCACAAGAACTTCACACACTCACAGTGTTTCTCTCGGGTTCTCTTGAAGAAGATGAAGCTAGAGAGATTTTAGTAGAGTTTTTGCTATATGATTTGTTTGTCCCTCTTCTTGTAAAATGAAGGGGTCTTTATAGCTAGGGTTTTGGATTAGGGTTTTTCTCTACGTACATGAGTCTTAATTACACCAGCCATAAATAGGGATACAATTACTGTAGTAGCATGGCTACAAGACTCTATGTGGGTATATTTACGTGAAAGTATGGGGAACACACAAAGTCAGCCGTCTTTTCCAAGTTGTCAGCGGAACAGTAGGCGAAAAGGTACCCTTAGGCGTGCTGGGATGTGTGCGGCTTTGACCTGACGGGCGTGTCAGGCGGGATCCTGTGTCAGGCGGATATCATTCCAAGTATGCCTCCTCCAGGACTCGACCGTTTGGCTTTGTTCCGTGCGAGGCACGGAACTGCTTCCGCGGAGACCACTCGAAGAGCTTCTCCTGGAAGGAGCTTCCCCGAAGGATACCCCTTCGGGAGTCCGGGAGAGTTGACGAGTTTCCGTATTGTGTTTGCTTGGAAGAGTAATCCGGACACTAAGCGGGAGAGGCGAAGCCTTTCTGTTCATCCGCGAGCTCTGGTCACCTACCGTGAAAGACATCGATAATTCTGCTTCCCCGAGGTCATCAATCTAAACGCTATCCGGAAATCTGGATAACATTTATCCCCCAAGGTCACGGAGCTTTGAGGGATCCGGGAGCTTGTACAATCGGTTTCTTAGATTAGGCGAGGGGGCACCTTCTGTGTTCCCGGAAGGGTTCCTTTTTCCCGCCTGAGTGTTAGTATGAAAAAGAAAGGGAATTTCTTCTGTTTGAGATCAAGTACTCAAGTGCGGCAAGGACCACGTGTCATTCTGGGAATGGTTCTGCGACCAAGACGTGTGCGTGAGGCGACTGGTTGAGTATGCGTGCGTCAGTCATCTGACTAATGATTTGACGGTTTTTAATGGTACTCCGGGCCCGAGGTGGTGTAATGATGGGAAATAAATACTTTATTCCCATCCGAGGAGCCATAAATAGGGTCGTCGCTTCCTCTCCAGCCGTTGGATCTGATGCACACGGAATGGGAAGATCGGGACCGTCCACTTGAGGAATTCGAAACGGCCTCTTCCCTGCTATAAAAACGAGGGAAAGGACCTTTCTTCCTCTTTACGCTTTCAGATTCTCCATCTTTAGGATTTTCAGATTTCCAAACCTTCGAACTCTCAGGCTTCCCAGCTTACGTTCCCCCGAACTTGCCATTTCTTGTGGTAAGTATCTGGAAACTTTTCTTTTTGATTTGGCAGTGGGTTTATTCCCCGAAGTTCCTGGTTTGAATCGCCGTTCGTCTTTGCAGCTTTTACTTCTCGCGATCGTGCTGTGCAGTGATCCAGTTACTCCTTCAACCTCCAACTACCCGAATATCAGTAAGTATTTCTACTTTGCTCTTTCCTCCCAAACCTTAGGTTGTTGGTAGTTGTTAGAGTAGAGGTTTCTGCCATTATTGCTTATGTGCATGTGTGAATAGGGATTTGGTAGGCATGTGATTGATTGTGAGTCGATAAGTAGCCTTTTCTGCATGCTTTGGCGATTTGCGTGTGGAAAGTCGTCCCTTGTTTTGCTGTTTTAGGGCATAAGCATGAACGCCTTTAGGGTGGCTTTCTCTGGGAACACACTTCTTTTGGTGGGCTTAGGCTCGGGGTCTGAGCCTGGTTCCTTGTTGCCCTTCGGGTGGCATGGTGCCAATCCCTCAGTAAGCTTGGTGGGAGCCTCTCCAAGCAGTTTTCGGGGAGGGTCTCCCCGACGCCTTTGATACCACTAGGGTATGACAAGGGTGCTGACTGCTTAGAGTGTTTTCTTCTTTCTTTTCTTTTGTCCAGTGACGAACATCTCAAAAGAACAACTCCTTGCTACGGGGGAGGCTGATTCTGCCCAAGAGAAGGGCTCTCCTGTCGCTGGTGGAAAGGGGAAAGGAAAGGCGAAAGTGGTCGCGGCTAGCCCACCAACCTCCAATAGTTCTATCTGGGAGATGGACCAAAAACCGAACCTTTTCAGGAATTATGGCATGCTGGAGCTGTATTCCTCTGAGGCAGGCCTGAAGAACATCCCAGGTCTGATGTGGCACCGTCTGTCGGTGCTGGGCGAGTCAGCTAGCCAGAGTCACGAGGGCTTTGGTGCCTGGAGCTGGGCACACATAGTGTGTGGGGCGCACTTGCCCCTAAGGAGTTACTTCGCCAATTTCTGTGTGAAGGCGGGGATTGCCCCCTTCCAGTTAATTCCTCCCAGCTACAAGCTCTTAGCAGGGTGGTTCATCTTTTGCAAGTCCCGAAGACTGGAAGCTCCTACCCCGGAGGAGGTGCTGTACTTTTACGGGTTGAAGTCTCAGCCTATGAGGGGTCATTCAGACAAGGTGGGGTTTTACAGGCTAGAAAGGCACCCGGACGTGATGTGCCCCACTTGTCATACCGCGATGGTTCCAGACCTCCGGGAATACTGGTTCCTGACGACTGGCTTCCCGCTGAAGAGGGTGCCAGCCCTATCTTTGGACTTCAAAATCCCTGGTAAGCGCTCCTTCCTCTCCTTTTCTACTTTGTTTCTTTGCGCTTGATTTGCCTTTTGGGAGGATCTCTAACGCTTGTATTTGATTTTCACAGAAGTCGTTCCGCGGACACCTCGCTGCGCGGAGATGATAAGGAGGTCCAAGTTCTACGAAGGGCTTTCTGAGGAAGAGTTGAAAGTGGAGGGACTTGTGACCTCCGAATCGTTGAGGGAGTATGGGCTACTTGCCTCCTTCCAAAACATCGAGCCAGTGAGTGGTAGGGGAAAACTCAGGTGTCAGCTGATATCCGGGAGCAGATTGCCCTGGAGCTATCTAAGGTGATCACCCAAGCAGCTCGGGACGAAAATACTCTATCTCCTAGTTGGGCGGAGAGGTTCCCCGACCCCCAGCCGGAGGAAGAGGAGATCGAGGCTCGCCACGCCGCGGCTTACCCTAACGAAGGGGCTCCGGGGGCTAGTACCTCCGGGAGAGGTAAGACTAGTTTTCGATTGATCCACACCCCCAGCCTGTCTGAGGTTTCCCGGACCTCTCAAATGGGGTTTGATCCCCGTTTCCTTAGGCTAGATCCGCGTAGGATACCTTTCGACAGGTATTGCGATAGGGTAGATGAGCTCCTCTGGTGTCTGAGTGACGGTAGTCTGCCAGAAGGTGTCATCATGGTTGACCCTTCTTCTCTCAGCATGTCATTCCCGGACATCAAGGAGTATGGGAGCTTCCTGGAGCAGGAAGCGATGTTTTATTTTGCTCGGGGAAGGCCATCCACGTTTCTCGTGCATGGTCGTCCCTTTCAAACTTTTCTTTTTCTTGTTTCTTTTTCCCTGCTGGCGGGCTTGCTTGTGCTTTTATGTTGTTGATTGTCTTGTCTTCCGCTTATCTTCTTTCTCATTGCTTGTTGGTTCGTTAACCTTGCTTTGTACGTTTCTTGCAGAGTATCCCGAAGCCAAGATGTTGGGGAGGGTTACTTTGCTTATTAAGAAGGCTGCCACCAGCCAAGACCCGTCCACGGGGAAAGGACGGAAGACCAAGGCTGGTAGGGGAGGTAAGGCTGCCTCCCCCAAGAAGAAAAGTGGCGAGGAGCAAGCGTCTCCGAGGGTAGAGAAGTCCCCTGCTGACGGGCCTTCCAAGACTATGATGGTCTCGAGTAGCAGCAGCGACGGGGAAGGGCTTGTGTTCCCCGTGAGGACAACTGGGGTGAGCAAGCGTCCCGGAGAAGATGCTGAGGGCGCTAAGAACAAACGCCTTAGACACTCTTCTCCCGGTCGAAGGCAACAACAACAGCAACGACAGCAACCACAACTACAACAACAGCAGCAACAGGAACAAGAGAGACAATCACCAACGCCGCAGCAGCAGCAACAACAACATCCAAACCAGCAGCAGCAACAAGGGCAATTACTTCTGCTGCCGCAGCAGCAAAAGCAACAGACCGGGGCCTTAATACCCCGGCTGCCTCCTCCTCCAGCCCAAAGGGGGTCCACCCTTCCGGGGTCTCCGTCTTCTCAGACAACCAATCTTCCCCTGCCTGGCCTGAAGTTCCACTTTCCGCGGAAGCCAACCAGTTTCCCCGCTGCTCTCCTGGAGGGTGTAAGACGGGCCGATAGTTTTTTGAAGAGGCGGTTAGAGGCGGAGAAGGCCGTTACTCAGGGAAGGGCAGATAACTTGTCTGCCGTGAAGAGAGCTGAGCTGGCCGAGGGGGTGAGATCTCTTCACCTGGCCGGAGCGGTTCTGGATGGTCCAGCCTTGGAGAAGAGGCTGGTGCCTAGGCTCAGACGTGCATTGGCGCCGTTCGGAGCTGAGATGATGGAGGACATGGCCCTGAGCTTATGCGAGCTCAATTCTGAGAAATGGGCCATCAGTAGCAGCAAGGATCCGCTGTTGCTGACACACGCTGTGAAGCAGCAACTGTCCGGGGTAAGCCGTCAGTTGTTATTTTTTGGGATCACCTGTCTTTTGGTCCGGCTTTAGCTCATTCTGTTGTCTTTCCTTGCAGGCCTCTATGATCGCGGAACGCTCGTTCCGGGAGGTTGGTGCAGCTCTGGTTCAGCTGGAGGAGAGCCAACTGGCTCGCCAGGCCTTGGAGGCGGAGAAACAGAAACTGACCCAACAGGCCTTGGGGGCTTCGGAGAATATTGATCAGGCCCGGCGCACGGCTGAAGAAGAGGCGGAGAAGAAATATCTTGCCAAATATCAAGAGTACCGGGCCAAGGCAGAGAATGAGTTTAGACAGCGGTCGGATGGGATGAAGGCCGAAAACTCCAAGCTCCGGGAAGAGCTGTCCCAAGCCAAGGTGGAGAAGGATACCCTGGAAGCCCGCTTGCAATCAAAAAACGATCTCCTCCTTAAGCGGCAAGAGGAATATTCCACTCTTCAGAGTAAGCTGCACGAGGAGGAGCAACTCCATAAGAGGAGCAGGGATCTCGTGTCTATGCTGCAGTTGGGGCTCGCCGAGAAGGATAAAGAGATCGGGGCCTTGCAATTCACTGCCAGGGGGCATGTGACCGAGAAGCAATCCGTGCTGAACCAAAATAGGGAGCAGCGCAAGAAGATTGATTCTCTTAAGGGGGAGCGGGATGCCTCCAAGGCCGAAATGGAAAAATTGAGGGCCCAACTAACTGTCGCGGAAGCACAGCTGGCAACCTCCGAAGCGGAGCGCTTGAAGGAGAAGGAGGATGCTGAGGTGATACTGAACAGGACGATTAATATATCGCATGTGGTCCTCATGCATCAAATCTGGAAAGTGAACCCGGAGGTATTAGGCTATCTGGGAGATGATGCCGAAGCCATGAGGGAGAAGCTACTCGTGTGGGATCAGGGCCCAGAGGCGTACGTCCAAACTTACAACATTGACGAACGTGCTGAAGCTCCTGAGGCGGGAGATCCCGGAGAGGCGGGGACCTCTGAACCTTCTTATGACCAAGTTCCTCCTTCCAATGAGCCGACTCTGCCAGCCTCCGTTGAAACCGATGCCCCCGAAGCTGCGGTCGTGGAAGCTGTAGTTACCCCCAATGCTTGAAGGGGTTTTATCTTTAATTATTTTTCATTTTGAGTTTTTCATTGCGGACATTTTTGCCATAATCATAGCATTCTCCTTTCTTTTCTGCCGAGTTCTTTATTTATCTTTGCGCTTAGGGTAGACATTTATACGGTAGAAACTGTTGTAGGGGCGTATGGGGTTTTGGTTCCAACGGCCAAAACCTATGCACTTCCCACTTGAAGCTTTAACGGATGATGTCTTTTCCCATGTAGTTTCTAGGTTACGAAGGTTTCCTGGTTCCAACGGCCAGGCTCCTTTCACCGTATTTTAGCTTTCCTGAGGCAAATAGCCAATCCCGGGACTTGTAGTTATACTGTTCGCTGGGATTGCTAAGGTGAGTCGTTCCATTGTTTGGAACGGGAGTTCTTTGGGTGAGCGTCGCTAGACTTAAGGTTAGATCTTTGCGAAGCAAAACTAACTGTTGTTGCGAACCTCATGGTGGCTGACTTCAGGGACCTGGCATGGAGCCCTGCGAGGCAAGGCTTATTGCTGTCGGGGAAATCGCCACGCCCACCAGGTGTGATCCTGGAGCAGGGGCTTTGCGTAGCAAAGCCGGCTGTGAGTGGGGGGATCAAGCATGTCTGCTTCTGGAGCTGAAACTTGCAATGGCCATGGAGCTTGCCATGCATTATTTTGTGAGATCCGGAGTTGGAGCCTGCGAAGCAAGGCTTACAACGGTCGCGGATCTTGCCATCTTTTGCCTCGCTGGACCCGGAGCTGGAGCTTGCGAAGCAACGCTCTACAGCGCTCGCGGATCTTGCCAACTTTCACCTTGCGGGACCCGGAGCTGGAGCTTGCGAAGCAAAGCTCTACAGCGCTCGCGGATCTTGCCATCTTTCGCCTTGCGGGATCCGGAGCTGGAGCTTGCGAAGCAAAGCTCTACAGCGCTCGCGGATCTTGCCATCTTTCGCCTTGCGGGACCCGGAGCTGGAGCTTGCGAAGCAAAGCTCTACAGCGCTCGCGGATCTTGCTATCTTTTGCCTTGTGGGATCCGGAGCTGGAGCTTGCGAAGCAAAGCTCTACAGCGTTCGCGGATCTTGCCATCTTTTGCCTTGCGGGACCCGGAGCTAGAGCTTGCGAAGCAAAGCTCTACAGCGCTCGCGGATCTTGCCATCTTTCGCCTTGCGGGATCCAGAGCTGGAGCTTGCGAAGCAAAGCTCTACAGCGTTCGCGGATCTTGCCATCTTTTGCCTTCCGAGACCCGGAGCTGGAGTTTGCGAAGCAAAGATCTACAGCGATCGCGGAGAATTCTGCAAAGGACTTGTCAGGGAGTTGGGGGTGTTTTGGCGTAGCTCTATGAACGTGCCTCAACCCCCAGTCCCGTCCATCGCTGGGCTACACAGGAGATAATTCTCATGATACATAATGGCAGGCATTTCCATGGCAATTTTCACATAAGCACATAATGCACATATGACACGTAATGCAAGCATGTTCATGGCAACAAATAAACCTAAGCTTACCAATTTAAACATTTCAAACAATTTAAAAATTTCAAACACAATGCTAGCACATAAGTGGTGTTCTGTGTACGTTTTGTTCAAGGGGCGTATGGCTATGCCTTAGCCATGTATACCCCCCAAGTGAGCGTGGGGTCCGGACGTCTCCGGACCGCGTGGTCACTTGTTAAAACGCAGCTTTGAACACAGGGATAAAAAGTGCAGTAAAAGCGGAGTGAATCTCTCCGTGTTTCATTAAATTAGCCTGCTAGGCGTGAGTTTTACAACAGGGAGGATTATTTCCACATTTTTCACTTTTGCTATTTTCACCAAGGACTTCCGACTGGATGGTCCGGGGCCTACTGGTAGTAACGGCGGAGGTGCTCCGCGTTCCAGGCGCGCGGGACTTTAGATCCGTCGAGTCTCTTTAAGTGATACGTCCCATGGCCCACTTTTTCTTGGACTTCGTAGGGGCCTTCCCAGTTGGGTCCGAGGACTCCTACTCCCGGATCCTGCGTAGCAGGAAATACTCTCCGTAGGACAAGATCCCCAACTTCGAATGTACGGCTCTGGACTCTCATGTTAAAGTGTCGGGCTATCTTGCCTTGGTACATTTTTAGTTGGACCTGCGACTGCTCCCGGAGCTCCTCGATCATGTCCAAGGACTCCTGGAGGAGGGCATGGTTCCGGGTAGGATCGTAGGTGTCTTGCCTGTGAGAGGGGATCATAGCTTCTACTGGGATGACGGCCTCGCAACCGAAGGTCATGGAATAAGGCGTGTGCCCCGTCGAAGTTCTCTCTGTTGTGCGATAGGCCCAAAGTACTCGCGGAAGTTCTTCCGGCCAGTGAGCCTTGCAGGCTTGGAGTTTTTTCTTCAACGTGGTCTTTAATATTTTGTTTACAGCTTCCACTTGCCCATTAGCCTGGGGTCTGGCGACTGCGGAAAAGCTTTTGATAATTCCATGCGAAGCACAGAAGTTCGTGAAGTGTTCACTGTCAAACTGCTTTCCGTTGTCGGACACAATTTTCCGTGGAAGCCCAAAACGACACACTATATTCCTGATGACAAAATCCAGTGCTTTTTTTGATGTGACCGTGTTCATAGGTTCAGCTCTAGCCCATTTGGTGAAGTAGTCTACCGCGACTATGGCGTACTTCACTCCACCCTTTCCAGTTGGGAGGGAACCTACTAGGTCAATGCCCCAAACGGCGAACGGCCAGGGGCTGGTCATTAGGGTAATTTCTGTAGGCGGCGCTCGCGGAACCTTGGCGTACCTCTGGCACTGCTCACACTTCCTGACATAATCCACACAATCCTTCTTCATGGTGGGCCAGAAGTATCCTTGTCGAAGGATCTTTTTGGAGAGGCTCAGCCCGGAGGTATGATCGCCACAGAAGCCTCCGTGAATCTCATGGATGATGGTGCTGACTTCGGTTCCGGCAACACACCTAAGGAAGGGTATGGACAACCCCCTGCGGTAAAGCTTTCCATCCATAACCACGTATCGGGGAGCTTGATATTGGAGCTTCCTTGCGTCAGCTTTATCAGTGGGGAGCTCTCCGGTGGTGAGAAATCTGAGGATGGGTCCTATCCAGGAGTGGGAATGGTCGATGATGGCGTTTATCCTTCGTGTCTCAGTACTAGGGGCTTCTAAGTGCCCGATGGGGACTAAGCCATACTGTTCAATCTCCGGGTCCGTCGCAAGCTTGGCCAGCGTGTCCGCGAGTGAGTTCTGGTCCCGGGGGACCTGGCGGATTTGGTAGCCTTTGAAATGCTGCAGTAGATCACGGGAGAGAGACACGTAGGCAGCCATTCTTTCGCCTTTCGTCTGGTATTCCCCGGATATTTGGTTTACCACAAGTAGGGAGTCGCTGTATACTTCGATTTTTTGGGCTCCGACTTCTCTGGCCAGTCGTAACCCAGCTAACATGGCTTCGTGTTCTGCCTCGTTGTTGGATGCTGGGAACGCGAAACGGATGGCGCTCTGGAGCTGATGCCCTTGGGGAGATATTAGGATGACCCCCGCTCCAGCTCCTTTTTCATTTGAGGCTCCGTCTACATAGACCTTCCAGGTGGGAAGTTCCGGGACAGGATCTTCCGGGAGGTCATTCATTCCCGAGCATTCCACAATAAAGTCCGCGAGAGCTTGACCTTTTATGGAAACACGTGGTTGGTAGTGGACATCGAACTGGCTCAGTTCCATGGCCCACTTAAGCAATCTGCCAGAAGACTCGGGCTTCTGCAGGACTTGTCGGAGAGGGTGGTTGGTGAGTACTTTGATGGTGTGCGCCTGGAAATATGGCCTCAGCTTCCGTGAAGCGATCAGCAAGCAGAGGGAGAGTTTCTCGATCATCGAATATCTGGACTCGGCGTCCAATAACCTCTTGCTTACGTAATACACAGGGAGCTGGATACGGCCATCTTCCCGGACGAGAGCGGCACTTACTGCGTGCTCAGTCACAGCTAAGTATAAGAACAACGCCTCTCCTTCGACAGGTTTGGACAGAATGGGAGCTCGGGTTAAATGTTCTTTGAGGTGTTGGAAGGCTGCTTCGCATTCGGGGGTCCACTCGAACTTCTTGTTTCCTCGCAACACATTGAAGAAGGGGATACACTTGTCAGTGGCCTTGGATACGAAGCGGCTGAGAGCAGCTATCCTTCCGGTAACGCTCTGGACATCCTTATGTTTCCGGGGGGAAGGCATATCTATGAACGCCTTTATTTTCTCAGGGTTGGCTTCCACTCCGCGGGAGCTGACAATGAAACCGAGGAACTTCCCAGACGAGACCCCGAAAGTACATTTCTTTGGATTTAGTTTCATCCCGTACTTTCGGATCACGGCGAAAGCTTCCTCAAGGTCGTCACTGTGGTCCCCGGAGGTCTTGGACTTTACCAACATGTCGTCCACGTACACCTCCATGTTCCTCCCCAGTTGGTCCTTGAACATTCTGTTTACCATACGCTGGTACGTCGCCCCAGCATTCTTCAAACCGAAAGGCATGACCACGTAACAGTAGACACCCTTGTCCGTGAGGAAGCTGGTGTGTTCCTGGTCCGCGACATGCATCTTGATCTGGTTGTATCCGGAGTACGCATCCATGAAGGATAAGAGTTCGTACCCGGAAGTAGCGTCTACCATCTGATCGATTCCCGGGAGAGGGAAACAATCTTTCGGGCAGGCCTTGTTTAGGTCCGTGAAGTCAATGCACATTCTCCAGGACCCATCGGGTTTCGGGACCAGAACTGGGTTGGCCAACCACACGGGATAGTGCGACTCCTGGAGAAAGCCTATGGACATCAATTTGTCCACTTCAGCTTTGACGGCTTCGGCTCTCACTGGGTCCAGCGGCCTCCTCTTTTGGCGAATTGGAGTTGCAGATGGGTCTATGTTGAGTGCGTGGCACGCAACATTGGGATTAATCCCCGTCATATCAGCGTGGCACCATGCCAGGATATCCTGATTATCCTTCACAGTGGCTACGATCTTATCTCGAACGGCCGACGGCAGGTTTTTCCCCACCTGAATGACCTTGGTGGGTTCTCCCGGGTTGAGGATCACCTCTTCGACTTCCTCCATCGGCTCTATTGCTTTCTCGATTCCCACTCTTGGGTCGAGTTCGTCAAAGTATGCCTCCTGAGCACCCCCAGTTTCTGGCAATTCTTCCGCCAAAGGAATGGCAGCAAACGTCTCCTGGACCGTGTAGACGGATCGGACGGAGACGTTATAACAGCTCCGTGCACTTCTTTGGTCTCCTCGGAGGGTGCCAATACGCCCATCGTCGCATGGAAACTTCAAACATAAGTGGCGTATCGAGGTTATGGCCCCACAATCGATCAGGACCGGTCGACCTAAGATGGCATTATACGCCGTGGGGCAGTCGACCACCACGAATGTGCTATGCTTGAAGGCACAAGTGTCGCTTTCTCCTCTGAGGGTGACTGGCAGTTGAATTTTCCCTAATGGCATGAGTGCGTCCCCATTGAAACCTTGAAGCTGGATGGGGAATGGGGCCAGGTCTGTCTCGGTCAATCCGATCGCGTGGAAGGCCGCTTTGAAGAGGATGTTCACGGAGCTTCCGTTATCGACCAAGATCCGTGAGACCTTCTTATTGGCAATCTGGGCTTCCACCACGAGGGGATCGTTGTGGGGGAAGTGCACATGTCGAGCATCGTCCTCCGTGAAGGTGATGGGAAGATCCATCATTCGGGGATGTTGAGCAGGTGATTGAACCAAGGCACACATCTCCTCGGCGTGCTCTAACTCCCTCAAGTACCTCTTCTGGGAGTTGCGGGTGCTTCCGGCAAGGTGTGGTCCTCCGGAAATGGTGGCGACGTGTCCGTCAACGGGTGGCGGAGCAAGGCCGGGCGGATATGGGTTGCCTGGTCCTGGAGCCAACAAGGCAATGGGCGCCGGAGCAGGTGGAGCAGGAAGTGCGGGGAACTGAGACCCGGGAGTTTGGGGGTGACCGGCTCCAGGAGCGCTAGCGGCCCCCCTCTGTCCCGGGGAATATGCAGCTCCGTGAGCTATCCCCTGTCCGGGATAGATAATGGGTATCCTCACCCACTGACCGAGGTGTCCCGCTCTTGCCAGGGACTCGATCTCATCCTTCAGCTGAAGGCACTCGTTCGTGGTGTGCCCCACGTCTCCGTGGAACTCACACCTCTTATTGGAGTCTCGCAGACGCCTTCCTCCGTGAGACACTTTCGGGGGCTTCCTGTAGTTGACCATATTACAGGTCGCCCGATAGACATTCTCTCGCGAGTCTATCAAACTGGTATATTCCGTGAACTTGGGCTCATAGTCCTTCCGGGGTTTCTTTGAATGGTCTCCTCGGTTGGAGTTTCTTCCGCTTCGTTTGCTCCGCGATTGGCTCAAATTTCGTTCTGGGGCTTCCGCTTGCGGCTGCGGCATGCCAGGAGCGATACTACATCCGGTTTGTACTGCTCCATACCCAGAGAAATGGGTTTGACTCGGCGTCTGAGCAGACGCGAAAGGCCCATACACACTTGGAGTGAATCGGGCTCCTGGAAGCGTGAGGGCTGGTGCGGGAGCTTGCGAAGCAAAGCTCGGCGCAGTCACGGAAGGCGTTGGAGCCGGGGGAACTCCAAAGGCCTGCTGGTAGGCATCCTCAAGGTTGATGATTCCCTGAGCTTTTGACATGAATTCGGACAGCGTTTTTGCCCGTCTCCTTTACATTTCCCCCCATAGCAGGGAGCCGACAGTAAGGCCCGATTGAAGGGCGATCAGCTTCATGTCATCGCTGACCTTGGTTTTTGCAGCAGCTTCCATCATTCTCTGAATGAAAGCTTTGAGGTTCTCAGTGGGTTGCTGCTTGATGTTGGTTAAGGAACCAACCTCCATGTCGTGGTCGCGGGCAGCAATAAACTGCCTCCTAAACGCGGACTGTAGCTCCTTCCAACTGTGGATTGATCCGGGAGCTAATCTTTTCCACCAGTCCTCCGCGGACTTGGTAAGGGTGAGTGAGAAGCACATGCATTTGGCGTCCTCACTGACACGCGCCACTTGCATCATTTTATTGTATTTAGCTAGGTGGGTACGCGGGTCTGTCCTCCCATCATATAATTCTATGTGAGGCATTTTGAAGTTATCCGGGAGGGACGTTTCCGCGATCCTCCTAATACATGGTTCCGGGTCTTCCTCCTCAGAATCTGACAGGGCCCCACTTTGCTTCCGGACCAGCTTGGTCAAGGCAGCAATCTGTTCCTCGAGCCTCTTCGTATCACTTTCCGGGAGGTCACGTCCCCGGAGCTTGTCATTAATATGATTTCGGAGGTCATCTCCGCGAGGCCGGGCCTTTTCCCCTTTGGCCTTTTCATACTTGGCCTCCAACCTTCTTCTTAGGTCCACCGTGGACCAGCTATCTTCGGAGTGCGAGTTCGCAGCCCGACCGTCCTGATTGACGGAATCACTGGGGCGGTTGTTCCTTCCCCTAGGCCTGGGTGCCTTAGCACCGGGCCCTTTAGGCACAGAGTGCCCCCTTGGGGCTGAAGGACGTCTGGGCTTAGGAGCGCCAGAAACCTTCTGCGCGGGGGGGGGGGGGGGCAGTCGGCCTGGTGATTCACGCCTTTAGGAGGTGCAGGGGCGTCAGCGCGCACAGGCTCTCCAACTTTTTCTTTGCCCTTGTTAGGGGCGGCTTTGGATGGTCTAGCAGCGGCTGGATCCGGCATGGGGGAATCAGCACCACCTAGAACAGAGGCATCCTCGTCCGAGTCGCCTAGATCTCCGAACTTACTTTGGAGGTATTCCATCATGCGTTGCATTCTTTCGGAGACGCGCTCCTGCTCAGCAAGCTTGGCCTTAGTGGCCACCAGTTCTTCGGCTACTTGGACCAGTTCTGGGTCCTTCTCATAGTAGCAGCCGTCCTTGTAATAACCGTCTTGGACATACTCTTCTTCGTCTTCTAAGTATCTTGTATCTTCGGTACTGACCTGATCCTGGCGGGATGTCGGGTCTTCACCTTGGTAGTCTAAGGGTTCGCTTTGCACCACATCTTCCATCACGGTATCGGGGTTGACCGTAGCATTTTTGTCAACAGCGGATTTTCTCGTAGTCACCATCTCTTTAGCACGAAGTGAATACAGAAAACGTACACAGAAAAAGAGCTGACTAACAACTTCCTACAGCTCTCAATGAAAGCACCAAAATGTTTACCGAGTTTTTCGGAAACGAATAACTAACGGAATAATAAAAAGATAAGAACTGTAGAAATGCTGAAATGTAACTAAACAAACAGCGTTTTTACGTGGTTCAGGTGTTAACAAGCCCTAGTCCACGAGTCGATGTTATTATACTTGGAAAAGGTTACAGTAAGATGGCTGGTGCACAAGAACTTCACACACTCACAGTGTTTCTCTCGGGTTCTCTTGAAGAAGATGAAACTAGAGAGATTTTAGTAGAGTTTTTGCTATATGATTTGTTCGTCCCTCTTCTTGTAAAATGAAGGGGTCTTTATAGCTAGGGTTTTGGATTAGGGTTTTTCTCTACGTACATGAGTCTTAATTACACCAGCCATAAATAGGGATACAATTACTGTAGTAGCATGGCTACAAGACTCTATGTGGGTATATTTACGTGAAAGTATGGGGAACACACAAAGTCAGCCGTCTTTTTCAAGTTGTCAGCGGAACAGTAGGCGAAAAGGTACCCTTAGGCGTGCTGGGATGTGTGCGGCTTTGACCTGACGGGCGTGTCAGGCGGGATCCTGTGTCAGGCGGATATCATTCCAAGTATGCCTCCTCCAGGACTCGACCGTTTGGCTTTGTTCCGTGCGAGGCACAGAACTGCTTCCGCGGAGACCACTCGAAGAGCTTCTCCTGGAAGGAGCTTCCCCGAAGTATACCCCTTCGGGAGTCCGGGAGAGTTGACGAGTTTCCGTATTGTGTTTGCTTGGAAGAGTAATCCGGACACTAAGCGGGAGAGGCGAAGCCTTTCTGTTCATCCGCGAGCTCTGGTCACCTACCGTGAAAGACATCGATAATTCTGCTTCCCCGAGGTCATCAATCTAAACGCTATCCGGAAATCTGGATAACAATCCCCGATGTGACTTTTCTACTAAATTGCTCACTAGGATCGCCTCGTGCCAAACTTCTCAAATATATACACATAATAATGTGGTCTCACTCACAAAGGACATATATTTATAGATATACCATCAGCAAGTCAAAATTACGAAAATGCCATTTGTAACAGAAACTAGCCTATAAGCACATTTAATACACTTAAGCATGCATAAGTAGTCATAGCATAATATAACTCATAAAATTCACATATATAATTACGATTAAATCATACTAACACATAGACATCCAATTATGCCCTCCTTGCACACTAATCAAGACACTAAGCCTTATTCACGAATTTGGAACGTTACAATTTCTTTAAGCCTCTATTTAATTAGTTGATAGCAAAAGAGGTAGTCTACATGTCCAATTAATAAATTCTAAAAAATATTGGTAGAGTTTCATCTGTCTCTATAACATATCCCAAATTCATATGTATTTACAATTTCAACATAAACAAACATAACTATTGCATATTAACCTATAAAACATGTTCAATCAATATATTAGTCTTAAAAAAATTGAGCAGAGTTTCCTCTGTTTCTATAGCATATCCCAAAATACAAGTACATATAAGTTCATTCAAACAGACACAACAATCAACATGCATAATTTTGTACATAAACCACCGCATCACACAGAATTTGCAGAACCTACTTCAGTAAGACACACATGTTCTGAACCTTCTGTTATCTCCGCAACACACAATTTGATCTCGGAACCTACTTCACTACGGAAGAATTTCTAATATATTCAAACTCCTCTAACAATAATTTGTATAATATCAAAAAGAGAAATAAAACATTAAGAAGTAATTATTACTCATCTTCAAAATTAATCTTCAACAAAATCACAACACGACAAATTCAAGCAAGTAAATAAATTTCCTACAATAAAAGTTTAAACAATAATGAGTAAATATAGTAAACCATATGTACGATTTCACAATATAAAAGTTGGTATGATTTAAAGTATTCAAAGTTACTTATTAAATTAAAACAAGTAAACTCAAATTTTAACTAGTACTTAAACTAGTAACTTTCTAATCAATTAGTTAAACTACTAAAATTTCATTTACTAAACAATAATTACAAAATTAGTGATCAATTAATAATAAATTCGGATTCCTAAAATAATTAACAAAAATTAACTTAAGAAATCTTTTCAAAATTAATATATGTTTCAATAAAGAAAAACATACTTATAATCAATATTAACATTAACAATCATATACATTGTGTAAATAATATAAAAAAAATACCAAAAATCTTAAATATTAAATAAAACAAAGTCAAGTTTAAGTGATCTATACCTGTATCGAAGCATGAAAATGTCTTATATTCCTCCACAAACATTCAAAAATTAACCTATAAAACATATATTAAAACTCATTAAACCCCACTAAAAATCTCTTCATTTTTTCCCTAAAACTCCAAAATGAAACTATTATCCCTCAAAATTCAAGTTATGACATGGAGAATGAGAAGGCGACATGTGGCATCACAAGGCATGGAAAAACAACAACGTATTGAAAAAAGACCGATGAACAAAAATGGATAGGTCCAGGACCTATAGGGATGTTGACCAGGCCTAAACCTCATAGGGGTGGTCGGCCTAGCATGCTCAAGAGCACATGGGTGGTCGGCCCACCCTATTCTTCATAGGGTGGTCAGCCTAAACACTCAAATGCACTTCGCTAGATAAAATTCACACTCGTTCCAGCTGAAATCAACAGGCCTAGCATCCAGAAGATCAACAGGCCTAGCACCCAGAAGATCGACAGGCCTAGCACCCAAAGGGTCATCAGGCCTAGCACCCAAGCTCTAAAGGGTCATCGGGCCTAGCACCTAAGTCTCATAGACCAACCAAGACTTAGCATTTTCCCAAAGGTTTCAATCGTGCATCGTCAACCATGATCCGAAGAAACAACGAGAAGACCCACAATCTCATAATCATGGGGAGGTGGACACGTATCTCCACTCACAATGATCGTGTACCAAACCATGATCTCCAGTCTTGTTGATCATGGAACAGCCCCTGGGTACTATAAATAAAGGACCTAGAGCTTCATTTAAGGTTTGTTTTGGATGATTTTGGGGAGATATTTTTTGGAGAAGAAACTCTGGGCAAATTTGTGACAAGTGAACTCTTCAGTTCATCTTTGTAATTTTCAATTGAGTGATTCAATAATAAAGACTAAGTGGATTAGGTTATTATTGTTCATTAGAACAGGGATGAACCATTATAATTTTATGTGGGTTTGTTTAGATATCTGTACTATGTCGTATACTTATATTTATTTCGTTCAAAAGGTGTCGTGTACCGTACATACGACTGTTGGTCAATTTCACAGGTCAACATAATCAATTTTATGAACATATACATGATTTAAAGCAATAATAGTGGAAGAAAATAAAAAAAAAAGAACACAAAAGTGGTGGAAATGGCACTTACCATCGCTGGGGAAGAATGCGGGAGTGAAAATGGGAAATGAGGGGTCTGTGTGGGTCGAGGACGAAGGGGAAGGGTATATGGACATTTTCTCCGCGATTTTTGTGAAAAAACCACAGAGAAAAACGGTCTTATGAAACGTCACCCACCCACATACAAATTTTCATTGCGTTTTTTTTTAAGGATTAAATGTGGTTTTTGAGAGTCACTCATTCCTTTTCTCTACGCTTTTTATTTAAGGTTGAAAAAAAAAAGCATAGAGAAAGCTTATATTTATAGTACTGATTATTTATGTTAATTTATGTATGTATATTGGTATATTTGTGTTACTTAATAATATTTTACTTGTGTTGCTCCAAGCTTGATACCAATAGATTTGATGTCATTATATGCTAGAAAGGATCATGGAATTGTTAATGTTGTTGACGTATTTTCTCTTTTCTACGTAATTATATTTATTTGTTTATGAATTTATAAATATTTAGCATAGATAGTATACATTGTTGTTGTTGTTGATTGAATTGTAATTTATATGTTAGGTTATAAATATAATATATATATATATATATGTGTGTTATATGATTGACATTGAGCATATATTAGTTAAATTTGTTTATTTTTATTTTGTTCTCAAATATGTGTAGATTTATATATGTGGTGGTATATACTATGTGTTTAAATTTTAGATTTAAAATTTTCTTAGGATTTATATGTGTATTGGTATATATGGTGTACTTTTTTATTTCATAATTTATACTATGATGATATTGTTTATAATGTAATTTATGGAGCATGTATGGTGTACTTTTGTTTGATGTTAGAAAGTAGGGTACGTAATCACGATACCTTGTATTTTTGTAAAGTATCATTTTGGTACCTTGTGTTTACAATAATATTCATTTGGTAACTTGTATTTTGAAATCATACATAATTGATGTAATGCCCCAAATTTCCTAATAAGGTTTAGGACCTTGATTAGGAGGCCGGGAGGGCCATAATTGATTTGTTATAGTATTTAATGATTATATGCATGTTTATGTGAATTATATTATTATATGATGGTGGGTGCATGCATATGGGAGAATTTGTTATTGTGAGGGTATTTTGGTAATTTGGCCACTGTGGGCGTAATTGTATATTTTGGGTGCATGATTGTGATTAATTAATATAGCCACATTATAAGGTGGATTGGTTCGAGCTTATCGACATGAGACGATCATGGGGTGTAAGTGTTCGGTCTAGTCATAACAGGTTTAAGCTCGGGGCTCGGGGTGAGTCTCGGGGTGATATTAATGACTATAGCGTTACCGGGGATTTTAGGGTAACAGGATATGAATTATTGGAATTTGAGGATATTGAGATTAGCGGGAATTGGAAAGCATTAATTATGATTAACGGGATTAGTGGAATGTGCCAAAATTACCCTTGAGGTGGCTTTAGAAGCTTTAGAAGACCTAGGGGTATTTTACTCTTTTGGCTGGGATATATGTTAAGCTTGGAAGGCTGAAGATTAAACAGAGTAAAACAGAGGCAATCCCCTTCTTCTTCTCGTACCTTCTCTTTCCCTCATCTTCCTTGTGTGATTTTGTGAGCTTGTTGAGGATTTGAGCTTGGGAGCTAAACCTTGATACTTTGGGAGAGTGTTCCACTGTTGAAGAGCACCATAACCTGAACTTGAGGTAAGCTTTTAGCCACTGGTTTTTATATATGCTCTGTTTTGGTTGTTAGCTTCAGCCTTAGAACTTTGATGTGGAAAGTGTGAATCAAATGAGGTTCTTGTGTTGTTTTGATTGGGGTTTGATGAGGGTAAGCTAAGGGTGTTATTTGGGGGTTTGATTATATGTTTGGAGGAGGTTTAGAGAAGGTTTGAAGGACTGGTTTGAGAGGAAATCGCACAGGGGAAAAAAACTAGTTCGTTAAGGGCGTTCTAGCTGGTCTGGGCTGGGCGCCGCGGCGCAGCAGGGGTGCGCCGCGGCCCTTGGTGTCAGGAGGGCGCCCTTCTGTCTGAAGGGCGCGCCGCGGCGCAGCAGGGGAGGGCCGCGGCCCTTAAGGCCAATTTTGCTAAAATGTGGTTTTTAGCTTGGGGATTCAAACCATAGGCCTCGGGGTTGGACCTAGTACCTGGTTGAGTAGTATTTGATGTCTCGGGGGCTGGGTTTTGGTTTGGGAACCCTCAGTGATCATTTTTATTGATGATACCTTATATTTGGTTATGACTAGGTGACCGCTAAAGGCCTAAAAGTTGATCGTTCTCAAGGGTCGTTCTTCTAATCGTCCTAGCTCGACTTTGAGGTAAGAAAACTGCACCCTATGTATATGTGACATGCATGGCTATTATGATGCATGTTGGTTGATTTATGGGCATGACATGCATGGTTATTATTAATGCATGTCGGTTGATTATTATGTATGACATGCATGGCTATTCTTGATGCATGTTGGTTGATTAATAAACGTGACATGCATGGCTGTTATTGGTGCATGTTAGATTGCTGGATATATTGCATATGATGCTTGAGAAACATGTGATTAGGACATGCTTTGTATACTGGGTATGATATTGTTCAGAGCTTGAGCCTCTGTGGTTGTACATGGTCCTAATTGTACTGGTACCTGTTTAGTAAGCGTGCTAAATACCTTGTTTATGGATATTGAACATGTGATATATGTTTGGTGGCATGGCTTACCTGTGTATGGCGCTGACTTATTAGTCATAATCGACAATGGTGTCAGATCCGTCTGTGAAGCTGTGACTTATCGGTTAAGTTCACCACGGGCTGAGCACTGGTTGCGTTTTACCGACCCAAGGGTCAGAAGTGACAGTGCGTTGTGAACGCCGGGCCGATTAAAGATTAGATCTAATCAAGGCCGGCATTGAATGACTCATATGGGGTATTAATGCTGGACCGACCGGAAGGTCAGTGAGAACTATAAGCGCTTGCCTGGTCTACGACCAGAAGACTATAGCCAAGGTATATGACCCCGGTGACCGTTTGTCACATGGCTAAGGGACGTTGTCCATAGTCTCGACTCTAGAGTCGTGAGGAAGGTTATGTTGGTGACTAATCACCATGCACCTATCCTAACCAAGCTCATGAAAGAAACACTTATCAGTTGAGCCATGGTGACCTTATCGTCACGTGGCTAGAGGGAACGATGCTCATTATTGTGACTTTTGGCTATTGTCACCTATCTAGATGGACCATTGGTTCCAAATGGTTACTATGGTTATAGTTGATATTATATCATGTTATATTGTGTTTTCTTGCTGGGCTTCGGCTCACAAGTGCTACGTGGTGCAGGTAAAGGCAAGAGGAAGCTGGACCATCCTTGGGTTGGAGAGCTTAGGTGATGACGTGTACATATGCAGCTGCTCGTCCGCCACGGCCGAGGTTTAAAGTGGAACTAGGGTTGAACCCTGTTTTGCCGCTTAGAACGGCCTGCTGTAAATGTTTTCTGTAATAGACTCTGAAACTTTATTTTCGGGATCCCAATGTATATGTTAAACGTTCTAGTGAAACGTTACATCTTAACCAAAATGTTTAATCCCTAAACCGCTAATCAAACTTAGTTACACGTTTTGGCCAAAAGACTCGATTAGCGAGTTTAGCACTGTTTACAAGGCACACCGTAACGGTCCATGGAGTTTGGGGCGTTACAATTGATACCCTATATTTTGAAATCGTGCATATTTGGTATCTTAAACTCAAACAAAATTTTACCAATTTATACAAACTACTCTAAATTATATGAGTTCCAAATCCAAATTTTATTACATAATTACATATAACTTATGGCAGTTTTTTCATATTAATAAAATTTTATTTATCAAATCTGAGCCTAAGGTACCAAATATGTATGATTTTAAAATACAGGGTACCATATGAGCATTATTGAAAAAATAGGGTACCAAAATGATACTTTGCAAAAACACATGGTATCAAATGAGTAAATTCCCTAAAAAGTAATATATGTCTTTTTTTCTTCTAATTATGAGTGTTGAAAAATATTAAGTTATTAAGTATATGTTATTATGATATCATTTGGTTAGCTATGTCATTTCTTTTAGAAAATAAAACAAAATGTTGCTGAAATTTAATTTTTTTTTTTTTATTTCGAAAAATACCTATAGAGATGACATGTCGTCACTGTAGGGTCCACAATCTATTTTTTTTTTATTGTGAAAAGAGTCACAGAGAATACATGTCATCACTGTAAAATATGTTATCTTGTTATAATAGGGAAATTTGAGTTTCTATCCTTAATGAGGTGTCCTCAATAAAAAAAATGTCAAATCTTTTGGCAATACCCAAAATACCATTCCCATAATTTTTCTCATCCAGTTCATCTTCTCTCTTCCTTCTCTCCCCTCAACTCATTCCTCTCAACTCTCTCTCTAGAGAAAAAAATCCATGGGTAAGGTAAAATATAAGAGAACTCAATGTAATGGCAAGTATTCCTCACTTAGGACACTAAAATACTGCATTTCGAATAGATCTGGGCATGATTTTTGGGTTTTCTTGCAATTTTTTTTAGATTTGAAACTTTTGAAATCTGCAAAAAATTAATGCGGTTCGATGGTGCTCGATGGGGCCTTCAAAATTAAGATTTTCATGAAAAAATCGATGTTGCCCGATTGGGGTTCGATAGTGTTTGATGCAATTCTTACAATATACGTAATTTTTCACTCGGGGTGTCCATTATTGGTATTTTTTTTATTTTGAGTATTTTTTCAAGATCTATACGTTTGATATGTGTAGATACACATTTGGGAAATGTAAATCTTGAAAAAAATGCAAAATGCAAAACATACCTCACGTTCAAGATATGTTTTGGTATGTTTTCAAGTTCTAAACTTTGAAAATGTATATGTGAACATCTAATATGTGTATATCTCAAAATATACCAAAAGTAAAAAAAAATTACCCCAAACGAACACCCGAGTGAAACATTATGTCTCTTACAAGAATTGCATCGAACCACCATCAAACAACGTTGATTTTTTCATGAAAATCTTCATTTTGAAGGCCCCATCGAGCACCATCGAACCGTGTCGATTTTTCTACTGATTTCGGAGTTTCAGATCTGAAAAATAACTTAAAAATCATGCCCAACTCGATGGTGTTTGGTGCCAACTCAATGGGGCCTTCAAAATCAAGATTTTCATGAAAAAATCGACGTTACTCGATGGTGGTTCGATGCAATTCTTGTAAGACACATAATTTTTCACTCAGGTGTTGTTTGAGGTGTTTTTTTTATTTTGGATATTTTTTTTTAGAACTACACGTTTTAGATGTTCACATGTACATTTTCAAAGTTTAGAACTTGAAAACATACCAAAACATATCTTGAACATTAGGTATGTTTTGCATTTTGCATTTTTTCAAGATTTAAATTTTCCAAATGTGTATATACACATCTTAAACGTGTAGATCTTGAAAAAAAAAATGCCCAAAATCAAACAAAATTTACCAAAAATGGACACCCGAGTGAAAAATTACATATCTTATAAGAATCGATCAAACACCATCGAACCACCATCGAGCAACATCGATTTTTTCGTGAAAATCTTGATTTTGAAGACCCCATCGAGTTGACATTGAACAATGTCGATTTTCTGCAGATTTAAAAGTTTCAGATCTGAAAAAAAGAATCACAAAAAAAACCCAAAAAACATGCCCAGATTTGTTCGAAATGCAGTATTTTAGTGTCCTAAGTAGGGAATATTTGTCATTATATTGAGTTTTCTTATATTTTACCTTACCCATGCAATTTTTTTTTCTAGAAAGAGAGTTGAGAGGAATGAGTAGAGGGAAAGAGAGAAGATGAAGTGAATGAAAAAAATTATGGGAGAAATATTTTAGATATTTTCAAAAAAATTGAATTTTTTTTAACTGATTTAAATACCTAACATTTTTTTTTTTTGACATAGAACATCTCATTAGTTATAGAAACTCAAATTTCCTTTTTAATAATGAATCGAGACTAAATAATGATTCTAACTGAAATTGCACATTGAGTAAAGGAAAACGACGTAGAATCTTACTCGCTAAACTTTTTCGAGCTGAGTGAAAAAATAATTTAAAATTACAAAAAATAAACGGCGAAAAAACATGAGAGAGCGGACTTTGAAATATAAAAAGAAATAAAAGTGTCAATATATATAATATGGTGTATTGTATGTTTATGAATCCGGATATTAAAAACAAATATATTAATTTGATCAATTTGACTAAATAAAAATTAAAAATTAAAAAGAGAGAGAGAAAGTGAGGAAGGGGACCCATAATTGTCTGTGCAAAGCGGGAAAATTGGAGATTCGTAAATAGGGAGAAAGAGACAGAACATGTGATGCGAATCTTTTTTGGACTTAACTCAAAACACATTTATACGTATTTATTTTACTCCACTCCACTATACTAACTCTGATGCGACGTTTACCAAATCCACTTTTTTTTCTTCTTCTTCCTTATTTCTTGCCACTCATTCACACTCACACTACACCTTTTCGTTATTTGTATTCATCGATATTCATTTAAGGTAATATAAATAATTTTTTTCAAAAAAACAAAAAAAATTCAAGTTGAGATTAGTGTACGTAAAGTTTTTCAACACTTCTATACTTTGTCTAAATAATCTCAAAGATATTACAAAGAAAGGTCCAAAACACTATGAAAAAATAACCTGCTTTATTAAAAAAAATGGGCACAGTATATATAGGCCCAAGAGATACAAACTAACAAACCCAACTTAAAAATAATACCCAAATAAGTTATAAAACTATAACTCCTAATACACCCCCTTAAGATGAACTGTACAAATTTTTTACATTCATCTTGGAGATCAACTTAGTGAATTGATTTAGAAACAAAGGTTTCGTTAGAACATTAGCAAAATTGTTTTTTTAGGTAACATGAATAAGCTTGAGGGAGCCATTCTAAATTTTTTCACGAATAAGATGACAGTCGATCTCAATGTCCTTCATCTTTTCATGGAACATCGGGTTTTCTGAGATGTGTATGGCAGCAGTGTTGTCACAATAGAGAATAGCTGGATGAGTATGCTGAATGTCAAAGTCCTTCAGCAAAGAGAGAAACCAAGTGATCTCGCATGTGGCATTGGCCATAGCCCGGTATTCTGCTTCAGCGGACGATTTAGAGACAGTGGTTTGCTTCTTAGATTTCCATGAAATGAGAGATTGTCCAAAGAAGACACAGTAACCAGACACAGATCGTCTAGTATCACTACAAGAAACACAATCAGCATCTGAAAAAATCTTTAGAGATAGATCTTCACAATTGAAGTTAGTTTCAGCATAAGCATTGATATGAGGACTAGATTTAGCATAAAAAAAGAGGCATTGGCCAGGTGTGCCTTTTAGATATTGAAGGATACGATGCGCAACATGGAGGTGAGGAGTCCTGGGAGTGGCTAAGAATTGACTTAGCTTATTGACAGCAAAAGAAATGTCAGGACGAGTAATTGTTAAATAGATGAGTTTACCAATTAAGCTTTTGTACATGGTGGGGTCAGATAAGAGCTCCCCTTCATCTTTGCTGAGTTTGGCATTAGGCTCCATTGGAGTGGAGGCAGGTTTTGCACCCAAGTAACTTGTATCACTCAATAACTATAAGGTAAAAGGTCGTTGAGACATAGATATACCATTGGTGGAGCGACCAATCTCAAGACCCAAGAAAAAACATAAGGGGCCAAGGTCTTTTAATTGAAAAACTGCATGTAACGTGCCTTTAAAGTCAGAGACAGCGGCATCATTATTTGAAGTAATAATAATGTCATCAACATAGATTAGAAGAGCATTAAAGATATTAGATGTGCTCTTAATAAATAAAGTGTGGTCCGATTGAGATTGGCGAAAACCACTAGAGAGAAGAAATGTGCTAAGTTTGTAGTACCATTGTCTAGGGGCTTGTTTTAAGCCATATAGACTTTTTGTTAATTTACAAACTGCATTTTTTGGTAGAGGACTATTGGGTTGATACCCTTTTGGAATTGTCATGTAGACATTTTCATTTAAGTCCCCATGAAGAAAAGCATTGTTGATATCTAATTGGCATAAAGACCAATTTTTAATGGCAGCTACAGCAAGAAGTAGTTTAAGAGTGTTAAACTTTGCAACAGGTGCAAAAGTGTCAGAATAATCAATACCTTGCTTTTGGTTGTAGCCTTTGGCCACCAACCGGGCCTTGTAGTGATCAATAGCTCCACTTGGTTGGTATTTGATTTTGTAGAGCCATTTGCATCCTATAGCATGTTGTCAATGGGGAAGAGAGACAATTTACTAAGTGTTATTTCGGTCAAGCACATGAAGTTCATCGTTCATCGCTTGCTACCACTCTAGAATGTTTGAAGCTTGCTTGTAACTGGACGGTTCTACTTCCATGTGTGCTGACAAAATGGCAGCCCGAAAATGATCACTTAACCTATCATAAGATAGAACATTAGATAAAGGATAAGAAGTAGAAGACTCAGAAATAGCAAAGTTACAAGCATAGTCTTTAAGATAAGAGGGGCGAGAAATAGGCCTTCCACATTTTGAAGTGGTAACCATAGGTAACGTAGGAGAAGGATCCTCAAGAGCGTTATTGGAAGAGGAGGGCACTTGAGGATTATGGGATCCTACATCAAACAATTTTGTCAGGGATAGAGAATCAGTATACACAGTAGACTTTAAAGGGTAAATATGCTCATAGAAGATGACATCTCTAGAATGAAAAATATGTTGACTTTCAACATCAAGCAAGGTATAGGCCTTCATTCCATGCGGGTAACCAATGAAAACACAAGCTTTAGATGGAGGAGAGAATTTATGTCTATTTCTATCTAAAGTGGAGGCATAAGCAAGGCAACCAAAATTTCTAAGATGCTCATATGAGGGTAATTTATTAAAGAGAAGCTCAAATGATGTCTTTTTATTTAAAAGTAATGATGGAGTTCTATTAATGAGATAAACAACTGTATGAATGAGATAAGACTAATAAGGGAGAGAAATATGAGATTGAAATAACAAGGACCGAGCGACATTTAGGATGTGTTGATGCTTTCGTTCAACCACAGAATTTTGCCGAGGCCTATCAACACATGAATGAAATTGTTCAATCCCTTTGGAAGCATAGAAAGAAGATAGGTTAATTTCTTTTGCATTATCACATCTAACAGCTTTAATAGAAATAGAAAATTGAGTAGCAATTAAAGAGAAGAATTGAGGAATAATACTTTGCACATCAAATTTAGCTTTAAGTAAATAGACTTATGTAAAACGAGTGTGATCATCAACAATTGTAAGAAAATATTTGTACCCTTCTATGCTAAGAACATGAAATGGCCCCTAAATGTCAAAGTGAACAAGATCAAATGGCTTAGAAGCCCTATTATTATTAGACACAAATGGAAGCCTTTTTTGTTTGGCTAAGTGGTAAATTGAACAAGCATGATCAGACGATTTATTAGAAAAAATAAGATTTTTATTTATGGAATTCGAAATTGACATAGAAAGATGACCAAGGCGGAAATGTCATTGGTCCATTTTTGTACAAGCATTAACAGTAATATCAGAATG